>NC_091285.1:645849587-646456653 GCF_032444005.1 Ranitomeya imitator
CCTGGGCCAATCAGAATGACCGGCACCCCTTCCGCTTTGATCTTTTTCAACAGCTTGGGAAGCAAGGGAAGGGGTGGGAACAGGTAGGGCAGCACGAACCGTGACCAAGGAATGGCCAGAGCGTCGACACCCACTGCAAGAGGATCGCGAGACCTGGAGACGAACTGAGGAACCTTCCTGTTCGTTCAAGACGACGTGAGGTCCACATCCGGAGTCCCCCATCAAAGACAAATCTGATGGAAGACTTACTGGTGCAAGGACCATACTCCTGCCGCAAGACCCTCGTGGCTGAGGAAGTCGGCGGCCCAATTGTCCACGCCTGGGATATGCACTGCGGATATCACCGGAACCTTTGCCTCTGCCCAGAGGAGGATTCTGGATATCTCGGCCAGGGCCAAGGAGCTCCGAGTCCCCCCCCCCCCCCCCCCCGATGGTTGACATAAGCCACAGCCGTGGTGTTGTCCATCTGGATTCGGATTGGTAGGCCCTTGAGAATCCTTTCCCAGTAACGGAGGGACAGAAAAATGGCCCGAATCTCGAGGACATTGATCGGCAGAGAGGACTCCTGCGCCGACCAACGGCCCTGAACCGTCAGATGGCGAAACACCGCACCCCAGCCGAGCGTCCGTTGTCACCACTTGCCAGTGAACTGGAAGGAAGGACCTGCCCTGGGAGAGAGGTGACGTCAGCCACCAGTTGAGAGACCGTTTGACCCAGAGAGAGAGTCGGATCAGACGATCCAGGGAGGAGACCGACCTGTCCCACTGAGACAGAATGGCTTGTTGAAGAGGTCGCAAATGAAATTGGGCGAAGGGAATCGCTTCCAATGTTGCTACCATCCTCCCCAGAATCTTCATGGCCGAATGAAAGGAGGGAGGCCGAGGACCCTGAAGCAAGCGTATGTCCGACGAAGGATGGATCTCTTGTCTTCGGGAAGGAAGACTTTGGTCTGACGAGTGTCGAAGAGCATGCCCAGAAAGATGATGCGCTGAGAAGGAATAAGGCAGGACTTTTTCCGGTTGACCAGCCACCTGAATCGGGCTAGGATGTCGAGAACGATGGACAGGCTTTCGTGAGCGTGAGAAAAGGATGGAGCCTTGATGAGGATGTCGTCGAGGTATGGAAACAGAACCAGGCCTCTGACCCTCGATGGCCATCAGCGCTGCCATGATCTTCATGAAAACTCTTGGGGCGGTTGCAAGACCGAACGGCAGGGCGACGAACTGAAAATGTTCCTGGAGCACCGCAAAGCGCAGGAATCGGTGATGTCCCGGGAATATCGGTACGTGGAGGTAGGCGTCCTGAATATCTATGGAACACAGAAATTCCTGAGCCTCCATGGAAGCAATTACTGAACGAAGGGATTCCATCCTGAAGTGCTTCAGATGAACTCTCCTGTTCAGGAATTTGAGATCCAGAATGGGACGAACCTTGCCGTCTTTTTTCGGTACCACAGAAAGGTTTGAATAGAAACCTGTGAACCGTTCTTTTTCTGGGACGGGAACGATTACCCCGGCTTTGAGGAGAGAAGCGATGGATGCGAAGAAACCCGGAACTAAAGCAGGGTCTCTTGGAGGTCGGGATTCGAAGAAGCGATCCCGGGATCATGAAATGAACTCTATCTTGTATCCCGAGGATACAACTTCCCTGACCCATTCGTCCTCTGAGGAGACCCAGACGTCCCTGAAGAGGAGGAGACGGCCGCCCAACCTGGGAGATAGGTTGGGGTCTTGCCGAGAGTCATGCAGAGGTGGATCTTCCAGTCCTGGGCGTGGAGGATCTACCCTCGGAGTAGCGAGGACGCCAGGAAGGAGTGGGCCTAAAGAATACGGTCATATTCTCCTGACGTGCCTGTGACCTCTGTTGCTGCTGGGGAAAAGAGTTTGACGCCGCAAAGCGTCGAAAAAGGCCGAAAGGACCGAAATTGACATCTAGGGGGAGGACGACGAGGTTTGGCCTGGGGAAGAAGAGAACTTGTGCTCCCGGTGGCGTCCTTAAAGATTTGGTCCAGCTTAGAACCAAAGAGACAAGACCCCTGAAAAGGCAGGCTGGTAAGGGACGTTTTAGAAGAAAAATCCTCCTGCCAGGCCTTAAGCCAAACGGTCCGGCGGATGACAACCGCGCTGCTGGACGCCTGAGCCGCACAAGACGCGGCATCCAGGGAGGCGGAGACCAGATATTCACCCTCGTGAGAAATCTGGTTGGCAAGTTCCGCCAGCTGTCCGAGTGGAGCCCCGTCCAGAATACCCTGACGGAGTTGTTTGGCCCACTTGGATATGGATTTTGAAACCCAAGAGGAAGCAAAGGCCGGGCAAAGACTAGCTGAGGCCGCTTCAAAGGCTGACTTCGCGAAAGATTCTATGACTATCGTTAGAATCCTTCAGAGATGCCCCGCCGGACAGTGGAAGGACCGTGTTGGTGAACAGTCTGGAAACCGGAGGATCCACCGAAGGGGAAGCAGTCCAATTAGCGGTGAGCTCCGGAGAAAAGGGATATAAAACGCCAAGTCGCTTTCCTCTCTGAAAGCGCCTGGTCGGGTTCTCGCTTTCTCTGGTCATAATCTCCTCGAATTCCGGGTGAGGAGCGAAAAACTTGGAAGGTGGTTTAGCCTGTCTAAAAGAAACCGCCTGATCTGCGGGTTCCGTAGAGGACTCCTTGATGCCACAGGTAAGATATATCGCTCCAATGAGATTCTGAACCATATCCCTCATGGTAGCGATTTGGTTCGAATCCAGCTCCGAAATATCCTCCGAGGGCGCATCAGAGAACGCCTCGCCTGACTCAGGGAAGGAGGACCAGGGGGAAGTCGACCGCAGAGATGGAACGTGTGGTGAGATGGAGCGAGAATAGGACTCAGACCGGCATTCCTGTCTGGACCTTTTGCGGCTTGCAATGGAGGGCTCGGACGGAGCTTCCTGCGACCAGCTGGCTACTGCAGGAGTCTGCAGGGGTAATCGGTCCAGCACTGACACCAAAGTTTGAGACACCCGTGTCAGATCCGTCACCGATTGTGACAGAGAGGAAACCCAGCCTGGGGTGGGGGTATCGCTCTTGAGCGGAGCAGCCGGGGGATCCTGGGCGGTGGGCACAATCGGGTTGATGCAGACCTGACAGAGTGGAGAGGACTGACCTGAGGGAAGTTTGCAGTTACAAGACGAACATGCTAAGTATTTGACTAAGGCAGAGGAATTAGAGGAAGAAGTAGGAGGACGAGAGCAGCCCCATTTAGAGGTAGACATTGTGAAAAGGTCCCTGAAGAAAATGCCAGAGGGTTAGGGGACAGGGGGGCAGAGGGGAGTGTCAGTCTGCAGTGCAGAGCTACTCACGGCAGACGAAAAACGGATTCCGGAGGAAGCTGTCCGGCTTGATGGGATGGACCTCCGGCGAGAATTAGTCCTTTAGGCAGGAGGGTGGTATGGGCTCCTGCCGCAATTTGGACTGATCTGCGGATGGTGACCACTGAGATGTGGCGAGAAACGCCCGTGCAGAGAGGAGAGGACTCGTGGTTCAGGAGTCCCAAGATGGCGCCGGTGGACGGAGAAAAGGCGGTGCCGCAGTGAAATTGTCGGGCCGGAGAAAAGCCCGCCTAATGAAAGAGGGAAGGGGGCAGAGTCCGGCACCAGAAGTAGGCCCGGGCAGAAGCCGTGGACTAAATTAGAGACCGGTGACCGGCAGTGAAGGGCCACAGCGTCGGAACGGTGCGCCGCAGGGAGGAAGCGGAGCGGCAGCCTGGCAAAGCCGCCGCGCTGAAGAAAGGTATGAACGGCCGCTTACAGCGGCCGGAGCAGCGCAGCCGCAGGGGCCCGAAACGTTGCGGCGGCCGGGGAAAGCCGCCGCACTGAAGAAAGGTATGAACGGCCGCAGCAGCGCAGCCGCAGGGGCCTGAAACGGTGCGGCAGCCGGGCAAAGCCGCCGCGCTGAAGAAAGGTATGAGCCGCCGCAATGAAGAAAGGTATGAACGGCCGCTTACAGCGGCCGGAGCAGCGCAGCCGCAGGGGCCCGAAGCGGTGCGGCGGCCTGACAAGGCTACGCTGGTACCGAAGGCAAGGTGGCCGCTGAGAGCGGCCGGAACAGCACGGTCGCAGGAGCAAGAAGCGGCGCGGTAGTCCGTAAAGACAGCTGCCTGGGAACAGGGGGCAGGGCGGCCGCAGCCACGGAAGTGGCGCGGCGGCTGAGAAGAGATGGAACCCATTATTACTGCTCCAGGAAAAAAACCCTACCTCTGCCCTGCATGTAAAGCGACCAGCATGTGAGACCCCTTAAATAAAGTACCCCCGTTTGAGGATCTGGGAAGGGAAAATACTCACCTTAAACATCCCACGCCGGTGCTAACCTGGAAGGGATGAGACGTCCAGGGAGCTGATGGACGTCCTCGTCTCCGCAACCGACAGGCTCTGGTGGGAGAGTGGGTGGGGGACGGAGACAGGACCGGACTTCTGAGCACGCTTGTGTGCTAGGATCATGGTCCTGCTGAAGGATCTATGAGGATACGGGGTGGCAGTACACACCGTACTCAAAGTCCGCATTGTGGGAGTACAGGTGTGACTGTTCACCCTGTATCCTTCAGGAAAACCTGAAAGAAAACGACACATTGAGGTAGATAAGTGTCTAATGAAAGAACCATGTCCACCTCCTACTGACACTAAGCTAAACTGAAGTGCATAATGCCAGTCGGTGGGGTGTACACTGCAGAGGAGGAGCTAACCTTTTTTTGTGCATAGTGTCAGCCTCCTAGTGGCAGCAGCATACACCCATGGTTCCTATGTCCCCCAATGAGAGGCGATAGAGAAAAGTTGGTTCATTACCCATTCCAAATAATTCAGCAAATTCATCCGGTCACTTTCCATCTAAACCTACCTACTCTGTTAAAAATCCCAAATGCTTTTTATGTCTCTCTACTACACCCTCTGGTCCTCAAATTATTTTCTGCTGTCAAGATAGTTCCTTCTTCTGCCTCTTAAACACACACACAAGACTACAAGATCAACTAAATTCTGGACTAAGAAGGTTTACGGGAATGCCTTCTACTTGATTCTGTATACTTCTAGTCCTGCTGGTTAACTCTCTGCTAGTCACCTTCTGGATTAACCCATCAGTTGCAGTAAGGATAACGAACTGTTATAGGACTTTGTTCATATTATTATTATACACTGCTCAAAAAAATAAAGGGAACACTTAAACAACAGACTATAACTCCCAAGTAAATCAAACTTATGTGACATCAAACTGTCCACTTAGGAAGCAACACTGATTGACAATCAATTTCACATGCTGTTGTGCAAATGGAATAGACAACAGATGGAAATTATTGGCAATTATCAAGACACACTCAATAAAGGAGTGGTTCTGCAGGTGGAGACCACATCTCAGTACCAATGCTTTCTGGCTGATGTTTTGGTCACTTTTGAATGTTGGTTGTGCTTTCACACTCGTGGTAGCATGAGACGGACTCTACAACCCACACAAGTGGCTCAGGTAGTGCAGCTCATCCAGGATGGCACAGCAATGCGAGCTGTGGCAAGAAGGTTTGCTGTGTCTGTCAGCGTAGTGTCCAGAGGCTGGAGGTGCTACCAGGAGACAGGCCAGTACACCAGGAGACGAGGAAGGGGCCATAGGAGGGCAACAACCCAGCAGCAGGACTGCTACCTCAGCCTTTGTGCAAGGAGGAAAAGGAGGAGCACTGCCAGAGCCCTGGAAAATGACCACCAGCAGGCCACAAATGTGCATGTGTCTGCACAAACGGTTAGAAACCGACTCCATGAGGAAGGTCTGAGTGCCTGACATCCACAGATGGAGGTTGTGCTCACAGCTCAACACTGTGGAGACGCTTGCCATTTGCCACAGAACACCAGGGTTGGCAAATTCGCCACTGGCGCCCTGTGCTCTTCACAGATGAAAGCAGGTTCACACTGAGCACATGTGACCGACATGACAGAGTCTGGAGACACCGTGGAGAGCGATCTGCTGCCTGCAACATCCTTCAGCATGACCGGTTTGGCAGTGGGTCAGTAATGGTGTGGGGTGGCATTTCCTTGGAGGGCTGCACAGCCCTCCATGTGCTCACCAGAGGTAGCCCGACTACCATTAGGTAGCGAAATGAGATCCTCAGACCCCTTGTGAGACCATATGCTGGTGCGGTTGGCCCTGGGTTCCTCCTCATGCAGGACAATGCCAGACTACATGTGGCTGGAGTGTGTCAGCAGTTCCTGCAAGATGAAGGCATTGAAGCTATGGACTGGCCTACCCCATCCCCAGACCTGAATCCGATTGAGCTCCATCCACCAATGTCACGTTGCACCACAGACTGTCCAGGAGTTGGCGGATGTTTTAGTCCAGGTCTGTGAGGAGATCCCTCAGGAGACCATCCGTCACCTCATCAGGAGCATGCCCAGGCATTGTAGGGAGGTCATGCAGGCACGTGGAGACCACACACATTACTGAGCATTATTTCCTTGTTTGAGGCATTTCCACTGAAGTTGGATCAGCCTGCAATTTGATTTTCCACTTTGATTTTGAGCATCATTCCAACTCCAGACCTCCATGGGATAGAAGATGTGATTTACATTGATCATTTTTAGGTTTTACTGTTCTCAACCAATTCCACTATATAATGAATAAAGATTTACAAATGGAATATTTCATTCAGTGATATTTAGGATGTGGGATTTTAGTGTTCCCTTTATTTTTTGAGCAGTGTATTTTGCATTCATCCAAAGCGCCCGTGGTTCCTCTGTGTGTTGCTTCTGACTTGTCATTTCCCTCTGGTCTGTTCCCTATGAAGCAGCACCACCTGCTCAAGTGGGAAAACCAAACTAATCATGCAAAATGAGCAAGGCTGTTATCATCATCACCACTCTGAACCCCTGCTTTCCGTATTCTTCCTGTTGCATCGTAATATAGCCATATGTGTGCCCAGGAAACATGCATTCAGTTGTCTGTTTTTGTGAAAACTTAACTTCCACATGACCAAGTTCACCACAACCGTTTCCATACCAGGAGGATTGTGCTGCCTTTTGCAAACTGCCTCGATGGAAAATATCTATCCGTAATTATGTCTTGAAGAAAGCATGCTTCTGCTCTGTATTCTCACATGGCAGAGACTGTGGACTGCTCCTTGAAATTGACATTATATTGCAAGGTGGAAGTCACCATCAACAGCAGAAATTACAACCCGGGACTTTTTTTCTCTTTCAAGGTTTATTGAGCCAATGTTTTGAACAGCGGCGATGCACTAACAGTCCAGGTGCTTATTGGTGACATCTCCACACCAGGCACTGCTTTTGCAGATCCTCCACATCTTCCCTAATGGACATTACAGTGCCGGCATTCTTGCATGCTGCCTCTCTTTTCCTGGCAGGGATGCCGGTTTACTCACTCCTGTGGCCCAGGTCTTGCAGTTCCTCCCTCATCTATGCTGGCTGTTGCCCCAGGGTGCGCACAGATCCCTGTGCACTGTGCTTAGGGCACACACATTTTTTCTTAAAGGGGAACGGTTCTAAAGTGTCTTCAGCCAATAGCTGGGGGACACCTATTTAAGGCACCTCCTCCAGCATGGAGGAGCCTGAGCAACGTGGATAGTAAGCCCTTAGCACGCTTGATAGCTGTCAGGTCCCCAGTGTACATCAGTCTACCAGTACTTGCTTGTCTCAGTTTTAGCCAGTCCAGTACGCACCTGCCAGTGCTCATCTGTACATCAGCCAGTACCTGCCAGCGTTCATCTGTATAGCAACCTGTCCAGTGCTCATCTGCACAACAGCCGGTCCAGCCTGCACCAGTCTCGTCTGATCTGTACATCAGCCGATCCAGCCTGCACCTGCCAGTGCTTCTGTACACCAGTCGGAACCAGCCTGCACCTGCCAGCGCCTATCTGTATACCAACTGGACCTGTCTGTATCTGTGGTCCCAGTGTTTCTTCAGTGCCTTCTTAAATCTGCTGTCCCTCCGGGCCGTTCCTGCTATCAGTCTCTTGGGGGTCAGCTGACGAAGGGGCCGTGGTCCTGGAGTAGCACCTGGTGTTCCTCGGGTGCAAAGCCTAACCCCACTATCGGAGGTTCTTGTTAAGAGTCAGGTGCTCATCTAGCCACGCCCGTTCAGGCTCTCCTCGGACCACGGCACAGTTCACCATTCCAGACCATTCCAGTGTTAGACATCCCGTCTCCAACAGCAATAGAACAGAATTATGTAACAAATGTCACACCGGATGGCTCCTCCAACTATAACTGGTGAACGCAGTAAGCAACAATGCCAGAGACATCATGCCATGATTTTAGGCTATGTAACTCATGCTAGTAGAATCGCACGCACTCTCAATTTCTTTGTGCACAAAAAGCAAAAGAGTTTCTCAAAAAAATGTATGGGTTTCCATGACTGCAATTTTCTTCATTATCATTTTTAAAAGGGTTCTCTGAGACGGAGAAAAAAAATGGAGTCCCTGATCTAAATCAAACTGTAGTCTTAGTTATGTGACAGTAGGGGCTGAACTGAAGACATACAGCTCCCGAGATCCGCACGTCTCAAATGACAAGAGCTGTGTCACACATAAGTCAGGAACATTTCTGTGATGTGTGAATACTTTTCTGCCCAATGATGACAGAAGTATTCTAGGAGTGATACCTTTATTGGCTAACCAGAAAATAATATATGTTTGCAAGCTTTCAGAGCACAGTGGCTCCTTCTTCAGGCAAGATTACAAATAGATAAGAAAAAAGCACAATATTTAAAGAATAGTACAGCAGGACATTTGTTAGGGGGTGGGAAGTGTGATGAGTCCATACATAAGCCAAGGTAATCAAATTAGGCATTTTCTAAAGGCCCCTTCACATTAAGCGACGCTGCAGCGATACCGACAACGATCCGGATCGCTGCAGCGTCGCTGTTTGGTCGCTGGAGAGCTGTCACACAGACCGCTCTCCAGCGACCAACGATGCCGGTAACCAGGGTAAACATCGGGTAACTAAGCGCAGGGCCGCGCTTAGTAACCCGATGTTTACCCTGGTTACCATGCTAAAAGTAAAAAAAAAACAAGCACTAGATACTTACCTACAGCCGTCTGTCCTCCAGCGCTGCGCTCTGCTTCTCTGCTCTCCTCCTGTACTGGCTGTGAGCCGGAAAGCAGAGCGGTGACGTCACCGCTCTGCTTTCCGGCTCACAGCCAGTACAGGAGGAGTGCAGAGCACAGCGCTGGAGGACAGACAGCGGTAGGTAAGTATGTAGTGTTTGTTTTTTTTTACTTTTAGTATGGTAACCAGGGTAAACATCGGGTTACTAAGCGCGGCCCTGCACTTAGCTACCCGATGTTTACCCTGGTTACCAGTGAAGACATCGCTGGATCGGTGTCACACACGCCGATCCAGCGATGTCAGCAGGAGTCCAGCGACGAAATAAAGTTCTGGACTTTCTTCAGCGACCAACGATCTCCCAGCAGGGGCCTGATCGTTGGTCGCTGTCACACAGAACGATTCCATTAACGATATCGTTGCTACGTCACAAATAGCAACGATATCGTTAACAATATCGTTATGTGTGAAGGTACCTTTACAAATGGAGAGGCAGTGGGAACAATGTTCTTAGTTATCTTGAGTATGTCAGGTGGAGGTGTGAATTGTATCCATGTAGTGACTCTCAAATCCAGGTGTTGAATTGAGTCCTAGTGTCAACGAATTAAACATATTCATTAGTTTGTATTCCCAAATTTTCCTTCCCTGTGGTCCTTAGTCTTAATACTAAAAGGTAATTTTAGTAGGGGATGAATTGTGCATGCTAAAAATAGTATCCCACTTTAAATATCTAGGTATACACATAGCAAGAAATCACACTCGACTTCATAATTTAAATATATGCCCTTTGTTCTTATACCTGAAGGAGAAAATTAGAATATGGGGAGCCCACCTTCTGTTAATAGCTTGCAGAATAAATGTAATCAAAGATGATAGCCCTCTCTAAATCCCTATATGTTCTTGAACATTCAGCCTCCATAGTCGCACAGAAGGTCTTTGCCATGATGTACATTCAGCTAGTGAGGTACAATCCTCACTAGCTGAATGTACATCTGGCAGAGGTCTGGGAGAAACAGCTCAGTTAAGTAGCATGGCAATCACCAGGGATAATGAACACTTGGAGACAGTCGACGCCTCCCAGTCTCAGATTGGATAGTCGAGCTGTCAATAAACATACTGACAATTCAGCATGCCCCTGAACCAGATTGGATGGCCAAGCTGTCAAAACACAGCTTCAACACGCCTCTGTACCGGATTAGATGGCCGAGATGTCAGGAACAGCATCCCAGACACACTGACGGGTGGAACAGTGACACTTAGCTGGCCAAGTTTGCTTTCTACAACACTGGATAGCAGATAATCATTTGAATAATTCTGAACACCACCTTGCGCACTGTTTTAGCCTTCAGTCTCTGTAGTGTTATGATCTGGTGGTTTAGGAACAACATGAGACAAGCTCTGAAGGAGGTGGTATCTGTACTGACCGCAAACCCTGAACCAAGCAGCGCAACTAAAAATAGCCGTGGGGGGTACCGGACGCTCCCTAGACCCCTCGGCACAGCCTAAGATCTAACTTTCCCTAAAGATGGAAACAGGAAACCTATCTTGCCTCAGAGAAAATCCCCAAAGGAAAGATAGCCCCCCACAAATATTGACGGTGAGAGGAGGGGAAAATAACATACGCAGAAATGAAATCAGATTTTAGCATAGGAGGCCAGTCTAGCTTGATAGATAGGACAGGAAAGGATACTGTGCGGTCAGTATAAAAACTACAAAACAATCCACACAGTTTACAAAATCTCCACACCTGACTAAAGGTGTGGAGGGTAAATCTGCTTCCCAGAGCTTCCAGCTAACAGAAATAATCCATACTGACAAGCTGGACAAATATAGAATGCACAGAACAATAAGTCCACAACATGTGGACTGAAATGAGCAAAGCCAGAACGTATCTTTGCAGAACTGGTCAGGAAACCAGGAGAATCCAAGCAGAGATGTGAATCCAGCCAGGAAATATTGACAAGTGGCACAGGCTGAAGAAAGAACCAGACTTAAATAGCGGAGTAGAAGAGACGATAAGTGGAGGCAGCTGATGACAGCTAACTCCAAGGAGCAGCCATACCACTAGAAACCACAAGAGGGAGCCCAAGAGCAGAACTCACAAAAGTGCCACTTACAACCACCGGAAGGAGCCCAAGAGCGGAATTCACAACAGTACCCCCCCTTGAGGAGGGGTCACCGAACCCTCAACAGAGCCCCCAGGCTGATCAGGACGAGCCAAGTGAAAAGCACGAATCAAATCGGTAGCATGGACATCAGAGGCAAAAACCCAAGAATTATCCTCCTGGCCATAACCCTTCCACTTGACAAGATACTGAAGCCTCCGCCTCGAAAAACGAGAATCCAAAATCTTCTCAACCTCATATTCCAACTCTCCCTCAACCAACACCGGGGCAGGAGGGTCAACCGAGGGAACAACGGGCACCACATATCTCCGCAACAAAGATCTATGGAAAACATCATGAATGGCAAAAGAGGCAGGAAGAGCCAAACGAAAAGACACCGGATTAATAATTTCAGAAATTTTATAAGGACCAATAAACCGAGGCTTAAACTTAGGAGAAGAAACCTTCATAGGAACATGACGAGAAGACAACCAAACCAAATCCCCCACACGAAGCCATGGACCAACACGCCGACGGCGGTTAGCAAAACGTTGAGCCCTTTCCTGAGACAACGTCAAATTGTCCACCACATGAGTCCAAATCTGCTGCAGCCTGTCCACCACAGAATTAACACCAGGACAATCAGAAGGCTCAACCTGCCCAGAAGAAAAACGAGGATGAAAACCAAAATTACAAAAGAAAGGTGAAACCAAAGTAGCCGAACTAGCCCGATTATTAAGGGCAAACTCGGCCAACGGCAAGAAAGACACCCAATCATCCTGATCAGCAGACACAAAGCATCTTAAATAGGTCTCCAAGGTCTGATTAGTTCGCTCAGTTTGGCCATTAGTCTGAGGATGAAACGCCGAAGAAAAAGATAAATCAATGCCCATCCTAGCACAAAAGGCCCGCCAAAATCTAGAGACAAACTGAGAACCTCTGTCAGACACAATATTCTCCGGAATGCCATGCAAACGAACCACATGCTGAAAAAATAATGGAACCAGATCTGAGGAGGAAGGCAACTTATGCAAAGGTACCAGATGGACCATTTTAGAGAACCGGTCACAAACAACCCAGATAACAGACATCTTCTGGGAAACAGGAAGATCCGAAATAAAATCCATGGAAATATGCGTCCAGCGCCTCTCAGGGACCGGCAAAGGCAAAAGCAACCCACTAGCGCGGGAACAGCAAGGCTTGGCCCGGGCGCAAGTCCCACAGGACTGCACAAAAGCACGCACATCGCGCGACAAGGAAGGCCACCAAAAGGACCTAGCAACCAAATCTCTGGTACCAAAAATCCCAGGATGACCAGCCAACACTGAACAATGAACCTCAGAAATTACCTTACTTGTCCATCTATCAGGAACAAACAGCTTCCCCACTGGACAGCGGTCAGGCCTATCAGCCTGAAATTCCTGAAGCACCCGCCGCAAATCAAGGGAGATAGCAGAAAGAATCACCCCCTCCTTAAGAATGCCAACCGGCTCAAGGACTCCAGGAGAATCAGGCGAAAAACTCCTAGAGAGGGCATAAGCCTTAACATTCTTAGATCCCGGAAGATACGAGACCACAAAATCAACACGGGAGAAAAACAGGGACCATCGAGCCTGTCTAGGATTCAGCCGCTTGGCCGACTCGAGGTAAATCAGATTCTTATGATCGGTCAGGACCACAACACGGTGTTTAGCTCCCTCAAGCCAATGTCGCCACTCCTCAAACGCCCACTTCATAGCCAACAACTCCCGATTGCCGACATCATAATTGCGTTCCGCAGGCGAAAACGTTCTGGAAAAAAAGCACACGGTTTCATCAAAGAACTATCAGACTCCCTCTGAGACAAAACGGCCCCTGCCCCAATCTCAGAAGCGTCGACCTCAACCTGAAAAGGAAGAGAAACATCCGGTTGACGCAACACAGGGGCAGAAGTAAATCGGCGTTTAAGCTCCTGAAAGGCCTCAACAGCCTCAGAGGACCAATTCGTCACATCAGCGCCTTTCTTCGTCAAATCAGTAAGGGGCTTAACCACACTGGAAAAGTTGGCAATGAAACGGCGATAGAAATTAGCAAAGCCCAAAAATTTTTGAAGACCCTTCACAGATGTGGGTTGGATCCAGTCATGAATAACTTGGACCGTAACAGGATCCATTTCTATAGACGAGGGAG
Organism: Ranitomeya imitator; assembly: GCF_032444005.1. Taxonomy (NCBI): domain Eukaryota; kingdom Metazoa; phylum Chordata; class Amphibia; order Anura; family Dendrobatidae; genus Ranitomeya; species Ranitomeya imitator. The sequence continues at coordinate 645,862,918 of NC_091285.1, forward strand.
AAAAAATAAAACCCAAAAAAGAGACCTTCTGAACTCCGAATAGGCACTTAGACCCCTTCACAAATAAAGCATTATCATGAAGGATCTGGAACACCATCCTGACCTGCTTCACATGAGACTCCCAATCATTGGAAAAAAATCAAAATATCATCCAAATATACGACCATGAATTTATCAAGATAATTGCGGAAAATATCATGCATGAAAGACTGGAACACAGATGGAGCATTAGAGAGCCCAAATGGCATCACAAGGTATTCAAAATGGCCTTCAGGCGTATTAAATGCAGTTTTCCATTCGTCACCCTGTTTAATACGAACAAGATTATATGCCCCTCGGAGGTCAATCTTAGTAAACCAACTAGCCCCCTTAATCTGAGCAAACAAATCAGTAAGCAAAGGCAAGGGGTATTGGAATTTGACCGTGATCTTATTAAGAAGACGATAATCAATACAGGGTCTCAAGGAGCCATCCTTCTTAGCAACAAAAAAGAAACCTGCTCCCAATGGTGACGAAGAGGGCCGAATATGCCCCTTCTCCAAAGATTCCTTAACATAGCTCCGCTGTTATGTTTGCTAATGACAGGTGTTATGAAGGAAATCCAGAAACACAGTGAGCTTAGCGATCAGAGCGCACACAGTGATCTGACAAATACCCAAAAATACAAGAACGAGCTCTGAGACGTGGAAACTCTGTAGACTGCACACCTGATCCTATCCTAAACACAACTAAAAGCGGCTGTGGATTGTGCCTAACAACTACCTAGGCAACTCGGCACAGCCTAAGAAACTAGCTAGCCTGAAGATAGAAAAATAGGCCTGACTTGCCCCAGAGAAATTCCCCAAAGGAAAAGGCAGCCCCCCACATATAATGACTGTGAGTAAGATGAAAAGACAAAACGTAGGGATGAAATAGATTCAGCAAAGTGGGGCCCGATATTCTAGGACAGAGCGAGGACAGTAAAGCGAACTTTGCAGTCTACAAAAAACCCTAAAGCAAAACCACGCAAAGGGGGCAAAAAAAACCCACCGTGCCGAACTAACGGCACGGCGGTACACCCTTTGCGTCTCAGAGCTTCCAGCAAAACAAAAGACAAGCTGGACAGAAAAAAAGCAACAAAAAAGCAAAAAGCACTTAGCTATACAGAGCAGCAGGTCACAGGAACAATCAGGAGAAGCTCAGATCCAACACTGAAACATTGACAAGGAGCAAGGATAGCAGCATCAGGCGGAGTTAAGTAATGAAGCAGTTAACGAGCTCACCAGAACACCTGAGGGAGGAAGCTCAGAAGCTGCAGTTCCACTTGTGACCACAGGAGTGAATTCAGCCACAGAATTCACAACAGTACCCCCCCCTTGAGGAGGGGTCACCGAACCCTCACCAGAGCCCCCAGGCCGACCAGGATGAGCCGCATGAAAGGCACGAACAAGATCGGAAGCATGAACATCAGAGGCAAAAACCCAGGAATTATCTTCCTGAGCATAACCCTTCCATTTAACCAGATACTGGAGTTTCCGTCTAGAAACACGAGAATCCAAAATCTTCTCCACAATATACTCCAATTCCCCCTCCACCAAAACCGGGGCAGGAGGCTCAACAGATGGAACCATAGGTGCCACGTATCTCCGCAACAACGACCTATGGAATACATTATGTATGGAAAAGGAGTCTGGGAGGGTCAAACGAAAAGACACAGGATTGAGAACCTCAGAAATCCTATACGGACCAATAAAACGAGGTTTAAATTTAGGAGAGGAAACCTTCATAGGAATATGACGAGAAGATAACCAAACCAGATCCCCAACACGAAGTCGGGGACCCACACGGCGTCTGCGATTAGCGAAAAGTTGAGCTTTCTCCTGGGACAAGATCAAATTGTCCACTACCTGAGTCCAGATCTGCTGCAACCTATCCACCACAGAATCCACACCAGGACAGTCCGAAGACTCAACCTGTCCTGAAGAGAAACAAGGATGGAACCCAGAATTGCAAAAAAATGGAGAAACCAAGGTAGCCGAGCTGGCCCGATTATTAAGGGCGAACTCAGCCAACGGCAAAAAGGACACCCAATCATCCTGGTCTGCAGAAACAAAACATCTCAGATATGTTTCCAAGGTCTGATTGGTTCGTTCGGTCTGGCCATTAGTCTGAGGATGGAAAGCCGAGGAAAAGGATAGGTCAATGCCCATCCTACCACAAAAGGCTCGCCAAAACCTTGAAACAAACTGGGAACCTCTGTCAGAAACAATATTCTCAGGAATGCCATGCAACCGAACCACATGCTGAAAGAACAAAGGTACCAAATCAGAGGAGGAAGGCAATTTAGCCAAGGGCACCAGATGGACCATTTTAGAAAAGCGATCACAGACCACCCAAATGACTGACATCTTTTGAGAAACGGGAAGGTCAGAAATGAAATCCATCGAAATATGTGTCCAAGGCCTCTTTGGGACCGGCAAGGGCAAAAGCAACCCACTGGCACGAGAACAGCAGGGCTTAGCCCTAGCACAAATCTCACAGGACTGCACAAAAGTACGTACATCCCATGACAGAGATGGCCACCAGAAGGATCTAGCCACTAACTCTGGTACCAAAGATTCCAGGATGACCAGCCAACACCGAACAATGGAGTTCAGAGATAAGTTTATTAGTCCACCTATCAGGGACGAACAGTTTCTCTGCTGGACAACGATCAGGTTTATTCGCCTGAAATTTTTGCAGCACCCGCCGCAAATCAGGGGAGATGGCAGACACAATGACTCCTTCCTTGAGGATACCCGCTGGCTCAGATAAACCCGGAGAGTCGGGCACAAAACTCCTAGACAGAGCATCCGCCTTCACATTTTTAGAGCCCGGAAGGTACGAAATCACAAAGTCGAAGCGGGCAAAAAATAACGACCAACGGGCCTGTCTAGGATTCAAGCGCTTGGCAGACTCGAGATAAGTCAAGTTCTTATGATCAGTCAATACCACCACGCGATGCTTAGCTCCTTCAAGCCAATGACGCCACTCCTCGAATGCCCACTTCATGGCCAGCAACTCTCGATTGCCCACATCATAATTACGCTCAGCGGGCGAAAACTTCCTGGAAAAGAAAGCACATGGTTTCATCACAGAGCAATCAGAACCTCTCTGTGACAAAACCGCCCCTGCTCCAATCTCAGAAGCATCAACCTCGACCTGGAACGGAAGAGAAACATCTGGCTGACACAACACAGGGGCAGAACAAAAACGACGCTTCAACTCCTGAAAAGCTTCCACAGCAGCAGAAGACCAATTAACCAAATCAGCACCCTTCTTGGTCAAATCGGTCAATGGTTTGGCAATGCTAGAAAAATTACAGATGAAGCGACGATAAAAATTAGCAAAGCCCAGGAACTTTTGCAGACTTTTCAGAGATGTCGGCTGAATCCAATCCTGGATGGCTTGGACCTTAACTGGATCCATCTCGATAGTAGAAGGGGTAAAGATGAACCCCAAAAATGAAACTTTCTGCACACCGAAGAGACACTTTGATCCCTTCACAAACAAAGAGTTAGCACGCAGGACCTGAAAAACCATTCTGACCTGCTTCACATGAGACTCCCAATCATCTGAGAAGATCAAAATGTCATCCAAGTAAACAATCAGGAATTTATCCAGATACTCACGGAAGATGTCATGCATAAAAGACTGAAACACAGATGGAGCATTGGCAAGTCCGAACGGCATCACTAGATACTCAAAATGACCCTCGGGCGTATTGAATGCAGTTTTCCATTCATCTCCTTGCCTGATTCTCACCAGATTATACGCACCACGAAGATCTATCTTAGTGAACCAACTAGCCCCCTTAATCCGAGCAAACAAGTCAGATAACAATGGCAAGGGATACTGAAATTTAACAGTGATCTTATTAAGAAGGCGGTAATCAATACACGGTCTCAGCGAACCATCCTTCTTGGCTACAAAGAAGAACCCTGCTCCCAGTGGTGATGACGATGGGCGAATATGTCCCTTCTCCAGGGATTACTGCGCATAGCGGCGTGTTCGGGCACGGATAAATTAAATAATCGACCTTTAGGGAATTTACTACCAGGAATCAAATTGATAGCACAATCACAATCCCTATGCGGAGGTTGAGCATCGGACTTGGGCTCTTCAAATACATCCTGATAATCAGACAAGAACTCTGGGACCTCAGAAGGGGTGGATGACGAAATCGACAAAAATGGAACATCACCATGTACCCCCTGACAACCCCAGCTGGATACCGACATGGAATTCCAATCCAAAACTGGATTATGGGTTTGTAGCCATGGCAACCCCAACACGACCACATCATGCAGATTATGCAACACCAGAAAGCGAATAACTTCCTGATGTGCAGGAGCCATGCACATGGTCAGCTGGGCCCAGTATTGAGGTTTATTCTTGGCCAAAGGTGTAGCATCAATTCCTCTCAATGGATTAGGACACCGCAAAGGCTCCAAAAAAACCCCACAACGTTTAGCATAATCCAAATCCATCAGATTCAGGGCAGCGCCCGAATCCACAAACGCCATGACAGAAAACGACGACAAAGAGCATATCAAGGTAATGGACAGAAGGAATTTGGACTGTACAGTACCAATGACGGCAGACCTAGTGGACCGCTTAGTGCGCTTAGGACAATCAGAAATAGCATGAGTGGAATCACCACAGTAGAAACACAGACCATTCAGACGTCTGTATTCCTGCCGTTCAACTCTAGTCATAGTCCTATCGCACTGCATAGGCTCAGGTTTAACCTCAGGCAGTACCGCCAAATGGTGCACAGATTTACGCTCGCGCAAGCGTCGACCGATCTGAATGGCCAAAGACAAAGACTCATTCAAACCAGCAGGCATAGGAAATCCCACCATGACATCCTTAAGAGCCTCAGAGAGACCCTTTCTGAACAAAGCTGCCAGCGCAGATTCATTCCACTGAGTGAGTACTGACCATTTCCTAAATTTCTGACAATATACTTCTATATCATCCTGACCCTGGCACAAAGCCAGCAAATTTTTCTCAGCCTGATCCACTGAATTAGGCTCATCGTACAGCAAACCGAGCGCCAGGAAAAACGCATCGACACTACTCAATGCAGGGTCTCCTGGCGCAAGAGAAAATACCCAGTCTTGAGGGTCGCCGCGCAAAAAAGAAATAATAATCAAAACCTGTTGAATAGGATTACCAGAATGAGGTTTCAAGGCCAGAAATAGCTTACAATTATTTTTGAAACTTAGAAACTTAGTTCTATCTCCAAAAAACAAATCAGGAATAGGAATTCTTGGTTCTAACATAGATTTCTGATCAATAGTATCTTGAATTTTTTGTACATTTATAACGAGATTATCCATTGAAGAGCATAGACCCTGAATATCCATGTCCACACCTGTGTCCAGAATCACCCAAATGTCTAGGGGAAAAAAAAAAAGTGAACACAGAGCAGAAAAAAAAAAAAAATGATGTCAGAACTTTTTCTTTCCCTCTATTGAGAATCATAAGTATGGCTCCTTGTACTGTTATGTTTGCTAATGACAGGTGTTATGAAGGAAATCCAGAAACACAGTGAGCTTAGCGATCAGAGCGCACACAGTGATCTGACAAATACCCAAAAATACAAGAACGAGCTCTGAGACGTGGAAACTCTGTAGACTGCACACCTGATCCTATCCTAAACACAACTAAAAGCGGCTGTGGATTGCGCCTAACAACTACCTAGGCAACTCGGCACAGCCTAAGAAACTAGCTAGCCTGAAGACAGAAAAATAGGCCTGACTTGCCCCAGAGAAATTCCCCAAAGGAAAAGGCAGCCCCCCACATATAATGACTGTGAGTAAGATGAAAAGACAAAACGTAGGGATGAAATAGATTCAGCAAAGTGGGGCCCGATATTCTAGGACAGAGCGAGGACAGTAAAGCGAACTTTGCAGTCTACAAAAAACCCTAAAGCAAAACCACGCAAAGGGGGCAAAAAAAAAACCACCGTGCCGAACTAACGGCACGGCGGTACACCCTTTGCGTCTCAGAGCTTCCAGCAAAACAAAAGACAAGCTGGACAGAAAAAAAGCAACAAAAAAGCAAAAAGCACTTAGCTATACAGAGCAGCAGGTCACAGGAACAATCAGGAGAAGCTCAGATCCAACACTGAAACATTGACAAGGAGCAAGGATAGCAGCATCAGGCGGAGTTAAGTAATGAAGCAGTTAACGAGCTCACCAGAACACCTGAGGGAGGAAGCTCAGAAGCTGCAGTTCCACTTGTGACCACAGGAGTGAATTCAGCCACAGAATTCACAACACTCCGCATGGCGGCATGCTCTGGCACAGACAGATTGAAAAGTCGGCCCTTAGGGAACTTACAACCAGGAATCAAGTTAATAGCACAATCACAGTCCCTATGTGGAAGAAGGGAACTGGACTTGGGCTCATCAAATACATCCTGGAAATCCGACAAAAACTCAGGGACCTCAGAAGAGGGGGAAGAGGAAATTGACATCAAAGGAACGTCACTATGTACTCCTCGACAACCCCAACTAGTCACCGACATAGTTTTCCAATCCAGCACCGGATTATGTTCCTGTAACCATGGAAATCCCAGTACAACAACATCATGCAGGTTATGCAACACCAGAAAACGGAAATCTTCCTGATGTGCAGGAGCCATGTACATAGTCATCTGTCTCCAGTACTGAGGTTTATCCTTGGCCAAGGGTGTAGCATCAATGCCCCTCAAAGGAATAGGGCTCTGCAAAGGCTGCAAGGAAAAACCACAGCGCCTGGCGAATTCTAAGTCCATTAAGTTCAGGGCAGCGCCTGAATCCACAAATGCCATGACAGAAAAGGACGACTGAGCAAATCAGGGTCACAGATAAGAGAAATTTAGGCTGTATAGTACTAATGGTAACAGACCTAGCGACTCTCTTAGTACGCTTAGGGCAATCAGAGATAACATGAGCCGAATCACCACAGTAAAAACACAGCCTATTCTGACGTCTGAATTCCTGCCGTTCTATTCTAGTCAAAATCCTATCACATTGCATAGGTTCAGGACTTTGCTCAGAGGACACTGCCATATGGTGCACAGCTTTGCGCTCGCGCAGACGCCGATCAATCTGAATGGCTAGAGACCTAGATTCGCTCAAACCGGCAGGCGTAGGAAAGCCCACCATAACATCTTTAAGGGTTTCAGAAAGACCTTTTCTGAAAATAGCAGCCAGAGCCTCTTCATTCCATTTAGTGAGCACAGACCATTTTCTAAATTTCTGGCAGTATAACTCTGCCGCTTCCTGACCTTGACACTAGGCCAACAGGGTTTTTTCTGCATGATCCACAGAATTAGGTTAGTCATACAATAATCCGAGCACTTGAAAAAATGCATCTACATTCAATAATGCCGGATCCCCTGTTTCAAGAGAAAAAGCCCAGTCTTGAGGGTCACCACGCAGCAAGGATATGATGATTTTCACCTGCTGAATGGGATCACCAGAAGAACGGGGTTTCAAAGCAAAAAACAATTTGCAGTTATTTTTAAAGTTCAAAAACTTGGATCTGTCCCCAAAAAACAAATCAGGAGTAGGAATTATGGGCTCTAAAGCCGGAGTCTGGACAACATAGTCCTGGATACTCTGTACTCTTGCAGCAAGTTGATCCACACGAGAAAACAAACCCTGAACATCCATGCCAAAACATATATCCTGAACCACCCAGATATCAAGAGGAAAAAAAAAGACAAACCAAAGCACAGAAAAAAAAAAGGTTCAGAACTTTCTTTTCCTTCTTTTGAGATACATTTAATTCATTTTTGGCCACTTGTACTGTTGTGATCGGGTGGTTTAGGAACAACATGAGACAAGCTCTGAAGGAGGTGGTATCTGTACTGACCGCAAACCCTGAACCTAGCAGCGCAACTAAAAATAGCCGTGGGGGGTACCTGACGCTCCCTAGACCCCTCGGCACAGCCTAAGATCTAACTTCCCCTAAAGATGGAAACAGGAAACCTATCTTGCCTCAGAGAAAATCCCCAAAGGAAAGATAGCCCCCCACAAATATTGACTGTGAGAGGAGGGGAAAATAACATACGCAGAAATGAAATCAGATTTTAGCATAGGAGGCCAGTCTAGCTTGATAGATAGGACAGGAAAGGATACTGTGCGGTCAGTATAAAAACTACAAAACAATCCACAAAGAGTTTACAAAATCTCCACACCTGACTAAAGGTGTGGAGGGTAAATCTGCTTCCCAGAGCTTCCAGCTAACAGAAATAATCCATACTGACAAGCTGGACAAATATAGAATGCACAGAACAATAAGTCCACAACATGTGGACTGAAATGAGCAAAGCCAGAACTTATCTTTGCAGAACTGGTCAGGAAACCAGGAGAATCCAAGCAGAGATGTGAATCCAGCCAGGAAACATAGACAAGTGGCACAGGCTGAAGAAAGAACCAGACTTAAATAGCGGAGCAGAAGAGATGATAAGTGGAGGCAGCTGATGACAGCTAACTCCAAGGAGCAGCCATACCACTAGAAACCACAAGAGGGAGCCCAAGAGCAGAACTCACAAAAGTGCCACTTACAACCACCGGAGGGAGCCCAAGAGCGGAATTCACAACACTGTAGGGGGTCTTGGAAGCACCAGAGCAATACTCATGCTCCTTCTTGCCAACTCACAGACTTGCGGTTCAAGTGTGGAGGGTCACCAAAAGATTTTTCAATTCAAGGACACAGTGGCAGAGTCCCACTCATGGCATAACATAACCATGCCCTTCTCAAATTGCTACATTCCCAAGATGCTCAGTTTTGGTCAATCTCAAAGACAGTGGCACATGTATATTTTTAGGGTGTTCTTGTTTCCTTCGAACAATGTCAACAGCTCTAGTAAGTCACCAGACCCTGTCGCGGGTGTGTCAGATGCAACAGACTGTCGCTCTGCATCTGGCAGCAGAAGATTTGGCATTACTGATGCCCCTTATTCCTTCTGTCTCTTCGAGACAACCTCCCTCCGACTCTAGTTGACACTCCTGGACCTGGGTGTTTATAAATCCCCAGTCTGCTGCAGAGTGTCACGGTGATATTCACATTTTCCCTTGTGAAGGCTAGAAGCAATAGCAGTCAGCTTATTTCCTCTCTGGAGCCGTTTGAGGACGTTTGGTGTTACCTCTCTGAGTCTGCTCAAGCCAAGTTCATTCCCCTTGTCTGTCTACCATTTTGTCTTTAGTTTACAGTGGGGATTGACCAGTGCTTATCCTTTCCCCCTTCCTATCCAGGGCCTAGCTCTACAGACATACAGGGCTTAGGTTTCCAGCTCGGCGATTGGTGAGGAACCAATTTAGGGGTGTTATCAGATCTGCCTAGAGGTCTCCACTCACCCTTTCTCTAGTGTCTGGGCTTCCTTCCTCTCTTCCCTTCGTGTTGCACTTAGTCTTCCCACACTATACGTGACAGACACGCTTTCTTTTGGTATCTGTAACTAAGGTATGCATTAAATACCCAGACATTGGAAATATTCTCATATCCTCATACCCCCAGAATTTGGATTGTAAGGAGCCAAGGACTCAAGGGGTATGTCTCCTTTTCATACACTCAGATCCACCACTGAAAATGGCCATAGGTGTGGGGAGGAGATGGCAGATTTTTACACCTCATATGGTATTGTCCTCTTATTGCATACTTTTGGAAAGAGGTCATAGCTTTTCTCATCGAGATAGCACAAACCCCTGCATCACTGCCCTAAGGTGTGTTTATTAAGAATCTTTGCTGAGGAGACCAGACCTCACCACCCTCGCACTCTTCTTAGGGAAACATTGCTTTTAGCTCACAAGGATATCGCAATGAGATGGATGGGTAGAAGATCCCAGCGAACGTCACACTGGGTAATATGGTTCCTGCAGCTTCCTATGAGAGGGTGGAAAACAAAAACAGACAATGTCGTCAAAATTTTTTATAAGGTTTGAAAACCTTAGTTTGATTCCCCTTTGCCTTGAATTAGTCCCCAGGCAATGAGGGTTATTGTCTCATGATTAAAGTATGTGATATTTGGCGCCCAACGTGTGTCTTTTACTTTTGGTATATATTATTATTATTTATATAGCACCATTGATTCCATGGTGCTGTTCATAAGAAGGGGTTACATACAAAATACAGAAATCACTTACAGTAAACAAACTAACAATGATAGACGAACAGAGGGAAGAGGACCCTGTCCCTACGGGCTTACATTCTACAGGATGAAGGGGAAGGAGACAGTAGGTTGGGGTTTGCAGTAGCTCCGGTGGTGTTGAGGTGGCAGTGTGGTCATTGCAGGTTGTAAGCTTTCTTGCAGAGATGGATTTTCAGGTTCCGTCTGTGGTGGATAATTGGACATATTGGAGCACAGAATTCAAGAGGAGGAATGTTATTTGGCAAAAGTCTTGTAGATGAATGGGAGAGGAATGAGTAAGTGTGGAGGAGAGAAGGTTGTCTTGGGAAGACCAGAGATTATGTAAGGAAGATAACTCGAGATTACTTTGGAGATGTATGGAGGAGAAAGGTTATGGATGGCTTTATAGGTCAGTTAGTAGTTTGAACTGGATACACTGCGGAATTGGGCGCCAATGAAGGCATTTGCAAATGTCGAGAAGCGGAGGAATAGCGAGGAGAGAGATGTATTAGTTGAGCAGCAGAGTTAAGGAAGGACTTGAGAAGTGTGAGTGTTAGAAGGTAGGTCACATAGGAGGATATTGCAGTAGTCGAGGCGGGAGATGATGAGGGTAAGCACAAACATTTTAATGGAACGAGGATTGAGGAAAGGATGGATTCTGGAAATAGTTTTGAACTGAAGGTAACAGTAGGTGGAGAGAGCTTGGATGTGAGGTTGGAAGGACAAGGCAGACAAGGATTACTCAGACAGGGGATTTCCGCTACAGGGAAAAGCGTGAAGTTGTTTATTGTTATAAACAGATCAGGTAGGGAAGATACGCGAGATGGAAGAAAGATAATGAGTTTAGATTTGTCCAAATTGAGCTTCAGGAAACAAGAGGAGAAGACGGAGGATATGGCTGATAGACACTCGGGCATTTTAGATGGCAGAGAGCAGATGCCTGTGCCCGAGAGGACGATCTGAGTGTCACCAGTGTACAGATTGCACTGGAAACCATGGGACTTTATGAGTAGTCTCAGGTCAAGGGTATAGATGGCGAAAAGTAGGGATCCTAGGATAGAGCCTTGAGGGACTCCAACAGAGGGCAGGAAGAGGAGGTGGTGTTGGAGATGCTAAATGTTGGAAAGGTATGAGGAGATTCAGGATAAGGCAAGGTCTTTGATGCCAAAGGGAGACAGGACGTGTAGTAAGAGGCAGTGGTCAACTGTGTCAAAGGCGGACAGGTATAGGAGGATAATGGAGAAATGTCTGCTGGCCTTGGCTACAAGTCGTTAATAATTTTAGTTAGGGCAGTTTCAGTGAAATGGTGGGGGCGGAAGCCAGATTGTACAGTAGGTTGTCAAAGAGTGAGTTAGATGAGAGGTGGGAGGAAAGTTGAGCGTGAACATGCTGTTCAAGGAGTCTGAAAGCGAATGAGAGCAGCGATAGCTGAATATAATGGTTTGATTGAAGGATGGCTTTTTGAAGATAGGTGTGATTGTGGCATGTGTCAAAGTAGAAGGGTAAAGTACCAGAAGTTAGCGATAGGTTAAATAGATGGGTTAGTAATGGGATAAGCGTGGTGGTGAGATTAGGGAGGGATGGGGTCATGTGCACAAGTGGTGAGGTGCGATTTGGAGAGAAGAGTGAGATCTCCTGTGGGTTAGGGGATTGATCTGGTATACAAAAGGTTTGTGGTGGTCAAACAATAAAGACTTGCATGGTATGCTCGATTTGTATTTTTGAAGTGTGTGGCAAAGTCCTCAGCAGGGATTAGGTAGGTTTGGAAGGGGCAGTGAAGGGCGGAGGAGGAAGGTAAAAGTTTGGAATAACTGGGGTTGAAGGATAGAGACGAGGGTTGTGAAGTAGGCCTGTTTAGCAGAGGTGAGGGCTGATTTGAAAGGCAGTGTTCTCTTTTTGAATGCGGTGAAATCATCTTGCAAATGTGTTTTATACCACTTCACAAAGCTTTTTAGTGAGGTCATTGTTCCAGGATTGTCTAGACCCATAGTATGTCAAGGGCACGGTTAAATTTGCCAGACAGTTTTAATGAGCAATGAGAAATGTTGTTTGTTCTTTTGTTCTATGATGTAACCTTTTATGTTGTATAATCTTCAATAAAATGAGTTTAAAAAACCTCAAAACATAAGCTTGTATGTTCCTTGGGTTTAATTTAGGATATTTCCACGCTATAGATTTTCCACAGCAGATGTCATAGAAGAGTGTTAGAACTTTTGATTGGGGGTCCAGGTCCTGAGACTTCCCATCAATAAAATTTCTGACACACCACAATGTCATGCCAAAAGTTTTCTAAAAATACAGATACAGTTTTATTCCAAATTATGAATACCGTATATACTCGAGTATAAGCCGACCCGAGTATAAGCCGACCCCTCTAATATTGCCACAAAAAACTGGGAAAACTTATTGACTCGAGTATAAGCCTAAGGTAGGAAATGCAGCAGCTACTGGTAAATTTCAAAAATAAAAATAGATGCTCTATACCGTTCATTATTGCCCCATAAGATGCTCCATATAAAGCTGTGCCATATATAATGCTCCATACTGTTCATTATTGCCCCATAGATGTGCCATAGAAAGCTCTGCCATATAGTGCTGTGTGCCGTTCAGTACTGCCCCATAGCTGCCATATAGTGCTGTGTGCCATTCAGTACTGCCCCATAGCTGCCATATAGTGCTGTGTGCCGTTCAGTACTGCCCCATAGCTGCCATATAGTGCTGTGTGCTGTTCAGTAGGGTTGAGCGACCTTGACCTTTTTAGAGTCGAGCCGTGTTTCGCGAAACCCGACTATCTTAGAAGTCGAGTCGAGTGGAATCGGCCGATTATCGCGAAAAGTCGGGTATCGCCCGAAACACGAAACCCAATGCAAGTCTATGGGGGAGCATAGTCGGCAGTGAGTGGAGGCCAGGAAAACACCTACACTGCCCATTTTAATGGCAAAAACATCCATTCTTGTTAAAGAAGCTTGTCAATCGTAATTTACCTTATAATAATTGGAAGGCATTTGAAATTGGGGGTCATTTGGCTAAAGTTGTGGGGGGTAGGGCTGGTTCAAGTAATTAGTGGGCCCAGTAAATCTGGACCACGTCACGGCAGTGGAGCAGGGAGAGGTAAGTATTTAAACTTTGCAAGTGCTGTGATCCTGAGCAAGCAGGGGGGGCCCACTCGTTGGCATTGGCACTGGCACAGGGCCCCTCAAAGTACAGCGGTGTGTTTGCACGGCGGGGGCGCCTCCCACCGGCAGCAACACTTTTGCGTACCATGAGAGGCCCTGTGCCAGTGACGTCGCCAACTAGTATTCCTCCCCCCACCTGATGAAGGAACCTGCACTTTCATCTGCACCTTCCTCTTTGTCCCCGTGTAAGGTGGTATGGTATGCGGGAAGAGGAACCTGACTTTCAGCAGGGTCACAATCTTGCTGTGTAGCGTGCACGGGGAATTTTGCGTTATGGGTCAATGTACCAGCAGACTCATCTATCACTGGCTGGGCAATGGGCAGGATGAGGAGGAAACACAGATATAGGCCCAAAGAATAAAGTGGGCTAAATGCAGTTCAAAATTGGTAACACAGGACTAACCAGGGGGCATTGCAGTGGAGGACAACTGGAATGAGAGGCTGACACAGAGAGTAGGCCCAAATCAGTAAGTAGTCGACATGCAGTTCAAAATTGGCAACCGTAGTAAACAGGCGGCCCAGCTTTGTTCAGTTGAGGAGAACAGCAAGGAGTGGCAGACACCGATAGTAGGCCCCAACCCAACTAGTAGGCCAAATGCAGTCTAACATTAACAACTACTTAACAAGAGCCTGAAAATGGAATTTCAGGACAGGAAACCAGGAGAACAGCAAGGAGTGGCAGACACCGATAGTAGGCCCCAAACCAACTAGTACGCCAAATGCAGTTGTTCCATTTAACTACAATTTAATGAGAGCCTGAAGATAGAAGTTCAGGAAAGGCAACCTGGAGAACACCTTGGAGTTGAACACACCATCTCTCTACACCCCATACCCAATTTGTAGGCCTAATGCAGTGTAGTTTTCTACAACTACTAAACGAGAGTCGGAAGACCGAAGCAATGTGGACGAAACCTGGGGAACACCTTGGAGTGGAACACACCATCTCTCTACACCCCATACCCAATTTGTAGGCCTAATGCAGTGTAGTTTTCTACAACTACTAAACGAGAGCATGAAGATCGAAGCAATGGAGAGGAAACCTGGGGAACACCTTGGAGTGGAACACACCATCTCTCTACACCCCATACCCAATTTGTAGGCCTAATGCAGCGTAGTTTCCAACAACTACTAAACGAGAGCATGAAGATCGAAGCTCAGGAAAGGCAACCTGGAGAACACCTTGGAGTGGAACACACCATCTCTCTACACCCCATACCCAATTTGTAGGCCTAATGCAGCGTAGTTTCCAACAACTACTAAACGAGAGCATGAAGATCGAAGCAATGTAGAGGAAACCTGGGGAACACCTTGGAGTGGAACACACCATCTCTCTACACCCCATACCCAATTTGTAGGCCTAATGCAGCGTAGTTTCCAACAACTACTAAACGAGAGCATGAAGATCGAAGCAATGGAGAGGAAACCTTGGGAACACCTTGGAGTGGAACACACCATCTCTCTACACCACATACCCAATTTGTAGGCCTAATGCAGCGTAGTTTCCAACAACTACTAAACGAGAGCATGAAGATTGAAGCTCAGGAAAGGCAACCTGGAGAACACCTTGGAGTGGAACACACCATCTCTCTATACCCCATACCCAATTTGTAGGCCTAATGCAGCGTAGTTTCCAACAACTACTAAACGAGAGCATGAAGATTGAAGCTCAGGAAAGGCAACCTGGAGAACACCTTGGAGTGGAACACACCATCTCTCTACACCCCATACCCAATTTGTAGGCCTAATGCAGCGTAGTTTCCAACAACTACTGAACGAGAGCATGAAGATTGAAGCAATGGAGAGGAAACCTGGGAACACCTTGGGGAGGCAGACACCGTTAGTAGGCCCTACCAAAGTTGTACACCCAATGCAGTTTTAAAATTCCTAGAGGCTGAAAACAAGACTATTGACGCTCAGCTTTTTTCAGAGGAACACAGCTGAATTGAGTGGCGCAGACAGACACAGGTAGTAGGACTTAACCCAAAAATGTGGCTCACTGCAGCAGAAAAAAGTTACAGGGGTACACAAGCTGCAGTGCTCTGGGCAGTGGAGGACAATTTCAATAGTGAACCGCAGACAGACTTTGTACGCCTACTATTAAAAAAAGGATGCTCTATGCAATTATAAATAGGTTCTAGGGGTACACGGGCAGCAGTGGTGTGGTCAGTGGAGGCCTAGTGGAAGGAGTGACCGCAGACAGGCATCGAAGGCCTAAAATAATAACACATGGCTGTAGGCAATTTTAAATTGGTTCCAGGGGTACACGGGCAGCAGTGGCCTGGTCAGTGTAGTAGTAGTAGAAAGAACGGACCGCAGACAGGCATCGAAGGCCTAAAATAATAACACATGGCTGTAGGCAATTTTAAATTGGTTCCAGGGGTACACGGGCAGCAGTGGTGTGGTCAGTGGAGGCCTAGTGGAAGGAGTCACCGCAGACAGGCATCGAAGGCCTAAAATAATAACACATGGCTGTAGGCAATTTTAAATTGGTTCCAGGGGTACACGGGCAGCAGTGGTGTGGTCAGTGGAGGCCTAGTGGAAGGAGTGACCGCAGACAGGCATCGAAGGCCTAAAATAATAACACATGGCTGTAGGCAATTTTAAATTGGTTACAGGGGTACACGGGCAGCAGTGGTGTGGTCAGTGGAGGCCTAGTGGAAGGAGTGACCGCAGACAGGCATCGAAGGCCTAACATAACAAAAATGTCAATACAATGGTATTGTCAGTGGCAGGCATTGAAGGATGTCAGCGCATAGACTAAACATTGGTGGAGCTGTGAGATAATTTTGCAAGTGGTAGAGCACTGTTTGAGCTGGGGGGGGAAACTGTCTTGTGGCCGGCGGTACAGGCCCAGGGCCCCTCATATTACAACGGTGTGTCTGACGTTGGGTGCGCACCACCACCGCCAGAGACACTTTATTGCACTAGGAGGGACCCAGTGGCAGTGCCGTCGACCAAAAGCGGGCACACCCACCTCTTCAGACAAACAGCACTCTCACGGGTGCTGTCGCCAAGTGTCGATACCACGGCCCCGTGTGGGGAGTTTGGCCATTTAGTGAGGTGTAAACATGTCGTATGCTGGACAATCAGGTGCAGAAAATTACGAGATTGGAAAAGGCATTCAGAATAGTCCACAGGCAAGACCTTTTCATAGGAAAGCTAGGTGTCGGCCGGGCAAGGTGGGGCAAAAGATTTCGAAATCCAGTTGTGGTTCATTTTAATGAAGGTTAGATCATCTACATTTTGGGTAGCCAGACGAGTCCTTTTTTCTGTTAGTATTGAACCTGCAGCACTGAATACTCTTTCTGATAGGACACTAGCTGCCGGGCAAGCAAGCTCCTGCAATGCATATTCTGCCAATTCTGGCCAGGTGTCTAATTTTGATGCCCAGTAATCAAATGGGAATGAAGGTTGAGGGAGAACATCGATAAGGGATGAAAAATAGTTTGTAACCATACTGGACAAATGTTGTCTCCTGTCACTTTGAATTGATGCTGCAGTACCTGTCCTGTCTGCGGTCTTAGCAAAATCACTCCACAACCTGGTCAGAAAACTCCTCTGGCCAACGCCACTTCTGATTTCTGCCCCTCTAACTCCTCTGGTCTGCTGGCCCCTGCAGCTCGTGTGAGAACGATCACGGGCGCTGTGTGCAGGGAATGCCAGAAGCAAAAGGTCAACAAGAGTTGATTGTTTGGTTGCTAATATTAGTTCCAAGTTCTCATGTGGCATTATATTTTGCAATTTGCCTTTATAGCGAGGATCAAGGAGGCAGGCCAACCAGTAATCGTCACCGTTCATCATTTTAGTTATGCGTGTGTCCCTTTTGAGGATACGTAAGGCATAATCCGCCATGTGGGCCAAAGTTCCAGTTCTCAAATCTGCGGTTGTGCTTGGTTGAGGGGCAGTTTCAGGCAAATCCACGTCACTTGTGTCCCTCAAAAAACCAGAACCCGGCCTTGCCGCGCCACCAATTTCCAGTGGCCCCGGAAAAGCTTCCTCATTAAAAATATAATCATCCCCATCATCCTCCTCCTCCTCTTCGCCCGCTACCTCGTCCTGTACACTGCCCTGGCCAGACAATGGCTGACTGTCATCAAGGCTTTCCTCTTCCTCAGCTGCAGACGCCTGATCCTTTATGTGCGTCAAACTTTGCATCAGCAGACGCATTAGGGGGATGCTCATGCTTATTATGGCGTTGTCTGCACTAACCAGCCGTGTGCATTCCTCAAACCACTGAAGGACTTGACACATGTCTTGAATCTTCGACCACTGCACACCTGACAACTCCATGTCTGCCATCCTACTGCCTGCCCGTGTATGTGTATCCTCCCAGAAAAACATAACAGCCCGCCTCTGTTCGCACAGTCTCTGAAGCATGTGCAGTGTTGAGTTCCACCTTGTTGCAACGTCTATGATTAGGCGATGCTGGGGAAGGTTCAAAGAACGCTGATAGGTCTGCATACGGCTGGAGTGTACGGGCGAACGGCGGATATGTGAGCAAAGTCCACGCACTTTGAGGAGCAGGTCGGATAACCCCGGATAACTTTTCAGGAAGCACTGCACCACCAGGTTTAAGGTGTGAGCCAGGCAAGGAATGTGTTTCAGTTGGGAAAGGGAGATGGCAGCCATGAAATTCCTTCCGTTATCACTCACTACCTTGCCTGCCTCAAGATCTACAGTGCCCAGCCACGGCTGCGTTTCTTTCTGCAAGAACTCGGACAGAACTTCCGCGGTGTGTCTGTTGTCGCCCAAACACTTCATAGCCAATACAGCCTGCTGACGTTTGCCAGTAGCTGCCCCATAATGGGAGACCTGGTGTGCAACAGTGGCAGCTGCGGATGGAGTGGTTGTGCGACTGCGGTCTGTGGACGAGCTCTCGCTTCTGCAGGAGGACGAAGAGGAGGAGGAGGGGGTGCGAACGGCTACAGCCAACTGTTTCCTAGACCGTGGGCTAGGCAGAACTGTCCCAAACTTGCTGTCCCCTGTGGACCCTGCATCCACAACATTCACCCAGTGTGCCGTGATGGACACGTAACGTCCCTGGCCATGCCTACTGGTCCATGCATCTGTTGTCAGGTGCACCTTTGTGCTCACAGATTGCCTGAGTGCATGGACGATGCGCTCTTTAACATGCTGGTGGAGGGCTGGGATGGCTTTTCTGGAAAAAAAGTGTCGACTGGGTAGCTCGTAGCGTGGTACAGCGTAGTCCATCAGGGCTTTGAAAGCTTCGCTTTCAACTAACCGGTAGGGCATCATCTCTAATGAGATTAGTCTAGCTATGTGGGCGTTCAAACCCTGTGTACGCGGATGCGAGGCTAAGTACTTCCTTTTTCTAACCATAGTCTCATGTAGGGTGAGCTGGACTGGAGAGCTGGAGATCGTGGAACTAGCGGGGGTGCCGGTGGACATGGCAGACTGAGAGACGGTGGGAGATGGTATTGTTGCCGCCGGTGCCCTAGATGCAGTGTTTCCTACTACGAAACTGGTGATTCCCTGACCCTGACTGCTTTGGCCTGGCAAAGAAACCTGCACAGATACTGCAGGTGGTGCGGAAAATGGTGGCCCTACACTGCCGGAAGGGATGTTGCGTTGCTGACTAGCTTCATTGGCCAAGGGTGCTACAACCTTAAGGGACGTTTGGTAGTTAGTCCAGGCTTGCAAATGCATGGTAGTTAAATGTCTATGCATGCAACTTGTAATGAGACTTTTCAGATTCTGTCCTCTGCTTAAGGTAGTTGAACATTTTTGACAGATGACTTTGCGCTGATCAATTGGATGTTGTTTAAAAAAATGCCAGACTGCACTCTTTCTAGCATCGGATACCTTTTCAGGCATTGCAGACTGAGCTTTAACCGGATGGCCACGCTGTCCTCCAACAGGTTTTGGCTTTGCCACGCGTTTTGGGCAAGATACGGGCCCGGCAGATGGAACCTGTTGCGATGTTGATGCCTGCTGCGGCCCCTCCTCCTCCGCTTCAGAACTGCTGCCGCCTGCACCCTGTTCCCCCAATGGCTGCCAATCGGGGTCAAGAACTGGGTCATCTATTACCTCTTCTTGTAGCTCGTGTGCAACTTCGTCTGTGTCACCGTGTCGGTCGGTGGTATAGCGTTCGTGATGGGGCAACATAGTCTCATCAGGGTCTGATTCTTGATCAGCACCCTGCGAGGGCAATGTTGTGGTCTGAGTCAAAGGACCAGCATAGTAGTCTGGCTGTGGCTGTGCATCAGTGCACTCCATGTCAGATTCAACTTGTAATGGGCATGGACTGTTAACTGCTTCACTTTCTAAGCCAGGGACGGTATGTGTAAAGAGCTCCATGGAGTAACCCGTTGTGTCGCCTGCTGCATTCTTCTCTGTTGTTGTTTTTGCTGAAGAGGACAAGGAAGCGACTTGTCCCTGACCGTGAACATCCACTAACGACGCGCTGCTTTGACATTTACCAGTTTCACGAGAGGAGGCAAAAGAGCTAGAGGCTGAGTCAGCAAGATAAGCCAAAACTTGCTCTTGCTGCTCCGGCTTTAAAAGCGGTTTTCCTACTCCCAGAAAAGGGAGCGTTCGAGGCCTTGTGTAGCCAGACGACGAACCTGGCTCCACAGCTCCAGACTTAGGTGCAATATTTTTTTTCCCACGACCAGCTGATGCTCCACCACTACCACTACCCTCATTACCAGCTGACAATGAACGCCCCCGGCCACGACCTCTTCCACCAGACTTCCTCATTGTTTTAAAAACGTAACCAAACTAACGGTATTTGTTGCTGTCACACAACTTACACGGTGAGCTATAACTTCAGTATGATTTAGCTACCCCTTTACAGGTGAGTGAGACCACAACGAAAATCAGGCACAATGTTACACACTCTGTTGTTGGTGGCAACAAATGAGAGAGATGCCACACACGCAGGACTGTCACTGAAGCACAAATGTAAATATTAATCTCCCACTGATTTGATTTTTTTTTTTTTTCAGGGAGACTTTAGGAAAAAAAAATAATAGAATAAAATGATTTTTTCAGGAAGAATTTAGAAACCAAATAAAACAAAAAAAGGCTTTCTATGGCCCACTGAGTGAGAGATGACGCACACAGGAGTCAGGAGTGGCACACAAGCCCAGAGGCCAATATTTATCTCCCACTGATTGATGTAGTGATTTTTTCAGGTAGATTTTGGAACCCAAATCAACCAAAAAAATAAATAGGCTCTCTATGGCCCACTATTTGTGAGAGAGATGGCACGCTCAGGACTGGCACACAAGCCCAGAGGCCAATATTAATCTCCCACTTTTTATTTTTTTTCAGGGAAAATTTATAAACCCAATAAAAAAAATAATAAATAGGCTTTCTATGGCCCACTATCTGAGAGAGAGAGATGGCACGCTTAGGACTGGCACACAAGCCCAAAGGCCAATATTAATCTCCCACTGATTGATTTATTGATTTTTTCAGGTAGAATTTAGAACCCAAATAAAGCAAAAAAAAAAAAAAATAGGCTTTCTATGGCCCACTGAGTGAGTGATGATGCACACAGGAGTCAGGAGTGGCACACAAGCCCTGAGGCCAATATTTTTCTCCCACTGATTGACGTAGCGATTTTTTCAGGTAGATTTTAGAACCCAAATCAAGCAAAAAAATAAATAGGCTTTCTATGGCCCACTGACTGAGAGATGGCACACACAGGAGTCAAGAGTGGCACACAAGCCCTGAGGCCAATATTTTTCTCCCACTGATTGATGTAGTGATTTTTTCAGGTAGATTTTATAACCCAAATCAAGCAAAAAAATAAATAGGCTTTCTATGGCCCACTGAGTGAGAGATGGCACACACAGGGATGGCACTCTAGCAGAAATGTAAATCTTAATCTCCCACAAAAAAAAAAAAACAGGGAGTGTCCAACAATTACTATCTCCCTGCAGTAATCTCAGCCAGGTATGGCAGGCAGCAATAAGGAGTGGACTGATGCACAAATTAAATAAAAAAAGTGTCGACAAACAAAAAAGATAGCTGTGCAAAAAGGAAGGAACAAGAGGATTTGTGCTTTGAAAAAAGCAGTTGGTTTGCACAGTGGCGTACACACAGCAATGCAGCTATCAGGGAGCCTTCTAGGGCAGCCCAATGAGCTACAGCGCTAAGGGGAAAAAAAAAAAAAAAAATGTAGCTTCCACTGTCCCTGCACACCGAAGGTGGTGTTGGGCAGTGGAAATCGCTACAGCACAAGCGGTTTGGTGGTTAATGGACCCTGCCTAACGCTATCCCTGCTTCTGACGAAGCGGCAGCAACCTCTCCCTAAGCTCAGATCAGCAGCAGTAACATGGCGGTCGGCGGGAACGCCCCTTTATAGCCCCTGTGACGCCGCAGACAGCAAGCCAATCACTGCAATGCCCTTCTCTAAGATGGTGGGGACCAGGACCTATGTCATCACGCTGCCCACACTCTGCGTTTACCTTCATTGGCTGAGAAATGGCGCTTTTCGCGTCATTGAAACGCGACTTTGGCGCAAAAGTCGCGTACCGCATGGCCGACCCCGCACAGGGGTCGGATCGGGTTTCATGAAACCCGACTTTGCCAAAAGTCGGCGACTTTTGAAAATGAACGACCCGTTTCGCTCAACCCTACTGTTCAGTACTGCCCCATAGCTGCCATATAGTGCTGCGTGCCGTTCAGTACTGCCCCATAGCTGCCATATACTGCTGTGTGCCGTTCAGTACTGCCCCATATCTGCCATATACTGTGTGCCGTTCAGTACTGCCCCATAGCTGCCATATAGTGCTGTGTGCCGTTCAGTACTGCCCCATAGCTGCCATATACTGCTGTGTGCCGTTCAGTACTGCCCCATAGCTGCCATATAGTGCTGTGTGCCGTTCAGTACTGCCCCATAGCTGCCATATACTGCTGTGTGCCGTTCAGTACTGCCCCATAGCTGCCATATAGTGCTGTGTGCCGTTCAGTACTGCCCCATAGCTGCCATATACTGCTGTGTGCCGTTCAGTACTGCCCCATAGCTGTGCCATAGAAAGCTCTGCCATTGCTGCTGCTGCAATAAAAAAAAAAAAATGCCATACTCACCTTTCTTGCTTGCAGCTCCTCTGCGTCCGGTCCCGGCGTCTCTGCGTACTGACTGATCAGGCAGAGGGCGCCGCGCACACTATATGCGTCATCGCGCCCTCTGACCTGAACAGTCAGAGCGGAGCGACGCCGGGAAGATGGAGCGACGCCCGGCGACTGGAACGCGGACAGGTTTATATTACATACTTACCTAGTCCCAGCGATCCTGACGCTCCCTCTGCCTGTCACAGCTGGTCTTCGGTGCCGCAGCCTCTTTCTCTATCAGCGGTCACCGGCACCGCTGATTAGAGAAATGAATACGCGGCTCCACCCCTATGGGAGGTGGAGCCGCCTATTCATTTCTCTAATGAGCGGTCCCACGTGACCGCTGAAGAGGGGAAGAAGCTGCAGCACAGAAGACCGTGGGACGGCAGGGGGAGCGTCAGGATCGCTGGGACTAGGTAAGTATGCCTCAGCGCCCTCTCCCCCTCACCCGCCGACCCCACCGCTACCGTGACTCGAGCATAAGCCGAGAGGGGCACTTTCAGCCCAAAATTTTGGGCTGAAAATCTCGGCTTATATTCGAGTATATACGGTACATACTAAAATGTTAGTAGTCTTCCAATAAAATTGGCACAAGTGTGTTCTTGTGAAATGCATGCTTGACGAAGTGGGACTGGTGTGGTTAGTGACAATCTCTCAAAGCCAAAGTTGATAAGAATTTGCATGACATATCAGAAGTTAAAGAATGCATATTTTATCATAGAATAATAACTACATAAATGAACGGAACTTACATGATGTCCAGCACAGAATCATTACGGATAACCTTATGGGTGACGTCCGCTAGAAGGAATAGGCCTCCGTCTGTTCTGCGTATACTAGCTGCATATCCAGGCCACACCTGCAACCTAAAATACCCAGCACATTACAGAAGTTCTGCTTATCAATGTATCGGCATGTTCAGAGTAAGTATTCCAATTTTACACAGCATAAATGTGATATCCTTTATCAGCCTTTCACTATAATGTGACCCTATAAATAATTACTCAACGGCCACACGCCACAAGCTGACCAGACTGAGGATTTAGAGAAATGGATTTTATGATAATGATGAAAAAAAAAATGTCTCTCTCACATCACAGGAAAGATAGTAGGATGGCCAAAAGCCTCTCCTAGGAAAAAGAAAGTAGCAATAGTACGCTAGT
This sequence comes from Ranitomeya imitator, assembly GCF_032444005.1. Lineage (NCBI taxonomy): Eukaryota > Metazoa > Chordata > Amphibia > Anura > Dendrobatidae > Ranitomeya > Ranitomeya imitator. The sequence continues at coordinate 645,886,487 of NC_091285.1, forward strand.
ACGTGGGCAGCACGGTGGCGCAGTGGTTAGCACAGCAGCCTTGCAGCGCTGGAGTCCTGGGTTCAAGCCCCACTAAGGACAACATCTGCAAAGAGTTTGTATGTTCTCTCCGTGTTTGCGTGGGTTTCCTCCGGGCACTCCGGTTTCCTCCCACATTCCAAAGACATACTGACAGGGAATTTAGATTGTGAGCCCCAATGGGTACAGCAATGATAATGTGTGTAAAGCGCTGCGGAATATGTTAGCGCTATATAAAAATAAAGATTATTAGATGCCTTATTTAAAGAGGTAAATTCCCAAACCTGAATTAATTTGAAACTGAAAAATCCACTTCTCTTCTTGTTCTTGGGGGACACAGCACCTACCCAACATAATGTAATTCTTTTTATTTTATTTATTTTGCTTTGCTTACATAGCACATCATAGCGCTTTACATACATTATCATCAACGTACCCTATCACTATGTCTTTGGAGTGTGGGAGAAAACCGGAGAACCAAGAGGAAACACACACAAATGCAGGAAGAATATACAAACTCCTTACAGCTATTGTCCTTGGTGGGATTTGAACCCAGGACCCCAGGGCTGCAAAGCAACACAGCCACCATACTACCAGTTATTGTTTTTTGGGTTTTTCATGTCACAGTTTGACTTTTTCTCTGGTTATCGCATTTGTTGAAGTATATGTAGTAGCCTCAGGGAACACATATATTGAGTAGAAACCTTGAGGAGCTGAGAGATTTTGTTTCAAGGCTGCGCCTGTTGGATCAACATTTTAGATAATAAGTTCTTCTGATGGCCAAAGATTGTGTGGAGGAACAGTTTAGGAGTTTAGTAGCTAAAAGGGAGGTCACACAGAAAGGGGGGCAAGTGAAAAAATAACCCAACGGTGCTGTTTAGTCCAGTTGAAGCAAGCCCTGGTCATTAAAGCTGAACCACATGCCTCAATGAGGGACTGTGCAAAATATTCAAAGCGCCTGACATGGTGGTCATGAGAGGAGATCACATCTGCCATGGGCAATGTAATTGTTTTTTGATAAGTGGGACATTGTAAGACCTGGTTCCAGGTAGGAGGACTATTGGTGCAGTAGATCCTCAGAGAACAAAAATTACATAGAGATGATCAGGTTTAGGAAAGTGTCTTTAAGGAAACTTTCATTTAACTTCTCGAAACTTGGAATGAGGAGGAGGTAGTCTTTGTGGCAGAATCAGTCTTCAGAGGACATTGTTCCACATTTCTTTACTTATGATTCTCAAGCGGCCACAATGGGACAAAATTTGAATTATGTTAAAGACAAAGTGCATTCACAGCAGTCCTGCAACCCTGGAGGAAAATGTCCAGGCGAGACCGTGGGTGGGAGAACTGGGTGAAACAGACCTCAAGCTACTTAAATTGTGCGAGGAGAAATCTCAGGAGCAGAAGAAACAGGGAAATATGGGTTAGATAGATGATGGGTAGGTGTGCCTGACCTTGGAGAGGTCACAAAGCACTAAAGGTACCTTCACACTGAACAATTTAACAAAGATATCGCTAGCGATCCGTGACGTTGCAGCGTCCTGGATAGCGATATCGTTGTGTTTGACACGCAGCAGCGATCTGGATCCTGCTGTGACATCGTTGGTCGGAGCAGAAAGGCCAGAACTTTATTTTGTCGCTGGATCTCCCGCAGACATCGCTGAATCGGCGTGTGTGACGCCAATTCAGCGATGTCTTCACTGGTAACCAAGGTAAACATCGGGTTACTAAGCGCTTAGTAACCCGATGTTTACCCTGGTTACCAGGGGACTTCGCATAGTTGGTCGCTGGAGAGCTGTCTGTGTGACAGCTCTCCAGCGACCACACAGCGACGCTGCAGCGATCGGAATCGTTGTCTAGATCGCTGCAGCGTCGCTAAATGTGACGGTACCTTTAGAAGAGGGAGGGTAGCAATTCTGGCTCAGGTCCTGAGAGGGTAGTCGAGTGAAGACATTTCCACTGCAATTTGAGAGGCAAAACAAGTAGCCAGAAAGGATTTCTATCAAGAGTGTTCTTCTCTAGGCTGTAAAATGTTAAGCAAAAAAGGTTGATTTTGCTACATGCTGGGTGACAACTTGCATGGACTGTAGCAATCAAGTCTCCATTCTCCAGATTTGGTATCCACAGTCCTGCAAAAAAGAGGAGGAAGGAAAAGTCCCCGTTGAAAATAGTAGGGATGGAAGTAAACAGCATGCAGCGTTGAGATAGGCCATTGCTGTGGAAGACACAGTTCCAAAGTAGCCAATCTTAGAGTGTGGACAGCCCAGCGATGGGGGGAGGACTTCTGCCTCATGCAGGGTCACCTCTTCAGCGTCCTTCCCTTTGTTCAGAAAGATAGGATAGATGTAAAGAGTCCCTCCAAGATGCAGACTTGTGGAAGCTTTCATTACTCTCAGGAGCCGGCAGCATAATTCTGGCCACATTCCAACTAGACGTGCGCAGACTCGCTCAGTTCACTCGTATTGAGCGAGGCCGTGCACGCCTAGTCTGAATGTGGCTGGAAGTATGTATATTGCACACTTGCGATCACATGACCGTCTGCTCCTCGTACCTGCAAGTCTACAGTCTTCTTCGTGTAGTGCATTTACCAGAGAGGTTAGGAGCACCGTTTTTCTTCCTCCTGTCGGTTAACTTTAACCCCTTTACCCCCAAGGGTGGTTTGCACGTTATGGACCGGGCCAATTTTTACAATTCTGACCACTGTCCCTTTATGAGGTTATAACTCTGGAACGCTTCAACGGATCCCGGTGATTCTGACATTGTTTTCTCGTGACATATTGTACTTCATGATAGTGGTAAAATTTCTTTGATATTTCCTGCGTTTATTTGTGAAAAAAACGGAAATATGGCGAAAATTTTTAAAATTTCGCAATTTTCTAACTTTGAATTTTTATGCAATTAAATCACAGAGATATGTCACACAAGATACTTAATAAGTAACATTTCCCACATGTCTACTTTACATCAGCACAATTTTGGAAGCAAAATATTTTTTTGTTAGGGAGTTATAAGGGTTAAAAGTTGACCAGCAATTTCTCATTTTTACAACACCATTTTATTTTAGGGACCACATCTCATTTGAAGTCATTTTGAGGGGTCTATATGATAGAAAATACCCAAGTGTGACACCATTCTAAAAACTACACCCCTCCAGGTGCTCAAAACCACATTCAAGAAGTTTATTAATCCTTCAGGTGTTTCACAGGAATTTTTGGAATGTTTAAATAAAAATTAACATTTAACTTTTTTTCACAAAAAATTTACTTCAGCTCCAATTTGTTTTATTTTACCAAGGGTTACAGGAGAAAATGGACCCCAAACCTTGTTGTACAATTTGTCCTGAGTACGCCGATACCCCATAAGTGGAGGTAAACCACTGTTTGGGCGCATGACAGAGCTTGGAAGCGAAGGAGCGCCATTTGACTTTTTAATGCAAAATTGACTGGAATTGAGATGGGACGCCATGTTGCGTTTGGAGAGCCACTGATGTGCCTAAACATTGAAACCCCCCACCAGTGACACCATTTTGGAAAGTAGACCCCCTAAGGAACGTATCTAGAGGTGTGGTGAGCACTTTGACCCACCAAGTGCTTCACAGAAGTTTATAATGCAGAACCGTAAAAATAAAAAATCATTTTTTTTTTCACAAAAATTATCTTTTCGCCCCCAATTTTTTATTTGCCCAATGGTAAGAGAAGATCGGAACCAAAAAGTTGTTGTACAATTTGTCCTGAGTACGCTGATACCCCATATGTGGGGGTAAACCACTGTTTGGGCGCATGGGAGAGCTTGGAAGCGAAGGAGCGCCATTTGACTTTTTAATGCAAAATTGACTGGAATTGAGATGGGACGCCATGTTGCGTTTGGAGAGCCACTGATGTGCCTAAACATTGAAACCCCCCACAAGTGACACCATTTTGGAAAGTAGACCCCCTAAGGAACTTATCTAGATGTGTGTTGAGCACTTTGACCCACCAAGAGCTTCACAGAAGTTTATAATGCAGAGCCATAAAATAAAACAAAAATTTTTTCCCACAAAAATTATTTTTTAATCCCCAGTTTTGTATTTTCCCGAGGGTAACAGGAGAAATTGGACCCCAAAAGTAGTTGTGCAATTTGTCCTGAGTGCGCCGATACCCCATATGTGGGGGGAACCACCGTTTGGGTGCATGGGAGGGCTCGGAAGGGAAGGAGCGCCATTTGGAATACAGACTTAGATGGAATGGTCTGCAGGCGTCACATTGCGTTTGCAGAGCCCCTAATGTACCTAAACAGTAGAAACCCCCCACAAGTGACCCCATATTGGAAACTAAACCCCCAAGGAACTTATCTAGATGTGTTGTGAGAACTTTGAGCACCCAAGTGTTTCATTACAGTTTCTAACGCAGAGCCATGAAAATAAAAAATCTTTTTTTTTCCCCACAAAAATTATTTTTTAGCCCCCAGTTTTGTATTTTCCCAAGGGTAACAGGAGAAATTAGACCCCCAAAGATGTTGTCCAATTTGTCCTGAGTACGCTGATACCCCATATGTTGGGGTAAACTCCTGTTTGGATACACGGGAGAGCTCGGAAGGGAAGGAGCACTGTTTTACTTTTTCAACGCAGAATTGGCTGGAATTGAGATCGGACGCCATGTCGCGTTTGGAGAGCCCCTAATGTGCCTAAACAGTGGAAACCCCCCAATTATAACTGAAACCCTAATCCAAACACACCCCTAACCCTAATTCCAACGGTAACCCTAACCACACCTCTAACCCAGACACACCCCTAACCCTAATCCCAACCCTATTCCCAACCGCAAATGTAATCCAAACCCTAACCCTAAGTTTAGCCCCAGCCCTAACTGTAGCCTTAACCCTAACTGTAGCCTTAACCCTAGCCCTAACCATAACCCTAACCATAACCCTAACCCTAGCTTTATTTTTCCCTAACTAAGGGGGTGATGAAGGGGGGTTTGATTTACTTTTATAGCGGGTTTTTTAGCGGATTTTTATGATTGGCAGCCGTCACACACTGAAAGACGCTTTTTATTGCAAAAAATATTTTTTGCGTTACCACATTTTGAGAGCTATAATTTTTCCATATTTGAGTCCACAGAGTCATGTGAGGTCTTGTTTTTTGCGGGACGAGTTGACGTTTTTATTGGTAACATTTTCGGGCACGTGACATTTTTTGATCGCTTTTTATTCCGATTTCTGTGAGGCAGAATGACCAAAAACCAGCTATTCATGAATTTCTTTTGGGGGAGGCGTTTATACCGTTCCGCGTTTGGTAAAATTGATAAAGCAGTTTTATTCTTCGGGTCAGTACGATTACAGCGATACTTCATTTATATCATTTTTTTATGTTTTGGCGCTTTTATACGATAAAAACTATTTTATAGAAAAAATAATTACTTTTGCATCGCTTTATTCTGAGGACTATAACTTTTTTATTTTTTTGATGATGTTGCTGTATCGCGGCTCGTTTTTTGCAGAACAAGATGACGCTTTCAGCGGTACCATGTTTATTTATATCCGTCTTTTTGATCGCGTGTTATTCCACTTTTTGTTCGGCGGTATGATAATAAAGCGTTGTTTTTGGTCTCTTTTCTTTTCCTTACGGTGTTTACTGAAGGAGTTAACTAGTGGGACAGTTTTATAGGTCGGGTCGTTACGGACGCGGCGATACTAAATATGTGTACTTTTATTGTTTTTGTTTTTTTATTTAGATAAAGAAATGTATTTATGGGAATAATATATTTTTTTCATTATTTAGGATTTTTTTTTTTTTTTACACACTTGTAAAAAAAATTTTCAAACTTTTTTACTTTGTCCCAGGGGGGGACAATACAGATCGGTGATCTGCCAGTTTGCACAGCACTCTGACAGATCACCGATCTGTCTCAGAGCGCTGCAGCGTTACCATGTGCCTGCTCTGAGCAGGCACTTGGTAAGCCACCTCCCTCCCTGCAGGACCCGGATCCGCGGCCATCTTGGATCCGGGACTTGCTGCAGGAAGGAAGGTAGGAGACCCCCGGAGCAACGCGATCACATCGCGTTGCTGTGGGGGTCTCAGGGAAGCCCGCAGGGAGCCCCCTCCCTGCGCGATGCTTCCCTGCACCGCCGGCACATCGCGATCATGTTTGATCGCGGTGTGCCGGGGGTTAATGTGCCGGGGGCGGTCCGTGACCGCTCCTGGCACATAGTGCCGGATGTCAGCTGCGAAAAGCAGCTGACACCCGGCCGCGATCGGCCGCGCTCCCCCCGTGAGCACGGCCGATCGCCTACGACGTACTATTCCGTCCTTAGGAAGTAAGGCCCCACCCCACATGGACGGAATAGTATGTCTAATGGCAGAAAGGGGTTAATATGTGTGCCGGTTCCTGCTCTGTCTGCTTCTGCTTTGAGCACTGAAACGCCTTTCTTGTGGGCAACAGTCCTGTTTTATATCTGGGACTTTTGGTTCTGCTAAATCAGGGAGCCATGGGGTCGATTCTTGCATGGCTTTGATTACTCCTTTCTGACAGCCCTGATGTGAACACGCACTTACAGCAAAGATCTGCTTTGAGAATCAGACACCAAGACTCGGATTTGTTTACTCAGAGGTGAAGAAGTACATTTCCAAGGCAAGAGCTTTCTCTGTTCAAAGCTCTAGTCTCCAAACTTTCTGAAGCCAGTGGACTGTGATGAATATTGGGGTCTGCATCTTATCGATATTCATGGGATATATATTTTTGGAATTGCAGCGAAGTTAAGAAAATAATGCATTCACTTACATCACTGTAAGGTCAAAGTTAATATCGCAAAAGGAAACTTGGCAACAATAACTACAGCCTGGCACCCCCATGTGCAAAGATATCCTAAAAGTGGACGATCTCAAAATTCTCTAAAGGCCTACCACATCCCACGACCAGCCCTTCATATGAGCTCACCAAGGAGAGATATCTGCATGTAACCTTAATCTAATAAAAGCCAGAGTTTGGATCATTGTTCATTTCTGGAAGACACAGTTCTCTGAGAGTGTCCCATTTTCCTAAGCAGATCACTTCCCCCCATAAAGATAAAAGCCATTCTTGCAACATCAGGTTTAGTACTTATCTTTTGTTATTCCTTTTTACTTTCTACAATTGTATATACCGTATTGTTTGTTCCTACTTTGTATTATCGTTGTATATATATTTAAAACAAAAAAAAACACTGCCAACCTTTCTGGATTAAATATATAAAATTGAATAGCTGTGTTCCTCTTGCTCTGTAAACCGCACCCCTGAAACTGTACGCTTCTGTTAGCCTGTATAAACAATTGGTGGTGGCAGTTAGTAGTTCCTATTGTTATTGAGGGGTTGGCAGTGACCGTATCGGGGTAATATACAGTCATGACCGAAAGTGTTAGCACCCTCAAAATATTTCCAGAAAATGAAGCATTTCTCCCAGAAAATTATTGCAATTACACAGGTTTTGTTATACATGTTTATGTCCTTTGTGTGTACTGTAACAACACAAAAAAATGAGAAAAAAAGGCAAATTGACCATAATTTCACAGAAACCCCCCAAAATGGGCTGCACAAAACTGTTGGCATCTTTCCAACATTGTAGGTAAACAGCTTTGTTTCAAGCATGCGATGCTCGTAGAAACTCACCTGTAGCAAGTAAAGGTTCGGTCCCAACGATCAGTGTCTGTTTAGGTTTTCAGAGCTGCATTTCCACATCATTCCTGCACCTCAGCTCACTTGCATTTTTTTATGCCTTCTTGTAGTATGTTAATTAGATAATAATGAATATATAGTGATCATGCAGATACTAATGTCACAACCCTGACATATTATAAACTTGCACCCTTTAGTGCCTTTCGCCTTATTTAACCTAATAAATAATTTAAAAAAAAAAAAAACACGTGGGGTACATTTTTTATATCCAGTAAAGGTAAAGCAGACAGAGGTGGGTTTATAACAGGCTGGTTAGGGCTCTGGTTACTGGGCCCTTCCCAGCCTAAAAATACAAATCCGCAGCTACCCCAGAGTTGCCGAATCAAATTAGATGTGACAATTTTGGCTATATGCCCGACTCTTCCTCATTGACCTGGTGCGGTGGAAATCGGGGTAACAGTTTATGGGGTTGATGTCAGTTCTGTAGTATCAGCTGACATCAAGCCCAGGGGATGGTAATGAAGGTGTGTCTACCAGACACCCCCACTACTAACCCAGTAATCAAAATAAAAACACATGCAGAAAAAAAAAAACACTTTAAAACTCAATAAAGACTCCCCAACACTATCCCTCGTACAGCAATTTATTTAAAATTAAACAAATTCCCATGATGATCCGCCATAACCCACCAAATCCGATGTAGTTCAGAAATGGATACCTGAAAAACATAAGACAAAAAGAGAAACAAGGGACAGTCCGTTGTTCACCAATTTATTACCCCAAATGTTCCCACAAGAAGCTCCGATGTAGTCAGTGTTCTCCGAATCTGGAGACTGTGAAAAGCAGTAAAGTGGCCGTTATTCACAGGCGCCAGGTACTGATGACAATGCTTAACAGCAGCCGGCTCTTGCTGAGTGCCGCGCAAATAAGCACAGAGGGCATGCGATTTCTATTATTCCCATCCACTGTGCTTGTATTACACAACGCAGTGCTTTGGACACAGCAAAAATACGCTGCGTTCAGAATGCTAGTAATATGGATAGTGGGCACGCAGCTTAACAGGTGTGGGCAATATGAAAGTCACACCAGAAACCAGCTAAAAACGGGAGAAGTTGACTCAATCTTTGTGTTGACTCAATCTGTGAGAACAGAACGAAAAGAGAACAGTCTAAGGACTTGAGAACTAAAACTGATGAAAAATATCAAGAATCTCAAGGTTACAAGTTCATCTCCAGAGATCTTAATTTTCCTTTGTCCATGGTGCTCAATATAATCAAGAGGTTTACAACCCATGGCACTTGTAGCTAATCTCCCTAGACTTGGACAGAAGAGAATAATTGATGAAAGGTTGCAACGCAGGATAGACCAGATGGTGGATAAGCAGCCCCAATCAAGTTCCAAAGAAATTCAAGCTGCCCTGCAGGCTCAGGGTGCATAAGTGTCAGCGCGAACTAACCATCAACATTTGACTGAAATGAAACGCTATGGAAAGAGACTCAGGAGGACTCCACTGCTGACACAAGAGACATAAAACAGCTAGACTGCAGTTTGCCAAAATGTACACAATTAAGCCAAAATCCTTTTTTGGAAGCGTCTTGTGCACAAATGAAACCAAGATAGAGCTTTTTGGTCAAGTACATCATTTTACTGTTCAACAAAAATGGAATGAGGCCTACAAAGGAAAGAACACAGTACCTACAATCAAATATGATGGAGGTTCAAAGATGTTTTGGGGTTGTTTTGCGGTTTCAAGCACTGGGTGCCTTTACAGTGTGCAAGGCATCATGAAATTTAAAGATTACCAAAGGATTTTGGGTCGCAAAGTAGCGTCCAGTCTCAAAAAGCTGGGTTTGTGTTTTAGATCTTGGGTCTTCCAGCAGGACAATGACTACAAACATACTTCAAGAAGCACCCAGAAATGGATGAAAGCAAGCGCTGGAGAGTTCTGAAGTGAGCAGCAATGAGTCTGGATCTAAATCCCATTGAACATCTGTGGAGAGATCCTAAAATTGCTGTTGGGAGAAGTCACCCTTCAAATATGAGAGACGTGGAGCAGTTTACAGAAGAGTGATCTAAAATTCCAGTTGAGCTGTGTAAGGAGATTGTTGGTGGCTATAGGAAGTGATTGATTGCAGTTAGTTAGTCCAAAGGGTGTGTTAACCAAATATTAAGCTGAGGGTGCCAACAATTTTGTCCGGCCCATTTTTGGGGGTTTGTATGAAATTATGTCCAATTTGCCGTTTTCCCTCTGTTTTTTTTGTGCTGTTCCAATAAAACACAAAGAAAATAATAATGTGTATAACAAAACATGCGTAATTGCAATAATTTTCTGGGAGAAATGCTCCATTTTCTGGAATAATTTCAAGGTTGCCAACACTTTCTCAACTATGCAGTCCAACAAAAGAGAAATAACGAGGGCACTCACCAGTCTTCTTATAGTGCAAAAATCGCTTGCTTTATTGACGTGACATCTAAAAATCCAAGGTCGGGTTACCGATGGAGCCGAAGCTCAGGTGAGCAGGAGGGAGTGGAGACGACGGCCGTTTCGCGCTGTGCTTGCGCTTCTACGGGTCAGTGCAGGTGAGAGCAAGACAGCGGAAATATAGCACCGGCCAAGGTACCACCCCCCTCCGCTACCTCCCTCCCACAACACATAAAAACACTCTATAAAAAGCACAACTTAAAATAATACAGACATATCGAATATATCTTAACTCGGAACATATTAAATGACGAAACATGCAGTTTTGTGCACAAATACAAACATGTTAAATAACCCTCTTAACGTATTAATCATATAAAAGAAACAGTGTGACTGCTCAAAGCTTTTACTGAACCTAATCTCATGGTTCTAATATCTCACAGAAATATGGATAAATCTACCCTATCGTTGAATCCCAGGGGGCCCATTGCCTCACAACGCATAATCCACCTAGCCTCAACTCTAAGGAGTAAGTTATTCAAATCGCCCCCTCCAGCTGGTAAAGACACCCTTTCCAGTCCTGCAAAAGTGAGGCAATCTACTTTACTCTCATGTTTTTCCCTTACATGCGAGATCAGGCGCGGTACTCCTTTGCCTGTAGCAATCGATCTGCAATGTTCCCTGAACCGCATGAATAGAGGTCGAACAGTTTTCCCAATGTAGTAATACCTGCAAGGACAAAAAATCACGTAAACTACGTGATCTGTCCTGCATGTAATAAAATATTTTACTACATGTGTGATGCCCCCCATTCTAATGACCCGGTCTGTTACGCGTTGATTGAAGAATGAACAATGACCACACTTAAAGTTACCATGCGGTGCGGTTTTGGCTAGCCAATTTTGGTTTGGTTTAGACAACCGATTTCTCACTAATTTGTCCCTTTTTTTAAAAAAAAAGTTAAATGTTATTTTTTTTCTTTCCACATTGCTTTAGTTCTCGTGAAGCACCTGAAGAGTTAATGAACTTCTTGAATGTGATTTTGAGCACCATGAGGGGTGCAGTTTTTCGAATGCCGTCACTCTTTTGGGTATTTTCTGTCATACTAACCAAAGTCATTTCAAATGTGAGGTGGTCCCTAAAAAAATGGTTTTGTAAATTTTGTTGGAAAAATTAGAAAACGCTGGTCAACTTTTAACCCTTATAACGTCCTAACAAAATTTGTTTTACTGATAAACAAACAAGTCATTTCAAATTTTTTTTACCACCAACATGAAGTGCAATATGTCATGAAAAAACAGTCTCAGTATTAGTGGAATCCCTTGAAGAGTTCCAGAGTTATAACTTCATAAAGTGACAGTGGTCAGAAATGTAAAAATTGGCTTGGTCACTAGGGTTAATAAGAGGATTACTGTTATGATCCGGTGACCTCGGAGCAGCATGAGCACTTTCACTGGAGAAGGTGGTCACTATACTGACCGCAATCCTGAACTTAACACCGCAACTAGAAGTAGCCATGGAGTGTACCTAACAATCCTAGACACCTCGTCACAGCCGGAGGACTAAATACCCCTAAAGATGGAAATAGGAATACTATCTTGCCTCAGAGCAGATCCCCAAAGGATAGACAGCCCCCCACAAATATTGGCGGTGAGTCGGAGAGGAAAAAACATACACAGGCAGAAAAACAGGATTTAGCACAGGAGGCCACTCTAGCTAAATAGGACAGGATAGGACAGAGTTCTGTGCGGTCAGTATTAAAAAACCCTTCAAAAATATCCACAGCAGAATATACAAAAACTTCCTACATCTAACTAAAGATGTAGGAGCGTATATCTGCAACTCCAGGAATCCTACAATCAGAGCAGGAATACAAACAAAAACAAGCACACAGCAGTGTGCCACAGAGACAAAAAAACAAACACTTATCTTTGCTGAATTTGGCAGCCAACAGGAGAAGCCAGAAAGTGATCCAACACTTCACAAGGAACATTGACAACTGGCAAGGGCAAATGAATCCTGCACACCTAAATATCCCAGTCAGAATTGTAATCAGTAGATACACCTGGCCAGGACTGCGACTCAGAGACAACTGCATTCCCACCTACAACCACTGGAGGGAACCTAAGAGCAGAATTCACAACAGATTACACTTTTTGTAACACAATGCTGGCATTAACCCCGCCAACCCCTGGATATCATGCTTGTTAGTCTTATGTAATCTTGCAGGTATTTAGTGCAATAAAATAAGTCAACATAATTTTCATGGAACAAACGAATATAAGAAACTTTTTAATATATCTTATTGTTTCCTCAGTGCCTCCTGAAATACTTTCATAATTCATCTTGGTACAGATAAGATAATGCAGTGTTTTTGCAACACTTTTTTTTTGTGCAGCTAAACCTGCCCAGCGTTTGGCAGAAAAACACGCTGTGTTCAAAATGCAGGTTTTGCTGCGTTTTCCAGTTGCGTAATACAGGTGTGATCTGTTTAATAAAGTTACATTTATTCACCAAAAAACTTTTGCTGCTACTTCTGAACATAAACTCCATAAAGTATGAATATAAACCTGTAGTAACTGCTTTGGTCTGTATGTTTGGGGGTACTGTACTTGGTAAAAAAATGTATTTGGTTTCAGACTATTTGGTTTGAAAATGCTGAGAAACAACTGTCTTGTAACCAGTAAATGTGGGAGGGGTGGGACTTCCTGCCAGAACGAAATGTCCAAAACGAACATGGAACTAAGAGGCAGAGGCCGATCAATTAATAATATTCCTACAGCATTATCACTTCTCACCCAGACTTAACAATGCAGTCAGGCAGGTAACGTTCTCCTGGAATCACCAAACCCAGACTCGTCCATCAGATGCCAGATAGAGAAGTGTGATCCGTCACTGCACAGAACACGTTTCCTCCAGAGTCCAGTGGTGGCGGCTTCACACCACTATTAGACACTCAGCATTGTGCTTGGTGATGTAAGGCTGCATGCAGCTGCTCGTCCATAGAATTTCCGGCGGTGGAGCAGTGCTTGTGCCGATGTTAATACCAGAGGACGTCTGGACTCTGCAGTTATGGAGTGAGCAGAGTGTTGAGGACTTTTCTGTCCTTTGCTTCTCAGCACTCGGCCCCCCGCTCTGTAACATTATGTCTTCACTTCGTGGCTGAGTTGCTGCGGCTCCTTCTACTTCTCAATGATATCACTCATAGGTGATGGGGAAGATTTAGGAGAAAGAAATGTCATGAACTGAATTGTTACCCCAGTGGCTCCTACTATAGAACCGCACTGGTATCAGTGAGCTCTGCACAACCGGCAATTATTTCACACATTAGTAAAAGAAGACAGCATGGCGGGGGCAAACAACTGGTTGTAATGGGAATGAATGAAAACAAAACTTGTGTGTCCTAATACTTTTCTCCATATATTGTGTGTATATAAATTCTACATATATATCTATACACACACACACACACACATACATTTTATACTCATATACAGTTGTGCTCAAAAGTTTACATACCCCGGCTTTCTTGGCCTTTTTTAAGAGAATATGAATGATAACACCAAAACTTTATCTCCTCTCATGGTTAGTGGTTGGGTGAAGCCATTTGTTGTCAAACTACTTGGTTTTCTCTTTTTAACTCAAAGACAACTCAAAACATCCAAATGACCCTGACCGAAAGTTCACATAGCCCATTTCGTAATACAGTGTATTGCCCCTTCTAACACGACAGCTTGAAGTCTTTTGTGGTAGTTGTGGATGAGGTTCTTTATTTTCTCAGATGGTAAAGCTGCCCACTCTTCTAGGCAAAAAGCCTCCAGTTCTTGTAAATTCCTGGTCTGTCTAGCATGAACTGTGCGCTTGAGATCTCCCCAGAGTGGCTCAATGATATTGAGGTCAGGAGACTGAGAACCTTCACTCTGTTCTGCTGTAGCCAATGACAGGTTGACTTGGCCTTGTGTTTTTGATCGTTGTCGTGTCGTAACATCCAAGTATGTTCCATGAGCAACTTCCAGGCTGATGATTGTAAATTTGCCTCCAGTATTTGCTGATAACGTGCGGTATTCATCTTTCCGTCAACTTTGACCAAGTTTCCTGTACATCCCCAAAACATCAAAGATCCACCTCCGTGCTTTACAGTGCTTTCATCATAGGTCTTTTTGACCTCTCTCCAAATGTAACGTTTATGGTTGTGGCCACAAAGTTCAATTTTGGTCTCATCACAACAAATTACCTTGTTCCAGAAGTTTCGAGGCTTGTCTCTGTGCTGTTTTGCATATTGTAGGTGACATACTTTGCGGCATTTGCGCAGTAATGGCTTTCCTCTGGCGACTCGACCATGCAGCCCATTTTTCTTCAAGTGCCTCCTTATTGTGCATCTTGAAACTGCCTCACTACTAGTTTTCAGAGAGTCCTGTATTTCGGCTGATGTTATTTGTGGGTTTGCAGGATTCACTAAATCATCGCAGACAGATGTCTGTCCAGCCTCTGTTTGAAGACTTCCATGAAAGGAGAACTCACCACCTCTCGTGGCAGCCTGTTCCATTCATTGATCACCCTAACTGCCAAAAAGTTTTTTCTAATATCTAATCTGTGCCTCTTCCCATTCAGTTTTATCCCATTGCTTCTTGTCTTTCCTTGTGCAAATGAGAATAAAGATGATCCTTTGAAACAGTTACAGAAGAAGTAATCAGGCTCCTCGCATCTTCTCGCCCAACCACTTCCACCAGTGACCCCATTCCATCACATCTCCTCCAGTTACCTCTCACCTAACAAAAATATTCAACTTTTCTCTCTCTTCCGGTATCCTCCCCTCATCCATTACTTAAAAAACCATCCCTCGATCAAAACTGTGCCGCTAATTATAGACCTGTCTCTAATCTTCCCTTCATCTCTAAACTCCTCAAATGCCTGGTCCACTCCCGTCTCACCCACTATCTCTAAGATAACTCTCTTCTCGACCCTCTTCAGGGTAGTGCACACGCTGCAGATTCTCTGCGGATCCACAGCATTTTTTGCAGTGCAGAAACACTGCAGATCCGCAATTTACAGTACAATGTAAATCAATGAGAAAAAAAAAAATGCTGTGCACACTTTGCGGAAAATCCGCTGCGGAAATGCTGCGGTTTAAATGAAGTAGCATGTCCCTTCTTTTTTTGTGAACCTGCAGCGTTTTTGTACCCATTCCATTATAGAAAACCGCAGGGGTAAAAAACGCAGAAAATCCGCAAGAAAACTGCAGCAAAATCGCACAAAAAACGCGACAAATCCGCAGGTGCGTTTTATGCCAGGAGAGGCAGAATCCGCACCAGAAATTTCTAAGCCTAATCCGCAACGTGTGCACATAGCCTCAATCTGGTTTCCGCTCTTTACATTCTACTGAAACTGCCCTCACTAAAGTCTCTAATGATCTACTAACAGTTAAATCTAATGGTCACTACTCCATGCTAATTCTCTTGGATATCTCCGCAGCATTTGATACTGTGGAATATCAGCTCCTCCTCACTATGCTCCGCTCCATCAGCCTCAAGGACATCGTTCTCTCCTGGTTCTCCTCCTATCTCTCTGACCGCTCCTTCGCTGTATCTTTTGCTAGTTCCTCCTCCTCTCACCTGCCCCTTACTGTTGGGGTTCCTCAAGGATCAGTCCTAGGCCCCCTCCTCTTCTCTTTGTATACTGCCGCTATGGGACAAGCAATCAGTAGATTTGGGTTCCAGTACCATCTCTATGCTGATGACACCCAATTATACACTTCTTCTCCGGATATCACGCCTGCCTTTTTAGAAAACACCAGTGATTGTCTTACCGCTGTCTCCAGCATCATGTCCTCCCTCTACCTGAAACTGAACCTGTCAAAAACTGAACTCCTCGTGTTTCCTCTCCGTGTGTGGTTCCACCATCACTTCCAAGCAACATGCCCGCTGCCTTGGGGTCATACTTGATTCCGAGCTTTCATTCACCCCCCACATCCGATCACTGGCTCGCTCTTCTTATCTGCATCTCAAAAACATTTCTAGAATTCGCCCTTTTCTTACTTTCGACTCTGCAAAAACTCTTACTGTCTCACTTATTCATTCTCGTCTGGACTATTGTAACTCCCTACTAATCGGCCTACCTCTTACCAAACTCTCCCCTCTCCAATCTGTCCTGAATGCTGCAGCCAGGATCATATTCCTCACCAATCGTTATACCGATGCCTCTACCTTGTGCCAGTCATTACACTGGTTACTTATCCACTCTAGAATCTAGAACAAAACTACTACCCTCATCCACAAAGCACTCCATGGCTCAGCACCACCCTACATCTCCTCTCTGGTCTCAGCCTACCACCCTACCCGTGCCCTCCGTTCTGCTAATGACCTGAGGTTAGCATCCTCAATAATCAGAACCTCCTACTCTCGTCTCCAAGACTTTTCAGGTGCTGCGCCAATTCTTTGGAATAAACTACCCAGGTTAATATGATTAATCCCCAATCCCCACAGTTTTAAGCATGCCCTAAAAACACATTTGTTCAGACTGGCCTACTGCCTCAACGCATTAACCTATCTATCCCTGTGTAGCCCATTCAAAAGAAAAAAAAAAGAAACAAAAAACCATAATCAGGTTCCTCGCATCATGTTCTCATACACTTTATGCAGTTAATAGCCCTCTGTGTCTGTACTGCTACATGCTTAGGTTTTTAACTGGTTCATGCAGCATTACATGAACACCCGATCCTTACACTATGGCTGGTCTGAACAACGAAAGCAATTGTTACCATCCACCTCTCGTGTCTCCCCTTTTTCCTCATAGATTGTAAGCTTCCGAGCAGGGCTCTCATTCCTCTTGGTATCTGTTTTGAACTGTGATTTTTGTTATGCTGTAATGTCTATTGTCTGTACAAGTCCCCTCTATAATTTGTAAAGCGCTGCGGAATATGTTGGCGCTATATAAATAAAATTATTATTATCCTTCTACAATGTGACAGCCCTTGAGACATTTGTAGACAGCTATTAAGTCTACTTTCAGTCTTCTTTTTTGCAAGCTAAACATTCCCAAACAATTTTCCTGGCAGTTGTGGACAACATATTTGTTGGTCTACCTGACCATGGTTTTGTTTTTACAGAGCCCCTGATTTTCTATTTGTTAATTACAGTTTGAACGCTGCTGACTGGCATTATCAATTCCTTGGATATCTTTTTGTATCCCTTTCCTGTTTTATACAGTTCAACTACCTTTTCCCATAGATCCATTGACAATTCCTTTGTTTTTCCCACGACTCACAATCCAGAAACGTCAGTGGCTGGATGAAAGCAATTCAATTATGGCAACATCCGTGCAGGTTATCAGACCAAAATCACCAGGGTATATGAACTTTTGATCAGGGTCATTTGGACGTTTTGGGTTGTCATTATTACTTAAAAAGAGAAAACACAGTAGTTTGACAATAAATGGCTTCACCCAACCACTAACCATGAGTGGAGAAAAAGTTTTGGTGTTATCATTGATATTCTCTGAAAAAAGGCCAAGAAAGCAAAAATTCTGCCAGTGCCGAGGTATGTAAACTTTTGAGCAAAACTGTAATTTTCATGTTCATATTAAAGGAAACCTGTCACCTGAATTTGGCGGGACCAGTTTTCGGTCATATGGGCAGAGTTTTTGATTCACCCTTAACTTACCTGCTGGCTGCATGCTGGCCGCAATATTGTATTGAAGTTCATTCTCTGTCCTCCGTAGTACACACCTGAGCAAGGCAATCTTGCCTTGCGCACGCGCAGTATGCTTTGCCAAACTGCGGGCAAAGCCGAAAAGCATTAGTGCGCATGCGCCGGCACACTATGCCCCGGAAGTATTTTGCTGTGTTCCGGGACACAGGGCGCCGGCACATGCGCACTAATGCTTTTCGGCTTTGCATGCAGTTGGGCAAAGCATACTGCACGTGCGCAAGGCAAGATTGCCTTACGCAGGCGTGTACTACGGAGGACAGAGAATGAACTTCAATCCAATAATGCGGCCAGCATGCAGCCAGCGGGTAAGGAAAGGGTGAATCAAACACCCGAAATCTCCGCCCATATGACCGAAAACCGGTCCCGCCAAATTCAGGTGACAGGTTCCCTTTAACCCCTTTCTGCCATTAGACGTACTATTCCGTCCATGTGGGGTGGGCCTTACATCCCAAGGACGGAATAGTACGTCATAGGCGATCGGCCGCGCTCACGGGGGGAGCGCGGCCGATCGCGGCCGGGTGTCAGCTGCTTTTCGCAGCTGACATCCGGCACTATGTCCCAGGAGCGGTCACGGACCGCCCCCGGCACATTAACCCCCGGCACACCGCGATCAAACATGATCGCGATGTGCCGGCAGTGCAGGGAAGCATCGCGCATGGAGGGGGCTCCCTGCGGGCTTCCATGACACCCCCGCAGCAACGCGATGTGATCGCGTTGCTCCGGGGGTCTCCTACCTTCCTTCCTGCAGTAAGTCCCAGATCCAAGATGGCCGTGGATCCGGGTCCTGCAGGGAGGGAGGTGGCTTACCAAGTGCCTGCTCGCTGCACTTCTCTCAGACAGATCGGTGATCTGTCAGAGTGCTGTGCAAACTGGCAGATCACGATCTGTATTGTCCCCTCCTGGGACAAAGTAAAAAAGTTTAACCCCTTTCTGACATCGGATGTACTATTCCGTCGAGGTGGGGTGGGCCCCTATGACCACGGACGGGATAGTACGTCCAGCGAGATCGGCGGCGCTCACGGGGGGAGCGCGGCCGGGTGTCAGCTGCTTATCGCAGCTGACATCCGGCACTATGTGCCAGGAGCGGTCACGGACCGCCCCCGGCACATTAACCCCTGGTACACCGCGATCAAAGATGATCGCGATGTGCCGGCGGTGCAGGGAAGCATCGCGCAGGGAGGGGGCTCACTGCGTGCTTCCCTGAGACCCCCGCAGCAACGCGATGTGATCGCATTGCTGCGAGGGTCTTACCTCCCTCCCTGCCTGCTCCAGACCCGGATCCAAGATGGCCGCGGATCCGGGTCCTGCAGGGAGGGAGGTGGCTTCACAGAGCCTGCTCAGAGCAGGCACTGTGAAGCAGCCTGCACTGCTATCAGATCGGTGATCTGACAGAGTGCTGTGCAAACTGTCAGATCATCGATCTGTGATGTCCCCCCCTGGGACAAAGTAAAAAAGTTAAAAAAAAAATTTCCAAATGTGTAAAAAAAAAAAAATAAAAAAAATATTCCTAAATAATGAAAAAAAAAAAAAAAATATTCCCATAAATACATTTCTTTATCTAAATAAATAAAAAAAAAACAATAAAAGTACATATATTTAGTATCGCCGCGTCGGTAACGGCCCAACCTATAAAACTGGCCCACTAGTTAACCCCTTCAGTAATCACCGTAAGAAGAAAAAAAAAAAAAAGGGGCAAAAAACAACGCTTTATTATCATACCGCCGAACAAAAAGTGGAATAACACGCGATCAAAAGGACAGATATAAATAACCATGGTACCGCTGAAAGCGTCATCTTGTCCCGCAAAAAACGAGCCGCCATACAGCATCATCAGCAAAAAAATAACAAAGTTATAGTCCTGAGAATAAAGCGATGCAAAAATAATTATTTTTTCTATAAAATAGTTTTTATCGTATAAAAGCGCCAAAACATAAAAAAATGATATAAATGAGGTGTCGCTGTAATCGTACTGACCCGAAGAATAAAACTGCTTTATCAATTTTACCAAACGCAGAACGGTATAAACGCCTCCCCCAAAAGAAATTCATGAATAGCTGGTTTTTGGTCATTCTGCCTCACAATAATCGCAATAAAAAGCGATCAAAAAATGTCACGTGCCCGAAAATGTTACCAATAAAAACGTCAACTCATCCCGCAAAAAACAAGACCTCACATGGCTCTGTGGACCAAAATATGGAAAAATTATAGCTCTCAAAATGTGGTAACGCAAAAAATATTTTTTGCAATAAAAAGCGTCTTTCAGTGTGTGACGGCTGCCAATCATAAAAATCCGCTAAAAAACCCACTATAAAAGTAAATCAAACCCCCCTTCATCACCCCCTTAGTTAGGGAAAAATTAAAAAAATGTATTTATTTCCATTTTCCCATTAGGGCTAGGGTTAGGGTTAAGGTTAGGGCTAGGGTTAGGGCTAGGGCTACAGTTTGGGTTGGGGCTAAAGTTACAGTTAGGGTTTAGATTACATTTACAGTTGGGAATAGGGTTGGGATTAGGGTTAGGGGTGTGTCTGGGTTGGAGGTGTGGTTAGGGTTACCGTTGGAATTAGGGTTAGGGGTGTGTTTGGATTAGGGTTTCAGTTATAATTGGGGGGTTTCCACTGTTTAGGCACATCAGGGGCTCTCCAAAAGCGACATGGCGTCCGATCTCAATTCCAGCCAATTCTGCGTTGAAAAAGTAAAACAGTGCTTCTTCCCTTCCGAGCTCTCCCGTGTGCCCAAACAGGGGTTTACCCCAACATATGGGGTATCAGCGTACTCAGGACAAATAGGACAATAACTATTGGGGGTCCAATTTCTCCTGTTACCCTTGGGAAAATACAAAACTGGGGGCTAAAAAATAATTTTTGTGGGAAAAAAAAGATTTTTTATTTTTACCACACCTCTAGATGAGTTCCTTAGGGGGTCTACTTTCCAAAATGGTGTCACTTGTGGGGGGTTTCAATGTTTAGGCACATCAGGGGCTCTCCAAACGCAACCTGGCGTCCCATCTCAATTCCAGTCAATTTTGCATTGAAAAGTCAAATGGCGCTCCTTCGCTTCCGAGCTGTGCCATGCGCCCAAACAGTGGTTTACCCCCACATGTGGGGTATTGGCGTACTCAGGACAAATTGTACAACAATGTTTGGGGTCCATTTTCTCCTGTTACCCTTGGTAAAATAAAACAAATTGGAGCTGAATTCAATTTTTTGTGAAAAAAAGTTAAATGTTCATTTTTATTTAAACATTCAAAAAATTCCTGTGAAGCACCAGAAGGGTTAATAAACTTCTTGAATGTGGTTTTGAGCACCTTGAGGGGTGTAGTTTTTAGAATGGTGTCACACTTGGGTATTTTCTATCATATAGACCCCTCAAAATGACTTCAAATGAGATGTGGTCCCTAAAAAAAAATGGTGTTGTAGAAATGAGAAATTGCTGGTCAACTTTTCACCCTTCTAACTCCCTAACAAAAAAAAATTTTGGTTCCAAAATTGTGCTGATGTAAAGTAGACATGTGGGAAATGTTACTTATTAAGTATTTTGTGTGACATATCTCTGTGATTTAATTGCATAAAAATTCAAAGTTGGAAAATTGCGAAATTTTCATAATTTTCGCCAAATTTCCGTTTTTTTTCACAAATAAACGCAGGTACTATCAAAGAATTTTTACCATTGTCATGAAGTACAATATGTCACGAGAAAACAATGTCAGATTCACTGGGATCCGTTGAAGCGTTCCAGAGTTATAACCTCATAAAGGGACAGTGGTTAGAATTGTAAAAATTGGCCCGGTCATTAACGTGCAAACCACCCTTGGGGGTAAAGGGGTTAAAAAATTTTTTACAAGTGTGTAAAAAAAATTTTAAAAAAAAATCCTAAATAATGAAAAAATATATATATATATTATTCCCATAAATACATTTCTTTATCTAAATAAAAAAAAATAAAAATAAAAGTACACATATTTAGTATCGCCGCGTCTGTAACGACCCGACCTATAAAACTGTCCCACTAGTTAACCCCTTCAGTAATCACCGTAAGGAAAAAAACAAGACAAAAAACAACGCTTTATTATCTTCCCGCCGAACAAAAAGTGGAATAACACGCGATCAAAAAGACAGATATAAATAACCATGGTACCGCTGAAAGCATCATCTTGTCCCGCAAAAAACGAGCCGCGATACAGCATCATCAGCAAAAAAATAAAAAAGTTATAGTCCTCAGAATAATGCGATGCAAAAATAATTATTTTTTTCTATAAAATAGTTTTATCGTATAAACATAAAAAAAATGATATGAATGAGGTATGGCTGTAATCATACTGACCTGAAGAATAAAACTGCTTTATCAATTTTACCAAACGCGGAACGGTATAAACGCCTCCCCCAAAAGAAATTCATGAATAGCTGGTTTTTGGTAATTCTGCCTCACAAAAATCGGAATAAAAAGCGATCAAAAAATGTCTTGTGCCCGAAAATGTTACCAATAGAAACGTCAACTCGTCCCGCAAAAAACAAGACCTCACATGACTCTGTGGACTCAAATATGGAAAAATTATAGCTCTCAAAATGTGGTAATGCAAAATATATTTTTTGCAATAAAAAGCGTCTTTCAGTGTGTGACGGCTGCCAATCATAAAAATCCGCTAAAAAACCCGCTATAAAAGTAAATCAAACCCCCTTCATCACCCCCTTAGTTAGGGAAAAATAAAAAAATTAAAAAAAATGTATTTATTTCCATTTTCCCATTAGGGTTAGGGCTATGGCTACAGTTAGGGTTAAGGCT
This sequence comes from Ranitomeya imitator, assembly GCF_032444005.1. Lineage (NCBI taxonomy): Eukaryota > Metazoa > Chordata > Amphibia > Anura > Dendrobatidae > Ranitomeya > Ranitomeya imitator. The sequence goes on from NC_091285.1 coordinate 645,909,037, forward strand.
ACAGTTAGGGTTAAGGCTACAGTTAGGGTTGGGGCTAAAGTTAGGGTTTGGATTACATTTGCGGTTGGGATTAGAGTTAGGGGTGTGTCTGGGTTAGAGGTGTGGTTAGGGTTACCGTTGGAATTAGGGTTAGGGGTGTGTTTGGATTAGGGTTTCAGTTATAATTGGGGGGGTTTCCACTGTTTAGACACATCAGGGGCTCTGCAAACGCGACATGGTGTCCGATCTCAATTCCAGCCAATTCTGCGTTGAAAAAGTAAAACAGTGCTCCTTCCCTTCCGAGCTCACCCGTGTGTCCAAACAGGAGTTTACCCCAACATATGGGGTATCAGCGTACTCAGGACAAATTGGACAACAACTTTGGGGGTCCAATTTCTCCTGTTACCCTTGGGAAAATACAAAACTGGGGGCTAAAAAATAATTTTTGTGGGGAAAAAAAGATTTTTTATTTTCACGGCTCTGCGTTATAAACTGTAGTGAAACACTTGGGGGCTCAAAGTTCTCACAACACATCTAGATAAGTTCCTTGGGGGGTCTAGTTTCCAATATGGGGTCACTTGTGGGGGGTTTCTACTGTTTAGGTACATTAGGGGCTCTGCAAACGCAATGTGACACCTGCAGACCATTCCATCTAAGTCTGCATTCAAATGGCACTCCTTCCCTTCCGAGCCCTCCCATGCGCCCAAACAGTGGTTTACCCCCACATATGGGGTATCAGAGTACTCAGGACAAATTGTGCAACAACTTTTTGGTTACAATTTCTTCTCTTACCATTGGGAAACTAAAAAAATTGGGGGCGAAAAGATAATTTTTGTGAAAAAAAAATGATTTTTTATTTTTACGGTTCTGCATTATAAACTTCTGTGAAGCACTTGGTGGGTCAAAGTGCTCACCACACCTCTAGATAAGTTCCTTAGGGGGTCTACTTTCCAAAATGGTGTCGCTTGTGGGGGGTTTCAATGTTTAGGCACATCAGTGGCTCTCCAAACGCAACATGGCGTCCCATCTCAATTCCAGTCAATTTTGCATTAAAAAGTCAAATGGCGCTCCTTCGCTTCCAAGCTCTGTCATGCGCCCAAACAGTGGTTTACCTCCACTTATGGGGTATCGGCGTACTCAGGACAAATTGTACAACAAGGTTTGGGGTCCATTTTCTCCTGAAACCCTTGGTAAAATAAAACAAATTGGAGCTGAAGTAAATTTTTTGTGAAAAAAAGTTAAATGTTCATTTTTAATTTAAACATTCCAAAAATTCCTGGAAAACACCTAAAGGGTTAATAAACTTCTTGAATGTGGTTTTGAGAACCTGGAGGGGTGCAGTTTTTAGAATGGTGTCACACTTGGGTATTTTCTATCATATAGACCCCTCAAAATGACTTCAAATGAGATGTGGTCCCTAAAATAAAATGGTGTTGTAAAAATGAGAAATTGCTGGTCAACTTTTAACCCTTATAACTCCCTAACAAAAAAAAAATTTGGTTCCAAAATTGTGCTGATGTAAAGTAGACATGTGGGAAATGTTACTTATTAAGTATCTTGTGTGACATATCTCTGTGATTTAATTGCATAAAAATTCAAAGTTGGAAATTGCGAAATTTTCTAAATTTTCGCCATATTTCCGTTTTTTTTCACAAATAAACGCAGGTAATATCAAAGAAATTTTACCACTATCATGAAGTACAATATGTCACGAGAAAACAATGTCAGAATCACTGGGATCCGTTGAAGCGTTCCAGAGTTATAACCTCATAAAGGGACAGGAGGTCAGAATTGTAAAAATTGGCCCGGTCCATAACGTGCAAACCACCCTTGGGGGTAAAGGGGTTAAGCATGTAGCTAAATGGGGGAAAAATTAGACAACCCATAAGGACAGTATCAGAGAATATATGTAGAATTTCAAAGAACTGGAAATATACAGAAGATTTAGTGAATACAATACTAAACCATCAGTCATATAAGGTTTTAGAAAGAATTTAATGTTAAGATAGCCTACCAATACAAAAATATTTCCTAGTGCCCACATACTTATAGGGTAAAACAAAGCCATCAGAAGTTTTACTCAAGTTTTAATTTAAAATAAACTCAGATTCTGGATCAATTCGTTTGTCATTATGTACAAGCAAAAGACGGAACGTCTATGAGCAAGGAACTAGTGAGGCGAGGCTTTATACACAGCGGTGGCTTACCTGTACTGCTGCAGGACGGTGGCACTTGTGGGGTCATAGAAATTTCTACCAACCAGCTTCATGTCCAGAATTTTCATTACTCTTGAACAGAATGCACATATATTATCCAAGTGCAAACAGTGTAATTAAGAGGCCAGCGCAATGTGCCTCTAACACCACCAACCTCCCAAACTTACTATAAATGTGTTGTATTATGCACAAAACGTCCTATGCAATATAACACCAAACATCTCCTAATGACCTCCTCGGTAGGATCACAGACATAGCTCTTCCTTTTCCCACTGCAGTGCTGACTGTCCTCTGCTGCCTCGGTCTTTACCGACATGGCTGCAGCGGTGACCTCATGGCTACAATACGTGACCGCTGAAGTCACCCCTTGGCTCAGAGGTGATACCAAGAGATGGTATGAGACAGACATGTCAAGTGTTTAGATGTGGTGGTCAAGTGCTGTAGTCGTAAGGTCACCAATGTATATATGACAATGACAAGAAGCAGCACTCTCCAGAATTACTGGCTACAAAGATGTGTGTCCAGCCCAGGCATTAAGAATAGTTAGAAAACAAAGTGCAACTAATAAAACACAATAACAGTGGTGCAGCGCGTTTCTCACCTCCTAATTACCACGTTATAGAATGGAACACAAAGGTCAGAACTGGGCTCCAAGATCTTGGTCATTTGTATGGTGAGTTTTATCTTCTGGCCATCTGTCCGGCGCTCACTCTCCAGCTCCAATGTCTGCGAAAGGCAAAGAATAGAAAAATCTACATTGAATTTATATTTCATAGGTATTAGGCCTCAATGCCTTCCTCTAGATCAACAACGTTAAGTGGTAAGTCCATCAAGTAAAAGAGAAAAATGTTCCAGCTTCTTGATAAAATGTAAAACTTTAATCCATCATATAAAATAGTAGAAAACACACTCCTGGACAATGCCATATCACAAGTGAAGAAAGCTACGCGTTTCGACCATACGGTCTTTGTCACAGCAGTGACAAAGACTGTATGGTCGAAACGCGTAGCTTTCTTCACTTGTGATATGGCATTGTCCCAGGAGTGTGTTTTCTACTATTTTATATGATGGATTAAAGTTTTACATTTTATCAAGAAGCTGGAACATTTTTCTCTTTTACTTGGATCTGCACTACGTCGAGTCAGGACGAAGTTCCGTGCTCCTTGCACATATCGGTGAGCTAGCTTTTTTCTTTCTTTGTACTTAATCTGTAAGTCCATCAAGTTCAATCTATTTCCACCTTCAACCTTAAAATTCATGAGACCGTTCTAGATTGAGTATGTTCTGTACATGGTATCTCAGAGAGGGGGACAATGAATAAAACAGTATAGGCTCCAGGTACCTGGGCAAGCTTCACAGGAAGGTAAAGGATGGAGCCATCAAACGCTGTCACTTGCCCGGTCACAGAGCGATGGTCTCGTAACATGCCAAAACGCATACTCCGACACTCCACATTGGGTCTAGGCAAAGGGCGAGAAAAAGGTCTACATGCAATTTCAACACATTAAAAAGACAGTTTACAAATTTTAAATGCTTTTTTTTTTTTTTTTTTTTTTTTTTAAACCCAGCTCGTACATTGTAAGGGCATGTATTCCAGTACTACCCCCTGCGCTTTTCACTCTGCGGGCCCTCCTCACCATTCACCTCCATTTGCCGGAAAGGAGGAACCCGGAAGGTGGCTTTTCTCTGCAGGAAGTTCTGCATTTACTCTTGCAATTGTCCTGGAGATCCCCTACAGCCTGGAGCCAGACAAAACCTGCATCTTTCTGTGAGTAGCTCTGCTCTCCAGCCTGACACTCTCCTCAGCATATATCTTTCAGTCCCCTAACCTTCTGGCATTAGTGGGTCTGCTTCTTATCATGCCTAAGCCTAAAGGACAGCACCTCGGCATCCTATATCCCTTCGCCCCTGAGCTCACGGCAAACTGGACCGCTACTCCAACTGTGGACCCTCCAGTTTCCCACTTACGAATGGAGCATCCCTCAAAGACTCCAATGACAGGATCATAGAGTCTTTTGCTAAGTCTGCCTTTGAAGCGGCCGCTTCTACATTGTGCCCTGCCTTTGCCACCACCTGGGTGTCAAAATTCGCAGCTGCATGACCTAAACTCTGAAAGGGCATTCCTTCTGGACCTCGACGAGAGGCATTGGCCGACCTCGCGGACCAGATTTCTCATGCAGAAAAGTACATGGTATCCGCCTCCCTGGACACCACTTCATGCGCAGCTCAGGTGTCCAGAAATATTGTGACCAATCCTATGGACTATTTGGCTTAAGGCGTGGCAGGCAGACTTATCTTCAAAAAAGTCCCTTACCAGCTTGCCTTTCCAGGGTTCCCGTCTATTTGGCTCCAAGTTGGACCATATTATTAAACAGGCCACTGGAGGGATGACATCTCTCCTTCCTCAGTCCAAACCTCGCCGGCCTAATCTGAAGCGCAAGTTTTGGTCCTTTCGCCGTTTCTCTCAGTGGGCGTTGATGCTCTGGCAATACCCTGGTCACAGTTTGTTCTTACTTATCTGCTTCCTCCCCTCCCCCTACTTCCAAGGCTGCTGAAGAAGATTAAGGCAGAGGGGTGCTGGTCATTCTGATTGCACTGGATTGGCCAAGAAGGTTCTTGGTTTGCAGAGATCGTCAATCTTCTTGCAGACGCCCCCTTGGAAGCTTCCAGACAAACCGGATCTTCTGTCCGCAGCAGCAATCTGCAACCAGATTTCTCGGTCACTCGATTTAACGGCATGGCTGTTGAAACAGCATTTTTGAAAGCGCCCAGGTTTTCAAGTCGGATGTCTCAAACCATGACCTGTCAACCCGGGTCTATTATTATCCGACTTGGAGAGCCTATTTCAGCTGGTGCGAGTGTAATCACATACCGTCTATGTCCTCTGCTCTCCCTTCCTTTCTGGGGTTTCTCCAGACGGGACCTGACGCGGGTCTAGCTTTTAGTTCGCTAAAGGGCCAGGAGTCAGTGCTTTCTATTCTTTTTCAGAAAAGCTTTGTCAGGTCAGAATTTTTCTCCAAGGAGTAGCGCATGCTGATCCCCTGTACCGGACACCTGTGGACCCCTGGGACCTCAATCTGGTCCTGGAGGCTCTAAGGAATTCTCCCTTTGAAACTCTCCAAGAGGTCTCTCTGTCCTTTCTGTCTTGGAAAGTGGTGTTTTTTGTGGCCATCATCTCCATTAGTCGCATCACCGAATTGGCAGCTCTTTCCTCTTATCCCCCCTTTCTGGTTCTCCATCAGGACAAGGTGGTTTTAAGGAGTCAACCTTTTTTCCTTCCCAAGGTGGTGTCCGCCTTTCATCTAAATGAGGATACTGTCCTCCCTTCCTTTTGCCCGGCTCTGACTCATCCTCTGGTGCGTTAAATGAACAGGTTAGACCTGTCAGGGCAGTGCGGGTGTTTTTGGCTAGGACCGCCCCCTTTAGGAAGACATACTCTCTCTGTCATTCCAGAGGGTGTGCGTAGAAGCCTGCCAGCCTCCAATGCTACGATTGCTCGCTGGATCCAGACGGCAATTTTGGAGGCATACCGGGGTTAAGAACACAGTGCCTCCCCCTGGGATTAAGGCACACTCTACCAGGGCAGTGGGCGCTTCCTGGACGGTACACCATAGTGTGTCCGCCCTGCAACGCGGCAACCTGGTTTTCCATCCACACGTTCAACAAATTTTACAGGGTCCATACCTACGCTTCGGTGTACGCCAGCCTAGGCAGAAGGATATTGCAGGTGGCAGTGGTGAGTTCTCTGACCTGAACAGAGTTTCTGCTGTTCCCTTCCCAGGGACTGCTTTGGGATGTCCCATAGTTTCCTGTGTACCCCAATGAAGTGATAGAGAAAATAGGATTTTTGGTTACTCAAAATTAAATCTGTTTCTCGGAGCCTTCATTGGGGGACATAACACAGTAAGCAGAGCTGATAAACCTGGGTGAGTGCTATGTTGCTACAGTTCGAGTTGTGTTAGTTTCTTTTACTTGTTGCTTCGCCTACTGCTTTCTCACTAACTGATTAACCTAGTGCCAGTCAGTGGGTGTATACTGCAGAGAATAAGCTAACTTTTTTGTGCATAGTGTCAACCTCCTAGTGGCAGCAGCATACACCCATGGTTTCCAGGGTCCCCCAATGAAGGCTCTGAGAACCAAAAATTCTGTGAGTAACCAAAAATTTTACAGTGAGTAACCAAAAATTCTGTTTTTCCAAGTACAAAAATCCAATTTTTTCTTTACTCTCACTAGGGGATATAGCACTATGGGACATACTAGAACTATTACAGAGGGTAAGAATAAAATAGTTCACCATGCAGATCGTTTAACACATGGCGCTTTTAGTACCCTATGCCCTCAGCTGACGCTGGCAGAGGCCTGGATTTGGATCTTCTAAAACTGACGAAGATGTGCAAGAAGGCCCAGGTTGCATCATAACAATCAAAGAGTCTCCAACTTCTTTCAGGGAGTGAGCAGATACCTAAAAAGGAGAGTCATTCCCGAGACCTGTGGATTTCTGTGACTGGAGACAGAATTGACTATGACGTGGTAGATATAAAGTCTGCCAGATACTAGAATGGCTCATGGGGAATCACAAAAAAAAGGAATATAAAAGTTCTCCTTGATGCAGACAGCATGAGGAGCACTCTCAATGATGAAAGTGAAGAACAAGTAGTGTGAACAATGTGGTCATCCATGAGAAACCAAGATGATCTCTGGTAAGAAGGACTGCACCAGGATTAGGAAGACTGACCAATAGTTCTGTAAGAAACACCAGTTAGCAAAAACCTCTACAAATGTACAGGAGCTTGAGAACATAATAACCAATCAGATCAATGGGAGAGTCCTACAAGGTGTCCAAGATGAGGTTAAGATCACAGGGTTCAACAGGACGTTTCTATGGGAATGGGGTGGTCCACAACAAGACCCGCTAATGGCAGGTAAGAGTGAGCAAAAACAGATTGAGAAACTTGCCAACATGACGCCAAAACGGAGACCTCAACCCAAACACAACTGGACAAAGAAATAGATGAGAATTACCGGGACACCCTCTGCCCTGATCTTCCTGATGACTCTGGGGAGCAGGGACAGGGGGGAAAGAGGTAAGGGAGGTGAAACTGACTCCAGGGAAGGACTAGCGCAACCGCTCCGATTGCTCTGGGATCCCGGGACCGGGCCACAAACTGAGGTACCTTGACATTGAACCAGGAAGCCATCAGTTCTACGTCCGGAGTACCCCAACGAAGACAGATTTGTTGGAATATGTCCTGATGGAGAGACCACTCTCTTGAGGCAAGACCTTGCCGGCTGAGGAAGTCCGCAGCCCAATTCTCCACTCCTGGAATGTGAACGGCCGATATGACCGAGTGGTTGTGTTCGGCCCAGCAAAGGATGTGTTCTACCTCGCGCATTGCAGCTCTGCTTCGGGTGCCCCCCTGATGATTTATATAAGCCACTGCCGTGGCATTGTCCGACTGGATACGGATGGGGCGACCTGCAAGAAGTTGATGGAACCACTTTAGGGACAGCCTGATCGCCCGTATCTCCAGGATGTTGATTGGAAGACGAGACTCGTGACGAGACCAGGTTCCCTGCGCAGTGTGATGGCGAAAAACCACTCCCCAGACTAGTAGGCTGGCGTCGGTGGTGACTACCAGCCAATGGACCGGGAGGAAGGACCTCCCTTGGAGAAGAGAGGATTGGAGCATCCACCATTGGAGTGTCTGCCTGACCCAAGGGGAGAGGGGACACAGTTGGTCGAGGGAAAACGGACTCCTGTCCCATGCGTCCAGAAGAAGGTGCTGGAGGGGGCGGAGGTGTAGTTGCGCTAAACGCATCGTTTCCATTGCGGCCACCATTTTTCCGAGAATCCTCATGCCAAAACGGATGGAACAGGGGGGCGGCCGAAGAAGCTTCCAGACCCCCTGTTGGAGAGCCGGGACCTTGTCCCAAGGAAGAAGCACCAAGCCTAGGGACGTGTCCAGGGTCATGCCCAGGAAGGAAATCCGTTGAGCTGGAAGGGGTGACTTCTTCAAATTGATCAACCAGCCCAGCCGAGAAAGTTTCCAAGGAAATGCGGACGCACTCCTCGCAGGCTCGGAAGGATGGGCCTTTGACCAGTAAGTCGTCTAGATAGGGGAGAACGACTAAGCCCCGAGAATGCAGAACGGCCATGACAGCCGCCATGACGTTTGTGAAAACTCTGGGGGTGGTGGCGAGGCTGAAAGGCAAGGCCCTGAACTGAAAGTGTTCCTCTCCGACGGCGAAGAGGAGAAACCTTTGATGAGGCAGGAAGATTGGGATGTGGAGGTATGCATCCCGGATGTCGATGGATGGTAAGAATTCGCCGTGTTCCATCAAGGCAATGATAGAACGGCGGGATTCCATCCTGAAATGACACACTTTGACAAATCCGTTCAAGAGCTTCAGGTCCAGGATGGGCCTTACTGTTCCATCCTTTTTGGGAACCATAAACAGGTTTGAATAAAAACCGCGGAATCTTTCGTCCTCTGGGACAAGGACAATGAAATGACTCCGTCTTGTCGGAGCGACTGGATGGCCTGGGAAAAAGCTCGGGCGCGCCTTCCCGCTTCGGGAGGGCGGGAAGCGAAAAACCGGGTTGAAGGGGGTGGGGGAGGAAAAATCGATTTTGTAACCGGAGGACACCAGATCCCTGACCCACTCATCGTGAACAACAGTGAGCCAGGCATGACGGAACAAGAGAAGGCGTCCGCCAACTTTGCTGGTGTCGTCCGGACGGGTGTTGTGATAGGCAATTCAGTATCACAATGGACATAGCAGTCAGAGCACATACAGTGATCTGACAATAACCCAAAATAATAGAACGAGCTCTGAGACGTGGGAACTCTGCAGACTGCAATCCCTAATCCTCTCCAAACAACACTAGAGGCAGCCGTGGAATTCGCCTAAGTCTGCCTATGCAACTCGGCACAGCCTGAGAAACTAACTAGCCTGAAGATAGAAAATAAGCCTACCTTGCCTCAGAGAAATACCCCAAAGGAAAAGGCAGCCCCCCACATATAATGACTGTGAGTTAAGATGAAAAGACAAACGTAGGGATGAAATAGATTCAGCAAAGTGAGGCCCGACTTTCTTAACAGAGCGAGGATAGGAAAGATAACTTTGCGGTCTACACAAAACCCTAAAGAAAACCACGCAAAGGGGGCAAAAAGACCCTCCGTACCGAACTAACGGCACGGAGGTACACCCTTTGCGTCCCAGAGCTTCCAGCAAAACAATTAGACAAGCTGGACAGAAAAAATAGCAAACAAATAGCAAAGAAGAACTTAGCTATGCAGAGCAGCAGGCCACAGGAATGATCCAGGGAAAAACAAGTCCAACACTGGAACATTGACAGGAAGCATGGATCAAAGCATTAGGTGGAGTTAAGTAGAGAAGCACCTAACGACCTCACCAGATCACCTGAGGGAGGAAACTCAGAAGCCGCAGTACCACTTCCTCCACAAACGGAAGCTCCCAGAGAGAATCAGCCGAAGTACCACTTGTGACCACAGGAGGGAGCTCTGCCACAGAATTCACAACAGTACCCCCCCCCTTGAGGAGGGGTCACCGAACCCTCACCAGAGCCCCCAGGCCGACCAGGATGAGCCACATGAAAGGCACGAACAAGATCGGGAGCATGGACATCAGAGGCAAAAACCCAGGAATTATCTTCCTGAGCATAACCCTTCCATTTAACCAGATACTGGAGTTTCCGTCTTGAAACACGAGAATCCAAAATCTTCTCCACAATATACTCCAATTCCCACTCCACCAAAACTGGGGCAGGAGGGTCAACAGATGGAACCATAGGTGCCACGTATCTCCGCAACAATGACCTATGGAATACGTTATGTATGGAAAAAGAATCTGGGAGGGTCAGACGAAAAGACACAGGATTAAGAACCTCAGAAATCCTATACGGACCAATGAAACGAGGTTTAAACTTAGGAGAGGAAACCTTCATAGGAATATGATGAGAAGATAACCAAACCAGATCCCCAACACGAAGTCGGGGACCCACACGGCGTCTGCGATTAGCGAAACGTTGAGCCTTCTCCTGGGACAAGGTCAAATTGTCCACTACATGAGTCCAAATCTGCTGCAACCTGTCCACCACAGTATCCACACCAGGACAGTCCGAAGACTCAACCTGTCCTGAAGAGAAACGAGGATGGAACCCAGAATTGCAGAAAAATGGCGAAACCAAGGTAGCCAAGCTGGCCCGATTATTAAGGGCGAACTCAGCCAAAGGCAAAAAGGACACCCAGTCATCCTGATCGGCAGAAACAAAGCATCTCAGATAGGTTTCCAAGGTCTGATTGGTTCGTTCGGTCTGGCCATTAGTCTGAGGATGGAAAGCCGAGGAAAAAGACAAGTCAATGCCCATCCTACCACAAAAGGCTCGCCAAAACCTTGAAACCAACTGGGAACCTCTGTCAGAAACGATATTCTCTGGAATGCCATGCAAACGAACCACATGCTGGAAGAACAATGGCACCAAATCAGAGGAGGAAGGCAATTTAGACAAGGGTACCAGATGGACCATCTTAGAAAAGCGATCACAGACCACCCAAATGACTGACATCTTTTGAGAAACGGGAAGATCTGAAATAAAATCAATAGAGATATGTGTCCAAGGCCTCTTCGGGAGCGGCAAGGGCAAAAGCAACCCACTGGCACGAGAACAGCAGGGCTTAGCCCAAGCACAAATCCCACAGGACTGCACAAAAGTACGCACATCCCACGACAGAGATGGCCACCAAAAGGATCTAGCCACTAACTCTCTGGTACCAAAGATTCCAGGATGACCAGCCAACACCGAACAATGAACCTCAGAGATAACTTTATTCGTCCACCTATCAGGGACAGACAGTTTCTCCGCTGGACAACGATCAGGTTTATTAGCCTGAAATTTTTGCAGCACCCGCCGCAAATCAGGGGAGATGGCAGACACAATTACTCCTTCCTTGAGGATACCCGCCGGCTCAGATAAACCCGGAGAGTCGGGCACAAAACTCCTAGACAGAGCATCTGCCTTCACATTTTTAGAGCCCGGAAGGTACGAAATCACAAAGTCAAAACGGGCAAAAAACAGCGACCAACGAGCCTGTCTAGGATTCAAACACTTAGCAGACTCGAGATAAGTCAAGTTCTTATGATCAGTCAATACCACCATGCGATGCTTAGCTCCTTCAAGCCAATGACGCCACTCCTCGAATGCCCACTTCATGGCCAGCAACTCTCGGTTGCCCACATCATAATTTCGCTCAGCAGGTGAAAACTTCCTGGAAAAAAAAGCGCATGGTTTCATCACTGAGCAATCAGAACCTCTCTGCGACAAAACAGCCCCTGCTCCAATCTCAGAAGCATCAACCTCGACCTGGAACGGAAGAGAAACATCTGGCTGACACAACACAGGGGCAGAAGAAAAACGACGCTTCAACTCTTGAAAAGCTTCCACAGCAGCAGAAGACCAATTGACCAAATCAGCACCCTTCTTGGTCAAATCGGTCAATGGTTTGGCAATACTAGAAAAATTGCAGATGAAGCGACGATAAAAATTAGCAAAGCCCAGGAACTTTTGCAGACTTTTCAGAGATGTCGGCTGAGTCCAATCATGGATGGCTTGGACCTTAACAGGATCCATCTCGATAGTAGAAGGGGAAAAGATGAACCCCAAAAATGAAACCTTCTGCACACCAAAGAGACACTTTGATCCCTTCACAAACAAAGAATTAGCACGCAGGACCTGAAAAACCGTTCTGACCTGCTTCACATGAGACTCCCAATCATCCGAGAAGATCAAAATGTCATCCAAGTACACAATCAAGAATTTATCCAGGTACTCTCGGAAGATGTCATGCATAAAGGACTGAAACACTGATGGAGCATTGGCAAGTCCGAATGGCATCACTAGATACTCAAAATGACCCTCGGGCGTATTAAATGCAGTTTTCCATTCATCGCCTCGCTTAATACGCACCAGATTATACGCACCACGAAGATCTATCTTGGTGAACCAACTAGCCCCCTTAATCCGAGCAAACAAATCAGATAACAATGGCAAGGGGTACTGAAATTTAACAGTGATCTTATTAAGAAGGCGGTAATCTATACAAGGTCTCAGCGAACCATCCTTCTTGGCTACAAAAAAGAACCCTGCTCCTAATGGCGACGATGACGGGCGAATATGCCCCTTCTCCAGGGATTCCTTCACATAACTGCGCATAGCGGTGTGCTCAGGCACGGATAAATTAAACAGTCGACCTTTTGGGAATTTACTACCAGGAATCAAATTGATAGCACAATCACAATCCCTATGCGGAGGTAGGGCATCGGACTTGGGCTCATCAAATACATCCCGGTAATCAGACAAGAACTCTGGAACCTCAGAAGGGGTGGATGACGAAATTGACAGAAATGGAACATCACCATGTACCCCCTGACAACCCCAGCTGGACACCGACATGGATTTCCAATCCAATACTGGATTATGGGCTTGTAGCCATGGCAACCCCAACACGACCACATCATGCAGATTATGCAACACCAGAAAGCGAATAACCTCCTGATGTGCAGGAGCCATGCACATGGTCAGCTGGGTCCAGTATTGAGGCTTATTCTTGGCCAAAGGCGTAGCATCAATTCCTCTCAATGGAATAGGACACTGCAAGGGCTCCAAGAAAAACCCACAACGCTTAGCATATTCCAAGTCCATCAAATTCAGGGCAGCGCCTGAATCCACAAACGCCATGACAGAATACGATGACAAAGAGCAGATCAAGGTAACGGACAGAAGAAATTTTGACTGTACTGTACCAATGGTGGCAGGCCTAGCGAACCGCTTAGTGCGCTTAGGACAATCAGAGATAGCATGAGTGGAATCACCACAGTAGAAACACAGCCCATTCAGACGTCTGTGTTCTTGCCGTTCAACTCTGGTCATAGTCCTATCGCACTGCATAGACTTAGGTTTAATCTCAGGTAATACCGCCAAATGGTGCACAGATTTACGCTCACACAAGCGTCGACCGATCTGAATGGCCAAAGACATAGACTCATTCAAACCAGCAGGCATAGGAAATCCCACCATGACATCCTTAAGGGCTTCAGAGAGACCCTTTCTGAATATAGCTGCCAGCGCAGATTCATTCCATTGAGTGAGAACGGACCACTTTCTAAATTTCTGACAATATACCTCTATCTCATCATGAGCCTGACAAAGAGCCAGCAAATTTTTTTCTGCCTGATCCACTGAATTAGGCTCATCGTACAGCAATCCAAGCTCCAGGAAAAACGCATCGATATTACTTAATGCAGGATCTCCTGACGCAAGAGAAAATGCCCAGTCCTGAGGGTCGCCACGCAAAAAAGAAATAATGATCAAAACCTGTTGAACTGGGTCACCAGAGGAGCGAGGTTTCAAAGCCAGAAATAGTTTACAATTATTTTTGAAACTCAGAAATTTAGTTCTATCTCCAAAAAACAAATCTGGAATAGGAATTCTCGGTTCTAACAAAGAATTCTGAACCACAAAATCTTGAATATTTTGAACTCTTGCCATGAGCTGATCCACACATGAAGACAGACCTTTAATGTCCATTGCTACACCTGTGTCCTGAACCACCCAAATGTCTAGGGGGAAAAAAAGGCAAAACACAGTGCAAAGAAAAAAAAATGGTCTCAGAACTTCTTTTTTCCCTCTATTGAGAATCATTAGCACTTAGGGCTTCCTGTACTGTTGTGATAGGCAATTCAGTATCACAATGGACATAGCGGTCAGAGCACATACAGTGATCTGACAATAACCCAAAATAATAGAACGAGCTCTGAGACTTGGGAACTCTGCAGACCGCAATCCCTAATCCTCTCCAAACAACACTAGAGGCAGCCGTGGATTGCGCCTAACTCTGCCTATGCAACTCGGCACAGCCTGAGAAACTAACTAGCCTGAAGATAGAAAATAAGCCTACCTTGCCTCAGAGAAATACCCCAAAGGAAAAGGCAGCCCCCCACATATAATGACTGTGAGTTAAGATGAAAAGACAAACGTAGGGATGAAATAGATTCAGCAAAGTGAGGCCCGACTTTCTTAACAGAGCGAGGATAGGAAAGATAACTTTGCGGTCTACACAAAACCCTAAAGAAAACCACGCGAAGGGGGGCAAAAAGACCCTCCGTACCGAACTAACGGCACGGAGGTACACCCTTTGCGTCCCAGAGCTTCCAGCAAAACAATTAGACAAGCTGGACAGAAAAAATAGCAAACAAATAGCAAAGAAGAACTTAGCTATGCAGAGCAGCAGGCCACAGGAATGATCCAGGGAAAAACAAGTCCAACACTGGAACATTGACAGGAAGCATGGATCAAAGCATTAGGTGGAGTTAAGTAGAGAAGCACCTAACGACCTCACCAGATCACCTGAGGGAGGAAACTCAGAAGCCGCAGTACCACTTTCCTCCACAAACGGAAGCTCCCAGAGAGAATCAGCCGAAGTACCACTTGTGACCACAGGAGGGAGCTCTGCCACAGAATTCACAACAGACGGGATTGCGAGTCATTTGGAAGAAGGTGATTGGGGTCTGGATCCCCTGGACCTAGATTGTGTGGAGCGGCCCCTCCAGGAATGGTTGGGCTTGTATGAAACCTGAGAGCTCGTCTCTGGCGGCACGGCGCCCTGAACCAGGGGAACTGGCCGATTAATGCCATGAGTAGGTTCCACGAAAGGGCCAAAAACGGGCCTGTGGCTGTCGTCGGAACGTTTGCCTGAATCTCTGCTGGGGAAGGGAAGTACTTTTACCTCCCGTAGTGTCGGAAATCAGTTTGTCCAGTTTTTCACCAAAAAGACGGCCACTGAGATATGGCAGAGATGTGAGCGACTTTTTAGATACGGAGTCCGCTCGCCAGTTCCTCAGGCATAGCGCTCTCCTAATCGCCACAGCGTTAGCAGCCGTAGGTGCAGAGCAGTTAGCCGCGTCCAGGGAAGCGTTTACTAAGTAATCGCCATCCAAGGAGATTTGATTTGCAAGCTCCGCTATGTCAGGAGAAAAGTCGCTGTTCTGTAAGGTCTTATGCAGAGAGTCTGCCCAAAAGGCCATGGCTTTGGCTACCCAGGTAGCAGCGAAGGAGGGGAAGAGTGCCGAGCCTGAAGCCTCAAAGACTGAACGGGCGAGGCTGTCAACTAGGCGGTCCGTGGATCTTTGATAGAAGATCAGTCCGGCACAGATAGGATAATTTTAGAGGACAAAAGTGAGACAGGAGGATCCACAGGAGGGGATTCTGTCCACTGTTCTTGGAGATCAGGAGAAAAGGGATATTTGGAATCAAGAGATCTCAGGCCCTGAAAACGTTTTTCTGGACGCTCCCTATGTCGCTGGACTATGGCCTGGAACTCCGGGTGATTGGTAAACACCCTGTGAGTACGTTTAGTCGTTTTGAAGGACACCGAATTATCCGTACTGGAAGTCGCCGGTTCCTCTTCGACCTGAAGGGACTGGTTGACGGCCTCAATGAGACTATAGTGCTCTGATAACCTGGCGACTCCAGATCTAGGGGCCCATCGGACTAAGGATCAGAGTCCTGGTCGGAAGAGGTGCCTGGGGAGCAAGAACGGGAAGCGGAGCTACCATACGCCAAGGCACCAGAGGGCCTGGGGGACGAGCTACGGACGCGCTTCCTAAATGGCCGCTTGTGCTTAGAATGAGAGCGGCCCATGCAGGCTGAAAATTCCGCAGCCGTAGGGGGATGCTCCTGAATAGGTGGATCAGTGGTCCTGCTCCTGGATGGATCCTGGAGGGACTCAATAGCCTTAGTCAAAGAAGCCATAGATTGCAAAAGTGACAAAGCCCACTCAGGGGGACTGGTCACCGCAAGCTCGTTTGCGGCGGGGGGCTCCTGAGCGCTTTTAGGGTCACAAGCATTACAGGGCGGGGCAGTATGCCTGCTTGGTAGCGCAGCCTGACATGAGGTGCAAGAAGTAAAGAACACTGTATGCGTTTTTGCAGACTTTGTGTTTAGGCAGAGATATGTTGTATGCTAATCTCCGTGCAGGCTGTGCAGCGAGTAAAAACGGAGCACTTTGTAGAGCGAAGCCTGAAGAAGGATGGGAGCTGTCAGCGCGCAGCGCACGTACCCAGGTCCTCTGCCCAGATGCCGCACAGGTGAGAAGTGGCATTGAGGTCCCCCTGTTGTGGCAAGATGGCCGCCGAGAGCTTGGAGGGCGCTTCTCGCAGTGTGCGAGAAGCGCTGAAGTGGTGGGCGGGGCCTCGCGCGTCACGTGCGCTGTGGACGGACCGTGGCCTAGCAGAGTCAGAAGCTGGGGACTAAATTAGCGGTGCCCGGCCGCAAGAAGCAGCCGAGCCCGCAGTGCGCTCGGGAGCCCCTCTTTACCCCAGAAAAACTCACCGCTTGAGATCCTCTTCAGGCGAGGTATGAGGGGCGATGCAGTCCACCTCGATCCAGCGCCCTCTTGATGAGGAGCTGGAGAGGGACTGGGAAGCTCCTTGCAGCACCGCTATTCTTTTAGTGGTGGAGCAAAGGGAGGGCGGCCGGACAGTACTCTGGGAAGATGGCCTCTGTCTATCCTAAGGGTTAGCTCCCCTAGGATTTCACAGGGCATGTCCACGGCCGAGCATCCCACGTCGCAGGAAAGGGCACGGGGAGTAAACTCGCCGTGCTCGCCTGTTGGTGTTTCGGAGGAGATCGGACCCCTTAAAAGGGTCCATCGCCCCCTTCATCCTCTTGCGCTAATTGAGAAAAAAACAAAAATAAAAACGTCTGGAAAGAAACAGACGCAGTGTGCCTCCTACAGACACCAAGCAAGAACTGGTATTATCCAGAGCCAATGGGCGGTGTATACTGCAGAGGAGGAGCTAACCCTTTTTTGTATTTACTTAGTGTCAGCCTCCTAGTGACAGCAGCATACACCCACGGTCCTGTGTCCCCCAATGTGGCGATGGAGAAATATAAAATTGATCTTGGACTGCTCTTTCATCTACAGTAGATTCATGAATCCCCACGTCCGCACGCTCAGTTGGTTATTATACGCTACCCGGGTTGGTTTCTGACCCGATATAAGCCTGTTGTCGGACGGGGCTTATATCGAACAAGGTACTGGTGGCAGCATACCATACTGTGTTAGTGAGGAACTCTGACAATGACAGCCGGGAGGTTTACATATGTATTCCAAGCCTGGACTGGTGATACATAGCCCCGCTCACTAGGAGCGCCTCAATAACTCGTACCTATAAGGGAAGCCTCTCCGGCAAATTTTTGCCCTCAGAGTTGCCTGACTGACCTGGGGTGAGTGGTAGCGCCAGAGAGCAGATTCCTGCTGGGCCACTCTCTCCCTTCCTCAGAGATGAGTGAAGTCGAAACACCCCTTCCCCTATGCAATCTGTTAGAATGCAGTTCACACTATCACAAGGAAGGAGGATGTCCAGGGGAGATGGCAAAATTTTAGCAGACCGAGACTGATGGGACTTGATCATGGACTGTCATGTCATGGACCTCAACTTCAAAACCATGACATAAAGAAGCACTCCCTTAATGTTTTTTATTAATTAAATGAGTGTGTACATGCATGTAGTGTGAGTGTATTATTTATACTCTCCTACCGTTTGTTGTGAATTCCGCTCTTGGGCTCCCTCCGGTGGTTGTAAGTGGCACTTTTGTGAGTTCTGCTGTTGGGCTCCAGCCGGTGGTTTTAAGTGGTATGGCTGCTCCTTGGATTTAGCAGTCTGCAGCTGCTTCCACTGATTGTCTTTCTGCTCGGCTATTTATACCTGGCTCTTCCCTTCAGCCAGTGCCACTTGTCAATGGTTCCTGGTTGGATTCACATCTCTCTTGGATTTC
Source organism: Ranitomeya imitator (assembly GCF_032444005.1). Taxonomy (NCBI): domain Eukaryota; kingdom Metazoa; phylum Chordata; class Amphibia; order Anura; family Dendrobatidae; genus Ranitomeya; species Ranitomeya imitator. The sequence continues at coordinate 645,927,091 of NC_091285.1, forward strand.
CCTGATATCCTGACCAGTTCAGCAAAGATAAGTCCTTGCTCTGCTCTTTTCTGTCCACATGTTGTGGACTTATTCGTTCTGTGCATTCTATGTTTTGTCCAGCTTGTCAGTATGGATTAATTCAGTTAAGCTGGTAGCTCTGGGAAGCAGATTTACCCTCCACACCTTTAGTCAGGTGTGGAGATTTTTGTAAACTCTGTGTGGATTTTTGTAGTTTTTAATACTGACCGCACAGTATTCTATCCTGTCCAATCTATCTAGCTAGACTGGCCTCCTGTGCTACATCCTGGTTTCATTCTGTGTATGTCTTTTCCCTCTCCACTCACAGTCATTACTTGTGGGGGGCTATCTATCCTTTGGGGATTTTCTCTGAGGCAAGATAGTTTTTCTGTTTCTATCTTTACAGGTAGTTAGTTCTCAGGCTGTGACGAGGTGCCTAGGGAGTCACAGGAGCATCCCACGGCTACTTCTAGTGTTGTGTTGAGCTTAGGGACTGCGGTCAGTACAGGTACCACCTCCTTCAGAGCTCGTCCCATGTTGCTCCTAAACCACCAGATCATAACACCGTTAAACTCTCCAGGATCTAGCGCCGTTCTTCTGCTTTTCTGAACGATGTCACCGATCTACAAGACCCGGAACAAGACTCCATAGCATAGGCTTACATTGTAAAAGAGAATTCCAGCTCACGCATAGGGCAGAGTGACATAGAGTGAGCCAGCTACTCGCAATTGTGGTACTGTCACTCAGAAGAGGAATGGAACGGTGCTTGACACCAGAGAGAGCAGCGACAGGCAAGTATATTATCGTAATACACTCATACTACATGCACATATACATAGATTTCATGAATAGAAAACTTAATGGCAGTGTTTCTTTAAACACAGCTGACTTTATTGGCGGTGGAAAAGTAAAACAGTCTAGACTGCATTCCCATCCAAGACCAAACCTTGCACAACCTTACTTGGCAGATAATGGTGTTCAGGTGTGGGCTGGATCAGGATGGTGTAGGTGCCTGCTAGACATTGTGAGGGACAAATTAAGTGTCTCTCCACTCCTGAAATGTGCCCCCTCTCTTGGCATCCTCCAATGCCATAAAATGCCATGCAGTGTTTACCTTTAATTAACAAGCTTTTTGAAGCTCTTAACACAAGGGTGCAAACTCTTCTGCAGCTATAGCAACCTGAACTTATTTGTGTGACTAATCACATGGTACAAGTCACAGCAGACTGGGGTATGGAATCTGGAAAATGATCTATAATAACAGAATGCAATATCTCTAAGATAAGCGGAGCACATAGTCCGAATCGGCGTTCCTTTCCCCACACGCCAATATTATTTAGCCACCTGTAGCAATCTGGATTAAGGGGTTATAAAGCATAGCTAACAGTAATTACATACGGTAGTCATAGTTAGTCTCTATGCGCAGATAAACTCCAGCAGAATCCAGTGGCGGTACAACCAACCCATTCAGAGCTTCGGGCACAAAGTTATGGGCAAGCCACGGTTCTAGGCAGAAAATCATAGTCTCATGGGAGGAGAGAGGCTGCACCACCCTGGGGTGGGAGCAGATGTGTGAGGTAGCAGCCTAGGAGATATAAGGCAACCTCTCTTGTTGGCCTGGGGTTTTCAAATGGCCGGAGAATACGTTTGAGGACGCAGCCCGGATAGCCTGCAACTAAGATTTGGACCTCACAATGTGGGGGCACCACAGGAAAAACAACATGGGATCCAACCTCAGCCTATAGTTTAAATATCAACAAATCATCAAAGAGAAAGATATAGGCCATAAAGAGGGGATCACCACCAAAGCATGGATATTAAAATGAAAGTATTTTATGAGTTACAAAAAAGACACACAGATCACTGTAAAAACATTAAAATAGTCACATATGTGACATAGCAGAACAGTACATAGGCTTATAGCTTTAAACCTAAACCAGACTCAAATGCGTGCAAATGTATTTAATAGCCATATAAGTAGCATACCATCACTAATGAGTGACCGATCCCCCATACAATAGGACCCAGAAAATATCCACATAGTAAACCTCAATAGGATAAGACTACCATGCTCAAATAAAGAGCCATATATTACTTATCTACTACATAATTGTCTAAGGGTCACTTCCGTCTTTCTGCCCTTCTGTCTGTCTGTCACGGATATTCATTGGTCGCGGCCTCTGTCTGTCATGGAATCCAAGTCGATGATTGGTCGCGGCAAAATAGCCACGATCAATCAGCGACGGGCACAGTCCGGAAGAAAATGGCAGCTCCATCCTCCCCGCAGTCACTGTTCGGTGCCCGCATACTCCCTTCCAGTCACCGCTCACATAGGGTTAATGCCGGCGGTAACGGACAGCGTTAGGCTATGTGCACACGTAGGAAATGTGGTGCAGAATTTTCTGCACTAAATCTGCATCTGCAGATTTGATGCAGTTTCTGTGCAGTACAATGTAAATCAATGTGAAAAAAAAGCTGTGCACATGGTGCAGAAAAATCTGCTGCAGAAACGCTGCAGAACTGCACAAAAGTGACGTGCACTTCTTTAAAATCTGCAGCGTTTCTGCGCAGATTTTTCTGCACCATGTGCACAGCTTTTTTTTTTCACATTGATTTACATTGTACTGTAAATCACAGTGCAGTTCTGCTGCGTTTCTGCAGCAGAAAAATCTGCAGCAGTTCTGCACCAATTCTGCACTAAATCTGCATCGTGTGCACATACCCTTAGGGTATGTTCACACGTTCCTGATTTCCATCCTTTTTTTTTCAGGACTGTTTTTTAAAAAACTGCAGCTCTTGGCAGAAAACGCAGGTCCTTTTTTTGGTCCTTTTTTATGCGTTTTTTGATGCAGTTTTCTATGCAGTTAAAATGGCTGAAAATACCCTAACCCTACCCCTAACCCTACCCCTACCCCTATTCTAACCTTAGTGGGAAAAAAAAAAAAAATTCTTAATTTTTTTTTATTGTCCCTACCTATGGGGGTGACAAAGGGGGGGGGGGGTGTCATTTACTATTTTTTTTTATTTTGATCACTGAGATAGGTTATATCTCAGTGATCAAAATGCACTTTGGAACGAATCTGCCAGCCGGCAGATTCGGCGGGCGCACTGCGCATGCGCCCGCCATTTTGCAAGATGGCGGCGCCCAGGGAGAAGACGGCCGGACGGACACCGGGACGCCGGGTAAGTATAAGGGGGGGAGATTAGGGCACGGGGGGGGGCATCGGAGCACTGGGGGGGGGGCATCGGAGCACGGGGCGGTGGGATTGGAGCACGGGGGGGCGGGATCGGAACACGGGGGGGGCAGCCACACTCCGCCCACGAACTTCCGCCCGCTTCCCCGCACTTCCTGCTGCAGCGGTTCGGCACCACAAACCGCAGTAAAACCCGCAGATATTTTTTTCATCTGCGGGTTTTACTGCGGGTTTGACCTCACAATGGAGGTCAATGGGTGCAGAACCGCTGCGGCTCCGAAAAAAGAAGTGACATGGTACTTCTTTTTTCCCGCAGCTATTCAGCGCGTTTTTTATTTTTTTTTATTTTCCGCATTGTGGGCACAGCAGTTCCTGTTTTCCATAGGGTACAATGTAATGTACCCTGCATGGAAAACAGCTGCGGACCCGCAGCGGGAAAATCGCGGCAATTCCGCATGAAAAAAAGGATCGTGTGAACATGGCCTTATGCCGCGGGTAACTCACTCAGTTACCGCTGCTATTAACCCTGTGTGACCAAGTTTTCACTATTGATGCTGCCTATGCAGCGTCAATAGTAAAAACATCTTATGTTAAAAATAATTAAAAAAAAATAAATAAAAAATCATTATATACTCACCTTCCGCCGCCTTTCCCGCTCCTCGCGACGCTCTGGTGACCGCTCCATGCAACCGGCAGGTTCCGGTGGCAATGATCGTATGCGACAAGGACCTGCCATGACGTCACGGTCATGTGACCGCGACGTCATCACAGGACCTGCGCGCCTGTGTGAGAAGGACCTGCCATGACGTCACGGTCATGTGACCGCGACGTCATCACACCCTGGGCCTGGAAGCTGCCGCGCAGTGACAGAACTACAACGGGCCCTCGGATCGGAAGGTGAGTATATTTATTTTTTAACCTGTGACATACGTGGCTGGGCAATATACTATGTAGCTGGGCAATATACTACGTGGCTGAGCAAAATACTACGTGGTTCTGTGCTGTATACTACGTCACTGGGCAATATACTACGTGGCTCTGTGCTGTATACTACATCGCTGTGCAATATACTACGTAATATAGTAGGTGGCTGGGCAATATACTACGTGGCTGGCCAATATACTACGTCACTGGGCAATATACTATGTAACTGGGCAATTTACTACGTGGCTGGGCAATATACTACGTGGGCTGTGCAATATACTACGTAGCAGGGCAATATACTACGTGGCTGGGCAATATACGACGTGGCTGGACAATATACGATGTGGCTAGGCAATATACTACGTGGCTGGGCAATATACTACGTGGCTGGGCAATATACTACGTGGCTGGGCAATATACTACGTGGCTGGGCAATATACTACGTGGACATGCATATTCTAGAATACCCAATGCGTTAGAATCGGGCCACTATCTAGTCAAATATAAACTCCAAAGTATAGGCTGTGAACCCACACAAATTAGTGGACCTTGAATGAACAAATAGGTCCTGAATGGTCCAGTAATGGGACCTAGTAGAGGTAAAAACTGGGTGGGAGATCGGGCAGAAAAGTAAAAAAAAAAATGCCTTTAAACCTGAGCAATGCTAAAGTGGCTGCACCTGAAAAATACCATGAGGCAGCTATCACGCTGGTATAGTCTGTACACAAAAATCCCTGGTGTGCTGGCCCCAGCTGCCAACTTATCCTCAACCAATTCCCACAATCCATCTATTCTGACTCAGCAGTCTCTACTATAGATTTAGAAACATCCTTAGGGGTGCACGCATGTGGGGGTGCACGCAAGTGTCCCAGAAGCAAAGCGTCACAGAGCTAAGCGTCGTGATACAGCAGTTATTCCATGGCATTTAGTCAGGGCAGGAGTCAGGTAACCCACACTCTGCACTCCCCTCTATCTATGTGCTTTATTCCTATCCTCCTATGTTCCCTTGCAATCCACTTTCACCGCACAATCCCCCCTCCATCACGACTCATACATCAGCTTCTCACTCCTTCCCTCTCCCATGTACAGCTCCCATGCACTTCTCACCTTTCTGAAAAACCTCAGCCTATCTTGCCCAAACTCTCTGCACAAAAAAACTTCATACAATTCCAGAACCTACTTGCTTGTTATCTTCCTACTCCTACTGATTTCAGGGGACATCTCCCCCAACCCTGGTCCACTATCCACCAACCTCAACCCATACCTTACCTCACACAGAAACCTTAATAATCTTACTAATATTACTTGCACTCCTTCATCTCCTTTTAATCGTGCCCTTTAGAATCCACGGTCTGTATGCAACAAGCTTCCTTTCCTACATAATTACTTTCTGAAAAACTCTGAATCTGCTGGCCCTCAAGGAAACCTCGATTCAGGATTCTGACACGGTCTCTCCTGCTGCCATTGCCCATGGTGGCTTACAATTCTCACATTCCCTGAGACCCACAAACAGACATGGTGGTGGAGTCGGCATACTTCTCTCCCCACAATGCACCTTCCAGGTCATCCCCCCAGCTTCATCACTCTCATTCCCTTTTTTTGAGGTCCACACCATCAGGCTCTTTCGTCCCCTCTCCCTCAGAGTAGCGGTCATATATCGGCCTCCAGGCTCACCCACCCACTTCCTGGACCATTTATCTGCCTGGCTGCCGCATTTCATGTCCTCAGAACTACCAACCCTTATCCCATAAACAGCCCCACTTCCACATCTGCCTCCCAGCTTCTATCACTAACAACTTCTCTAGGCCTCTCACAGCTCTCAACCTGAGACACACAAGGACGGTAAAACCCTTGACTTGGTCTTCGCCCGGCTCTGCTCAATCTCCTACCTAGATAATTCACCGCTTCCCCTATCTGACCACAACATTCTCTCCTTCACACTCACAAATCCTCGCCCACCCCTGCACAATCCTACCTACCGCATTCAGAAATCTACATGCCATTAAGCCTCATACACTCATCATTGTCTCTAATCTTTTCTTTTTCCTGTCCTGATCTGGCTGTACATCAGTTCAATGACACTCTTAGAAGCACCCTTGATCAAGTAGCTCCCCTCACCCTCAGAACCTCCAAACACAGAGTGAAACAGCCCTGGCTCACATCGCAAACCCGATTTCCCCAGTGATGCTCTAGGTGTGCTGAACGCTTATGGAGGAAAACACGCACACCAGAAGACTTCATACACTTCAAATTTATGTTAAGGACCTAAAACTCTGCCCTTCACCTCGCCAAACAGACTTACTTCACCACCATGATCTCCTCACTATCCAACAACCCCAAGAAACTTTGTGACACCTTTCACTCCCTCCTCAGGCCAAAAGCACAAGCCCCTATCACAGACATCTGTGCTGATGACCTGGCCTCCCACTTTATACAGAAAATAGACAATATCCGGCAGGAAATCCGCTCAAAATCACCAAGTTCAGTGACTCCCATGCCTCCCTGCATTTCCCCTGGCTCACTCTCCACATTCGATCCCATCACAGAAGAAGTCGTCTCCAGGCTCCTCTCTTCTTTTCGTCCGACAACATGCACCACCGACCCCATTCCCTCACACCTCCTCCAGTCTCTCTCTCCAGCCGTCACAACTCACCTAACTACAATCTTTAATTTCTCCCTCTCCTCTGGCATTTTCCCCTCCTCCTGCTAACACTATCATTACTCCATTACTAAAGAAACCCGCTCTTGACCCATCCTGCCCAAATAACTACAGACCAGTCTCCAATCTCCCCTTCATCTCTAAACTCTTGGAGCGCCTGATATACTCCCGCCTTACCCGTTACCTCTCGACTCACTCCCTCCTAGACCCTTCACAGTCCGCTTTCCGCCCCCTACATTCGACTGAAACTGCACTCAAAGTGACCAATGACCTTCTGACAGCAAAATGTAACGGTGACCACTCTCTGCTCATTCTTCTCGACCTTTCTGCAGCTTTCGACACTGTTGACCACCCTCTCCTACTCTCTAGGCTCCAGTCACTAGGCATTTGGGGCACTGCTCTCTCCTGGTTCTCTTCCTACCTTTCTGATCGCTCCTTCAGTGTTCTGTTCTCTGGCTCCACTTCATCTCCTCTTCCTCTCACTGTCGTGGTACCTCAGGGCTCAGTCCTTGGCCCCCTTCTCTTGACCCTCTACACGGCCCCAATTGGACAGACCATCAGCAGACTTGGCTTTCAGGATCATCTTTATGCTGATCACACACAACTATACACGTCATCCCCTGATCTTACCCCCGCTGTACTACAGAACGCCACTGACTGTCTGTCTGCAGTCTCCAACATCATGTCTGCTCTCTATCTGAAACTCAACCTCTCCAAAACTGAACTTCTTCTGCTCCCGCCATCTACTAACCTCCCTAAAGCTGACATTTCCCTCTCCGTGGGTGGCACCATAACACCCCGGCAGCAGGCGCGCTGTCTGGGTGTTATGTTTGACTCCGATCTCTCCTTCACATCCCATATACAATCTCTTGCCCGCTCGTCCTGCTTACACCTAAAGAACATCTCTAGAATCCACCCTTTTCTCACCATGGAAACAACAAAAAACCTCAATGTCGCCCTGATCCACTCCCGTCTGGACTACTGTAATGCTCTATTAATTGGCCTCCCCCTCACGCGATTTTCCCCTCTCCAGTCCATCCTTAATGCAGCAGCCAGGGTTGTCCATCTGGCTAATCGTTACTCGGACGCGTCCACTCTTTGCCAGTCATTACACTACTGGCTGCCCATTCATTACAGGATACAATTCAAAGTACTTGTTCTCACTCACAAAGCTCTCCACAGTGCGGCACCCCCTTACATCTCCTCCCTCTTTTCTATTAGCCTAACCGACCGCTGCGCTCTGCAAATGACTTTCGACTAACCTCTGCACTAATCCGTACCTCCCACTCCCGACTCCAATACTTCTCCCGTGCTGCACCAATCCTCTGGAATGCTCTACCCCAAGATATTAGGACCATCCACAATTTGCATAGTTCTAGGCGCCCGCTCAAAACACATTGGTTCAGAGCGGCCTACCACGGTCACTAATCAAAGTCATTTTATGTTTGTGCGTGTGTAGCCCATTCACTATCTCCATCTATCCCCCACCCCCTGAAGATGGCTGGACCATCATTGTAAATACATCATTGTAAATACACACCTGTACTTTGTATCTCCCCCACCTCATTGTAGATTGTAAGCGCTCACGAGCAGGGTCGTCTTATTTTGCTTTAATTATTGTATTGTTAACGTTGTTACTTATGACTGTTGTGTTTGAAACTGTTTAACTGTAAAGCGCTGCGTAATATGTTGGCGCTATATAAAGATTATTATTATTATTATTACACATAGAGTCTGGTAGGGCGAAAAAGACCCGATGTGTGTCGCCACCAGCTGTGGCTTCGTCAGGGGCAATTACTGCTTGTGTCTAATAATCCTTATATGCCAGCATAGTTGCTAGGACTCAGTTGCTAAGGTAACGTAAATACATAGTCATAGCGCATGCGTGACGAACATCGGAATACTGCTATATAAAGACGAGTTTCTAAAGAAAAAAAACAAGTCACGTGTGCATTCATATCAATAGAACCTACAACTGATCGGCATACCACCTAGAACATGGATGCTAAAAAGACGTATATACCCCATCGTATCACATGTACTAGAGTCAGGTTTAAGGGTGAGAGGTAACAGGTAAAACCTTGAGCATGCGCTCATGTCTCTATTACCTGTGCCTAATCAGTATCGTCCCTCAAGATAAGTTACCAAGACGACGCTTGCACATACTCATGTCACATGCGCTAGAGCCCCCGACGCACAGCACGTCTTGGTCAGGGTGGTACATAAGCCGTGCAAATCTGCTTATAGATACCTATTATTCATATGATTATAGACACAGCAAGTTTCAAAAGGCCCCGAAGTTACAAATTGCCCCATTAGATATGGTATAATTTTACATGTGGCGCAAGCTACTACCACCCAAACCAGTGCAGTCAGTAATGCCACAAACACCCAGCATAGATACCAGGTGTACGTAAGATTGACCCTGCTATAAGACACTCAATCAAAAAACAGAAAGGATAGTATATTGAGCGAAACACGAGACCTGCAAAGAGTTTTTCAGTGGCCCGATGCCGTAAGGTGCAGTATGCAGCAACCCCCACAATTTACCCAAATGTGTTACCTGTCATAACAAAGCATAGGGAAATAAATAGAACCCGGCGTACAAAGACATAGGCCAATATTAAGTATATCCACATGCCCAAATCCTAAAAGTCAACCAAGCCAATATCATTAACCCACTACAGGCGTGCTTTGCCCCCAAAAGTCACTAAAGCCGGCATGTGGCCACAGCCACAAAAAGTTCAACCGATGTGAATAACCTGCTTTAAAAATGCTACGTCAGTAAACAATTTTTTATTTTCATTATCCGTGGCTAATTTAGAGCTTAATTAAATCAGATTTTAGAATCAACAGCTTATACAATATGTTGGGGTAGTTATCCCTTGCATACGGCAATAATACAGAGAGATTGTATGCTGCTTATGAAGGAACCTATAAAAGGAAAAATATCATAAACAATAATTCAGAATGAATTACAGTGGTTATACATATACATCAAAAAATCACAAAGGCAACAGTTGAATAATATCTTCAGTCATGGCGAAGTCCATAAAAGAGGAGATTAAGCCTGTTTATAGAACCAACAAAACTTCCCCGTTCAAACCAGATGGAGTTAAACTTTTAAGGTTAAAGATCCACTTGGACTCCCGTTTAACCCCTTCATGACCCAGCCTATTTTGACCTTAATGACCTGGCCGTTTTTTGCAATTCTGACCAGTGTCCCTTTATGAGGTAATAACTCAGGAACGCTTCAACGAATCCTAGCGGTTCTGAGATTGTTTTTTCGTGACATATTGGGCTTCATGTTAGTGGTAAATTTAGGTCGATAATTTTTGCGTTTATTTGTGAAAAAAAATGGAAATTTGGCTAAAATTTTCAAAATTTAGCAATTTTCAAATTTTGAATTTTTATTCTGTTAAACGAGAGAGTTATGTGACACAAAATAGTTGATAAATAACATTACCCACATGTCTACTTTACTTCAGCGCAATTTTGGAAACAAAGTTTTGTGTTTTTTTTGCTAGGAAGTTATAAGGGTTAAAAGTTGACCAGCGATTTCTCATTTTTACAACGAAATTTACAAAACCATTTTTTTTAGGGACCACCTCACATTTGAAGTCAGTTTGAGGGGTCTATATGGCTGAAAATACCCAAAAGTGACACCATTCTAAAACCTGCACCCCTCAAGGTGCTCAAAACCACATTCAAGAAGTTTATTAACCCTTCAGGTGCTTCACAGCAGCAGAAGCAACATGGAAGGAAAAAATGAACATTTAACTTTTTAGTCACAAAAATGATCTTTTAGCAACAATTTTTTTATTTTCCCAATGGTAAAAGGAGAAACTGGTCCCCAAAAGTTATAGTACAATTTGTCCTGAGTACGCCGATACCCCATATGTTGGGGGAAACTACTGTTTGGGCGCACGACAGGGCTCGGAAGGGAAGGAGCGCCATTTGACTTTTTCAATGAAAAATTGGCTCCAATCTTTAGCGGACACCATGTCGCGTTTGGAGAGCCCCTGTGTGCCTAAACATTGGAGCTTCCCCACAAGTGACCCCATTTTGGAAACTAGACCCCCCAAGGAGCTTATCTAGATGCATAGTGAGCACTTTTAACCCCCACAGGTGCTTCACAAATTGATCCATAAAAATAAAAAAATACTTTTTTTTCACAAAAAAATTATTTTAGCCTCAATTTGTTCATTTCCACATGGCCAACAGGATAAGATGGATCCTAAAATTTATTGGGCAATTTCTCCTGAGTACACGGATACCTCACATGTGGGGGTAAACCACTGTTTGGGCACACGGCCGGGCTTGGAAGGGAAGGAGCGCCATTTGACTTTTTGAATGAAAAATTAGGTCCAATCGTTAGCGGACACCATGTCGCGTTTGGAGAGCCCCCGTGTGCCTAAACATTTGAGCTCCCCCACATGTGACCCCATTTTGAAAACTAGACCTCCCATGGAACTATGGATAAAAAATACCCAGAAATACTAAAAAGAACCAGCACTGTCAAAAACAGGCATAAAACATACTCCAAAAAGGATATAAACACAAGGAAAGGAGTACCAAACCACCCGTAAATAAAATCTAATATTTATTAGTAATAAATATAAAAGCATGTAACATAAAATACAAATACAAAAATAGTATCAAAAAGTGTATATTACCATGGACAAACAAATTAAAATGGGAAGGACACAAACAGAAACCAACCACTTTACATAGTGTACACAGGACCATACATATCTGGCATTACATATAGCAACATCTAACACAGGTTAGAAAGAAAGATCCAGGGTAAAACCACATGAATCACCACAATTGTGGCCCAAGACTAGGTATCCCGAACTCAGTGTGATGTATGCCAGTCAAAGTAAAGGTATCTCACCCACATAGGTCCGTGTGTGTGGTTAGACGCAGCCCCAACGCACGTTTTCTTTCCTCAAAAATTATTTTTTAGCCCGCAATTTTTTATTTTCACAAGAGTAACAGGAGAAATTGGACCCCAAAAGTTTGTCCTGAGTACGCTGATACCCCATATGTGGGGGGGAACCACTGTTTGGGCACACGTCGGGGCTCAGAAAGGAAGTAGTGACGTTTTGGAATGCAGACTTTGATAGAATGGTCTGCGGGCATCATGTTACGTTTGCAGAGCCACTGATGTGCCTAAACAGTAGAAACCCCCCACAAGTGACCCCATTTTGAAAACTAGACCCCCCAAGGAACTTATCTAGATATGTGGTGAGCACTATGAACCCCGAAGTGCTTCACAGAAGTTTATAACGCAGAGCCGTGAAAATAAAAAATAATTTTTCTTTCCTCAAAAATGATGGTTTAGCAAGCAGTTTTTTATTTTCACAAGGGTAGCAGGAGAAATTGGACCCCAATAGTTGTTGCCCAGTTTGTCCCGAGTATGCTGGTACCCCATATGTGGGGGTAAACCAGTTTTGGCGCACGTCGGGGCTCGGAAGGGAGGGAGCACCATTTGACATTTTGAACGCAAGATTGGCTGGAATCAATGGTGGCGCCATGTTGCGTTTGGAGACCCCTGATGTGCCTAAACAGTGGAAACCCCTCAATTCTAACTCCAACACTAACCCCAACACACCCCTATCCCTAATACCAACTGTAGCCATAACCCTAACCCTAACACACCCCTAACCACAGCCCTAACCCCAACACACCCCTAACCCAAATCCCAACCCTAACCATAATCCTAACCCTAATCCCAACACACCCCTAACCACAACCGTAACCCCAACACACCGCTAACTCTAACCATAACCACAAGACTAATCTTAACCCTATTTCCAACCCTAGCCCTAATTCCAACCCTAAGGCTATGTGCCCACGTTGCGGATTCGTGTGAGATTTTTCTGCACCATTTTTGAAAAATCCGCAGGTAAAAGGCACTGCATTTTACCTGCGGATTAACAGCGGATTTCCAGTGTTTTTTTGTGCGGATTTCACCTGTGGATTCCTATTGAGGAACAGGTGTAAAACACTGCGGAATCCACACAAAGAATGGACAAGCTGCGGAAAATACAGCATAGCGTTTCCGCGCGGTATTTTCCGCACCACGGGCACAGCGGATTTGGTTTTCCATAGGTTTACATGGTACTGTAAACCTGATGGAAAACTGCTACGAATCCGCAGCGGCCAATCCGCTGCTGATCCACAGCCAAATCCGCACCGTGTGCACATAGCCTAATTCTAAGGGTATGTGCACACGATGCGGAAAACACTGCGGATCCACAGCGTTTCCGCAGCTGCGGGTCCGCAGCAGTTTCCCATGAGTTTAAAAAAAACGCTGCGCACATGCTGCGGAAAAAACTGTGCAGAAATGCAGCGGTTTACATTCCACACATTTCACTTCTTTCTGCGGATTCCGCAGCGGTTTTACAACTACTCCAATAGAAAACCACAGTGAAATCCGCAGAAAAACCGCGGTAAATCCGCAATAAATCCGCAGCGGTTTTACACTGCAGATTTATCAAAACCGCTGCGGAAAAATCCGCTGAGGACCAGAATACGTGTGCACATTCCCTAACCCTAATTCTAACTCTAGTGGAAAAAAAAATATATATTTTCTTTATTTTATTATTGTCCCTACCTATGGGGGTGATAAAGGGGGAGGTTCATTTACTTTTTTTTTTATTTTGATCACTGTGATAAAACCTATCACAGTGATCAAAATGTACATGGAACGAATCTGCCAGCCGGCAAATTCGGCGGGTGCACTACGCATGTGTTTGCCATTTTGGAAGATGGCGGCGCCCATGGAGAAGACGGACGGACACCGGGAGGCTCGGTAAGTAGGAGGCGGGAGATCGGGGCATGGGGGGGCGTCAGAGCACGGGGGGGGGGGGGGGGGGGATGGTATCGGAGCACGGGGGGAGCAGACAGGAGGATGGGGGAGCAGACAGGGCGACGGAGGGTAGCGGAGCACAGGATGGAATGGAGGACCAGGGAGGAGATTGGTGGCGTTGGGGGGGCACATCAAGGTTTCCAGCCATGGCCGATGATATTGCAGCATCGGCCATGGCTGGATTGTAATATTTCACCAGTTTTCATAGGTGAAATATTACAAATCGCTCTGATTGGCTGTTGAAAGTGAAACTGCCAATCAGAGCGCTAGTAGCCACGGGGTGGGGGTGAAGCTCCCCCCCACCCCGGGCTAAAGTACCACTCCCCCTGTCCCTGCAGATCGGGTGAAATTGGACTTAACCCTTTCACCCGATCTGCAGGGACGCGATCATTCTGTGACACAGTATATGCGTCACAGGTCGGATTGGCACAGACTTTCATGACGCATACGCTGTGTCACAGGTCGGGAAGGGGTTAAGTAATTCAAGGGTAATATCACCACCCCTGATATCTGGTTGAACCGACTCATGTCCCAAGATCCTTGTTCATCTAGATTGGGAGTTATGCACAGCCAAGAAATGTGAGGCGAAGGATGTTGACATTTTGCAGTTTTCCTTATCGTTTTTAGCAGTCACGATGTTGGAAAAAGCTGCTGTATCCTCCTCTTTAATTCCTGTGTCGTCTGCCCAACGTATATCTTCGGACATGGGCAAACTAAAGCATAGATTAGATTTCTTGATTTCCAGTTGAAATAGGACTTTGTAGTAATCTGACACGGGAAAGAGGACACCGCACGGCAGAGCTCGGAAGAGAAGGAGCAACGTTTTGGAATGCAAACTTTGATAGAATGGTCTGCGGGCATTATGTTGTGTTTTCAGAGCCCCTGATGTGCCTAAACCGTAGAAACCCCACCACAAGTGCACCCATTTTGGAAACTAAACCCCCCAAGCAACTTATCTAGATGTGTGGTGAGCACTATGAACCCCCAAGTGCTTCACAGAATTTTATAAATGTAGAGCCGTGAAAATAAAAAAATCATATTGTTTCCACAAAAATTATCTTTTCACCCCCAAATTTTTACTTTCAGAAGGGTAATAGGAGAAATTGGACCATGAAAGTTATTGTTCTATTTGTCCAGAGTACGCCGATACCCCATATGTGGGGGGGAACCACTGTTTGGGCACACATCGGGGCTCGGAAGGGAAGTAGTGACGTTTTGGAATGCAGACTTTGATATAATGGTCTGCGGCCGCCATGTTGTGTTTGCAGAGCCCCTGATGTGCCTAAACACTAGAAACCCCCCACAAGTGACCCCATTTTGGGAACTAGACCCCCCCAAGAAGATTATCTAGATGTGTGGTGAGCACTTTCTATTTTTTTTTCCACAAAAATGATTTTTAGCCCCCAATTTTTTATTTTACCAAGGGTAGCAGGAGAAACTGGACCCCAAAAGTCGTTGTCCAATTAGTCCTGAGTACGCTGCTACTCCATGTGTGGGGGTAAACCACTGTCTGGGTGCACGGCAGAGCTCAGAAGGGAGGGAGCACCATTTGACTTTTTCAACGCAAAATTGGCTGGAATCAATGGTGGACCCATGTCACGTTTGGAGACCCCCTGATGTACCTAAACAGTGGAAACCCCCAATTCTAACTCCAACCCAAACCCCAACACACCCCTAAACCTAATCCCAACCCTAACCCCAACACACCCCTAACCCCAACACTCCCCTAACACAAATCCCAACCCGAACTAGAAAAACCTAACCCTCATCTCAACACATCCATAACCCTAATCCCAAACCTAACCCTAATCCCAAGCCTAACCCTAATCCCAAACCTAACCCTAATCCCAAGACTAACCCTAATGCCAAGCCTAAGGCTTCTTTTATACTTACCAGGTTTTTTGCGACAAGTTATTGTGGGCTTTTTTTGCGGGCTGCATTGCCGCAATTTTCATGGTAATGTACCGCAAAAAACTTGTGGATTGCCGTTTTTCGGGTTTGCAATACTATGGCAAAAGTATTGGAAAAAAAACGTTGGTCTGCAAAACCGGAAGTCACTGAATTACAATGGGGGCCGTGTCCGTTAGCCGTGAAAAATATCGAGCAGGCTCGATATTTTTTCACAGCCGTAAATACGGCCCTCACGGCCATACGGCGCTCCGTAGAATTATTGCGGCCCATTTTTGCGGCCCCATAGAAATCTATTGAGACTGCAAAAACGGGACGCAAAACCACGGTAAGTGTAAAAGAAGTCTTAACCTAGCCCTAATATTAGCCCCAACCCTAACCCTAATTTTAGCCCTAACCCTAATTTTAGCCTCAACCCTAACCCTAATTTAACCTCAACCCTAACCCTAATTTTAGCCTCAACCCTAACCCTAATTTTAGCCCCAACCCAAACCCTAATGGGAAAATGGAAATAAATACATTTTCTTTGTTTTATTATTTTTCCCTAACTAAGGGGGTGATAAAGGGGGGTTATTTACTATTTGTTTTAATTTTGATCACTGTGATAGGGTTTATCACAGTGACCAAAACGAACCAATAGGAAAAAGCTTCCTATTGTTGCCAGGTGCCTGCGGGCAGATCTTGGCGGGCACACTGCGCATGCCATTTTTTTTCTGTTTAAAAAGGCGGCGCCCCCTGGAGGAAGCAGGAGGGCCGAGGAGCATCTGGAGACACTGGTAAGTATGGGGAGCGACCTATTTCTCTCTCCTCTGATGTGCGATCACATCAGAGGAGAGAGAAATTAAATGGCAAATCGCGCTTTTTTTTTTACCGGCGATCGCAACCCGAATCATGTTCTCTGGGGTCTCGGCTACCCGCGGCAGCCGAGACCCCTGAAAAAATCTGACTCTGGGGGGTGCTATACACTTTTTCCAAAGCGCCGTTGATTAACGGAGATGTGGTTTAAGTACCCTTAACTACCGCCGTTAAAAGGCGTATCGGCGGTCGTTAAAGGGTTAAAACATCCACACCACTAGAGAAAAGAAAAAAAAATTAAACAAATCTGAAAGAAGTCGTGTCTGCCTTCTATGGACACAAGACTAAAGCTGCAGCCCCAAATCCCAAAAAGTTGGTATGTTGTGTCAAATGTAAAGAGAATGCAATCATATGGAAATCTTTTTTATGCCATATTTTACTCATAACAGAACATATAAAATTGCAAAAGGTGAACATTAGACAATTTTCTATTTCATTTGATAAAAATCAACGCATTTAGAAAATGATAGCAGCAACACATCTTAAAATCATTGGAGCAGGGACAAAGTCTGGAAAAATAAGTGGCACTAGTAAAAAATAGCCGGAGGGTCAATTTTCCACCAACTTACATGACTGTGTATAAAAGAGCATGGTAGAGAGGCAGAGTCTCTCAGAAGCAAAGATGGTCAGAGGATCAACATCATCTGTGAACTGAACAATCTGTGAACTGGGTGTAAAAATTGTGCAACAATGTAAGCAAAAGGTTTCTAAAGTAAAATTATCCAAGAAGTATTGTGTCTCCTTGCGGAGATTGACAAGCTAAGCATGCCGAGATGAGGAGACTGAAAGCTGCAATGCTCCTCTGGGAAATATGCTATTTATGCAAATTGTCTCTTCAGAGAGGAAGAGAATTAGAACTCTAGTGCCACCTATTGGAAGGTAGCAATCCTACAAGTCAATGTGGACCCTTTAATGAGCCTTGTCACATGACTTAGGATAGTAGCCAAACCAGAATCTCAATTTGCAGACACTTGGATATCGGTCAGACACCTCTCACACAGCCAGATCTCCACTTTGCACTGACGAGGGGCAGTACCCCGAAACACGGTGTCTGCAAATTCAGATTCTGGTTTGGCTTTTATCCTAAGTCATTTGACAAGGCAAGATAAAGGGTCAACATCGACTTGCAGGATTGCTACCTTCCAATAGGTGACACTAGAGTTCTAGCGCTCTTCCTCTCTGAAGAGACAATTTGCATAATTAGCATAAAGTAAAATTACAAAGACTTTGAATTTCCTTCATCTACAGTACATAATGTCATCAAAAGGTGCAGAGATTCTGGAGAAATCCATGTGCACAAGGAATAAGACTGACAGGCAATTCTGGATGCTCATGATTTCCAGGCCCTCAGGCAGCACTGCATTAAATACAGGCAAGATTCAGTCGAGCAGATCACTCTGGGCTCCGGAATACTTCCAGAAATCATTGTCTGTGAGCACAGTTCACCGTGCAATCCACAAATGTAAGTTAAATCTCTATCATGCCAAAAAAAGCCAAATAGCAACAAGATCTGGAAATCTAATTTGAAATCTCAGTGGCCGCATCCTGCAGACTCGGAGGTGAAGGACCATCCAGCTTATTATCAGTGCAGAGTTCATGCAAATCTGATGGTATCGTGGCCGCAATAGTGCCTCTGGCAGGGGCGGCTTCCACATGAAAGGCAGTAACAGTGCTGAGCATTATATAGAGGTGTTAGCAAGGCCGGTTTATGCACTGGATGAACCGATCCATAAACCCTCAGAGGTTCTCAATTGCATTCAAGTCTGGGGAATGTGAAAACCAGTCAATGGTATCAATGGCTTCATTATCCAAGGAACGATCTGCAGATCATGGTTACAGGAGACCAGGTGCTGCCGGGTTGATGCCATTCTCCTTCCTTACCCGTTTCTCCTTGTGTAATCAGTCCCTGTCCTGATATCTGCCAAATGCTCTTGAAACTGTGCAGGGAGACACCGCAAACCTTCCTGTGATAGCACATATGGCTGTGCCATCCTGTAGGAGCTGGGCTACCTGAATGGCCTGCAGGTACCACCACAAAGGCAAGAGCAAAATGCAAAACTAGAAAAGAATCAGTCAGGAAAGATAAGATAGTCTGTGGCCACCACCTGAAAACCATTCCCTTTCTGGTGATCATCTTGCTATTG
Source organism: Ranitomeya imitator (assembly GCF_032444005.1). Lineage (NCBI taxonomy): Eukaryota > Metazoa > Chordata > Amphibia > Anura > Dendrobatidae > Ranitomeya > Ranitomeya imitator. The sequence continues at coordinate 645,945,652 of NC_091285.1, forward strand.
CTCCCCGGTTCACCCACTGTCAACAATCCAGGTGAAAATAGCTTCCTAACCACTCATGCTAACGATGCGAGCACATGTTTTGGCGGACTGCATAAATTAATTTTTTTGAGCAATAAACAGATTATGCATTAAATATGTGGATTATAAATGCTAAAAAAAAGTACTTACGTAAATGTGACGTGGTACTGATAAACGGCTTCATTCTTACAAAGGATCTTAATTAGGTTAAGGCCAAGTGGAGTGGGGGTTCCCTTGGAGCCCAGTTTTATCAGAGGTTCTCTGTGGAAAAAGAAAACGTAGTAGGCAGAGGAGAGTGCTCGGGAAGGGCGCCTCCGAGTGGAAGCCAGGAGTACAACACAAGAGCTGGCAGGAAACACTGCAGTGGAGAACACCAACATACAGTGACTTGTCACAAACTACAAATGGGGAGAAGAGCCTGACAAAGTACTGGGATCAGCCAAGGTACGTTTTCTAAAAGATGAAGAAATATTTTAAGAAGGTTCCAGTGAACAGTAATTCCCTAATTTTCAGTATTAAAAGGCATTTAGACAAAGGGGTCCTCAGCTCAGGACCTTGCTTTAAGACCCCCAAGGGTACAAGCCCTTTAACCCTTTTGCGCCTCTGTAGCCAGGACAATTTTCATACTTTTGATGTGTACAAATAAAACATTTTTATTTTGTAATCTAGATTTTATTATGCCTCCAATATCTAGGTATTTCCTAAAAGATAATTTCTGACTCATGGTCAAAATGACGCTCAGGTATAATATTCGATTGGCGAGACTCGGGTCCATCGGCCAAGTCAGTAGTCTCAGGCCACTGGACGAGAGCTCGGTGAACCTCTCACTGTCCAGGATCACCAACACGGCTTTAGATTAGGCGGAGCGGCGCAAGGTCATTTGTGATTACATCACGTCTATTAAACAGCCGCACTGGGGATCCGGGAAGGTAGGAGATTCAGAGCTCCTATCATGGGATATGGACTGAAAGCTCACGAATCCATCTGCCCATCTCTGAGCACTTCATACAAACTGTTGTGAATTCTGTGGCCAAGCTCCCTCCTGTGGTCGAGAGTGGTACTTCGGCTGGTTCTGTCTGAGCTTCCTTTGGTGGATGAGAGTGGTACTGCGGCTTCTGAGTTTCCTTCCTCAGGTGATGAGGTTAGGTCGTTAGGTGCTGCTCTATTTAACTCCACCTGGTGCTTTGATCCTGGCCTCCAGTCAATGTTCTAGTATTGGTCTTGCTTCCTCCTGGATCGTTCCTGTGGCCTGTCTATCCTGCATAAGCTAAGTTTTGCTTGTGTTATTTTTGCTATTTTTTCTGTCCAGCTTGCTATATTGGTTTTTCTTGCTTGCTGGAAGCTCTGAGACGCAGAGGGAGCACCTCCGTACCGTTAGTCGGTGCGGAGGGTCTTTTTGCCCCTCCGCGTGGTTGTTTGTAGGTTTTTGTGTTGACCGCAAAGCTACCTTTCCTATCCTCGGTCTATTCAGTAAGTCGGGCCTCACTTTGCTAAATCTATTTCATCTCTGTGTTTGTATTTCATCTTACTCACAGTCATTATATGTGGGGGGCTGCCTTTTCCTTTGGGGAATTTCTCTGAGGCAAGGTAGGCTTATTTTTCTATCTTCAGGGCTAGTTAGTTTCTCAGGCTGTGCCGAGTTGCATAGGGAGCGTTAGGCGCAATCCACGGCTACCTCTAGTGTGGTGTGTTAGGATTAGGGATTGCGGTCAGCAGAGTTCCCACGTGTCAGAGCTCGTCCTTTGTTTTTGTTTATTGTCAGGTCACTTTGTGTGCTCTGAACTTCAATGTCCATTGTGGTTCTGAATTACCTGTTCATAACAACAAACGTCTTCATGCAATTTTGCGGAATTTTTTTGCCTACAAATGTACATCCTGTCATTGTGCGCTCTGTCACTTACATCTCTGCTGTAAGACCGGACAACAGCTATGGCCGTCTGCTAATCCAGCACTAACTGCATACACACCTCAACCCAATTTTAGTTCTCACCTCTTTTCCTCCCCTTTGACAGCAGCCTCAGTGGGGGGGCTCCCTCTGCCAGGAGGTGCAGGGCTTGTAGCTACAGCCATTTCCTGCCTTCCTACACCCCTACCGAGAAAGCTTGGCAGTGCCTGTCCTGCGGCAAGAGAGAACACTGGAGAACTGTGAAAGGAGAGACACAAGTATAGAATTAGTCACATTTACCTGTATTATCAGTCACCTTTCTTACAGGCTATAGTCAGATAGTGAGGAGTTATGAGCTAGGAGTTTTTGCGCTTGATTTCTCACCTCCTTTCTTCAGGCCTTATGGATGTCTCGGTAGGTGAGCCTCCTACTTTAGGAGTTATGCTTCTTGGGATGGTGGACATCTGTCTTCCTAGACCTCTCCCAGGTAAGATTGACTGTTCCCCGGCCGCAGGGCTCATTGGAAATCTGGGAGAACACAGATAAAAGCTATAAAAGCAATAGTACTCAAGTAATTCTGCTGAGAGAACAGTAGCAACGATCAAGTATTACACATAGACAGGCTTCTACTGTGTAACCACTAACAATTATCCTCAAATGCACATATGCTGAATAAAGAATTAAAGTGGCTTGCAAAAGTATTCACACTCCCTTGCATTTTTTGTGATTTGCTGCCTCACAACCTGTAATTTCACTGATTTTTTTTTAAGGGTTGGTATCAGTTCATATAAAGAACATCACTCCCTGACGAAGCGGTAGCGAAACGCGCGCTGGAGTGCAGTGAGGGGGCGGTGTGTACCATCCTGGTCAGTATTTTACATGGATTAATCATCATCAACCATATACTTTTTCTGGTCGTGTTGCTTATGTCATTTTGACAATAGCTTTCAACATTAGAGCATTTATATATGCACTTTTTTGATATATACATGTATTAATGATTATGTGTTGAATTGCTATTTTGCAGCAGTACTATTATTTAAAGATTAACCTATGTGACTGATTTACCTTATTATATGTGCTGACTGGCTGGCATACTGCGCCCCCTCTCTTCATCACTTGGTTTTAGTGTGGGTGTTTCAGCATGTATTGCATGGTTTTTAATTGTGTTGTACAATCATGTTTCTTTCTTATTATTTTCCAGTAAAGGTTATTATATAAACGTATATTTTGCTTTTGGATACTTATATTTTCTTTTTGGATTTTTTCATATAAAGAACATGCCTACAATTGTGAACATTTGTTTTTCTTTTTCTTTCAGTGAAGCAAACAACAAATTGGACACGATAGCTGACGACTTTCGTGTGCATAACTATTGACCCCCCTAAAGTCAGTACTTTGCAGAGTCTCCTTTTGCAACAATTAGAGGTGCAAGTCGCTTTGGATAAGTCTCTATGAGCTTTCCACTGGGAATTTTGCCCACTCCTCTCGGCAAAACTGCTCCAGCTTCAAATTAGACGGTTTCCTCTGGTGAACAGCAATCCTCAAGTCTGACCACAGATTCTCAATTGGATTAACGTCTGGGCTTTGACTAGGCCTCTCCAAAACATTTACACGTTTCCCTTTAAACCACGCGAATGTTGCTTTAGCAGTGTGCTTTGGCTCATTGTCTTGTTGGAAGGTGAACCTACGTCCCAATCTCGTTTTTTCAATTGCCACAGAGCTTTCCCCATTAGTATGTATATTGGGATATGTTGAAGATCTGTCTAATGGTGAGTACGGCAAAATCGCGGCGGCACGTATGCTATATATGGCAAGAAAATTGATAGCCCAAAAATGGATAGCAGATCAGGAGCCTATGATATCAGAATTTATTGATTAAGTTAACTGGATAGTAAATATGGAAAAAGGCATAGACCTTAAAAGAGATGCTATCTCTAAATTTGACAAGATATGGGGTCTATGGATCGATGGCCATGCTTTACCATCTAGGGAACTGAGGAGATTCCGCCTCGGCTTGCTTTGAGTTATGTTTATATGATGCCTCAAATTAAAATTAATTAAAATGGTATTAGTACTTCCACAAGTTATATGTTACTGGGTTGACTACTGTTACTATGTTCAAATATTTGTTCTCTAATTATGCTGGTTTTGTAGAGCCAAGATGTATAAATAACTCATGCTTTAGGCTTCTTAAGGTTGAGTGGTGGAGAACTGTGTTTTTCCAATGTTTGTCTGGATGATGTTGTTGTTTTTACTTTTTTCTTTGTGTAAATCTTTAGAAAAATCAATAAAAAAAATTTTGATTTTAAAAAAACAACATCTGTCCCAGTCTCAAATCAATGACAGACTAAAATAGGATTTGCTCAAGAATATCTCTATTTTGCACAAATCCATCTTCCCCTCGACTTGGACCATGATCCCTGTCCATGCTGCCGAAAACATCCCCACAATATGATGCTGCCACCACCATGTTTCGCTGTGGGGATGGTGTTCTTGGGGTGATGAGCTGTGTTGGTTTGGAACCAGACATAGCGTATATCTTGGTGACCAAAAAGTTAGATTTTGGTCTCATCTGACCAAAGCCCCTTCCTTAATATAATTGGGTAGTCTCCCACATGTCTTTCGGCAAACACAAAACAAGCCTTACACACAAAAATTGTAAGTAAAGGTTTTTATCTGACCACTCTTCCATAAAGGCCACCTCTATGGAGCGTACGGCGCATTGTGTTCATATGGACAGATACTCCATATTCTGCTTGAGAACTCTGCAGCTCATTCAGGGTCACCTATGATCTTTGTGTTGGATTTCTGATTACTGCCCTCCTTACCTGGGCTGAGAGCTTTGGTGGGTGGCCCTCTCTTGACAGGTTTGTTGTGGTATCATGTTCTTTCCATTTGATGGAGCTCCGAGGATCATCAGAGTTTGGGATAATTTTTTACAACTCAACCCTGACTTGTACTTTTCAACAAATTTGTCCCTGACTTGTTGGAGATCTCCTTGGTCTTCATGATGTTCGGTTAGTGGTGCCTCCTGATTAAAAGTGTTGCAGTCTCTGTGGCCTTTCAGGATATGTAAAGTGTATATACGGACAGATCATGTAACACTTAGATTGCACACAGGGGGACGTCCTGTCACTAAGATTTGGACTCATGAAGGGAATTGCATGCACTAGGATTATTTATGGGCTTCATAGCAAAAAGGGTAAATACATATACACAAGCCAATTTTTAGATATGTGATCCCATAAATATAATTTATGCCTATATTTTTCTCACTTCAACTCAGACTATTTAGTGCTGATGCATCACACACAAATCGGATTTAAACATATTTAAACACAGGTTGTAATGTAAAAAAAATAGGTAAAAACCCAAGCCATTTTTGACAACCGGCCTTGCTAAAGCAGACAGCTGGTATTCTAAGGCTGGTAAGGACCCATGGATATTCACCCCTCCCCCCAGCCTAAAAGTAGCAGCTCACAGCCACCCATAAGAGGCACATCTATTAGATGCGCCAATTCTGGTGCTTTGCCCGGCTCTTAACACTTGCCCTGTAACGGTGGCAAGTGGGGTTCATATTTGTGGGGTGTTTGTGGATACCACGGCTATAAGACACCTATCCATTACTAATCCTACTGTTGTATTGTAAATAAACACACAGCCAGAATAAAGTATTTTATTAGAAATAAATCAAAACACAGTTTTTCATTTTTTGTGTAAATCAAGTTTATTAAGTTGCAAATGAAAATATAGTTGAAATCAAATGTTCATATGCAATTATAGGCACATATAAGAATGTAAGAATAATACAATATATGAAGAACTTTATAATAAAATACTTAATCACTTTTGCATTAATCAACAAGTTGGTATAATTGCAGCTTTGAGAGCAAATTACCTCTAACTAAGTTAAAGGTTTATTAATTTTGATAATATTAGTCTATAGTGTATGTATCAGATGCTCCCACTATTCAGCCGACAAATAGCCTGAAGTGAAACTAAATTGTCAGATGAAAGTAAGAGTGCCTAAGCTCACCATAACTCTTAATGTCAACTAGAGACTCTAGAAAAAGCTTAGACCATGCAGGGAGCAGAGAAAAAGTAGTAAAAAAAAAAATGGGGGGGGGAAATCTGGTCCTCTGTCCCAACTGATTTGAATCTGTGATTCTTTTATACGAAGGTATAGATGTTATATTGATGTTCGCTTTCTAAAGAAGTGATGGATATGGGCCCCAAGTGGTCCAATAGGGTCGATCAATGTAGCCAAGCATTCAGTTCCTCAGTCTCTCTGAAAGCAATCCAAAGGAGACCAAGTGTTAAACACTTTGTCTGAAGTTCCGGTATCCTGACCGATCAATTGTTCCATTCTATATATGTGGTTTAGTTCCATAAGAAAATCAACACGTGAGGGGGATATTGATTGCTTCCAGAGACGGGGGATCACATTACGCGCTGCTGTTAGGAAATGTCGTAGCAAGCTTTTCTTGAATTTGGCGATGGAGAGGTCACATATAGACAGCAGGGCCAGTTCCATAGTAGGCTGGACTTTTTGAAGAAATAATTTATTGTAGTGCGCAAAGATGCTCACCCAGAAATTGTGTAAGGGCGGGCAGGACCACCAGATGCACCCTTGTCCCTCCAGCACCTCCAACAAGTATCGGGGGTAGTGGGGAACATGAGATGGATACTGGATGGACACCTGTACCATCTAGTCAAAAGTTTATAGCTTCTTTCTTGGTAATCTGAACAAAGTAAAGATTTGAAAGTGAATAAGAGACTCGTGAGGCGTTCCTCCGGAGTCAATTGTTTGCACAGTTCATTTTCCCATTTTAAGAAAAACGTAGGAGGATCAAGTGAGATTGTTTGGTGTCCCTGGAACATTTTATATAGCAGTGATATCGTGTGAGTCGGAGGGCCCCCACCCAGGCACGTGGACTCAAAGGGGGTAAGCTGTCTAAAGATGTCAGCCCGTCTAGACAACTCTATGAGATAGCTTTTAATTTGCTCATGGAAAAACCACGAACACGGCTGCGGCTCCATTTCGGCAAAGATAGTCCTCAAGGGCTTAATTGAGGTTTGGTCATGGACCACTGGACAGCTATCTTTAGGTTTGTGTAAGAACATGATCTTATCTTGGCCTGCTGGAAAATCTGGATTATTGAAAATTGGAGTCAGGGGGCCTGGTATGGAGGAGAAATTTAATTTTTGAATGCCATGTTTAACGAACAGAGCTAAATGTCTGGTAACAAAAACAGGATTTTTGGTTGCTTACCATAAAATCTGTTTCTCGGAGCCTTCATTGGGGGACACAGGAATCATGGGTGTATGCTGCTGCCACTAAGAGGCTGACACTATGCAAATAAAAAAGTTAGCTCCTCCTCTGCAGTGTACACCCCACCGACAGGAAGTAGGATATTCAGTTAGTGTGAAAGCAGTAGGAGAAGCAACGTGTAAAAGAGAAAGAATAATAATATAATAATAAACTTTATATAGCGCCAACAAATTCCGCAGCGCTCCACAGATTAACAGTTTCAAACACTCAAAGAGTGTTCAAAGAACTCAAACGTAAACAGTATAACACAATAAGCAGAGCTGTTCAACTTGGGAGGGTGCTGTGTCCCCCAATGAAGGCTCCGAGAAACAGATTATACGGTAAGCAACCAAAAATCCTGTTTTCTCCATCGCCTTTCATTGGGGGACACTTGAACCATGGGATGTCCCTGCCGCCTGTAGGATCCTTCTGCCCAGGCTGGCGTCCGCCGAAGCATAGGTATGGACCTTGTAAAATTTGGCGAACATGTGGATGGAAGACCAAGTTGCCCTTTGCAAAGCTGCAGGGCGGAAGCCCTGTGGTGCACCGCCCAGGAGGCGCCGACTGCCCGGGTAGAGTGAGCCTTGATCCCAGGAGGGGGCACTCTGCTCTTGACCCGGTAAGCCTCCATAATTGCCGTTCTGATCCAGCAAGCAATAGTCGCCTTAGAAGCAGGTTGGCCTCTGCTCGTGCCATCAGAAATGACGAAGAGAGAACCCGTCTTCCGGAAAGTGGACGTTCTAGCCAGGTAGATCCTCGCTGCCCTGACGAGGTCCAGCTTGTTCAACGATCGCTCCAGAGGATGAGTCGGAGCTGGGCAAAAGGAAGGTAGAACGATGTCCTTGTTGAGGTGGAAGGTGAAAACCACCTTAGGAAGGAAAGAGGGCGGAGGCCTGAGGACCACCTTATCCTGGTGAATGGCCAAGAACGGAGGTCCGCAAGACAGGGCCGCCAACTCGGAAACACGGCGGATAGAAGTGATGGCCACAAGAAAGGCCACCTTCCAAGATAGAACTGACAGGGGAATCTCCCTGAGAGGCTCAAAGGGGGAAACCCTCAGAACGTCCAGTACCAGGTTTAAATCCCATGAATCCACAGGGGCCCTATACGGAGGGACAGCATGGGCTGCTCCTTGAAGGCAGGTCTTAACCTGTGGCCAAAAAGCTAAAGTCTTCTGAAAAAGGATGGGAAGCGCAGAAACCTGGCCCTTGAGGGAACTCGGAGCAAGGCCCGAATCCAGTCCTGCCTGGAGGAAGGCCAAGATGGAAGGCAGGGAAAAGGACATAGATGAAACATGGTTGGACTCGCATCAACGGGAGCAAGCCTTCCAGGTACGATAGTAGATCCTGGAAGACGACGGCTTCCGAGCCTGGATCATGGTGAGAATCACCCGGTCCGAAAGGCCGGACGCTCTTAGAACTGCGGTCTCAACAGCCACGCCGTTAAACTGAACGACCGAGAATTCGGGTGGCAGATCAGGACTGTCTGGAAGGCACCAGGGGGCGTCCGCGAGAAGATTGACGATCTCCGCAAACCAAGCTCTCCTGGGCCAATCCGGGGCGATCAGAATGGCCGGCACTCCTCCGCCTTGATCCCTTTCAACAGCTTGGGAAGCAAGGGAAGAATTGGGAACAGATAGGGGAGCACGAACTGCGACCAAGGAATGGCCAGAGCGTCGACGCCCACTGCGAGAGGTTCACGAGACCTGGAGACGAACCGAGGAACCTCCCTGTTCATTCGGGACGCCATGAGGTCCATGTCCGGAGTCCCTCATCGAAGACAAGGCTGATGTAAGAACCCCCTAATGCAAGGACCATTCCCCTGACGAGAGGCCCTCGCGGCTGAGGAAGTCGGCGGCTCAACTGTCGACGCCGGGGATAAGCACTGCGGATATCACCGGAACCGTTGCCTCTGCCCAGAGGAGGATCTTGGATACCTCGGCCAAGGAACTCAGCGTCCCCCCCGATGGTTGACATATGTCACCTCCGTGGCATTGTCCGCCTAGATTCGGATAGGTAGACCCCTGAGAATCCTTTCCCAGTGGCGAAAGCCGAGAAAGATGGCCCAAATCTCGAGCACATTGATCGGTAGAGAAGACTCCTGCGCCGACCAACGACCCTGAACAGTCAGGTGGCGAAACACCACGCCCCAGCTGAGCAGACTGGCGTCCGTCTTCACCACCTGCCAGAGAACTGGAAGGAAGGACCTGCCCTGGGAGATGAGAGGTGACGTCAGCCACCAGTTGAGGGACCGATTGACCCGGGGAGAGAGATGGATTGGACGATCCAGGGACAAGACAGACCTGTCCCACTGTGACAGGATGGCCTGCTGAAGAGGTCGTGAATGAAATAAAGCAAAGGGTGTTGCCTCCAATGTTGCTACCATCCTCCCCAGATCCTTCATGGCCGATCAGAAGGAGGGAAGCCGAGGACCCTGGAGCAAGTGTTCCACCCGACGAAGGACGAATCTCTTGCCCTCGGGAAAGGAAGACTTTGATCTGATGAGTGTCGAAGAGCATGCCCAGAAAAAAAAAAAAAAAAAGGAGGCGCTGCGAAGGAACAAGACAGGATTTCTTCTTGTTGACAAGCCACCCAAAACGGCTAGTGTCGAGGATGATGGAGAGGCTCTCGTGAGCCTGAGAAAAGGACGGAGCCTTGATGAGGATGTCGTCGAGGTACGGAAAAGGTACCAGTCCCCTGAACAAGGCCTCTGACCCTCAAGATGGCTATCAGTGCCGCCATGATCTTCGTGAAAACCCTGGGAGCGGTTGCGAGACCGAACGGTAGGGCGACAAACTGAAAAGGGTCCTGGAGCACCGCAAAGCCCAGGAATCTGTGATGTCCCGGGAATATCGGGACATGGAGGTAGGCGTCTTGAATATCTATGGAACACAGAAATTCTTGAGCCTCCATGGAAGCAATTAGTGAATGAAGGGATTCCATCCTGAGGAGTCTCAGATGAACTCTCCTATTCAGCAATTTGAGATCCAGAATGGGATGAACCTTGCCTTCTTTTATCGGTCACACAAAGGATTGGAATAGAAACCTGTAAACCGTGCTTTTTCTGGGACGGGAACAATTACCCCCGGCTTTGAGAAGAGAAGCAATGGTTGCGAAGAAACCCGGAACTAGAGAGGGGTCTCTTGGAGGTCGGGATTCAAAGAAACGATCCCGGGGTCGTGAAACAAACTCTATTTTGTATCCGGAGGATACAACTTCCCTGACCCATGCGCCCTCTACTGAGGAGATCCAGATGTCCCTGAGGAAGAGGAGACAGCCGCCCAGCCTGGGAAGTGGGCTGGGGTCTTGTCGAGAGTCATGCCGAGGTGGAACTTCCAGTCTTAGACCTGGAGGATCTACCTTGGGAGTAGCGAAAACGCCAGGAAGGAGTGGGTCTAAAAAAAAAAAATACCCTCTTCTTCTCTGGACGTGCCTGTGGCCTCTGCTGCGTGAACCCTGAAAAAGGCCGGCTGGTAAGGGACTTTTTGGAAGACAAATCCGCCTGCCAGGCCTTGAGCCAACGGTCCGACGGAAGGGAACAGCATTGCTGGAAGCCTGAGTCGCACACGACGCGGCAACCAGGGAAGCAGAGGCCAGGTATTCACCTACAAGAGAAATCTGGTTGGCAAGCTCAGCTAGCTGTCCGGGTGGAGCCCCGTCCGGGATGCCCGGACGGAGCGGGTTGGCCCATTTGGATACTTCGCAAAGGATTCTATGATTATCATTAGAATCCTTCAGAGATGCTCTGCCAGATAGAGGAAGGACAGTGTTGGTCTCTCGACAGCCTGGAAACCCGAGGATCCACCGAGGGAGAAGTCCAATTAGCGGTGAGCTCCGGAGAAAAGGGATATAAAACGCCAAGGCGCTTTCCTCTCTGAAAGCGTCTGGCTGGATTCTCTCCTTCTCTCATCATGATTTCCTCTAAATCAGGGTGAGGAGCGAAAACCTTTGAAGGTGGTTTAGCCCGTCTAAACGAAACTGCCTGGTCTGCGGGTTCTTTGATGCCACAGGTCTGATTTATCGCTCCAATGAGGTTCTGAACCATATCCCTCATGGATTTTGTTCGAATCCAGCACCGAAATATCCTACAAAGGTGCGTCAGAGAAAGCCTCGCCTGACTCAGGGGAGGAGGACCGGGGGGGGAAGCCGACCGCAGAGAAGGATCGTGGGGTGAAATGGAACGGGAAGAGGACTCAGACCAGCGTTCCTGTCTGGACCTTTTGCGGTCTATAACGGAAGGCTCAGATGGAGCCTCCTGCGACCCGTTGGCTACTGCGGGGGTCTGCAGGGGCAACCTATCAACCACAGACACAAGGGTTTTAGATACCGGTGTTAGATCCGCTATGGATTGTGATAGAGAGGAAACCCAGGCTGGAGTGGAGTTTTCGCTCTGTAGCGGAACAGCAGGAGGGTCCTGGGTGGGGGTTGCTACAGGTCTGACAGAGAGATGACAACGCAAAGTGTTTGACTAAGGCAGAGTAGGAGGGCGAGAGCGACATCCCTGAGAATTAGACATAGACAGAAGGGCAGAGGAGTGTCAGTCTGCAGAGCAGAGCTACTCACGACAGGCGGAGCGATCTTCGGATGGAAAGGCTGCATAGCTGCCCAGAGGAGGATCTTGATAGAAGATGCACCTCAGCGATGATCCTTAATGCAGAAATGCAGACAGACAGCAGACTTCTGGGACACTGCTGGTTGGCCCCTTCAGTCTGGGACCAGCTGCAGCCGCAAGGAGTGGGACAAGGCGTTCCTGGCGCCGAAAAACAAACTTGGGGGTGCAGGAGAAAGTGGGCGGGGCTAACCGCCATGTCAGTACCGCCTGCTGTGTCCCCCAATGCGCCGAAATGAACCAGTTGGGCGGGAGAAAAGTCCGCCCGATGGAGAGAAGTGGGCGGAGTCGCGGACGGAAATAGGCCCCGGGAGAAGCCAGGGCCTAAATTAGAAGCCGGAGAGGGCCGCGGCGACGGCGGACGTGCAGCCAGGAAGCGGCGCGGCCGCCCACAAGATGGCAGCGCCAGGACAGAAAAGAGCGCGGCCGCAGGAAAAGGCAGTGCGGCTGCCTGCAGGCCCGCCGCAACGGCCCCACAGAAAGGCGCGGTCGCCGGTGGAAAAAGGCGCGGCTGTGTGCGCGCCAGAGAGGGAGGAGCGGCCGCTGCAAAAAAACAGCGCGGGTGCCAGTAGGGCCGCCACGCCACCCAGAGCAAGGAGCGGCCGCAGCAAAAAGGGGCTGTGCGGCTGCCTAGACAGTGCAGGGAAAGCAGCGCGGCGGCCACGCGAGGAGACATGCGCGCCGCCGCGTCAGAAAGGAGCGGCCGAAGTAAAATTAAGCGCGGCTGCCAGAAGGACCGCCGCGCCACTCGGGGACTAGAGCGGCTGCAGCAAAAAGGGTAGTGCGGTCGCCCAGACAGTGGGCCCTCAAAGGGGCCACCGCGCGAAGGAGAAAACTCCTCCCATGCCACCCCGAGAAGGACCCAGAGGAAGGGGAGCAGGAATACTCATCTAAACATCCCACGCCGCCTGTTACTAACCTCAAACCGGTGAAGGTATCAGACGTCCAGGGAGCTATGATGGACGTCCCCGTCTCCTCCAACCGACAGGCTCTGGTGGGCGAGTGGGTGGGGGACGGAGCCAGGACCAGACTTCTGAGCACGCTTGTGTGCTAGGCTCTTGGTCCTGCTGTGGGATATGAGGATACAGGGTGGCAGTACACGCCGTACTCATAGTCCGTATTGTGGTACTACAGGTGTGACTATTCACCCTGTATCCCTCCGGAAAAAACCTGAAAGAAAACGACGCACATTGAGGTAGATAAGGGTCTAATGAAAAGACCCGTGTCCACCTCCTACTGACTCTAAGCTAAACTGAATATCCTACTTCCTGTCGGTGGGGTGTACACTGCAGAGGAGGAGCTAACTTTTTTATTTGCATAGTATCAGCCTCCTCGTGGCAGCAGCATACACCATGGTTCCTGTGTCCCCCAATGAAAGGCGATGGAGAAAAGCAGATCATCTCTCTGAGCCTTCCCAAGGCCCTCCCTCCAGAAGTGTGTTGCTGAGTTATGTCCCGAGAGCTTCATCTCCAGGTCAACCCATTTCTTACTTAGCTTATGATGAAATAGGTCAAGAACGCAAGTTCCAAGGGAAGCATCGCTATAGAGCAAAAAATCCGGAAGGCCCAGTCCTCCGGACTGTTAACTTCTTCTCAGGAGATGGTATGCCAAACGTGAGCGTTTACCAGACCACACAAATCTCGTTATCGCTGTCTTGAGCCTGGAGAAAAAGGAAGCCGGGAGATACAAGGGAATGGTCTGGAAGAAATAAAGGAGACGTGGCAAAAGATCCATTTTGATTGCATTAATTCTCCCAAGCCAAGATAAATGTAGTTTGTTCCATTTCTCCAGGTCAATCTCTGCGTTATTTAGGGCTATTTTATAAATGGCATCATATAAATGTGAGGACTTGGCGGTTAAGTTTATACCCAAGTAAGCAAGGGAGTCTGATCGCCATCTAAATGGGAACGAGGAGCACAGCTGTGAAACTAGGGAGGGTGGTAACGAGATATTAAATATTTCAGATTTATATGTGTTAATTTTAAAATTACTTAAAGCTCCATAGCTATTCAATTCCGATAAGATATTAGGTAAGCTGGTGATAGGAGAAGTAATGTACACGAATATGTCATCAGCAAATAGTGTTAGTTTGTGTTCTTCTGATTGGAACTTCATTCCTGCTATGGAAGGGTTATTATGAATTGAAACTGCCAAGTGTTCCATGGTTAAAACATAGAGCAAAGGGGACAATGGACACCCTTGTCTTGTGTCGTTTCGCATGCAGAAAGGGTTTGACAATGAACCGTTCACCTTGACCCGGGCAGAAGGGGACTCATAAAGGGCTATAATACTCCACAACGCTTTTTTTTTGTAATTCAATGCCTCTATTGAACGCTTTTTCTGTATCTATCGATAGTATACATAAAGGATCACCTTTTTTATTGGCTCTGTCAATCAGAGAGATAGATCTAATAGTATTATCTCTTGCCTTTCTTCCGGGTATAAAGCCTACTTGATCCTGGTTAATCAGAAGGGGCAAGAGGCAATTAAGTCTCTTTGATATCATTTTGGCGTAGATTTTAACACCGATGTTTATAAGTGAGATTACCCCAGAATCAAGTAGCCGGGTTTGTAAACCAATAGAAAATTGTCCACGACTAAGCGTGTGTAATTCAAAACCAAATCAGTGTAAGAGTCAGTATAACTTATGACAATTTATGAGAGTAAAGTAAAGTACTTCACAGGAGGAGACAGCGTGCGATGAAGACTCCTCTCATGTTGGATCTGGAGGGGAGCCAGTCTTCTTGCGCTGCTTAGAGTGCTTTGCTTTCAGCCATCTTGGAGGGATATCTGGGAGTTGGGGAGAATGTGGCCAATCAGAAAGGTCGGTCATTGGCAGCTCAAAAGTTCCCAAAAGGTTGGCCAGATCACCCAGATTACGGAAAATGGCTATTTTCCCACCTTTGAAGGCTATCAGCTGGAATGGGAATCCCCATTTATACGTAATGTCTCTTTCTTTGAGGAGCGATAGTAGGGGACGTAATGCTCTTCTGAGCTGTAATGTACGTCTGGATAAGTCTGAGAGTAATAAAATCTGTGTTCCACAGTAGTTAATAGTGCCCCTCTGCCTGGCAGCTAGCATGATGGCCTCCTTGATTTTATAACAGTGTAAGTATCAAATATTAATAGTAAAGCCGCACCCTATAATGGCAATGTCTCTATGGACAGCAGAGTGCACGTCCTCACCAGGGGATCCATCCCAGTAGGTAAATCCAGAAGCGCATGAAGAGAAGGACAGCACCACAGCAATTGTGAAAAAACAGCTCCCGTATTTATTCTGCCATCTGCAACGTTTCGGTCCATGGACCTTTTTCAAGCATAACAGTGTACTCTGCAGATAACATCCCTAGGTCTCGATTCTGATGACGGCTTGGGTCCCAGGGATCTGTGTATACGGTCGAACTCAATTGAGCCTCCCTCCTCATCATTTAAGAGTTCAAGGAATAGTTTCTGTACAGTAGAATCTAGGTCAGAGGGATTTATAGTTTTAGGAAGGCGACGAATTCTGATGTTGTTACGTCTATTACGGTTTTCTAAGTCCTCCATTCCGGTCGCAAACTCCTCCAGTCTCTGAGCATGGCTAGCTATGACCTCTCTGTGAGTTTGTAATTCTTGTAGAATGATTTCCTGGGACTTCTCCACGTCTTCCACTCGGGATGTGAATTCTGATTTAAGAGCATGGAGCTCTTTTTTGTAGGAATTTTCAATACGGCAGGCAAAGACTTCCAAGTCTGTTTTGATGGGAAGAGATCTAATAAATTTGCTATGCTCATTTACAGACACATCATCTGGGAGTTCGTTGTTATCATCCCCTTCATCAGTCATTCTATCATGGGAGCCCTGGTGGGCTGGTAGATCATGTGAGTTGGAGCCATCACCTGAGGTCTTAGTGGAAGATTTGGATCTTGTGTTCCTGTGTTGGCTATTTGTATTAAGGAAACGATCCATGTCGCCGGAGTGGGTATCAGAATCTGGAGGTAGTCCAGTACGTTTTTTGGTTTTGCCCATATACAGTCATGGCCAAAAGTTGAGAATGACACCAAAATTATATTTTCACATGATCTGCTGCCCTCTGGTTTTTATTAGTGTTTGTCTGATGTTTCTATCACATACAGAAATATAATTGCAATCATATTATGAGTACCAATAGGTTATATTGACAGAATGAGTTAATGCAGCAAGTCAATATTTGCAGTGTTGACCCTTCTTCTTCAAGACCTCTGCAATTCTCCCTGGCATGCTCTCAATCAACTTCTGGACCAAATCCTGACTGATAGCAGTCCATTCTTGCATAATTCAATGCTTGCATTTTGCCAGAATTTGTTGGTTTTTGTTTGTCCACCCGTCTCTTGATGATTGACCACAAGTTCTCAATGGGATTAAGATCTGGGGAGTTTCCAGGCCATGGACCCAAAATCTCTATGTTCTGTTCCATGAGCCATTTAGTTATCACCTTTGCTTTATGGCAAGGTGCTCCATCATGCTGGAAAAGGCATTGTTGGGCGCCAAACTGCTCTTGGACGGTTGGGAGAAGTTGCTCTTGGAGGACATTCTGGTACCATTCTTTATTCATGGCTGTGTTTTTAGGCAAGACTGTGAGTGAGCCGATTCCCTTGGCTGAGAAGCAACCCCACACATGAATGGTTTCAGGATGCTTTACAGTTGGCATGAGACAAGACTGGTGGTATCGCTCACCTCTTCTTCTCCGAATAAGCTGTTTTCCAGATGTCCCAGACAATCGAAAAGGGGATTCATCAGAGAAAATGACTTTGCCCCAGTCCTCAGCAGTCCACTCCCTGTACCTTTTGCAGAATATCAGTCGGTCCCTGATGTTTTTTCTGGAGAGAAGTGGCTTCTTTGCTGCCCTCCTTGAAACCAGGCCTTGCTCAAAGAGTCTCCGCCTCACAGTGCATGCAGAAGCACTCACACCAGCCTGCTGCCATTCCTGAGCAAGCTCGGCACTGCTGGTAGTCCGATCCCGCAGCTGAAACAGTTTTAACATACGGTCCTGACGCTTGCTGGTCTTTCTTGGGCGCCCTGGAGCCTTTTTGACAACAATGGAAGCGCTCTCCTTGAAGTTCTTGATGATGCGATAGATTGTTGACTGAGCTGCATTCTTTGTAGCTGCGATACTCTTCCCTGTTAGGCCATTTTTGTGCAGTGCAATGATGGCTGCACGTGTTTCTTTAGAGATAACTATGGTTAACTGAAGAGAAACAATGATACCAAGCACCAGCCTCCTTTTAAAGTGTTCAGTGATGTCATTCTTACTTAATCATGACTGATTGATCCATTAACACAGGTGTGGGTGTTGATGAGGACAGGGCTGGCGATCAATCATTAAAAAGATGTTAGCTGCTCCTTTTAAGGCAGGACTGCAATGATGTTGAAATGTGTTTTGGGGGTTAAAGTTTATTTTCTGGGCAAATATTGACTTTGCAAGTACAGTAATTGCTGTTAAGCTGATCACTCTGACATTCAGGAGTATATGCAAATTGCCATTAGAAAAAATGAAGCTGTAGACGTTGGAAAAATTAATATTTGTCTCATTCTCAAAACTTTTGGCCATGACTGTACACCTGTGGGCCTTTAATAGCAGATATATGGTTGCGGGGGGTGGGGGGGGATCTGTAAGGCATGTGTGCCTACATCAGGCAGATAAGTTCCCCAACAGCGAGTGCCTTTCCCCTATATGAATTTTGAGCTCAGTGGGGGGTATGGTTTGGGGTTTTATGGACTGTGAGCATGAATTTTGAGCTCAGTGGGGGGGTATGGTTTGGGGTTTTATGGACTGTGAGCAAGTCAATGTATGCAGCCTTGTCTGTAGTTAAGAGTCTGCTCTCTTAAAGAAATAATAAATAATCTTTATTTTTATATAGCGCTAACATATTCCGCAGCGCTTTACAGTTTGCACAAATTATCATCACTGTCACCGATGGGGCTCACAATCTAAATTCCCTATCAGTATGTCTTTGGAATGTGGGAGAAAACCGGAGTACCCGGAGGAAACCCACGCAAACACGGAGAGAACATACAAACTCTTTGCAGATGTTGTCCTGGGTGGGATTAGAACCCAGGACTCCAGCGCTGTAAGGCTGCAGTGCTAACCACTGCGCCACCGTGCTGTCTCTCTTGTGGAGTCACTGCGTTTGGCGTCAAAAAGGGGGAGTCCAGGGAGGGGGGAGGAAAAGCCCGAGGAAGGCCACCAAAATCCCAGACAGGTACAGCACTGCGCCCTCCACCGGGGTCAGACGAAGCAGAGGGACGCGTGGGGACGATAGAAGTAGGTAGCAGGGGGGTACTGCAAGCGACCGTCGCCAAGAGTTTGCGGCTCCCAGCAGCCCACGTGGTAAGATGGCCGCCGCTGTGATTAGCGTCCTCACCCTGCACCTCCGGCACTCCCACACTCACCGGGACCTTCCGTGCTGTGCCGCGGTCTCCCTCCCTGCCTCGCGTCCCAGCACCTGCTTTGCAGATTCGTCCTCTGCCGCGGTCTATCTGCAGCTGGAGTCCTGCAGGGAGGCAGTAATGGCATCTCCTCTCCTGGCTGCTGTAAACGCTGTCCGGCGTCCTTCTGCCACGGGATTTCTCCAGCCGCAGGGAAGGCAAGGTGAGAAGCCTTATGTTCCCATATAGTATGGGTATTTTCTTGGGGTCAGATACCAGTTAGGGGTCTCAGAACGGGAAAGTCTAGGGAGCCCAGGTTAGACACGCCCGCTCTGCTCTGAGTCCAGGCCACGCCCCCCCCCCCCCCCCAGTTTTTCATTTTTATTTAAAAATAACAAACACAGATATACTCACCAAAAGCCTAATTACACTGAATCCCTCGCCTCCTGTAATAAAACAAAAATAAAGAAACCACAATATCCCTCACCTGTCCGTTTTGTCCCATGCCGTAATCCATGTCTGGGGAATAAATAGTTTTCAACCTGAATGGTGCCAAGATGCGACCATCCAGGCTGAGAACCACTGGTGAATGAGCTGTATTGACCAGGGGTGACATTATCAAGGTTACCGCTGACCAGTGATGCTGTGTTCCCAGCCGGGCTGAACTACGGTGTCCTCAGCGACAGGGGAAAAAGTCACCACAGTTCAGGTCAGTCACAACAGATAATCATGAGAAATTCTGCGTGTGGTACTGATATGCGGCACACGTTGCCACATGTGTGCCCCAAGTATTACACACACACAGACACTAACATCTCTGGTACTGTTTTTTTCTGGTATTGTAAAAAAAAAAAAAAACGGACGTGTGAAACCTGCCTAAGACTTAGTATGTGTAAACATGTTCACTTACCCTGATGCTAAAAGTGTAAAGTGTTTCTTACAGGAATACTGAAGCTTCATCAAGTATTCGTCCTCACTCACCTAGATCTTCCCAATGGCACTGGCACAGCAGAATCACCACTGCCTAAATGCACCGTCTCGGGCATCCCCCTGCCTACAAAAAAGGCAACGTCTTATCAAAACATTCAACGATATTGGTAATAGTGCAAAAACAGGATTTTTGGTTGCTTATCGTAAAATCTGTTTCTTGGAGCCTCCATTGGGGGACAGAGGAACCATGGGTGTATGTTGCTGCCACTAGGAGGCTGACACTATGCACAAAAAAATTTAGCTCCTCCTCTGCAGTGTACACCCCACCGAACATAAAACAACAGAAACATTGGGAGGGTGTTGTGTCCCCCAATGGAGGCTCCAAGAAACAGATTTTACGGTAAGCAACCAAAAATCCTGTTTTCTTTATCGCCTCTCATTGGGGGACACAGGAACCATGGGACGTCCCAAAGCAGTCCCTGGGGTGGGAAAAAAACAGACTTCCATCAGGTCAGAGGACTCACCACTGCCGCCTGCAGGATCCTACTGCCTAGGCTGGCTTCTGCCGAAGCGTAGGTATGGACCTTGTAAAATTTGGCGAACATGTGGATGGAAGACCAAGTTGCCGCTTTGCAAAGCTTTTTGGGGCGGAAGCCCTGTGGTGTACCGCCCAGGAGGCGCCGACTGCCTGAGTAGAGTGAGCCTTGATCCCAGGAGGGGGCACTCTGTTCTTGACCCGGTAAGCCTCCAGAATTGCCGTTCTGATCCAGCGAGCAATAGTTCCCTTAGAAGCCGGTTGGCCTCTGCGCGTGCCATCAGGAATGACGAAAAGAGAATACGTCTTCCTCACTGCCCTGACGAGGTCCAGCTTGTTCAACGATCGCTCCAGAGGATGAGTTGGAGCTGGACAAAAGGAAGGTAGAACGATGTCCTCGTTGAGGTGGAAAGTGGAAACCACCTTAGGAAGAAAATAAGGCGGAGGCCTGAGGACCACCTTGTCTTGGTGAATGACCAAGAACGGAGGACGGCAAGACAGGGCCGCCAACTCGGAAACGCGGCGGATAGAAGTGATGGCCACAAGAAAGGCCACCTTCCAAGATAGTACTGACAGGGGAATCTCCCTGAGAGGCTAGAAGGGGGAAACCCTCAGAACGTCCAGGACCAGGTTTAAATCCCATGAATCCACAGGGGCCCTGTACGGAGGGACAGCGTGTGCTACTCCTTGAAGGAAGGTCTTAACCTGTGGTCGGGAGGCTAAAGTCTTCTGAAAAAGGATGGAAAGCGCAGAGACCTAGCCCTTTAGGGAACTAAGAGCCAGGCCCGAATCCAGTCCTGCCTGTAGGAAGGCCAAAATGGAAGGCAGGGAAAAGGACATGGATGAAACTTGGTTGGACTCGCACCAACGGAAGTAAGCCTTCCAGGTACGATAGTAGATCCTGAAGGATGAAGGCTTCCTAGCCTGGATCATGGTGTGAATCACCCGGTCCGAAAGGCCCGACGCTTTCAGAACCACGATCTCAACAGCCACGCCGTTAAACTGAGCGACCGAAAATTTGGGTGGCAGATCGGACCCTGAGACAGCAGATCGGGCCTGTCTGGGAGGCGCCAGGGAGCGTCCGCAAGAAGATTGACGAGCTCCACGAACCAAGCTCTCCGGCACCTCTTCCGCTTTGATCTTTTACAACAGCTTGGGAAGTAATGGAAGGGGTGGGAACAGGTAGGGTAGCACGAACTGTGACCAAGGAATGGCCAGAGCGTCAACTCCCACTGCAAGAGGATCGCGAGACCTGGAGACGAACTGCGGAACCTTCCTGTTCATTCGAGACGCCGTGAGGTCCACGTCCGGAGTCCCCCATCGAAGACACACCTGATGGAAGACCTCCGGATGCAAGGACCATTCCCCTGCCGCGAGACCATCGTGGCTGAGGAAGTCGGCGGCCCAATTGTCCACGCCGGGGATATGCACCGCGGATATCACCGGAACAGTTGCCTCTGCCCAGAGAAGAATCTTGGATACCTCGGCCAGGGCCAAGGAGCTCCGAGTCCCCCCCCCCCCCCCGATGGTTGACATATGCCACAGCAGTGGCGTTGTCCATCTGGATCCGGATCGGTAGGCCCCTGAGAATCCTTTCCCAGTGGCGGAGGGACAGAAAGATGGCCCGAATCTCGAGGACATTGATCGGCAGAGATGATTCCTGCGCCTACCAACTGCCCTGAACCGTCAGGTGGTGAAAAACCGCACCCCAGCCGAGCAGGCTGGCGTCCATCATCACCACTTGCCAGTGAACTGGAAGGAAGGACCTGCCCTGGGAGATGAGAGGTGACGTCAGCCACCAGTTGAGAGACCGTTTGACCCGAGAAGAGAGTCGGATCGGACGATCCAGGGAGAAGACAGATCTGTCCCACTGAGACAGAATGGCTTGCTGAAGGGGTCGCGAATGAAATTGAGCGAAGGGTATCGCTTCTAATGTTGCTACCATCCTCCCCAGAACCTTCATGGCCGATCGGAGGGAGGGAGGCCGAGGACCCTGGAGCAAGCGTATGTCCCGACAAAGAGTGGATCTCTTGTCCTTGGGAAGGAAGACCTTGGTCTGACGAGTGTCGAAGAGCATGCCCAGAAAGATGATGCGCTGAGAAGGAATAAGGCAGGACTTCTTCCGGTTGATCAGCCACCCGAAATGGGCTAGGGTGTCGAGAATGATGGACAGACTTTCGTGAGCCTGAGAAAAGGACGGAGCCTTGATGAGAATGTCGTCGAGGTATGGAAACGGAACCAAGCCTCTGACCCTCAATATGGCCATCAGCGCCGCCATGATCTTTGTGAAAACTTTGCGAAGAAACCCAGAACAAGAGTGGGATCTTTTGGAGGTCGGGATTCGAAAAAACGATCCCAGGGTCGTGAAAGGAACTCTATCTTATACCCCCAGGATACAACTTCCCTGACCCACGCGTCCTCTACTGAGGAGATCCAGACATCCCTGAAGAAGAGAAGACGGCCGCCCAATCTGGGAGGAGGGCTAAGGTCTTGCCGAGAGTCATGCCGAGGTGGATCTTCCAGTCTTGGGCCTGGAGGATCTACCCTGGGAGTAGCGAGGACGCCAGGACAGAGTGGGCCTAAAGGATACTGTCTTCTCCTGACGTGCCTGTGGTCTCTGTTGCTGCTGGGAAAAGGAGTTTGACGCCGCGAAGCGACGAAAAGGCCGAAAGGACTGAAATTGCCATCTAGGAGGAGGGCGACGAGGTTTAGCCTGGGGAACAAGAGAACTTGTACCCCCGGTGGCGTCCTTAATGATTTGGTCCAGCTTGGAACCAAAGAGACGTGAGCCTTGAAAGGGCAGACTGGTAAGGGACTTCTTGGAAGATAAGTCCGCCTGCCAGGCCTTGAGCCAAACGGTCCGGCGGATGGCAACAGCATTGCTGGACGCCTGAGCCGCACGAGACGAGGCATCCAGAGAGGCAGAGATCAGGTATTCACCAACGTGGGAAATCTGGTTGGCAAGCTCAGTCAGCTGCGCGGGCGGCGCCCCGTCTAGGATACCTCGACGAAGTTCTTTGGCCCATTTGGAAATGGATTTCGAAACCCAAGTGGAAGCAAAGGCTGGACATAGAGAGGCTGCAGCCGCTTCAAAAGCTGACTTTGAAGGATTCTAACGATAGAGTTATAGAATCCTTTGCAGAGATGCTCCGCCAGACAGTGGAAGTACCGTGTTGGTGGACAGCCTGGAAACAGGGGGGGGGGGGGGGGGAGTCCACCGAGGGAGAGGCCGTCCAATTGGCGGTAAGTTCTGGAGAAAAAGGATATAACACACCAAGGCGTTTTCCCCTCTGAAAACGTCTGGTCGGGTTCTCTCTTTCTCTGGTCATGATTTCCTCGAATTCAGGATGAGGAGCGAAAAACTTGGAAGGGGGTTTAGCCCGTCTAAACGAAACCACCTGATCTGCGGGTTCCGTAGAGGGATCCTTGATATCACAGGTTTGATTTATAGCCCCAATGAGATTCTGGACCATATCCCTCATGGCGGCGATTTGGTTAGAATCCAGCTCCAAAATATCCCCTGAGGGCGCATCAGAGAACGCCTCGCCTGACTCAGGGGAGGAGGATTGGAAGGACCCCGACCGCAGGGGAGGACCGTGTGGCGAAATCGAGCGAGAAGACGACTCAGACCGTCGTTCCTGTCTGGACCTTTTGCAGCTTATCAAGGAGGTCTCGGACAGAGGCTCCTGCGACCCGCCGGCTACTGTGGGGGTCTGCAGAGGTAATTGATCCAGCACGGACACCAGAGTTTGAGACACCCGTGTTAGATCGGCCACCAATTGTGACAGAGAGGAAGCCCAGCCTGGGATGGGGGTCTCACTCTCGGGCGGATCGGACCGGACTTCTGAGCACGCTTGTGTGCCAGGATCATGGTCCTGCTGAGGGATCTATGAGGATAAGGGGTGGCAGTACACACCGTTCTCATAGTCCGCTTTGTGGGATTACAGGTGTGACTACTCACCCTGTATCCCTCCGGAAAAACCTAAAAAGAAACGACGCACATTGAGATAGATAAGGGTCTAATCAAAGACCCGTGTCCACCTCCTACTGACACTAAGCTAAACTGAAGAGTATAATGCCAGTCGATGGGGTGTACACTGCAGAGGAGGAGCTAACTTTTTTTGTGCATAGTGTCAGCCTCCTAGTGGCAGCAGCATACACCCATGGTTCCTGAGTCCCCCAATGAGAGGCGATAAAGAAATCCAAAATACCACCTCTATGCTGGTACTTTGTGTAAAGTTATAATAGTGGCTACGTTGTAACAAACCTATCAGTGGCGCAGTGAAAAACAATGTAGTACAGACTAGGACTCCAAGAAACAGAGGAAGCGCACCACCTCACGACACTTGTCGCTTCACTTTACACACAGATGAATCCATCACATCACACAGGACTTACCCAAAAAGGGTCTCGCTGGAGGGAGAGACTTAGAGGACTGTGGTTCGAAGCCCAAACCTCGGAACATGGATGGCAGCACATTTCTGGGATCTTGTGTCTCCTACACAGAAAATCTTATGTTATATATTTATCAAACTGGGGAGGATTCACCATTTCCCAAAATGGACTCAGCTTAGGGTCATACACGTACCATAGTAAGGTGGGAGGTTAAGGACGTGGTGCTTCTGTGAACTGTAACCTAAGATTTATGGAGAGTGGCTGGGATTGCCAAAACCCGCATCCCTAGACGCCCTCCTGTGGTTTTATCACTCATTTTACCTTGGTTGAATATCTTTTCATTGCTCAGAGTAGCTTGATGTTTCTATTTTAACAATGACGGGTCACAGTGTGCAATATATACAATAAAATAGCATGTGCCAAACACAACCAGAGACCCTCATTATAGGGAACCTGTCACCTAATTAATGCAGCTCAAACCACGGGCAGCATGATTCAAAGCCTGGTTCCTCCATTGCAGCTAAGTAGATTTTAAAATATACATTTACACAAGGGTCTCAAACACACGGCCCCTGATGCTCCATTGTGCTGTCCAGCGAGCCACGGGCCAACCAACGTCGGCGCTTATTTCCAACTGTGCGTCCTCGAATGCACATTGAATTGAAATGTATTGCGGTGCAGGGACCTGCTCCTTAGGCTACTTACACTTTTCCGTCTTTTGCCAAGCGTTGCAATGCGTCGTTCTGTTGAAAAACGCATCCTGCAAAGTTGCCCGCAGGATGAGTTTTTTTCACATAGACTTGTATTACCGACGCATCGCGACGTATGGACACACATTCCATACGTCGTGCACTGGATGCGTCGGTTTTTGGCGGACCGTCTTACCGAAAAAACGTTCAAGGGAACATTTTTTCATACATCGGGTCCTGCAATTTTAAGTGCGCAGGTGCGGCCGGAACTGCACCCCCTCCTCCCTGGGACTTTACTATGGGCAGCGGACGCATTGAAACACTGCGTCCGCTGCCCACGTTGTGCTAAAAAACTCCAATGTCCGTCGGTACGTCGCGCCGATGCTTAGCGACGGCCGCGTACCGACGGAAGTCTGAAAGAAGCCCAAGAAGAATTTATTTTTATGTATGTAAAGAGCATCAGAATGGGGACATTACTATAAGATGGGGGACCAGGATGGGGCCATTACTATAAGATGGGGGACCAGGATGGGGCCATTACTATAAGAAGGGAACAAGGATGGGACCATTATTATAAGAAGGGGACCACGATGGGGACATTTCCATAATAATATGACCAGGATGGGGACATTTCTATAAGAATATGACCAGGATGGGGACATTTCTATAAGAATATGACCAGGATGGGGACATTACTGTAAGATGGTGCCAAGATGGGGACATCATTACAGGACATCATTATATTACTACAGGACGGGGGATATTACTACAGGACGGGGGATATTACTACAGGACGGGGGATATTACTACAGGACAGGGGATATTACTACAGGACAGGGGATATTACTACAGGACAGGGGACATTACTACAGGACAGGGGACATTACTACAGGACAGGGGACATTACTACATCACAGGGGACATTACTACAGGACAGGGGACATTACTACAGGACAGGGGACATTATAACAGGATGGAGGCCAGAATTGCTATAGGGAGCTAATTGTAAAACTAGATTATTGTATGATCAAAAAAAAAAAGGAAAACATTTGCCATGTCACATTGGCAGAGCCCCTGAGGTGTCAAAACAGCAGAACCCACCATAAGTGACCCCATTTTACCAATTAAACCTCTCAATGAATTCATCTAGGGGTGCAGTGATCATATTGACACCTGAGCTGTGTCACAGAATTTTATACCAATGAGCAGTGAAGAAAACATGCGGCAATTACATTTTACCACCAAAATTTTGCTTTAGCCCCAGATTTTACATTTTAACATGGGGAAATGGGTTACAATAGCACCAAAATTTATCCCACAATTTTTGCTGAACATAGAAATACCACAGTACAGATTGCCATATGTCGAGACTAGGGAAGGCCGGAGCGCTATTTGCCTTGTGGAGCACAGATTTTCCTAGAATAGTTTGTGGACTCCATCTACAGAACCCCTAAGTGCTAGAAGAACAGAATCCCCCTCAAGTGACCCCATTTTGGAAATTATACCCTTTTGGGAATTTATTTACAGGTTTAGTGGCAGTTTTGACTACATGGGTGTTTTCCAGCAGTGGATGTTGCGGAGTGAAAACTGCAAACTGCCATTGTAGTGCCCAGTATGTTGTAGTGTCCATTACGTGGTAGTGCCCTGCTCATGATTCTCCCCTAAGTGCTAGAAGAACAGAATCCAGGAGGGATCTATTCACTATAATAAGGCAGCAGATTTTCTCTGGACTCCTTCTGGTCTCTGTTCAGCTGTGTCCTCCTTTTCAGAAGTGCACAAAACAATGGCTTTTATGCATGCCTAAAAAGACGGACACCGCCAGATCATAGGCCAGATGGCATCCACAGTGCCTCCATCAATATAAGGAATCTCCCACTGGGGGTTCTGTCTGAATCACGTGTTTCAGAGATTTACACGGAATCCGCGATGTAAGCGCTCAGCGTAGGATAAATATGCGCTGAGCATTACTGCAATCTTTGGGAGGTAGAATGAACAAATCAACAGCAGGTTAAAAATGGTTGCATTTATTTTTTACACCGTTCCTGGTGCAGTATAGGCGTCACGTCCCCCTGGAAGACCTGGAGTTAAACGGTCACGTCAGGTAATGAATCGCGGGTCTTATTTTAGAGAATGGTGTAATTTGTGTCCCATATTAAATAGATTTAGTATCCTCTGGTCCTGAAGAGGTTAACGAACCTTTCTATGCTGGTCAGAAACATGCAACTCCATTTCAGCTGCTTCTCATCTGCTCATTACCTTTTCTGATATAAACTGGTAAGATCTTCTTTTCCCTACTGGTGTGATTTGTCTTCCCATTCTAAAGCTAAGTGGTTGTAGTAGAGTTGTTGTAGTAGTGATCAGTGGTTTGCTGTAGCACATATGTGTATATCTCCTAGTCCCTGTTCCCATTTAGTTTATTCCTCCCTGTCCCTATCCTCCTCCCTATTGTTGGTTGGTGCTTTTGTATGATAGTGGTTTTCTGTTATCCCCGTTTTGTCTTTGTGTCTTGTTTACCTTACATTTCTGTCATATGCCTCATGGGGTGGGGACAGATCAGGGTTTAACCCCTTAAGCCCCGAGGGTGGTTTGCACGTTAATGACCGGGCCAATTTTTACAATTCTGACCACTGTCCCTTTATGAGGTTATAACTCTGGAACGCTTCAACGGATCTTGGCGATTCTGACATTGTTTTCTCGTGACGTATTGTACTTCATGTTAGTGGTAAAATTTATTCGATATAACTTGCGTTTATTTGTGAAAAAAACGGAAATTTGGCGAAAATTTTGAAAATTTCGCAATTTTCCAACTTTGAATTTTTATACCCTTAAATCACAGAGATATGTCATGCAAAATACTTAATAAGTAACATTTCCCACATGTCTACTTTACATCAGCACAATTTTGGAACCAAAATTTTTTTTTGGTAGGGAGTTATAAGGGTTAAAAGTTGACCAGCAATTTCTCATTTTTGCAACACCATTCTTTTTTTTTTTTTTAGGGACCACATGTCATTTGAAGTCATTTTGAGGGGTCTATATGATAGAAAATACCCAAGTGTGACACCATTCTAAAAACTGCACCCCTCAAGGTGCTCAAAACCACATTCAAGAAGTTTATTAACCCTTCAGGTGTTTCACAGGAATTTTTGGAATGTTTAAATAAAAATGGACATTTAACTTTTTTTCACACAAAATTTATTTCAGCTCCAATTTGTTTTATTTTACCAAGGGTAACAGGAGAAAATGGACCCCAAAAGTTGTTGTACAATTTGTCCTGAGTACGTTGATACCCCATATGTGGGCATAAACCACTGTTTGGGCGCATGGCAGAGCTCGGAAGGTAGGAGCGCCATTTGACTTTTCAATGCAAAATTGACTGGAATTGAGATGAGACGCCATGTTGCGTTTGGAGAGCCCCTGATGTGCCTAAACATTGAAACCCCCCACAAGCATCACCACTTTGGAAAGTAAACCCCTTAAGGAACTTATCTAGATGTGTGGTGAGCACTTTGACCCACCAAGTGCTTCATAGAAGTTTATAATGCAGAGCCGTAAAAATAAAAAATCATATTTTTTCACAAAAATGATCTTTTTGCCCCCAATTTTTTATTTTCCCAAGGGTAAGAGAAGAAATTAGACCACAAAAGTTGTTGTGCAATTTGTCCTGAGTACGCTGATACCCCATATGTGGGTGTAAACCATTGTTTGGGCGCATGGCAGAGCTCGGAAGGGAAGGAGCGCCATTTGACTTTTCAATGCAAAATTGAATGGAATTGAGATGGGACGCCATGTTGCGTTTGGAGAGCCCCTGATGTGCCTAAACATTGAAACCACCCAAAAGTGACACCATTTTGGAAACTAGACCCCCCCAAGGAACTTATCTAGATGTGTTGTGAGAACTTTGAACCCCCAAGTGTTTCACTGCAGTTTACAACGCAGAGCCGCGAAAATAAAAAAAAAAATTTTTTTCCCACAAAAATGATTTTTAGCCCCTACATTTTTATTTTCCCAAGGATAACAAGAGAACTTGGACCCCAAAAGTTGTTGTCCAATTTGTCCTGAGTATGCTGATACCCCATATGTTGGGGTAAACCCCTGTTTGGGCACACCGGAGAGCTCGGAAGGGAAGGAGCACTGTTTTACTTTTTCAACGCAGAATTGGCTGGAATTGAGATCGGACGCCATGTCGCGTTTGGAGAGCCCCTGATGTGCCTGAACAGTGGAAACTCCCCAATTCTACCTGAAACCCTAACACACCCCTAACCCTAATCCCAACAGTAACCCTAACCACACCCCTAACCCTGACACACCCCTAATTCTAATCCCAACCCTAATCCCAACCGTAAATATAATCCAAACCCTAACCCTAACTTTAGCCCCAACCCTAACCCCAACCCTAGCCCCAACCCTAACCCCAACCCTAGCCCCAACCCTAACCCTAGCCCTAACCCTAGCCCCAACCCTAACCCTAGCCCTGATGGGAAAATGGAAATAAATACATTTTTTAAATTTTATTATTTTTCCCTAACTAAGGGGGTGATGAAGGGGGGTTTGATTTACTTTTATAGCGTTTTTTATATCGGATTTTTATGATTGGCAGCCGTCACACACTAAAATACGCTTTTTTTTATAGCAAAAAAGTTTTTGCGTCTCCACATTTTGAGAGCTATAATTTTTCCATATTTTGGTCCACAGAGTCATGTGAGGTCTTGTTTTTTGCGGGACGAGTTGACGTTTTTATTGGTAACATTTTTGGACACGTGACAGTTTTTGATCACTTTTTATTCCTATTTTTGTGAGGCAGAATGACCAAAAACCAGCTAGTCATGAATTTCTTTTGGGGGAGGCGTTTATACCGTTCCGCGTTTGGTAAAGTGGATGAAGTAGTTTTATTCGTCGGGTCAGTACGATTACAGCGATACCTCATTTATATCATTTTTTTATGTTTTGGCGCTTTTATACGATAAAAGCCATTTTATAGAAAAAATAATTATTTTGGCATCGCTTTATTCTCAGGACTATAACTTTTTTATTTTTTTTGCTTATTATGCTTTGTGGCGGCTCGTTTTTTTGCGGGACAAGATGACGTTTTCAGTGGTATCATGGTTATTTATATCCGTCTTTTTGATCGCGTGTTATTCCACCTTTTGTTCGGCGGTATGATAATAAAGCGTTGTTTTTTGGCTCGTTTTTTTTTTTTTCCCTTACGGTATTCACTGAAGGGGTTAACTAGTGGGACAGTTTTATAGGTCGGGTCGTTACGGACGCGGCGATACTAAATATGTGTACATTTATTGTTTTTTGGGGTTTTTTTAGATAAAGAAATGTATTTATGGGAATAATATATATTTTTTTATTTAGTAATTTTTTTTTTTTTTTACCCATGTGGAAATTTTTTTTTTTTACTTTGTCCCAGGGGGGGACATCACAGATTGCCGATCTTACAGTTTGCACAGCACTCTGTAAGATCGGCGATCTCACTGACATCGCTGCAGGCTTACCAGCACCTGCAGGCGACCCGGAAGTACTCCCTGCAGGACCCGGATGCAGCCCCGCGGCCATTTTGGATCCGGGGACTGCAGGGAGAAGACGCTCGGTACACGGTCACCGTGTACCGATAGTCTCAGGGAAGCCCGCAGGGAGCCCCCTCCCTGCGCGATGCTTCCCTGTACCGCCGGCACATCGCGATCATGTTTGATCGCGGTGTGCCGGGGGTTAATGTGCCGGGAGCGGTCCGTGACCGCTCCTGGCACATAGTGCCGGATGTCAGCTGCGATAGTCAGCTGACACCCGGCCGCGCTCCCCCCGTGAGCGCGGCCGATCGCATATGACGTACTATCCCGTCACTGGGAATTAAGTCCCAGGTCACCTGGACGGGATAGTACGTCATATGGGATTAAGGGGTTAAAGGAAACCTGTCACAAGGTTTAGCCGATACGAGTTACAGCCACCGTCTTTCAGGGATTATCTACAGCATTCTATAATGCTGAAGACAAGCCCCACAAGGGAGGCATCGCAAGAAGATGGGAGGCGCCGGAAACAGACCTGCGACACTCATTGGACCTGACTGCCCCGCAGGTGAGTATAATAAAAGTTAATTTTCTTCTCTTGCAGGTCGGGTTGGGGGCTTATATACAGCATTATAGAATGCTGTATATAAGCCCTGAATGTCGGTGGCCGTAACTCGGATCAACCAAACCTGGGGACAGGTTCCCTTTAAAAGGAGCATAGTAAGGTTGAAGACTCGGACCTCTCTACTTTGAAGAGTACCCCCGGGACAGAGATAGTTAGGGTCCCAGCTCCAGAGACAGTTTGAGGCCCTCCTTCCTTAGCAAAGACCGTCACAGCATGACAATGAGTGATTAGACAAATTTATTCTTCGGGTCGGTGCAATACTGCGATTACAGCCATACCAGATTTATATCGGGTTTTTATGTTTGGCTACTGTCATACACAAAAAGGTGCTTTTTATTGCAAAAACAAGTTTTTGCATCCCCATGTTTTGATAGCTATAATTTTTCTATATTCCAGCCGACAGTCATGTGACAGCTTGTTTTTTTGCGGGACGAGTTGACGTTTTTATTGGTACCATTTTTGGTCACATAATATTTTTAATCGCTTTCTATTCCGATATTTTTGCGAGGCAGAATGAACAAAAACCAGCAATTCAGGAATTTTTTTTTTATGCAGTTCCACATTTGGTACAATTTATAAGGTACTGTAGCTTTATTCATCAAGTCAGTACAATTGCAGCAATAACAAATTCACGGTATATTTTTCTTTTATGTTTTGGCGCTGTTACACAATAAAAAATATATATATATATATATATATATATATATATATATATATATATATATATATATATATAGTAAGGATTTCACTCACTCAGCTGCGACGGCTGACACTCAGGAGACGTGTTCCTTTAAAGTTCACTGGGTTTATTGCTTCATAAACCATGTTGCAAACAACAGAAAACAAATAGCCTTTGGTTCAGGTAAAGAAAAACAAGTGTCCAGTTCATCCGGCTCAGTCCTGAAGCCGTAACACACTCAGGAGGGTTTCACCTCCACACATCTCTGCTGTGTAAAGGATTAGCCAGTCTTATAAAGAGCTAACCCCACCCAGTAACCCATCACATGATTAGCCATGTGGTCTGACATTACCACAGGTCCTGAAACACATATACAAGATTATGTGCAAGAAAGGAATACTCCGGGCTACATTACAGCAACCAGGCACTTATGTGGCACATACCTCCCATCGACTACAAACCCTTTAGCCATGCTACATACCTTCCCCCTCTGCCTAAAGCCGTGGGGCTTGGCACTTTCCCCCACTAAACAAGGGATTCTCGATAGGGCATCCGCATTACCGTGCAGCTTTCCGGCCCTATGTTCCACATGGAAACTGAAGTCCTGCAGGGCTAAGAACCAACGGGTGACTAGCATTTCTTCCTTTCTCATCCACCTAAGCGGGGCATGGTCAGATACCAGTCTAAATTTACGTCCCAGCAGATAGTACCGCAATGTGTCCACTGCCCATTTTATGGCCAAGCACTCCTTCTCAACGACTGAGTAGTTCTTTTCAGATGAGGACAGCTTCCTACTCAGATAGAGAACAGGATGCTCCTCCCCATGTAGTTCTTGGGAAAGGACTGCTCCCACCCCAACATCTGAGGCATCTGTCTGAAGAATAAACTCTTTCTTGAAGTTTGGGGCCATCAGAACGGGTTGCTTACATAAAGCCTCTTTCATTTCTTGGAAGGCTGAATCTGTTTCTTCGGACCACTTAACCATTACTGATTTTGTCCCTTTTAGCAGGTCAGTCAGAGGCGCCGCCATTGTGGCGAAGTTTGGGATGAACCTCCTGTAATATCCCACGATTCCCAGGAAGGCTTTAACTTGCTTCTTGGAAACTGGTTTTGGCCATGTTTGAATTGCCTCCACTTTACTGATTTGGGGTTTTATTTCTCCATGACCCACTATGTATCCAAGGTACTTAGCTTCTTCTTTACCCAATGCACACTTCTTCGGGTTTATTGTAAATCCGGCCTCTCTTATAGCATCAAACACCGCTTGGACTTTCTCCAGATGACTCTCCCAGTCCGGGCTAAAGATGACGATATCATCTAGGTACGCAGCAGCGTATGCCTTGTGGGGTGCAAGGACTCTATCCATAGCCCTTTGGAAGGTGGCCGGAGCTCCCTGTAGGCCAAATGGCATCCGGACATACTGGAAGCATCCATCTGGTGTAGAAAACGCCGTCTTCTCCTTGGCTTCCTGTGCCATGGGGATCTGCCAATACCCCTTCGTCAAATCCAAGGTGGTTATGTACCTGGCGGGCCCAAGCCTTTCGATGAGCTCATCAACTCGGGGCATGGGATATGCGTCGAACTTGGAGACCTCATTCAACTTCCTATAGTCGTTGCAAAATCTCCACTCCCCATCAGGTTTTGGGACCAGGACAATTGGGCTCGACCAACCGCTCTTGGATTCCTCAATGACTCCAAGCTTCAAGATACGCTCCACTTCCTTGGAGACTATTTCTCGACGGGCCTCAGGAATTCTATAGGGCTTCACGTTCATGCGCACATGGGGCTCTGTCAGGACCTCATGCTCTATGACCTTCGTGTACCCAGGCAACTCGGAAAACAGGTCCCTGTTTTTCTGGAGTAACTCCCAGCATTGCTGTTTCTGGGACTCCGATAGCGTCTCCGCTATAGTAACCGCTCCAACCTCATCTTCTGGGTTGCTTAACAACGATGGAGTTACTGTCGGCTCTCTATCTTGCCACGGCTTGATAAGGTTGACATGGTATACTTGGAATGGTTTCCGTCTTCCTGGTTGGTGAATTTTATAGTTTACTTCACCAAGTTTCTCGACAACCTCATATGGCCCTTGCCATTTGGCCAAGAACTTGCTTTCCACTGTCGGAACTAACACAAGAACTCGGTCTCCCGGATTGAATTGCCTCACTCTTGCAGACCGGTTGTAGACCCTGGCCTGAGCTTCTTGTACTTGGAGAAGGTGTTCTTTCACGATAGGCATCACCTTTGCAATCCTCTGCTGCATCAGGGCCACATGCTCAATGACGCTTCTGTGGGGCGTGACTTCGGCTTCCCAGGTTTCCTTGGCTATATCCAGGAGTCCTCGTGGATGTCGGCCATACAGAAGCTCAAACGGTGAGAAACCTGTGGAGGCCTGTGGAACTTCACGAATGGAAAACATCAAATAGGGTAAGAGACAATCCCAGTCTCTACCGTCTTTCTCTATAGCTTTTCTCAGCATGCTCTTCAGTGTCTTGTTAAATCTCTCAACAAGGCCATCTGACTGGGGATGGTACACCGAGGTCCTCAACTGGGAGATTTTCAGGGCTTTGCATAGTTCCCTCATCACCTTGCTCATGAAAGGTGTCCCCTGGTCAGTCAGGATCTCCTTCGGCAGACCTGTCCGGGAAAAGACATGGACCAACTCGCGAGCTATACTCTTTGAAGAAGAATTTCTCAAGGGAATTGCCTCAGGATAGCGTGTGGCGTAGTCCAGGATGACTAATATATACTGATGGCCCCGGGCTGATTTAACTAAGGGACCGACCAAGTCCATGGCAATTCTCTCGAATGGCACCTCAATAATGGGCAGTGGCACAAGGGGGTTCCGGAAATGAGGAGTGGGAGCAGTTAGCTGACATGTAGGGCAGGACCTGCAATAGTTCACTATTTCCCGGTGGCACCCAGGCCAATAGAACCTCTGCACAACCCGTTCCTGCGTTTTTTCCACCCCTAGGTGTCCACCCAAGATGTGTGAATGGGCCATGTCCAACACCTTCCGTCTATATGGACCCGGCACTACCAACTGCTCTACCAACTCCTCCCTTATTTTCGTGACCCGGTACAACAACTCCCTGCTCATTAGAAAATGGGGAAATCTTGTGTCTGCCCCCGGCTCCTGTACCACCCCGTCAATAACTGTGACATTATTAAAGGCTTCCCTCAGAGTGGGGTCCCTATGTTGGGCAGTCCCAAAATTTTCACCGGATACCTCTAACTCCAGAATGTCAGATGCAGGGGACACTTCCTCCTCATCTCCAGCCAGGACACAAAAAGGAAATCTGTCTGACTCTGGGTGTGGCACCACCCTTCCCGGGTTCACTGGTTCCCTACTCTTGCTAGGGAGCTCAGAACCTTTCCCCCACAAATCCCAAAACAAACAGAAATCCCGGCCAATAATTATAGGGTGCAACAAGTCCTGAATGACGCCGACTATGTGGGACTCCGTGCCACATGTCGTTTCAATGTTCACACTGGCCACAGGGTAGTCCTTTGCATCACCATGTAGGCACCGCACTCCGACCTTCTTTCCCGGGAGCAGGTGGAGAGGAAAAGTGGCCCTCACCAGGGTCACTAGGCTCCCCGAGTCTAACAGTGCCGTTACTGCTTGACCGTTCACCTTCACGGGACATGCTTGAGGTCCCTCGTTGGGCGGAGAGTTCACACTGCAAGCTGGATACGCATAGTATGAACAACGGCGTCCCATGCTGCAGTCCATCTGCTCAGTGGTTTGGGAACAACGGGCAGCTATATGTCCTGGCTTGTGGCACCTCCAACAAATAATATCACCCGTGGGGACCTTGGGCACCACCTCCCCCGCCCTTTGTGACCTTGGACGCACCACCCCTTTTTGGGACTCAGCTGCCTTCTGGGATCCCCAGTACGGCATGGGCTGCCTCCCGAAGGAGCCTTCCAACCCTTGGTACCTCTCAACCAGTCCGATCAGCTCGTCGGCATTCTGGGGATCACCCTGGGCAACCCAAGACTGTATAGGCCTCGGGAGGGAATGGACAAACCGATCCATCATCACCCGTTCTACCATCTGTGCAGGCGCAGAGGATTCTGGCTGCAGCCATTTCTGGAACAGGTGCAACAGATCAAACATTTGGGAACGAGGTGGTTTGTCCCGGTGATAGCCCCAGGAGTGAACTCGCTGTGCCCTGACAGTCAGTGTCACCCCCAAACGTGCGAGAATCTCGGCTTTCAATTTGTGATACTCTTTGGCATCCTGCAAGGTCAAATCATAGTACGCCTTCTGGGGTTCTCCCGTCAGGTATGGCGCAAGTACCTCTGCCCACTGCTCTGGCGGAAGTTTTTCCCTCTCAGCGACCCTCTCAAACACTGTCAGGAAGGCCTCAACATCATCCCCGGGAGTCATTTTCTGCAACGCGCGTCTTACCGTTTTCCGGACGTGGGTGTCATCAGCCAAAGCTGGGGTTGGGGCGCTCGCCTTGCCCTGGATGGCGGTTGCCAGAAGCTGCATCTGCTGCTGATGCTCCTGCTGGCTCTGCTGCATCTGCTGCCGTTGCTCCTGCTGGCTCTGCTGCATCTGCTGCTGGCTCTGTTGTAACTGCTGCCGTTGCTCCTGCTGGCTTTGTTGCATCTGCTGCCGTTGCTCCTGCTGGCTCTGTTGTATCTGCTGCATCAACAGCCTGTTGGTCTCTTGCTGCCTTTTCTCCTGCTGTGACTGCATCTGGACCAATTGTTTCAGCAGGTCCTCCATTTTCTCCGGCAATGCTTGCTGGCTTGCAACAGCCTTGACCCAGGACATTCAAAATAAACTCACGTCTCCGCTGGGAACGCTGCCCGCATTCTCCACCAATTGTAAGGATTTCACTCACTCAGCTGCGACGGCTGACACTCAGGAGACGTGTTCCTTTAAAGTTCACTGGGTTTATTGCTTCATAAACCATGTTGCAAACAACAGAAAACAAATAGCCTTTGGTTCAGGTAAAGAAAAACAAGTGTCCAGTTCATCCGGCTCAGTCCTGAAGCCGTAACACACTCAGGAGGGTTTCACCTCCACACATCTCTGCTGTGTAAAGGATTAGCCAGTCTTATAAAGAGCTAACCCCACCCAGTAACCCATCACATGATTAGCCATGTGGTCTGACATTACCACAGGTCCTGAAACACATATACAAGATTATGTGCAAGAAAGGAATACTCCGGGCTACATTACAGCAACCAGGCACTTATGTGGCACATACCTCCCATCGACTACAAACCCTTTAGCCATGCTACTATATATATATATATATATATATATATATATATATATATATATATATATATATATATATATATATATATATATATATATACACACAGTGGGGCAAAAAAGTATTTAGTCAGTCAGCAATAGTGCAAGTTCCACCACTTAAAAAGATGAGAGGCGTCTGTAGAGGCGTCTAATTTACATCATAGATAGACCTCAACTATGGGAGACAAACTGAGAAAAAAAAAATCCAGAAAATCACATTGTCTGTTTTTTTATCATTTTTTTTGCATATTATGGTGGAAAATAAGTATTTGGTCAGAAACAAACAATCAAGATTTCTGGCTCTCACAGACCTGTAACTTCTTCTTTAAGAGTCTCCTCTTTCCTCCACTCATTACCTGTAGTAATGGCACCTGTTTAAACTTGTTATCAGTATAAAAAGACACCTGTGCACACCCTCAAACAGTCTGACTCCAAACTCCACTATGGTGAAGACCAAAGAGCTGTCAAAGGACACCAGAAACAAAATTGTAGCCCTGCACCAGGCTGGGAAGACTGAATCTGCAATTGCCAACCAGCTTGGAGTGAAGAAATCAACAGTGGGAGCAATAATTAGAAAATGGAAGACATACAAGACCACTGATAATCTCCCTCGATCTGGGGCTCCACGCAAAATCCCACCCCGTGGGGTCAGAATGATCACAAGAACGGTGAGCAAAAATCCCAGAACCACGCGGGGGGACCTAGTGAATGAACTGCAGAGAGCTGGGACCAATGTAACAAGGCCTACCATAAGTAACACACTACGCCACCATGGACTCAGATCCTGCAGTGCCAGACGTGTCCCACTGCTTAAGCCAGTACATGTCCGGGCCTGTCTGAAGTTTGCTAGAGAGCATTTGGATGATCCAGAGGAGTTTTGGGAGAATGTCCTATGGTCTGATGAAACCAAACTGGAACTGTTTGGTAGAAACACAACTTGTCGTGTTTGGAGGAAAAAGAATACTGAGTTGCATCCATCAAACACCATACCTACTGTAAAGCATGGTGGTGGAAACATCATGCTTTGGGGCTGTTTCTCTGCAAAGGGGCCAGGACGACTGATCCGGGTACATGAAAGAATGAATGGGGCCATGTATCGTGAGATTTTGAGTGCAAACCTCCTTCCATCAGCAAGGGCATTGAAGATGAAACGTGGCTGGGTCTTTCAACATGACAATGATCCAAAGCACACCGCCAGGGCAACGAAGGAGTGGCTTCGTAAGAAGCATTTCAAGGTCCTGCAGTGGCCTAGCCAGTCTCCAGATCTCAACCCTATAGAAAACCTTTGGAGGGAGTTTAAAGTCCGTGTTGCCAAGCGAAAAGCCAAAAACATCACTGCTCTAGAGGAGATCTGCATGGAGGAATGGGCCAACATACCAACAACAGTGTGTGGCAACCTTGTGAAGACTTACAGAAAACGTTTGACCTCTGTCATTGCCAACAAAGGATATATTACAAAGTATTGCGATGAAATTTTGTTTCTGACCAAATACTTATTTTCCACCATAATATGCAAATAAAATGTTAAAAAAAAACACAATGTGATTTTCTGGATTTTTTTTTCTCAGTTAGTCTTCCATAGTTGAGGTCTACCTATGATGTAAATTACAGACGCCTCTCATCTTTTTAAGTGGTGGAACTTGCACTATTGCTGACTGACTAAATACTTTTTTGCCCCACTGTGTATATATATATATATATATATATATATATATATATATATATATATATATATATATATATATATATATATATATATATATATATATATA
This sequence comes from Ranitomeya imitator, assembly GCF_032444005.1. Classification (NCBI taxonomy): domain Eukaryota; kingdom Metazoa; phylum Chordata; class Amphibia; order Anura; family Dendrobatidae; genus Ranitomeya; species Ranitomeya imitator. The sequence continues at coordinate 645,984,277 of NC_091285.1, forward strand.
TATATATATATACACGCCCTGCAAATGTCGGGAAGAAGTAAAGAAAAAAAAAAAAAAAGTGGTTTAATTTTACCTTAACTGGTGGGTCTAAGATGGCAGCTAGCTCCAATCCACGACCTCTGGAGAGAGAGGCCGCTCTGCCAATTGCCCTCTCTGTGGACTCCGATGATGGTACCTTCACTCCAAAGGGTGGTGGAAAGCGAGAGCCCCCAAATGGCTGTCTGCTAGGATCCATTCTACAAAATCAAATACAGAATATCACTAAAAACAATTCTGCATGGCACCACAGTGCAGATGATAATGAAGAACTCCATTATCTCCGTGCCCAGCTATTATCTGAGAAATTATTAAATGCAACTGTAAGATTTATTGCAGGTTTTTCTCAGCACTTCAGCAGCAAAATCTGCATCTTGATGTCTGCAGTTAAAGGAGCTGTCAGGGACTTTTACACTGTTGGCCTATCATCAATATCTGATCAGTGGGGGGTGCGACACACGGCTCCCCCCGCCAGTCAGCTGTGCCCACTGCTGGCCGTAGCTAAACAGCACCATTGACAGCATACTGGTCCCAGACGGGTACTGCACATCAGCTGCATAATCCAATCAATAGAAGCAAATGTGAAGTCCCAAAGCAGGAATGGAATTTTGCCCAAAGAAACGACATGTGGCAAAATAAAAACCCGCACTACGAGCCAATTCACACCCAGAAGATTTCGACCGCGTGTAAATGAGAATTTTTTTAATCTGACAGTAAACGCAGTTGCACATGACCGTATTTTTAGTCTCAGTGCAATCCGTTAGAAAATGTTAGTCTATGGGGCTATCGCAGCACGCCCATGCTAGTCTATGGGGCTATCGCAGCACGCCCATGCTAGTCTATGGGGCTATCGCAGCACGCCCATGCTAGTCTATGGGGCTATCGCAGCACGCCCATGCTAGTCTATGGGGCTATCGCAGCACGCCCATGCTAGTCTATGGGGCTATCGCAGCACGCCCATGCTAGTCTATGGGGCTATCGCAGCACGCCCATGCTAGTCTATGGGGCTATCGCAGCACGCCCATGCTAGTCTATGGGGCCATCGCAGCATGCCCATGCTAGTCTATGGGGCTATCGCAGCACGCCCATGCTAGTCTATGGGGCTATCGCAGCACGCCCATGCTAGTCTATGGGGCTATCGCAGCACGCCTATGCTAGTCTATGGGGCTATCGCAGCATGCCCATGTTAAATCCGATATTTAGATCACACTCAGCCATGCAAGCCTGTATGAAAACTATCAGACTGCAATCAGATAACATCTGAGTGCAGTCAGATTTCCACGGATAGACAGAATGGAGAAGATGGAGTCATTTTGTTCTTCATTTCCTCCTCATCTGATCACACACAGATCAGAATAATCGGCCTGATTATCTCGGATGAGAGAAAATACGGTCGTGTCACCCTGCCCTAACAATCAGAAGAACACACCGTGCAGTAATATCTCTAGATTACTATTTATATTCTTTACTTTTGAAAAATACGGATTTTCTGAATGCAAATTTCCAGCATGCCCAGATATCCGGAGCGCAAGTTCCCAAGCTGCTTATTTTGCTGCATACATTTTTGCAACTGAAAATTGTTTTTTGTTCTCCCGAATGGGGCAGTGTCATAAATGGGACCAGTACATCAAAACCTGCAGTGTGTACTCGCTCAGCAATGTTCATGGAAAAACACCAGCGCCTGAGCCATATGAAGACAAAAGGCTACGGCAGCAAAGCCCGGGGTGCCAGGACCATGTAATCTTACGTTCACATTTGCGTTGTTGGGCGCAGCGTCGTCGACGGATACCGACGCATGCGTCATGCGCCCCTATCTTTAACATGGGGGGCGCATGGACATGCGCCGGTATGCGTTGTCATGCGTTGTACGACGCATGCGTCATTTGGGCGCACCAGACGCTACATGTAGCGTTTTTCCTGCGCCAAATTTCTTGTTCTTTCCTATTTTAGGACAACGCATGCATCATAAAACACTGCGTTGTGTACATGCGTTTTGGGTTGTGTCGACGACGCTGCGCCCAACAACGCAAATGTGAACGTAGTGTAAGGGTCACGGATATAAAAGGTAAGTGTAAGATTTGTGTTTTTGAGCATTACACACTTTTTGTAAAAAAAAAACAAAAAAAAAAAAAACAGGATTTTTGGTTGCTTACCGTAAAATCTGTTTCTTGAAGCCTCCATTGGGGGACACAGGAACCATGGGGGTGTATGCTGCTGACACTATGCAAATAAAAAAATTAGCTCCTCCTCTGCAGTGTACACCCCACCGACTGGCATTAAACTCTTCAGTTAGTGAGAAAGCAGTAGGAGAAAGAACAAGGTTGAAAAACCATAACCACAAACTTGAGAACTGTAAACGTGAGAACAGTCAGAGAACATATAACAAAAACATTGGGAGGGTGCTGTGTCCCCCAATGGAGGCTTCAAGAAACAGATTTTACGGTAAGCAACCAAAAATCCTGTTTTCTTTATCGCCTCTCATTGGGGGACACAGGAACCATGGGACGTCCCAAAGCAGTCCCAAGGGCGGGAAAAAACAGACTTCCATCAGGTCAGAGGACTCACCACTGCCGCCTGCAGGATCCTTCTGCCTAGGCTGGCGTCCGCCGATGCGTAGGTATGGACCTTGTAAAATTTGGCGAACGTGTGGATGGAAGACCAAGTTGCCGCTTTGCACAGCTGCAGGGCGGAAGCCCTGTGGTGCACCGCCCAGGAGGCGCCGACTGCCCGGGTAGAGTGAGCCTTAATCCCAGAAGGGGGCACTCTGTTCTTGACCCGGTAAGCCTCCAAGATTGCCATTCTGATCCATCGAGCAATAGTCGCTTTAGAAGCCGGCTGGCCTCTGCGCGTGCCATCAGGAATGACGAAAAAGGAATCCGTCTTCCGGAAAGTGGACGTTCTGTCCAGATAGATCCTCACAGCCCTGACAAGGTCCAGCTTGTTCAACGATCGCTCCAGAGGATGAGTCGGAGCTGGACAAAAGGAAGGTAGAACGATGTCCTCGTTGAGGTGGAAGGTGGAAACCACCTTAGGAAGAAAAGAAGGTGGGGGCCGGAAGACCACCTTGTCCTGGTGAATGACCAAAAACGGAGGGCGGCAAACAGGGCCGCCAGCTCGGAAACGCGGCGAATGGCTGTGATGGCCACCAGAAAGGCTACCTTCCATGATAAAACTGATAGAGGAATCTCCCTAAGAGGTTCAAAGGGAGAAACCTTCAGAACGTCCAGTACCAGGTTTAGGTCCCATGCCTCCACAGGGGCCCTGTACGGCGGGACGGTGTGGGCTACCCCCTGAAAGAAGGTCTTAACCTGTGGCCGAGAGGCCACGGTCTTCTGAAAGAGGATGGAAAGCGCAAAGACCTAACCCTTCAGGGAACTAAGAGCCAGGCCCGAATCCAGTCCTGCCTGAAGGAAGGCCAAAAGAGAAGGCAGGGAAAAAACCATAGGCGGAACGCGGTTGGACTCGCACCACCGGAAGTAGGCCTTCCAGGTGCGGTAGTAGATCCTGGAAGACGAAGGCTTCCGAGCCTGAATCATGGTGTGAATCACCCGGTCCGAAAGGCCGGACGCTCTCAGAACCGCGATCTCAACAGCCACGCCGTTAAACTGAGCGACCGAGAATTCGGGTGGCAGATCGGACCCTGGGACAGCAGATCGGGCCTGTCTGGAAGGCGCCAGGGAGCGTCCGCGAGAAGGTTGACGAGCTCCGCGAACCAAGCTCTCCTGGGCCAATCCGGGGCGATCAGGATGACCGGCACCCCTTCCGCTTTGATATTCTTCAACAGTTTGGGAAGTAATGGAAGGGGTGGGAACAGGTAGGGCAGCTCGAACTGTGACCAAGGAATGGCCAGAGCATCGACGCCCACTGCGAGAGGATCGCGGGACCTGGAGACGAACTGCGGAACCTTCCTGTTGACTCGGGACGCCGTAAGATCCACATCCGGAGTTCCCCATCGAAGACAAATCTGATGGAAGACCTCCGGATGCAAGGACCATTCCCCTGCCGCGAGGCCCTCGCGGCTGAGGAAGTCGGCGGCCCAGTTTTCCACGCCGGGGATATGCACCGCGGATATCACCGGAACCGTTGCCTCTGCCCAAAGGAGGATCTTGGATACCTCGGCAAGGGCCAAGGAGCTCCGAGTCCCCCCCTGATGGTTGACATATGCCACAGCCGTGGCGTTGTCCGTCTGGATCCGGACTGGAAGGCCCCTGAGGATCCTTTCCCAGTGGCGGAGGGACAGGAAGATGGCCCGAATTTCGAGGACGTTGATCGGCAGAGATGACTCCTGTGGCGACCAGCGGCCCTGAACCGTCAGGTGGCGAAAAACCGCACCCCAGCCGATCAGGCTGGCGTCCGTTGTCACCACCTGCCAGTGAACCGGAAGGAAGGACCTGCCCTGGGAGATGAGAGGTGACGTCGACCACCAGTTGAGAGACCGCTTGACCCGAAAGGAGAGTCTGATCGGCCGATCCAGGGAGAAGACCGACCTGTCCCACTGAGACAGAATGGCTTGCTGAAGGGGTCGCGAATGGAATTGGGCGAAGGGAATCGCTTCCAATGTAGCTACCATCCTCCCCAGAACCTTCATGGCCGAACGGAGGGAGGGAGGTCGAGGACCCTGGAGCAAGCGTATGTCCCGACAGAGAGTGGATCTCTTGTCTGTGGGAAGGAAGACTCTGCTCTGACGAGTATCGAAAAGCATGCCCAGAAAGATGATGCGCCGAGAAGGAATAAGACAGGACTTCTTCCGGTTTACCAGCCACCCGAAACGGGCTAAGGTGTCGAGAACAATGGACAGGCTTTCGTGGGCCTGAGCGAAGGACGGAGCCTTGATGAGGATGTCGTCGAGATATGGAAATAGGACCAGGCCTCTGACTCTCAAGATGGCCATCAGCGCCGCCATGATCTTCATGAACACTCTTGGCGCGGTTGCGAGACCGAACGGCAGGGCGACGAACTGAAAATGATCTCGTTGCACTGCAAAGCGCAGGAAACGGTGATGTCCGGGAAATATCGGGACATGGAGGTAGGCGACCTGGATATCTATTGAGCATAGAAACTCCTGAGCCTCCATGGAAGCAATTACTGAACGAAGGGATTCCATCCTGAAGTGTCTCAGGCGAACTCTCTTGTTCAGCAATTTGAGGTCCAGCATGGGGCGAACTTTGCCGTCTTTTTTCGGTACCACAAAAAGATTCGAGTAGAAACCCGTGAAGCGTTCTATTTCTGGGACGGGAACGATTACCCCGGATTTGAGCAGAGAAGCGATGGCTGAGAAGAAGCCCGGAACTAGAGCGGGGTCTCTTGGAGGACGGGATTGGAAGAAACGATCCCGAGGTCGGGAAGCGAACTCTATTTTGTATCCCGAGGATACAACTTCCCTGACCCATGCATCCTCTACTGCGGAAATCCAGACGTCCCTGAAAAGGAGAAGACGGCCGCCCAATCTGGGAGTTGGGCTGGAGTCTTGCCGAGAGTCATGCCGAGGTGGATCTTCCAGTCCTGGGCCTGGAGGATCTACCCTGGGAGAAACGAGGACGCCAGGACGGAGTGGGCCTAAAGGACACCGCCTTCTTCTCTTGACGTGCCTGTGGCCTCTGTTGCTGCTGGGAAAAGGAGTTTGACGCAGCGAAGCGACGAAAAGGCCGAAAAGAACGAAACTGTCGTCTAGGAGGAGGGCGACGAGGCTTAGCCTGGGGGAGAAGAGAACTTGTACCCCCGGTGGCGTCCTTAATTATTTGGTCCAGCTGGGAACCAAAGAGGCGAGAGCCCTGGAAGGGCAGACTAGTGAGGGACTTTTTGGAGGACAAGTCCGCCTGCCAGGCCTTGAGCCAAACGGTCCGGCGGATGGCAACGGCATTGCTGAAAGCTTGAGCCGCACAAGACGCGGCATCCAGGGAAGCGGAAACCAGGTATTCACCAGCGTGGGAAATCTGGTTGGCAAGTTCCACTAATTGCGCGGGAGGCGCCCCATTCAGGATACCTCGCCGAAGATCCTTGGCCCATTTTGAGATGGATTTTGAAGCCCAAGCGGACGCAAAAGCTGGACATAGAGCCGCTGAAGCCGCTTCAAAAGCAGATTTCGCGAAGGATTCTATAACTATCGTTAGAATCCTTCAGAGATGCTCCGCCGGACAGAGGAAGCACCGTGTTGGTGGACAGCCTGGAAACAGGGGGGTCCACCGAGGGAGAGGCCGTCCAATTGGCGGTAAGTTCTGGAGGAAAAGGATATAACACACCCAGGCGTTTTCCCCTCTAAAAACGCCTAGTGGGGTTCTCTCTCTCTCTGGACACGATTTCCTCGAATTCAGGATGAGGAGCGAAAAATTTTGAAGGTGGTTTGGCCCGTCTAAACGAAACCGCCTGATCTGCGGGTTCCGTAGAGGGATCCTTGATGCCACGTTTGGTTTATTGCCCCAATGAGGTTCTGGACTGTCTCACTCATGGTGGCGATTTGGTTAGGATCCAGCTCCGAAGTATCCTCCGAAGGCGCATCAGATAATGCCTCGCCTGACTCAGGGGAGGAGGATCGGTGGGACACCAACCGCGGGGGAGGGCCGAGCGGCGAGATGGAGCGCGAAGAGGACTCAGACCGATGTTCCTGTCTGGACCTTTTGTGGCTTATCAAGGAGGGCTCGGGCGGCGGTTCCTGCGACCCGCTGGCCACTGCAGGGGTAACCGATCCAGCGCGGACACTAGGGTTTGAGATACCCGTGTTAAATCGGCCACCGATTGTGACAGAGAGGCGGCCCAGCCTGGGATGGGGGGATCACTCTCGGGCGGAACAGCCGGGGGATCCTGGGCGGTGGGAACAATCGGGTTGCTGCAGGACTGACACAGCGGGGAGGACTGACCTGAGGGAAGTTTGCTGTTACAGGACGAACATGCAAAGTACGTGACTAAGGCAGAAGATGAAGAGGTAGGGGGACGAGAGCGGCCCCCTTTAGAGGTAGACATTTTTAGGGACCCTGAAGATGCCAGTGGGTTAGGGGACAGTGGGCAGAGGGGGGTGTCAGTCTGCAGTGCAGCTACTCACGGACCCGGTCCTGGAAGATGTCCCACTTGTCGATGGAGTGCCCTGAGGAGCTGTATTCAGCGCAGATAGAGCTGTGCCCACAGAAGATGCGGGTGCGCTTGCGAGAGCTGGTGCTGCTGCCTGTACAAAGCGGTGCTCACACCAGACGAGTGTCCCAGGAGGAAGGGGGCGGAGCCAGACGCAGGGGCGCCGGTAGGCAGGGCACAGTAAGTCGGGCGGGAAAAAGCCCGCCCGCAGAACCGGAAGTGAGGAGCCGAGAAACCGGAAGTAGGCCCCGGCCTAAGCCGGGACCTAAATTAGAGGCCGGCGCCGCCGGAGAAGGGAACCGCGGCGCCGGAGCAGTGCGCCGCAGGGACTGAGAAGAGCGGCAGCCTGCCAAGGCTGTCTGGGAAAGCGGAACTGGCGGGGTCGTAGCGCCAGAAGTAGGCCCCGGCAGAAGCCGGGACCTAAATTAGAGGCCGGCGCCGCCGGAAAATCGCGGCGCTGGAGCGCCGCCGGAGAATCGCGGCGTCGGAGCGCCGCAGAAAGTAAGTGGCACGGCATCCTGCCAAGGACGCCGTGCAGACACAGGACGCATTGTGGCCCCCGAGCAGTGAGACCGCAGGGGGAAGCGGCGCGGCAGCCTGCTAGGCTGTGACTCTATAAGGGGCTGTGCGGCTGCAGGGAGAGAACTGCGGCCACTAAGGAAGAAGAGCTTATGGCTGTCCCTGGGATCCCTCTAAAATAAACGCCATGAGGGAGGACAGGGGAACATCTGGAGAAAAGATCCCGGGGGAATGGAGGGGAAATACTCACCTAAACATCCCACGCCGTTACTAACTTGAGGGGAATGAGACGTCCACGGAGCTGTGATGGACGTCCTCGTCTCCTCCAACCGACAGGCTCTGGTAGGCGAGTGGGTGGGGGACGGAGCCAGGACCGGACTTCTGAGCACGCTTCTGTGCTAGGATCTTGGTCCTGGAGAGGGATCTATGAGGATACGGGGTGGCAGTACACGCCGTACTCATAGTCCGCATTGTGGGAATACAGGTGTGACTGCTCACCCTGTATCCCTCCGGAAAAAACCTGAAAAGAAACGACGCACATTGAGGTAGATAACGGTCTAATGAAAGACCCGTGTCCACCTCCTACTGACACTAAGCTAAACTGAAGAGTATAATGCCAGTCGGTGGGGTGTACACTGCAGAGGAGGAGCTAATTTTTTTATTTGCATAGTGTCAGCCTCCTAGTGGCAGCAGCATACACCCCCATGGTTCCTGTGTCCCCCAATGAGAGGCGATAAAGAAATAATGATTTCTGAGAAGTATGTGGGTCCGTCTTTATTGTATTTTTATGTCAGTGTTATCTGGTGCCGGCGCTGGGAGCGGGCAGTCATGCGACTGAAAGTATGTGATTTGCATACTGCCGGACACATGCCGACTAGACGTGCCCGGCCTCCCACAGTTCACTTGTAGTGAATGAGGTCACGCACGTCTAGTCAGTAAGTGACCGCATAGGTGCAAATCACATGTTTGCGGTCACGTGCCCGTAGCTTGGCAATGCTCACAGCGTGACTGCAGACTTGTAGCCTAAGGTCCCACAACCTGCTCAACTCCCCCATACAATGTATCTTCACATTTAGGCTATGTGCACACGTTGCGGTTTTTACCGTGGAACCACGGCGATTTTGATGCTGCGGGTCCGCAGCAGTTTCCATTGCGTTTACAGTAACCTGTAAACCCTATGGAAACCGCAAACCGCTGTGCACATGCTGCGGGAAAAACCGCGCGGGAACGCAGCGGTTTATAACCCGCAGCATGTCACTTCTTTGTGCAGAATCGCAGCGATTCTGCACCCATAGAAATGTATTGATCCGCTTACTTCCCGCATGGGGCTGTGCACACCATGCGGGAAGTAAGCGGATAATGTGCGGGTTATACCCGGGGTGGAGGAGAGGAGACTTTCCTCCAGGCCCCGGGAACCATATTTGTGGTTAAAAAAAGAAATAAAAAATAATGTTATACTCACCTCTCAGCGCTGCACGCGGCTGTCCGGTCTCAGGTTTGCTATGCGACCAGGACCTGTGGTGACATCGCGGTCACATGTCCGTGACGTCACGAAGGTCCTTCTCGCACAGCATCTTTGGAACCGGACCGCCGCCTGCAGCGCCGGGGAGATTGGGACGTCAGAGGTGAGTATACCATGATTTTATTATTTTTAACATTACTATTGATGCTGCATATGCAGCATCAATAGTTGGGGTAAAATCCCGCAGCGGAACCTGCAGGACAAACAGCGATAAATCTGCAGGGATAACCGCAGCGGGTTTGCCCTGCAGATTTATCAAATCCGCTGCGGGAAAAACCGCAGGGACCCGACGCAACGTGTGAACATAGCCTTACAAATCCTCACAGTGTGCGCATTACACGCTGCCAGTAGCGAGTGGTCATGTGACTGCAAGTATACGATATCCCGGCCACAGTACGACTAGACGTGCCCGGCCTCACTCCATTCACTTGTCTCGTATTGTGCACGTCTAGTCAGCATGTGACCGCATGTATGCAAAATCACAAACCTGAGGCCACGCTTCTTGGCTTTGGAAAATCCTCACAGTATAAGATTGCAGACTTGATCCCTAATACTATACAACCCTTTGAAAACAAATAATTAAAAACTTTGTGCCCCCCAAGAAGTGGGGTGGTGGATCTGAAGATCTGGGGGGAGCACACAATCCCCCCGAGAGGTGGACGGGAGCCCTGGATCACCGAGGACCATGACGTGGGCACAGCTGCATCCTGCGACGTGGCAGGGGGGACAGGCCGCTGGCTGCGGGGGGCTCAGGGGGTGAGAAAATGGAGCTTTATATTGTACAACCACCCTAGGCCCATCTGTAATATCACATATTGTGGACCACCCCTTTAACATTTCTCAGGCCTGGGACCACCCCTTTAAGACTAAGTGTGTAAATCCGTGCGATCAGTAACAGCCCCAGGCCTCGTTATACAGTGCAGGACCCTCCCCAAGTAATGCAATGACGTCACCAGCAATCTGCACAATGACGTCACGTCATCAAGCTGAAAAGAAAAAACCGTCTGGCTGCGCAGAGTGCGTGACCCCGCCATAAGGTTATGTACAGTGACTTATCACGCGTGGGTGGCATCTGAGGCCGCTAATCGTGGTTTACGGGAACATTTACCTCAGAGATCCACGCTCTAGGACGTCAGCGTCACCTCTAACGGCCGCGCCTTGGCGTGGTCACGTGATACGCCTCTCTTTCTTCCTATTGGCCAGCGAAGCCTTCACTCACAAAGAGCACGTTCCTCATTGGTCCGCGGGGGCGTTGATTTGTGTGGGCGGTGCTGGAAAGAGCCAGAACTTTGGGGGGAAATGCGGCCGTGATGACGTGTGTGTGTTTGTGTGAGCTCGGTCGGAGCTGACCCTCCACAGCCACCAGGGGGCGCAAAGTGATAACGGCTGATAGTTTGGTGGTCAAATCCGGCAGAGCTCCCCCTGGTGGTGGCTGCTGACAGCCAGGATTATATGTTATCATACAGGGCATGCTGGGAGTTGTAGTTCTGCAACAGTTGGGGGTCACAGACTAGTAGCCTTGCCCTGTAGGGTCAGTTGTTTGGGGTTTTTTTTGCCGCAGCCAATGTTCTCTCTTCCCTTCCCCCAAGAGGCATAACTATTATTTTTTCATCTACATAGCTGTTTATGTGCCAGATGGTTTGCAGTTTTGCATGATGCCACCACGGTGGGTTGGTGGTGGCAATGGCTGTCCAAAAAGGGCAGAATCGTTTCACTTAAAGGGGTTGTGTCCCTTTCAGAAAATCTACATCCTCGGCTCCAGTTGGTTATAAAATATGATACCGCTGTTTACTCACCCTCCCCGGGTCCAGTGAGGAGTCTCTGCTGCCCGCTGCTCCCAGTGTCTAGTATTGGCTGCAGCCAATCAGTGGCTGTATAGGCGGCATTCCGTCAGAGCTCACGGATTGGCTGCAGCGCTGTCGACATCAACGCTGCAGCCAAAACCGACCAGCGGCAGAGACTCGGCGTTGGACCCCGAGACAGGAAGTGAAGAGGTTTGATATGTTAAGATTTTTTGAAAGGGGACAACCCCTTTAAATGACATCAGTCAGAGATTGATAGCGGGTTAAACAGCAGTGATCAGAGCTATTAGTGGCAGGTGGTGGCTGTATAACCCAGCCGGTATCTGTCCGGGATGGTGCAGGCTTATAACCCAGCCGGTATCTGTCCGGGATGGTGCAGGCTTATAACCCAGCTGGTATCTGTCCGGGATGGTGCAGGCTTATAACCCAGCCGGTATCTGTCCGGGATGGTGCAGGCTTATAACCCAGCTGGTATCTGTCCGGGATGGTGCAGGCTTATAACCCAGCCGGTATCTGTCCGGGATGGTGCAGGCTTATAACCCAGCCGGTATCTGTCCGGGATGGTGCAGGCTTATAACCCAGCCGGTATCTGCCCGGGATGGTGCAGGCTCACCTCCTGCGCCCGTATTATAGGGGGTCACCCTTGTACATTGCTTACCAGGCAAAGCGCCATATATTTTGCAGTGGCCATCCATGGTATTGCATCCTTTTTCCTGTATGGGACTGAGCTGTAGTACCGATCACCGCCACAGCAGACTGTATGGCACTATTCCTGGCACTTGTGACTTGGAGTAACGCCATCACACGCCAAAAATAAGGGGTGATACATATATATTGTAAACCAGGTAGCAAAAGAAAAAAAACAGGATGCACTCACCAATCTTCAAAGTAGCAAATTTTATTGAGTCTTCACAATTAAAACTTCATGGCCGGGGGAGAAGAAAAGGAGCTCGTGCGAGCAGGGGAGACGACGGCCGTTTCGCGCGGTCCTTGCGCTTCAACGGGTCTGCATGAGTGAGGGCAGAGTGGTGGATGGGATATGGTGGCCAATAAGCCCACCCCCAACATGAACCCGCCCACACACCTACAACCTCACTCATGTCAAGAAATACAAACTAAAAACATGCACTCGGGTGACATCCGAGTGCAGCCTGAATAAAAACAAGATAAGTTATATACTATTAATCCACATAAATTATGTTTAGGGAAAGAAGAAAAGTTTTTTACAAAAAACAGCAGCGATATAAACAATTGTAAGATATCCTACAGTCGGAATTTTAAGCTTTATGCAAAAAAAATTTTTTTATATAAATATATGCAACACAATAACTCACTCTCTAAAATAAATAATAAAGAGCCTTCACAGAAAAATGGACATATCTATCCTATCATTGAATCCTAATGGTCCCACAGCGTTGGTTCGCATAATCCATTTGGCTTCCTGCCTCAGAAGGAGATTGTCCCAATTACCTCCCCGGGCCGGAGCGTTCACTCGTTCAATCCCTGCAAATGTACGTACAGCGGCGTTACCTCCATGTACATCTTTGATATGTGAAATCAGCCTAGGAACACCTTTCCCGGTAATTATCGACCTGCAATGTTCACGAAATCTGATATATAGGGAACGAATAGTTTTCCCTATATAAAACAACTTGCAGGGACAAAAAATAACACAGACAACGTGATGGGTTTTGCAGGTTATAAAATCTTTTACACAATGATCTGTGCCTCCCATATGCAGTAACCGCTCCGTGTTATGCTGACTACAAAATGAACAATGTCCACATTTAAAATTTCCCTTGGGGACACTGGAATTTAGCCAATTCTTATTATTGTTAGGAACAATTCTATTTCTGACTAATTTATCTCTCAGACGTATGCTGCGTTTATTAGCGATTAGGGGACCTTTTGTGGCGATATCAGCTATGTCTTTATCGCGCTCCAACAAGTGCCAATTTTTCCTGATAGAGGAACGAATATGACTGTCCATTGTGCTAAAACGGAAACAAAAAGTGAATTTCTTCTCTTTATTTTTACCCGTATCGTTAGCACTATTACTGCATATTAACCCTGTATTTCCTCCTTCCATGACTATTTCGATCAGACAAATATTGGGCTCTACAGGTAATAGTGCACATTTCATTGATTTTGTATGTGATGGATTAAATTTTATCTTATCTCATAATACTTTCACTTTTTTGGACAAATGGTTTATACAAGTAGTTGGTACAGCGATGGGCACGCCAGCTGCATGCACATTCGCTAACTTATACTTGGCTTTTTTCGAAGAAAGGTATATCTATTCTGACAGAAATTGTTTTTTAAAACACATCAAATTATTTGCTAGATATATCGATGACATAGTGATCATATGGGATGGTACAGAAGCACTATTCAATGACTTTGTGCTTTTCTTGAACAAAAATAATGACATTTACATCTGTATTTGGAGGGCAGTCATTGGTTTTTTTTAGACATATTTGTTGAAATAAAGGAAGGAGTTATCTGTACCTCTCTGTATCAGAAACCAGTAGCCACAAATGCTATGTTACACTTTAACAGCTACCACCCTAGGCATGTAAAAAATGCATTACCCTATAGTCAATTCCTCAGAGTTAGGAGAGCGAATAACACTGACGAGGGTTTTTCTAGACAATCTTTGGAGATGGAAAAGAGATTTAAACAAAGGGGGTACCCTGCAAAATTGATTCAGTCAGCCCGAAATAGAGTCATGGAAGGAGGAAATACAGGGTTAATATGCAGTAATAGTGCTAACAATACGGGTAAAAATAAAGAGAAGAAATTTACTTTTTGTTTCCGTTTTAGCACAATGGACAGTCATATTCGTTCCTCTATCAGGAAAAATTGGCACTTGTTGGAGCGCGATAAAGACATAGCTGATATCATAGTAACATAGTAAGGCCGAAAAAAGACATTTGTCCATCCAGTTCAGCCTATATTCCATCATAATAAATCCCCAGATCTACGTCCTTCTACAGAACCTAATAATTGTATGATACAATATTGTTCTGCTCCAGGAAGACATCCAGGCCTCAAAAGGTCCCCTAATCGCTAATAAACGCAGCATACGTCTGAGAGATAAATTAGTCAGAAATAGAATTGTTCCTAACAATAATAAGAATTGGCTAAATTCCAGTATCCCCAAGGGAAATGTTAAATGTGGACATTGTTCATTTTGTAGTCAGCATAACACGGAGCGGTTACTGCATATGGGAGGCACAGATCATTGTGTAAAAGATTTTATAACCTGCAAAACCCATCACGTTGTCTGTTATTTTTTGTCCCTGCAAGTTGTTTTATATAGGGAAAACTATTCGTTCCCTATATATCAGATTTCGTGAACATTGCAGGTCGATAATTACCGGGAAAGGTGTTCCTAGGCTGATTTCACATATCAAAGATGTACATGAGGGTAACGCCGCTGTACGTACATTTGCAGGGATTGAACGAGTGAATGCTCCGGCCCGGGGAGGTAATTGGGACAATCTCCTTCTGAGGCAGGAAGCCAAATGGATTATGCGAACCAACGCTGTGGGACCATTAGGATTCAATGATAGGATAGATATGTCCATTTTTCTGTGAAGGCTCTTTATTATTTATTTTAGAGAGTGAGTTATTGTGTTGCATATATTTATATAAAAAAAAAATCTTTTTTGCATAAAGCTTAAAATACCGACTGTAGGATATCTTACAATTGTTTATATCGCTGCTGTTTTTTGTAAAAAAACTTTTCTTCTTTCCCTAAACATAATTTATGTGGATTAATAGTATATAACTTATCTTGTTTTTATTCAGGCTGCACTCGGATGTCACCCGAGTGCATGTTTTTAGTTTGTATTTCTTGACATGAGTGAGGTTGTAGGTGTGTGGGCGGGTTCATGTTGGGGGTGGGCTTATTGGCCACCATATCCCATCCACCACTCTGCCCTCACTCATGCAGACCCGTTGAAGCGCAAGGACCGCGCGAAACGGCCGTCGTCTCCCCTGCTCGCACGAGCTCCTTTTCTTCTCCCATGGCCATGAAGTTTTAATTGTGAAGACTCAATAAAATTTGCTACTTTGAAGATTGGTGAGTGCATCCTGTTTTTTTTCCTTTGCTACCTGGGACACATATGTTATATCTTTTTTGCCATGGCTGTTGCTGACATGATATAGCTTTCTAGTACCGGCTTTCCTGAAGATTATGGATTTAGTTGGGGCAGTGCCGTCCATATGCTATTTTCTCTCTTTTATTCGATATATATTGTAAAAACTGCTGCAATGGGATGAGATTAACCTTTACATGCAATCCCAAAATAATGTCTGAAATGTCACGGAAGCGTTGCCAAGTTCTAGTAGGCGGATTTTGGAAGATGAGATATAGAAAGCGCTGGGAATAGTCAGCAAACCTTCCCGGCTCTTGTGCTGCAGCGGAGCTTTTCAGCAGATCATCATATACTGTATACAACAGCTGGTGGGATCATCGGGCTGGTGGTCTATGACTACAGCTCCCAATGTACAGTATCACACGGACCTTTACAGATCAAGGCATGCTGGGAGTTGTAGTTTCATCAGAGCAGAAGACTTCTGTATAGCTGTAACTACATGCGGACCACCCATAGGCTTTAAATGTCCTGGCGGTCTGCGCTCTGCTCTAGTGATGATCGAAAACAGAGCAGCTGCGGGAGCCAGGAGCAGCCGTCAGACACAGCCAGACTCCCCATAGAGAAAGCAGAGAGGGTTCATTACCGCCTCTGCTTTCCCGATCATTGCATATACAGCACTGAATTAGCACATTGTCTACAGAGTAGGGATCACCGGGTCATTAGGAGACCTAGTCAGCTCTGGAGGCTGAATATCCTCTGTAACTGGGGCTAAGGTACCAACTCTAGTTACAGGGGAAATTAGATAAAAATTCTGTGTTTCACCTACTACGTGTCTTGGGGGACACTCGCTTGGCAGCA
This sequence comes from Ranitomeya imitator, assembly GCF_032444005.1. Lineage (NCBI taxonomy): Eukaryota > Metazoa > Chordata > Amphibia > Anura > Dendrobatidae > Ranitomeya > Ranitomeya imitator. The sequence continues at coordinate 646,000,182 of NC_091285.1, forward strand.
GAATAATCAGACACAGGCACGGTTTTTTCAGGTAAACAGTCCATATGGTTTATTATACTCTCAGCATAAACCACTGTAGGCCATGTTACCTATCACAGACCTCACAAAGTCCTTTACTTCATCATATATGGCTTTACAAATCCTTCATTATTTAAGCCTGTATCTCTCCAGTCACAGGGTGACTGCACAGTTCAGAAACTGTCCTATGTTAGCGCACACAGTTCCCCATACCAGGGGTTACCTCTTAGAAGCTCCTGCTCCACAGGTTGACTCCACGTCAGTCCTGGCTTCGCCAGCACAGAAGCCGTCCCAGGCTCTGTAGGTATACGGTCTCTAGGTGCTTCCAGGACGTCTCCACTCCCAGGAGACTCCAACACTGACCATCCAGGACCTACAGCACACAGGCCACTCAGTGACAGAGCCCAAACATGTGCTATTCAGGAATTCCCAGGATTTCCAACACAGGCTTCCAGGGCCTTGCACTTGGACCACTCAGATCCAAACTCAGGAACCATGTGACCCACACCCTGGTCACATTACATACCCATAACCACTCCCCTGGGTGGGAGTGTGGGTGTGTGTGACTAGTTTAACCCACCCATCTCTCATAACTAGCCCTGCCAGTCTCTCATTGGAACTAAACATTTACATGTTGGACTACAGGTCCCAGACCACAACACAACTTTAGACTCCTCTGCGACACACGTACCGGCCATCTACAATTCTGCCGGACTTTGTCTCAACCCAATTGTGCCTCCAAGTGCATCTTGAAGTGCACACGCAGCGCCCCCTGGCTGTAACATTGGTCACTGCACCACAATATATATACACACACTAAGGCCGGCTTCACACTTGCGAGTTTTACGGACGTAAGAGCGCAGAAACTACGTCCGTAAAACTCACAAAAAATACGGCACAATTATTCTCTATGCCCCTGCTCCTATCTGCAGTATTAAACTGATCAGTATTATACGGCTTTCTACGGCCGTAGAAAATTGCAGCATGCTGCGTTTGTCACCGTATTGCGCAAATAAAACGTCAATGAAAGTCTATGGAAGCCCCAAAAATACAGATCACACACGGACCAGCAGTGTGACTTGCGAGAAATACGCAGCGCTGTTAGAGAGAAAAGCCGGCAATTCAGTGCGGTGTACAGTAAAATCACACTGACAGCTTACAATAGAATAGGTAGAATAAATGTGTACACGTAGAATAGGTATATATATATATATATATATATATGTCAGTGAAACACATATATGTATATATATTATTATTTTATACAGCGCTAGATAGCTTTAAAGCCGGTAATTCAATTACCGGCTTTTGCTTTCTCCTTCCTAAAACCCGACATGATATGAGACCTAATTAAAAGGATACCAGTATCGTGCAAATATCCGTCATTAAGGCAATACTCAATAAGCAATAGTATAGAAAAGGGAGGACTTTGAGTTTTAGCACAAAATACAAACATTATTAGAAATCAAAAAACAATACAGGAATAAAAATGGATATCATAGGTCAAACAAGTAGTAATATGTGAACCATACCCAGGTGAAGTTATTAAACCAAAGATTCACACTTTAAAACTCAGAAGAATTCTATCTGGGCAATGATATGGAGTGTGGGTATATTGTAAATACCTTCCCAGGGACCAATGTTCCCAAATTTCCAAACCCCCACTACTCATATCCATAAACCCACATGGGACACTCATAGCCAATACATCAATAGCAAATCACAATCAATAATTACCCATGTCCAGTAAATGTGTGAGTCCCGGTTACCCCAACGCGCGTTTCGCGTGCTAACTGTAGCCTCGCTTCCTCAGAACGAGGGTCTTCAGTGATTGGATTGGGCGTTCAATAAAATATTAAAACAACCTTTGTTTTTATTTCATTAAAATAATTTTGAAAAATGTGTTTGTGTATATTTTTAACCCTTTACTAGTATTGGATTAATAATGGATAGGTGTCATAATTGACGCCTCTCCATTATTAATCTGGCTTAATGTCACCTTACAATAGCAAGGTGACATTAACCCTTCATTACCCCATATCCCACCGCTACACGGGAATGGGAAGAGAGTGGCCAAGTGCCAGAATAGGCGCATCTTCCAGATGTGCCTGTTCTGGGGTGGCTGGGGGCAGATATTTTTAGCCAGGGGGGGGCCAATAACCGTGGACCCTCTCCAGGCTATTAATATCTGCCCTCAGTCACTGGCTTTACTACTCTGGCGGAGAAAATTGTGCGGGAGCCCACGCCAATTTTTTCCGCCATTTAACCCCTTAATTTACTAGCTAGAACGGCCAAATTTTGCATAGACACTATACTAACAGTAGTGTGGAATATGCAAAAAAAATGGTGATATGAGATGGTTTACTGTATGTAAACCATGTCTCATATCATGTCGGGTTTTGGAAGGAGAAAGCAAAAGCCGGTAATTGAATTACCGGCTTTCTGCTATATCGCGCTGGATGAAATATTAATATATATAAATATATGTGTCTACTGATTTTATATATATATATATATATATATATATATATATATATATATATATATATATATACACACATATACACAGTATATATGTTTTTTTTTTTTTTAACACATGGATCCCTTGTATAGCCGTATGTCGATAAAAACACGCAGTACGGATGACATACGGTTTACATACGGAGGATGCCATGCGCAAAAAACGCTGAAACACCCTGCCTACGGAGGAGCTACGGACCACTATTTTCGGGACTTTTCAGCGTATTACGGCCGTAATATACGGACCATATTTTCATACGCTGAGTGTGAAGCTGGCCTAATGGTTACAGAAAAAAGAACACGATTTTACATGTATTTTAATGGTCTTTGGGGGCGGGTCATAAAATGTAAAATAAATTTTTCCTTTATTGTCTGATCGATATCGCCCCACATTGGCAAAAAAATATATATATGGAAACAACATTAAATGTGTTACAAAATAAAAATGAAAAAATTCACTGGACTATCTGAATGAGAAAAATATTTACAGCTCTTTAAATTACATGTACGAAACAGAAAAAAAAGCCGTGCTGAGAGGGAAAATGTTCTGGTCCTGAACGGTCACATTTTGGCACACTGCTTCTTTTAGATGCTGGATCAGCCGGCGGTTAGTTTTGCAGCCGTTCGAACCCTGAAGACGGAGCGTATGCACAATGTCGATTTTTGCACCGCCGCGTATTATCCTCTGAAGCTTCTGCAGTCGGGTTCCGGACAGAAGTGCCTGTAAGAGACGTCCTGTGCATATGAAAAACATAAATAAAAATGGAGGTTCCTGAAGCTTCTCCTATCATAGATGGGCATCCGAGTGCTGTACGATTTTTCCACAGACCCATAGACTTGCATTGGCGAGTTTCATCAAAATCGGACACGTTTCCAAAATTTTGTGCAGAAAAGTACACGGACATGTGACACGGCTCTATAGACTTTAATAGGCAGCAGTCGCATGCGAAACACTGACGTCCGTACGAGCCCTTAGCAGGATCCCGTCACCCAATGAATGAGACTTTCCCGTTGGCATGCTTACTCGTCAGATAATAAATATATTAACTATGGCAGCCAACTTGTTGCCTGAACAATACCAGAATTTTTTTTAATACAGAATCTGTCTTGATGGGCAGCACGGTGGCTCACTGGTTAAACTGCAGCCTTGCAGCGCTGGGGTCCTGGGTTCTTATCTCATCTAAGACATCATCACCAAGCAGTTTGTAGGTTCTCCCCGTGTTTGCGTGGGTTTCCTCCACTTTTCTCCCCCACTCCAAAGCCACACTGACAGGGAATGTAGATTGTGAGCCCCAATGGGGACAGCGATGATGGAATTAATGGCGCGATACAAATTAGAAAAATAGTTTACAGACTCCTTTTAAAAGCTTCAATTCCCATCGAGTTTCTCTATCCCCCCTGTCAGCGCCATGTATATTACAGATGCCCAATCTACACATCTATCGGACCTGGGATCAGGCCGAGGAGCAGATGTCACTTACATAATGGCACGGAAGGATCGGACACAAGGCTCAGGGGGCCAGAGTGACACGTTTCACTTGTAGGGTAATTGCAAGGTACGTCTATAAGGGTCAAGTGTCATAATGTCAATCAGATGAAAGCGGATCCATTAGCAGATTTCACAATAGAAATGGAAAACATTGCTAAATAGATTTCTTAGACCAGATGAAGCTGGTGTATTTACTGTAAAAATCCATATCAAGAATGGTTTTGTAATGTTGATATTAAAATAAGCATTTTATTCGTCCGCCTGTAGAGTGAGGGAGATCATAAGTCCAAGAGCTGTAGCTTGTACTGAGCAGTGTGAGATTCAGCAGCACCTGGGACGAGGGACACTGAGGAGCTGTCAATCAGGGTGAATAAGCAGAGATTCAGCAAGGAAGGGGAGACACTGAGATGTCGATCAGGGTAGAGGGAAGTAGATTCAGTAGGAAGAGGGGACACTGAGGAGATGTCGATCAGGATAGATAAGCAGAGATTTCATCAGGAAGGAGGGACACTGAGGAGCTGTCATTCAAGGTAGATAAGCAGAGATCCAGCAAGGGAAGGATACTGAGCAGCTGTCGATCAGAGTAGATAAGCAGAGATTCAGCAAGGAAGGGGGGACACTGAGGAGCTGTCGATCAGGGTAGAGGGAAGTAGATTCAGTAGAAGAGGGGACACTGAGGAGCTGACGATCAGGGTAGATAAGCAGAGATTCAGCATGAAGGAGGGACACTGAGGAGCTGTCGATCAGGGTAGAGGGAAGTAGATTCAGCAGAAGGGGAGGCACTGAGGAGCTGTCGATCAGGGTAGATAGCAGAGATACAGCAGGAAGGGGGGGGGGACACTGAGGAGCTGTCGATCAGGGTAGATAGCAGAGATACAGCAGGAGGGGGGCACTGAGGAGCTGTCGATCAGGGTAGATAGCAGAGATTCAGCAGGAGGGGGGCACTGAGGAGCTGTCGATCAGGGTAGATAGCAGAGATTCAGCAGGAGGGGGGCACTGAGGAGCTGTCGATCAGGGTAGATAGCAGAGATTCAGCAGGAGGGGGGCACTGAGGAGCTGTCGATCAGGGTAGATAGCAGAGATTCAGCAGGAGGGGGGCACTGAGGAGCTGTCGATCAGGGTAGATAGCAGAGATTCAGCAGGAGGGGGGCACTGAGGAGCTGTCGATCAGGGTAGATAGCAGAGATTCAGCAGGAGGGGGGCACTGAGGAGCTGTCGATCAGGGTAGATAGCAGAGATTCAGCAGGAGGGGGGCACTGAGGAGCTGTCGATCAGGGTAGATAGCAGAGATTCAGCAGGAGGGGGGCACTGAGGAGCTGTCGATCAGGGTAGATAGCAGAGATTCAGCAGGAGGGGGGCACTGAGGAGCTGTCGATCAGGGTAGATAGCAGAGATTCAGCAGGAGGGGGGCACTGAGGAGGTGTCGATCAGGGTAGATAGCAGAGATTCAGCAGGAGGGGGGCACTGAGGAGCTGTCGATCAGGGTAGATAGCAGAGATTCAGGAGGGAAGGGGGGGCACTGAGGAGCTGTCAATCAGGTTAGATAAGGAGAGATTTAGCAGGAAGGGGGGACACTGAGAAGCTGTCAGGTCAGGTGGTCAAAAACAGAGTTTACACCAGGAACCACATGCTTTCATAATACTGCGATTCTCATATGGAGACGTTACTGCAGTGCCCCCTCAGACATAAGGGTGCAAGTGCAACTGCATTCTCCTACCTCCAAAGTCTGATGGAGAAAAAAAAAAAGCACTGTCTGTACAATATACAAACCGGTATAGAAGAACATACACCAAAGTGTCTCACCATGTGTCCACTTTAATAAATTACACTTTGCAGCTTTCTCACACTTGGTGGCGCCGTTGATCGCCCTGATAGGGAAAGTCACACACACACACAGGGGGTCCCTATATCACCCCTTCACCTAACAGTGTTCATTAAATAAGATGGCCAAAGACAACGAGCCAGAAATAATTGTGCCACCAGAAGCGAACGATACTCCCACGTGCCCAGCGTGTCGTGGCACATCAGTCCGTGCCGTATAATGCAGTCCTTCTCCGGGGAAGATCAGCGGTGACGTCCCTCCAGAAGAGAAGCAAAGTCCGGTGAGCAGACAAGTTTATGCTGCACGTGTCCCAGCACCATCATCTCTCCTCTGCGAGCCTCCCCGACACTGACCGCCACCAGCTCCTGCAAGGGAATCAATGGGAGACAGTGAAGCCAGGTCTATAAAGCAGAGAACAGTCCTCCATTGCGGAGGTGACGCCGAAGAGCCCACGGACTTTCCATTACATGTAAATGTCTCATACACGGCCGCGTGCTAATTACATGGTAACGAGCAGAGCTTTGTTACCTGGAGGTGACTCATCCTGTCCGCAGAGCTGAACAGCGGAGCACTGCGACAACACGAGGCGGCGTGCTGCGCTCTGTACACAGAGGAAACTGGAAAGCAGAGCAATCTGGATATATACGTGCAGAACGATTACTCATGGGAGAAAACTAAGCAGCGGATATCTCAGCTCCAGATCACAGCTATGAAATACGTATACTTTGGCTATACTATAACATTCCATGTTAAAGGAGTATTTCATTAACGGCTTTCCTTAAAGAGAGCCTGCCATCTCGGAAAACGCTGCTTACCTACAGATTGATTCTAAATCTGCATGTAAGTAGCGTTAAAATGTTATCCTGCAACTTAAAGTGTGACTACCTTGAGAAAATGAAGCTATTTCCTTCCGGAAACTGCCGGCTTTCAGTCATGGAGGTGTGCGCTGAGCGGCTACAGTCACAGCTCACTATACACCCAGGCACTTTGACAGCTTCGGGAAGAGCGAGCTTCAAAGTGTCGGGACGTGCTTAGATCCGCCGCTCACAGTGTAGTCAGTGGTGCCCTGAGCGATGCTGTAGTTGCTTCATGCACGCCACATGACTGAAAGCCGGCGGGGTCACGGGGGAGGAAATAAGTTCACTCTTCAGTTCTTATTTAGGCAGCATACTCCAGCAAGCAGGACCTGTGGACTCAGGTCACGTGACCCTGATGATATCGTCAAAGGTCCCTTCTGCACTTCTATGTTGCTGCCTGCATGTGATTGGTCAGTGTCATACAGGAGACCAAAGAACACGCCCCCAGTGAAAACTGTCTGAAAACTGATTAGGTGCCAAATATTTCACTGCTACTAATAACTCCGAAACAGAGAGGAATAATTTAAAATAAAAAAATTATTCAGCTCTGCAGCCACCATTCCCTGGTGTGTCCAGCGCAACATTAAAAATCTGGTTTAAGGAAACTGTCTGGGCACGATCTGATGTAACTGCAAATGATTCTGCAATTGTCTATCGTCCAGTGAGTGCACAGGTCCCGTTAGGGACCATGTATGATACTTTTTTGCCAAGTTGCATCCCGCCATGGCCAATCTCGCACCGGACAGGCGAGTGTGCCCGGACGACCCCTTATTTTTTTATTTTAATATATCTTTTTTTTTTTTTTTTTTTTTTATTATTAAATAGATTTTTATTGAAAGCGAATATGAACAATACAATTTATGCATTTTCCAGTATATTACAAAATTTTTACATTTTCCAAACCCCCAACAATCCCAACAAAACCCAAACCTCCCCCTCCCCTGACAGCTCATACCCAGTTATACTTTGTTACCAGTATTGATGGCTCTTTGAGCCATTTGAATCACTTATGTCCGCTTGTTCTTTAGCACTCTCTTCCTTTCAGAGGCCCTCATCCTCCCATTTCCCATACCTACTATCCCAGCTCGAGCCACGGAGACCACATTTTATCAAACGTTTCTATTTTCCCACGTCTTTTGTAAACCCCCTTTTCCAAATTGAGACCATGTTTAACATATTTCAGGAATTCACCCCTTGTAGGCGGCTCATCCTTGATCCAGTTCCTTGCTATTACCTTCCTTGCCATATATAATAGCCTAGCTATTGCTATCTTCCAGGTGTTATCCACTCTAATTTCCTCTACATGTCCCAGTATACACACTATCGGATCTCTCGGCACTCTGCATTTATACGCCCCTTCCACACGGCTCATTACCACCAACCAGAAAGCAACCAGTCTTGGACATGTCCACATCATGTGGTATATTCCTGCATTCTCAGTCTTACATCTCGGGCATTCAGAGTCCGCACGCAACCCCGCTCTGTGCAACACTTCCGGTGATTTATAGACTCTGTGCAAGATGTACAGCTGCGATAGTCTATACGGCTCGCTCAGTGACACTCGTGGAACCCACTCCAACACCGACTCCCAGGTTTCATCCTCCATTGGGCCTAAATCTCTTTCCCATTTCGCTCTCGCTTTTAGAGGGAAGTCTAGTAAATATGCATGTAGAAGGTCCTTATAAAGGGTGGTAATGACTCCCCTTGTGGACCCTTCCCCACATACGTATTCCAGAACTATGTCCTCCTGGATCTCAATACCACCGCCCTTGTTTTGCGCTTTAAAGGCATGTTTCATCTGAGCATATTGATACTCCCCAGTCGGTCTCAATCCAAACTCTCCCTGCAGCTGCGAAAAGGACTTTAATCCTTGTTGTTGAATTATCTGAGCCACCAAGTGGATTCCTTTGGCCTGCCACTCCGCCAGCACTCCAAGAGCCGCAAACTCAACCAAATTATTATTAAGCCATATCGGTGTAAATTTAGTCAGCCCCGTAACCCCCCGAATATGTCGCAGTCTGGTCCATAATTTATGTATCAAAAACATAGTTGGGTATAATTTCCCCAATACTCCCAAGGAGCCATCCTCCAGACACTGCGCCACCGGTCTTCGGTTTGTCACCCTCTCCATCAAGTGTTGTACCGCACTGGTAGACGCTCCCCGCGCCCAGCCCTTCAAATGCTGGCTCTGGGCTGCAAGAAAATATAACTCAGGATTGGGTAAAGCCAATCCTCCATCTTCCTTGGGTCGCTGAAGCGTCTCCAGGCGAATACGTGGGTACCGCCTCCCCCATATCAGGCTTCTAAAAAGAGCATTAATCTGCCGGAATTTCCCACGTGGAATCCAAACTGGCGCATTATGTAGGACGTAAAGTAATTTGGGCATCAGAACCATTTTAATGAGATTAACCCTACCCACCACCGATAGGTGTAATTTATTCCACGCATCCACTTTTGCTTTAAGGGCGCCCATGAGAGGAGTCAAATTCCTATACAAAAACTCTGTAACTGGCATCGAGATCCATATTCCCAGGTATTTGAAAAGGGATGCCACCTTAAGCCGCCCCTCTCCCAATGGCTCACTTCTGCTCTCCTCCACCCCATCCACCTCGAAGAGGACCGATTTATCCCAATTTATCCTCAATCCCGACAAGGCTCCAAATTTCCCAATGATCTCGATAGCCCCATTCAAGGCTTCATCCGGGTCCGCCAGGAACAGTAAAATGTCATCTGCATATAACGCGATCTTCTCCTCAACACTCCCATATCTGAACCCAGGAACCTCATCCGATTGTCGGATCTTAGCGGCCAGTGGCTCCACAGCTAAGGCAAACAGAAGGGGCGACAGTGGGCAACCCTGCCTCGTACCTCTGGCCAACTTTATAGGCTGAGAAAGTTCCCCATTCACTCTAATTCTAGCTGTTGGTAGTGAATATAACAGTTGAGTCCATGCCACAAATTGCGGACCAATACCCATACACTTCAACACCCGCCAGAGATATCCCCACTCCACACTGTCAAACGCCTTATGGGCATCCAAGGATGCAATAACCCTTCGGCCACAGTTGTCAGACTTCAGCTGTAGGTTCATATGCAGCCTCCGCAGATTAACCGCTGTAGACCTGTCAGGCATAAAACCAGACTGATCCGGATGTACAAGGCTAGCAATGACGCTGGACAAACGGGTAGCTAACACCTTGGCCAAGAGTTTGACATCGATGGTTAACAGAGAGATTGGTCGATACGACTCAGGCTTCCCCAGATCCTTATCCTCCTTCGGAATAACCACTATAATAGCCTCCCTCATAGATGCTGGGAGATACCCTTGGCATCCAGCCTCCTCCAGTACTAACTTTAATCTGGGAATCAGCACTTCCTCCAAACTTTTATAGATTTCGGCTGGTAACCCATCAACCCCAGGTGCCTTCCCATTAGCCATAGACTTCAGCGCCCGACTCAGTTCCTCCTCGGTGATAGGGGCATCGAGGCTCACCCCATCCTCCTCACTCAATTTCGGAAGACCCAGACTCTCAAGGAAAGTCTCCGTATCTCCGGCTGACTCATTGACCCTGGAGGAATATAAGTCCGCGTAAAAGTCCGCAAAGACCTTTATAATTTCAGGTGTTTCAGATACCCTGCTCCCCCCATCTGAAACCAACGAATGTACATACGAGGTACCACGCTGAGCCGCGGCTACCACCGATAGCATGTGTCCCACTGTTTCTCCCTCCTGAAAATAAGCCACCCTCTGAAACTCCCGCTTCCTTTCAGCTTTTCCCAGCAGAATCTTTTCCATACAATTTTGCGCTGTTCTCAACCTTTTCTCTGCCTCAGAAGTCCCCAGCACTACCATCTCGTCCTCTGCGGCTTTCAGCTCCTCCATCGCCACTCTCTCCGCCTCCCTTGTCCTCCTCTTACACCTACTAATGTCTCTAAATAGTAACCCTCTCAGGTACGCTTTCATTGCATCCCAAACAGTTAGAGCATCTGTACTCCCATCATTTAAAGCAAAGAATTCCGTCACCTCCTTCCCTATACCGTCCAAATCAATACTCTGTAACCAGTTAGGATGGATCTTCCATTCTCTCCCACTTGCGGTCCGTGTCCCCAACAACCTAACCTCCACCTCAATTGGACTGTGATCCGAAAGGGCCCTCGGCAGATAACGCACCTCTCCCACCATTGTGTCCAACAGGCGGTTACCCAGCGCCATATCAATTCTGGATAGCGTAGCATGAGCCGGCGAGTAGCACGAGTACCCTCTCTCCCCAACATGTCTAACTCTCCATAGATCAATCATGCCTATTTCACGCACATAGGTACCAAATGTTGTAGTGTGCCCCTCCGACCTGTTCTGGGTGTTCTTATTTTTATCCCAAAAGTCATCACAGATATTGTTCAAATCCCCAATAATTAAGAGTGGTAGTGGTTCCCATCGTTGCACCCTCTCCAACACCTCCCTGATCTTCTTACTTGAATATGGAGGTGGAATATACATTGCCGCCACACACAATCTCACTCCATACAATATACATTGTATCACCACATACTGACCCTCAGCATCCACACATACTTTCACCTCTTCATACTGCACTCCCACCGGCACCAACACTGACACACCTCTTGAGTACGTCGAAAAGGTAGAATGATACCCTTTCTGTATCCAACGTCTATTCAGTACATCCACTTTCTCCTGTATCAAGTGCGTCTCTAGCAAGCATATCATAGAAGCCCGCTGATCCTTCGCATACTGCAAGCTCGCAGCTCTCCTAGATTTATCCGCCAGACCTCTCACATTCCAACTCAAAATCTTAAAGCGGTCCCCTATTATGTGACTCATCATCTTTAGTTATGTCTTTACTTCCCGTTCTGAGCTGTCTAACTTCCCTCCCCACCCTTACCCCTACCCCCCCTCCCCCACACCCCCCAATACTATACATTCTGCCTCTTATCAAGAGTGGGGCACCATCACCCATTGCGAACACTCTTGTTAACGTAACCTTCTCCTTCCGCCTCCCGCTACCGTTTATAACAGAATTCGGCGCAATTCTTAGAAGAACAATATAATTCAACCTGTATTAAATTACAACTGCAAGAAACTAAATAAACTTTTAGTACGCTGCACACCCTTCCTCCCTCGTACTTCTCCGCCGCATCAGCACACCCAGTACATTCCCTGAATAATACCCAGCTCCACCCTTCAACCTTCACATTTCAATTACCAGTGTACTGTCAGTCCATCTCTTTTTCCCCTTTTTGAAAGAATTAAAATACCTCCCGACTAACCCACCCCACATTTTCAATCTCCTTTCCCTTTAAGCTTTTTAGCATTAAGATCTATCCACTGGGTAGCGTCCTCCGGCGTCTGGAAAAAATGAATCTTATCCAGCGCTACCACTCTCAGTCGTGCCGGAAACATCATGGAGTATTGCACTCCCAGTTCTCTCAGCCGTCTCTTGATACCCGTGAACATCATCCGTTGTTTCTGTACCAGGGCGGAATAGTCAGGGTAAATAGCAACTCTTTGACCTCCAATTGTCAGATCCGTCATGTCTCTAGCTTTCCTCAGGATAATGTCTCTGTCTCTGTAGTTTAGGATTTTGGCAAGCATGGTACGGGGATTTGCTCCAGGGACAGGTGGTTTCGGTGGGACCCTGTGGGCTCTTTCTACCGCAAATACTTTTGTCAGTGCTGCATCACCAAAGGTCTCAAGGAGCCAGCTTTCAATATACTCCGTGGGATTCCTCCCCTCAATTTTTTCAGGGACACCCACTATACGAATGTTATTTCTTCTGGACCTGTTCTCCAGATCCTCATTTTTTGCAGCCAGCTCCGATATTGCCTGAGTAAACTTCCTCTCCGCTTTCTGCAGCTGCACTATATGGTCTTCTGCCGTGCTCACTCTTTCCTCCACAGCCCCCACACGTTTGTCAATCTTCTGCAGGGCTGCATTTATCTGGGCTGTATCCCCCTTGACCTCCTGTAGCTGCTGGGTGAGGGATTGTTTGCATGATGATACCAGTGCAAAAACATCTCTAAGGGTGGGCTCTGCTCCTGACTCCTTATCTTCAGATCCCCCTACTACCACCGCCATGTCACCATCCCTGCTCCCCTGTTGTACCTCCTGCTCCTCTGCTGGGCTTTCCTCCTCTCCTTCTGTGTCTGTGTCTGCTCCGGCATCCTCCTCTGCTTTTCCTGTGTTCCCTGCGGCCTCCACTCTAGCAAACTGCTGGAGCTTTGCCGCCGCCGACATTCTCTTCTGGCATGCCGCGTTGTCCTTCTCCGCCTTCTCTCTGGCGTCGGCGCCATCTTGGCTGATCCCAGCCTCGCCGGCTCCTGCATCTCTTTGCCTCCTCCTGGTCATATTTGTTGACCTCGAGGCCGCCTCTATTCACCGCCGCACTCCCGGGACTTTCCTGCAGCCGGTAAGCGCCTTGAATCGCCGCTCAGCTGCGGCTTATAAGGATAAATTGAGCGTTAGCAGCGGGAGCGCTCTGTCACACGTCCGCTCACATGGACGTTCAGGCCACGCCCCCCATTTTAATATATCTTTACATGTTGAGAAGAATTTTATTTTTTTTCTAGTTAACCCAACTTTTCTGGAATAAATGTTCTTACCTGTAAGAAGGAGCAAGATGTACCCATGTTGACATCAAGAGTGACCTTGCCCAGGATGAGCTGCACCTTGCCCGATTTTCTCATCACTAGTTTCCCGATCTGACCCTCAGACAGATCATTCAGGGAGCAGCTTTCATCTGCCGCATTTGCCTCCTATTATTAGAGAAGAGATGTGACGGAGATAACAGTGATCCAACATTTATGTTCAGCGTATGACGGTCTCTAATTAGTGCACCATAAATAGAAAGATTGATCACAATGATCCAAATGACATGGGGGGTTGTGAGTCTACGGGTCGGCGGGATATATGCTACTAGATGGTGGCCTGATTCTAACGCATATTCTAGAATATGCATGTAGTTATTTATGAAGTTTTCAGAATAATGCAATTTATACTCAGGATTCGGCCGGCCGGGCGCGACCAATTAGCGAAGCGTGGTTCAAATTCCGCACCAATTCGCGGCCGGACTGCGCCTGTCGCTGATTGTTCATGGCCAGGCATGACCAATCAAGGAAGCCAGGGCCTGCTCCAGGTTTTTGAGGGCGAAAGAGTCTCAGTGGGCCCGGCCCTCTTCAACACATACCACGATTCATGATGCACAGATGCAGCAAAGAAATATAGCACAGCCAAGTAGCATATAACACAGCCCACGTAGCATATAACACAACCCACGTAGTATATTGCCCAGCCATGTAGTATACAGCACAGCCCCCCTCGTATATATCACAGACACGTAGTATATTGCACAGCCACGTAATATATTGCACAGCCACGTAGTATATAGCACAGCCATGTAGTATATAACACAGCCCATGCAGTATATAACACAGGCCCATAGTATAGAGCACAGCGATGTAGTATATTGCCCAGCTACGTAATATATACCACAGCCACGTAGTATATGGCACAGAGACGCAGCATATAACACCGCTCACGCAGTATATAACACAGCCCACGTAGTATATACCACAGCGATGTAGTATATAGCACAGCCCACATAGTATATAGCACAGAGACGTAGTGTATAACACAGCCCACATAGTATATAGCAATGTGGGCACCATATCCCTGTTATATACTCACCTTCCGTCGGACCCGGATCCAGCCCAGGCGTTTACCGATGCTCCGGTACCAAGAATGCATTGCGGTCTCGCGAGATGATGATGTAGCGGTCTCGCGAGACTGCTACGTCATCATCTCGCGAGACCGCAATGCATGGACCAGAGTGTCACGAGGAGCAGCGGGAAAGGCTCCGGAAGGTGAGTATATAATGATTTTTTATTTTTTTAATTATTTTTAACATTAGATCTTTTTACTATTGATGCTGCATAGGCGGCATGAATAGTAAAAAGTTGGTCACACAGGGTTAATAGCAGATTAACGGACTGCGTTACACCGCGGCATAACGCGGTGTAACGCATCCATTAACCCGGTGTGAGCGCTGACTGGAGGGGAGTATGGAGGGGGCGAATTCGCAGCGGGACTGTGCCCGTGACAATCAGCGACGCGGGATTTCCGTGACAGACAGACAAACAGAAGGAAGTGCCCTTAGACGATTATATATATATAGATGTACAGCTACAAACATCGACACCCAGCAGACACAGAATGAAGGCAGAATGCTGTACACACATTCAGTATACATTTGCCCCATAGAGTCCATTTGGGATGATCAAGGGTTTGGACACTTCTTTTTGCCATCACCAAAAATGTCCATATTGCTTTTCTTACACCCTGCCTACCCCACCCATAGATTTTTCGGCATCTATTCACTTTTCTTTAGCGGTTTTCTGTGTTCCCAACCAGGGCTGTGGAGTCGGTAAGCCAAACCTTCAACTCCGACTCCTCAATTTCCATGACACCGACTCCACCAAAATGGGCTCTGACTCTGACTCCGACTCCACAGCCCTGTTTAAAACATGCGAATGCTTGCTGTGATCCATCACTTCCTGCTCGCGATGGCGACATATCCCGTGAACACCATCGCTGGGGTCCAAGTCAGCACCATCAATACCCAAAATACCTCCTTTCTAAGCCCGTCCACTCCACTTACTAAGCCAGGAGGCAGATTAATGCACGGGTACCGTACAGAACTTTCCTTGGCGCATGCATGCAGCAGACGGATCACATCGGCAGCTGCATGAGTCTTTTTATGTTAAGACGGATCTGTGATGATCGGTACGAGACTGGAGGTCCGGAAGGGGAACACTTTATAAGGACCATCACAGGAAGCTCGGAGGAAGGAGAAGAGGGACCATCTGACTGCAAGCAGCAGAGTGGGAAGAGGACAACAAGGGTAATGCAATGTATTTGCAAAATTGTCCAGTTTGATGCGTTGCCGTAGAAGACAGCGGAAGTAGTGACTATCCCCTCTAATACACCACAGTGATTAAAGGGCATAAGGTCAATCACGTGGCACACCATCACTGCAGGGAAGAAAACCAAGAACGAGAGACCACTGGAGCATCAGCTTAAGGCCGGGATCACACATACGCGCGATACGGTCGAGTCTCGCAGGTGAAAACCCTCCTCTGGCGCCAGCACTCCGGAGCGGAGCGTGCAGCCGCACAGCAACACATGGAGATGCACGCTCCGCTCTTGAGTGCCGGCACCAGAACAGGGTTTTCACCTGCGAGACTCGGCTGTATCTCACGTATGTGTGATCCCGGCCTAATTTGTAGAACGACATTAAATTGGCCACATTCTTCCTCCCACCCAGAGACAGGATTACTTTTCACCTGTAACCTATCCAATCCTTCTGAAATATCATGCCCGATCGCATCTATGGGGGTGGGAGACAACTAATAAATGTGCACAACCAACCACAGTCCTACGCACCTGGCTTTTGTCCTTCACTAGTAGCATGTGGCCGTCCTCACCCTGAACTTCAGTCCTGACCGGTCGGGAGTCTTGGGTAGGCGGCTGTCCTGGAAGTGTGTCCGGGAGCTGCATGAAGAACAAAGTGTCTTCTCCGGAGACCTGCAGAGATTCCAGTAACTCCGGAAGTGAGATGTCCTTTTTCTCTGGGGGCTTTTTCACGGCTGGAGCTTTGCCTGGTGGAACACCAGTCTTTAATGTACCCTCGTCGTCTTCCATAGGTTCTTCCTTCACTGTTAAAAGGAAAACACATCCTATGACACAAAGGTCTGAAGCGAAGGTGGACAGTGGGCAAACCTTTTAAGATCAAAAATGTATCTCGTATCCAAAGGAAAGATCAGACCATTGGGACTTCACTAGCCGGAGGAAAAGGCTCATCTGAGCACAACCTAAATGAAGCAGAGACCGAGCATGTGCAGCTCTACTCCATTCATTGCCTGTGGGACTGCCGGGGAAAACAGTACAGTGCTCCGCTCTTTACTGCAGTCCCACAGACAATGCTTGACCTTCTCTGCAGAGCTCAAGGTCCCAGTATAGGGGATAACTTGTCAACAATAGGCAAGTTATCCCCATATTCTCAATACGTTTTTATATTAAGAGAGGATAGGGGATAACTTGCCTATTATTGGCTGTCCGATCACTGTGACATGTATACACACATAAACAGTGGCTTGCAAAAGTATTCACCTCCCAGGCCAAAATACATGAGGGAGACTCTCCAAATGTATGGTGCAAGGTGATGTGGACAGATGAGACCAAAATTTAACTTTTTGGCCACCACGGTAAATGCTATGTTTGGTGCCAAACCAACGCAGCTCATCACCCCAAGAACACCATCCCTACAGTGAAACATGGTGATGGCAGTATCATGCTGTGGGGATATATATATACACATATATGTATGTGTGTGTTAATAGTTTATTTTTAACAACTAACTAAACACAGTGAATGAACAAAAGTGAAGATAAAATCAACTCAATATTTGCTGTGACCGCCCTTCGCCTTCAGAAGAGCGTCAGTTCTTCTAGGTGCTTGAACACAGAAGGACCTCAGAAGGGAATTTGTACCTAATATCTTGGATCTTTTAATTTTTATAACACAATCTTACTTTGCAGCATTTTTCCATACCTGCCTAAGACATTTGCACACTGTATATACTGAGCATTAGACGTTCTCTTACTTCTCTGGAGTCAAATGCTGAAATATACTCATACATGGACTTTCCTACCTTTGACAGTAGAAGCCTCCACTTCCATCTTTTCTTCTTTGAGTAAACCCGTCATGGGCTTTGTGTCCTCTTCCTCCTCTTCATCTCGGAAAAGCCAACCTGAGTGGGCAAGTGGGAGCTGCACGGGCCGATTCTGGGCATCGTTTCTCAATCCTGGGTCATCTAAAAACTACAGAGTCGACAAGAGATGAGTCAGGAACCACAAAGATCAGTAAGATGTCCAAGTACTCCATGAGTGATGTACAGACGGAGCCTCCCGATACCTTGTCATTTTCTAACATTAGGAGGATCTGTTTTGTCTCCTCCTCGGTTTCCCTTTTCTCCCTTTTTATGTTGATGATGTGCGAGGGTCCGAGGTCTCCAGAATCTGAGGGTCCTTCCCATGCAGCTGCAGACAAAACAAACGCAACATTGGAAAGCTGGAAAAAAATGAGCTCTCAATCCACGTTTTATGGTCACAGAATTATGGGACTTTCTTAACAATGCATTACTTTTCTTCTTCAGCTGCTCTGCTGGTCCCTGCTCAAAGATGGAGTGACTCTGGATGACTTGTGGCCTCCCGCGTCCTCTGCCTGATCCATCGCGCCGGTCTCTGTTGCGATCTGTCCGCTCGACTTTCACGGATACCTCCTCCTTCGGCCTTTATCGGAAAGAAAAAAAAAACAATAGTCACAATGGTCATAGTAATAATTAACGCAGGCAATAATACATTCTAATGAAGCCTATGAGCTCACATTCAGGATTTGCACAAAAAAAAATTAGACAAAAAAAATGAAAGTTTTTTTTACATGTGGTTTTGGTTGCGTATTTGTTCCCCACTCATTAGTATGAGTGAAAGTCGGCAAAAAAAAAAAAAAAAAAACGCTGCAAGAATTGAATCTGTTACAAATACGCAAGGAAAAAATAAGCATGAAACTTCAAAAAGCGAATTCACTTTGCTGGTACTGTAAAATGTTGCATATTTTCAACACCAACTTTCTACGAGACAAAAAAAAAGCAACAAAAACACAAAATGTGCACATAGTCTTAAAAGAGATTTACTTGTTTGAAGTATGAAAAGTTTAGCAAATTACTAATATACTTGTGTTCCTTCATTTTCAAGATCTCGCCTTTCTAGACATTTATGGCAGATCCTGGGCACATGATCGGCTATTTTCGAAACACCCAAAGAAGTGAAGGGAGAAAACGAGAGATGCAGATCCCACATATTTAAAACAAATCCAATGGATAAGTCATCAATGGGTCTCAGATGGGACAATCTCTTTAGATTTGGAATCCCTTGCAATAGACACACCAATGCTCCAGAGGTCACGCGACCTGCCAAGTCTTCCCGCCTCCTCTTTTTTTTTTTAATTAGCCGACACGGCACGATGTCAGAAAAGACGCACCAGGCTGCTTACTCAAAAAAAAAAAAAAAAAAAAAATATATATATATATATATATATATATGTGTATATGTGTATATATATATATATATATATATATATATATATATATATATATATATATGTGTATATATATATATATATATATATATATATATATATATGTGTATATATATATATATATATATATATATATATATATATATATATATATATATATGTATGTATATATATATATATATATATATATATATATATATATATACATATATATACATATATATATATATATATATATACATACATATTTATATATATATATATATATATATATATATACACACACACTTTTTTTTAAATTATTATTATTATTATTAAATTTACTTTTTTTTTTTAAATAAAAAAAGAATGGCTGTATGCTCTAGTCTGACCTTAATAACAGACCAGATTATCGCATGTAAATAGTGCGCAGCCCTGCACCCTGCCATTGTACGGGCGGGTATAAAAAGCTGCACCCAATGTCAGCCATGTCCACAATTTTCGGATGCGACTGGTCCAATAAATAACATGTGAGAGATTCTGCCAGAATTATTTCCATAAAAGCAGAAGTGTAAATTAAAGGAGTAGTAAATATAAAGGGGAGTAAGACGACGCGGGAGTACGGGAGGATCCTTACTCTTCTTTTATCTTCCTGCCAATGATATTTGGAGCAAATGTTTTCTGTAGAAAAAAAAAAGGGAAAGAAGATTATACCCAGTATTATATCATTATAAATATTACTGCAGTGACCCAACGATATAACAGGAGAAATAGCATTACTTAACCCCTTCAGCCCCGGACAATTTTCCATTTTTTTATTTTTTTTTTCGCCCCCTCTTCTTCCCCGAGCCTTAGCTTTTTTATTTTTCCATCAATATGGCCGTTTGAGGGCTTGATTTCGAATGGAACCATTGATTTTATCGCATAATGTACTGGAAAACAGTGAAAAAAAAAAAAAGTTCCACGTGTGGTGAAAATGCAAAAAAAAAAAAAAAAAAGTGCAATTCCACAACTGTTTTTTTTTTATTGACCATGTTCTCAATATGGTAAAACTGACCTGCCTTTATGATTCTCTAGGTCAGTACGAGTACGCAGATACCAAACATGTCTAGTTTTGTTGGGGGTTTTAAGTGGTGAAAAAAAAAAAATGGAAGAAATTTGCATGGGAAAAAGAAATAAAAAATGTTGGCGTTTAAATCAGCCATCGAGTGTGGGGAAAGATACAAGCTCAGCGCTAATTAAGGGGTTAAAAAACCAACTTTCTTTCCCCCCCATAAATCATCAGTACAGGTGAAAATAAGAAGCTTCGTAATATATCTCATCAGACACATCAGCTTCTTTCTTCTCCTGGACTGATCAGTCATTTCCAAACTACTTAATTCGCGGGGAAAATGTGTCTTCAGTGAAGAAGACCTTCCCTTTACGGAGACAGGAAAACGCAGTTGGTGCTCATAAAGTTCTATGGAGAGCTGCGATGGTTGTTCCAGGAGAAAGTCTGTGTCGGCCTCTCGCTCTTCCTCCATAGAATCTTATAAGCACCAGCTGTCATCTGTTGTCTTCGTAATGGGAAAATCTATCACTGAATACAGATTTGATTTTTTTCTGTTATCAGATCTGGAGTCTGATTATTTTTTAGGGGGTCTTCATTGGAGTGTGACAATTTTAGGAGTGGTATGGGGTTTGAATAAGTTTAGGGGGTCTGGATCTCTTAATTATGGGTTATAATCATTAGCCCTGTGATTTGGGGTAGGAAAAAAAAAAAAAAAAGCAACCCTGTAATTTGTTGATACTAGTTGGACGCTATGATTAGTAGTGATCGGTGGTGTCTGATCCCACCCGATACTGCACCAGTCCAGTGGTCAAACACAGGAGTATAAGTGCCGTACCTGCATGATGGTGCTGATGGCACCGTATGCAATAAGGCCTCAAGAAAACCAATTATTGATATATATTTAAGCCAGGAATTAGAGTCTAGGTACCGTTACACTAAACGATTTACCAACGATCACGACCAGCGATACGACCTGCCCGTGATCGTTGGTAAGTCGTTGTGTGGTCGCTGGAGAGCGGTCACACAGACAGCTCTCCAGCGACCAACGATGCCGAAGTCCCCGGGTAACCAACGTAAATATCGGGTTACTAAGCGCAGGGCCACGTTTAGTAACCTGATGTTTACCCCGGTTACCATTGTAAATGTAAAAAAAAAAAAAAAACACTACATACTCACATTCCGATGTCTGTCACGTCCCCCGGCGTCAGCTTCCTGCATTGACTGTGTCAGCGCCGGCCGTAAAGCAGAGCACAGCGGTGACGTCACTGCTGTGCTTTACGGCCGACGCTCACAGTCAGTGCAGGAAGCTGAAGGCGAGGGACGTGACAGACATCGGAATGTAAGTATGTAGTGTTTTTTTATTTTACTTTTACAATGTAACCAGGGTAAATATCGGGTTACTAAGCGCGGCCCTGCGCTTAGTAACCCGATATTTACCCTGGTAACCAGTGAACACATCGCTGGATCGGCATCACACACGCCGATTCAGCGATGACAGCGGGTGATCAGCGACCAAAAAAAGGTCCTGATCATTCCCAGCGACCAACGATCTCCCAGCAGGGGCCTGATCGTTGGTCGCTGTCACACAACGATTTTGTTAACTATATCGTTGCTACGTCACAAAAAGCAACGATATCGTTAAAGAAATCGTTATGTGTGACGGTACCTTAAGGCTTATAGGTACACAGAGGTTTTTTTTTATTTATTTATTTTGAGTGGTCAAAAACAGGTCTTCTAATGGAAACTGCTCCTTCCTTGGGGAATTTTTGGAGGAGTTTTAATTTCTTTTTCATTTTCGTTTTTGAAGAACTTTTCCTGAAAAGTTTTTTTTTTTTTTTTTTGCAGCCTCCTGATTGGACGGAGCCTAGATCGGAGCGGATCCCGTCAGAAGTGTCACTCACTTTCTTTTTTTTCTCCCCCCCCTCAGCCCCCTTTTAGGTGAGTTTTCAAAATTCGAACTGGAGGGAAAAAAACTAAAACGACCGAACATAGGAACAGAAAAATGGTCCTACACTAGTAATGATTAGGAAGTGTTTTTTGACTTCTCAGGGTTTTTTTTTCCTTATTTTGGAGCAGACCGGCTCTAAAAGAGGATAAGAAATAAAAACCTCCATGTGCACCTAGCCTAACACTTCTCTCCCGATGATGAGCCTCGTCCAAGTTCTGAAACTGGTTCTTGGAACATCCCACTAAAGCAAAGAGATTACTCATTGCTGAATTTTGACTTTTCTGACGCGGGTGAACATAAATGTAGGATTTCCTCTTCTACGACGCACAATCACAGACTACACTCACCTTTCTGACACCTCCGAGGGTAAGATCCCGGGAGCGGATGGAAGGAAGGCGACCCGGCGTGACAGGTGCTGAAGGTCTGCGCCCAACCAGACCCCTGGCACCCCCAATTGTGGTCCTGGGGACACCAGGAGTGGGATCGTTCTTCCCGTCAGACATCCTAAGAAACGCAGAAAAGGATGAATTTGGTAGATAATACCGTAGCTATGTGAGGAGGATTAGTGTCTCCCGAAAATAACTTACCTTTTATATATACACTAGTGAAAAAGTATTTGCCTCCTTCCTGATTTCCTATTCTTTTGCATATTTGTCACACTTAACCCCTTAGTGACCGAGCCAAATTTTTGAAATCTGACCAGTGTCACTTTATGTGGTAATAACTCTGCAACGCTTCAACAAATCCCAGTGATTTTGAGATTGTTTTTTCGTGACACATTATACTTTATGATAATGGTAAATTTTGTTCAACATTTTTTGTGTTTATTTATAAAAAATATCAAAAATTTGAGAAAAATGTTAAAAAATTAGCAATTTTCTAAATTTGAATGATTATCCCTTTAATCCAGATAGTCATACAACAGCAAACCATTAATAAATAACATTTCCCACATGTCTGCTTTACATCAGCACCATTTGTAAAATGTTATTTTATTTTGGTAGCATTTTAGGAGGTTTAAAAATGTAGCAGCAATTTTTCATTTTTTCAAAGAAATTTACAAAATTTATTTTTTTAGGGACTTATCCATGTTTGAAGTGACTTTAGGGGTCCTATATATTAGGAAACCCACAAACGTGATACCATTTTAAAAACAGCACCCCAAAACATATTGAAAACTGCTGTCAGGTAGTTTATTAACCCTTCAGGTGCTTTACAGGAATTAATGCAAAGTGGTATGACAGAAATGAAAATGTGTATTTTTACCACCTAAGTGTTGCTAACTTCTAAACAGATTACTACAGCCGGCAGACTCTAAGGCCACTATTTGGTCATGAATTGCCATGGCAAACATCAGGACCACAAAATCATGATCTGAGGGCACCAATTGTGACAAAGAAGAAGCCCCCACACTCTGTTAACCATTTATAATGATGTAGTCACTATTGACAGCAGCATCTAAGGGGTTAAACAGATTTAGATGGTGCAAATACTGATTGTGGCTGATACAGCAAGTTGTCAGCTATAGTGTACAAACGACAGATGCTGGATTGTCACCTGTATGGGGAGGCTATTCTCTTATATCTCAGGTCAGTTAAAAGACGTATTGGCGGTCATTAAGGGGTTAAATGTTTCAGATCACCAAGCAAATGTAAATATTAGACAAAGACAACACAAATAATCACAAAATGTAGTTTATAAATGAAGGTCTTTATTATTAATGGAAAAAGAAATCCAAACCTACAGGGCCCTGTGTGAAAAAGTGATTGTCCCCTAAACCTAATAGCCCTTAGCAGCAACAACTGTAATCAAGAGTTTGCAATAACTGGCTATTAATCTTTTACAAAGCTGTGGAGGAATTTTGGCCCACTCAGGTTTGCAAAATTGTTGTAATTCAGCCACATTGGAGGGTTTCGGAGCATGAACTGCCTTTTTAAGGTCACACCACAGCATCTAAATTGGATTAAGGTCGGGACTTTGACTAGGCCACTCCAAAGTATTCATTTTGTTTTTCTTAAGCCATTCAGAAGTGGACTTGCTGGTGTGTTTTGGATCATTGTTCTGCTGCATAACCCAAGTGCACTTCAGCTTGAGGTCGTGAACAGATGGCCGGACATTCTCCTTTAGGATTTTTTGGTAGACAGCAGAATTCATGATTCCATTTACCACAAGTCTTTCAGGTCCTGAAGCAGCAAAACAGCCCCAGACCATCACACTACCACCACGTTTTACTGTTGGTATGATGTTCCTTTTCTGAAATGCTGTGTTACTTCTACCCCAGATGTAATGGCACATACACCTTCCAAAAAGTTCAGCTTTTGTCTCGTCAGTCCACAGAGTATTCTCCCAAAAGACTTGGGGATCATCAAGATGTTTTCTGGCAAAACTGAGACAAGACTTTTTGTTGTTATTGCTGAGCAGTGGTTTGTGTCTTGGAGTTCTGCCATGCAGGCCCTTTTTGCTCAGTCACTTTCTTATGGTGGATTTATGAACACTAATCTTAACTGAGGCGTGTCGTTCTTTGGATGATGTTGTGGAATCTTTTTTGTCCTCGTGGATGAGTCGTCACTGCACTATTGGGGTAATTTTGGATGGCTGGCCACTCCTGGGAAGGTTCAGCACGAGTCCATGTTTTTGCCATTTGTGAATAATAGCTCTCACTGTGGTTCACTTGAGTCCCAAAGCTGTAGAAATGGCTTTATAACCTTTTCCAGACTGACAGATCTCAACTACCTTGTTTCTAATTTGTTCCAGAATTTCTTTGGATCATGGTGTGATGTCTAGCTTTTGAGGATCCTTTGGTCTACTTCACTTTGTCAGGCAGGTTCTATTTAAGTGATTTCTTGATTGAGAACAGGGTGTGGCAGTAATCAGGCCTGGGTGTGGTTAGGGAATTTGAACTAAACATCCCAAAGATGTGCATTTTCTAATTACTTGTATTCTCTTTGTCTAATATTTACATTTGTTTGGTGATCTGAAACATTTAAGAGTGACAAACATGCAAAAGAATAGGAAATCAAGAAGGGGGCCAACACTTTTTCACACTAATGTAGCTTAACCCCTTAATCCCATATGACGTACTATCCCATCAAGGTGACCTGGGACTTAATTCCCAGTGATGGGACAGTACGTCATATGCAATCGGCCGCGCTCACGGGGGGAGCGCGGCCAAGTGTCAGCTGACTATCGCAACTGACATCCGGCACTATGTGCCAGGAGCGGTCACAGACTGCCCCTGGCACATTAACCCCCGGCACACTGCGATCAAACATGATCGCAGTGTTCCGGTGGCATAGGGAAGCTTCCCTGAGACCCTCGGAGCAACGCAATGCAATCGCGTTGCTCCGAGGGTCTCCTACCTCCTTCTCCCTGCAGGCCCCGGATCCAAAATGGCCGCGGGGCTGCATCCGGGTCCTGCAGGGAGGCGGCTTACCAGAACCTCCTCAGACCAAGCGCTGGTAAGCCTGCAGCCCTGCATGTCAGATCGCTGATCTGACACAGTGCCCTGCAAAGAGTCAGATCAGCGATCTGTCACTATAACATGATGACCGCCCTCCACAAACACACCCCCCCCCCCCCCCCCCCCCGGGCAATGTTATAACATTAAAAAAAAATATTCACATGTGTAAAAAAAAAAAAAAAAAATCCTAAATAAAGAAAAAATATATATATATTGTTCCCATAAATACATTTCTTTATCTAAATAATAAAAAAACAATAAAAGTACACATATTTAGTATCGCCAAGTCCGTAACGACCCGACCTATAAAACTGTTCCACTAGTTTACCCCTTCAGTGAACGCAGTAAAAAAATAAAATAAAATAAAACGGGGCAAAAAACATTGCTTTATTATCGTACTGCCAAACAAAAAGTGGAATAACACGCGATCCAAAAGACGGATATAAATAACCATGGTACCGCTGAAAACGTCATCTTGTCCCGCAAAAAATGAGCCGCCATACAGCATCATCAGTGAAAAAATAAAAAAGTTATAGTCCTCAGAATAAAGCGATGCAAAAATAATTATTTTTTCTATAAAATAGTTTTATCGTATAAAAGCGGCAAAACATAAAAATATGATATAAATGAGATATCGCTGTAATCATACTGACCCGAAGAATAAAACTGCTTTATCAATTTTACCAAAGGTGGAACGGTATAAACGTCCCCCCCAAAAGAAATTCATGAATAGCTGGTTTTTGGTCATTCTGCCTCACAAAAATCGGAGTAAAAAGCGATCAAAAAATGTCACGTGCCCAAAAATGTTACCAATAAAAACGTCAACTCGTCCCGCAAAAAACAAGACCTCCCATGACTCTGTGAACCAAAATATGGAAAAATTATAGCTCTCAAAATGTGGAGACGCAAAAACTATTTTTTGCAATAAAAAGCATCTTTTAGTCTGTGACGGCTGCCAATCATAAAAATCCGCTAACAAAAACACTATAAATAGTAAATCAAGCCCCCCTTCATCACCCCCTTAGTTAGGGAAAAATAATAAAATTAAAAAAAAATGCATTTATTTCCATTTTCCCATAAGGGTTAGGGCTAGGGTTTGGATTAGGGTTTCAGTTATAATTGGGGGGTTTCCACTGTTTAGGCACATCAGGGGCTCTCCAAACGCGACATGGCGTCCAATCTCAATTCCAGCCAATTCTGCGTTGAAAAAGTAAAACAGTTCTTCCCTTCCGAGCTCTCCCGTGTGCCCAAACAGGGGTTTTTTATCAGCGTAATCAGGACAAATTGGACAACAACTTTTGGGGTCCAAATTCTCTTGTTGCCCTTGGGAAAATAAAAATTTGGGGGGGGGGGGGATAAAGAAACATTTTTTGTGGGGGAAAAATTATTTTTTATTTTCACGGCTCTGCGTTATAAACTGTAGTGAAACACTTGGGGGTTCAAAGTTCTCACAACACATCTAGACAAGTTCCTTGAGGGGTCTAGTTTCTAATATGGGGTGAATTGTGGGGGGTTTCTACTGTTTAGGTACATTAGGGGCTCTGCAATTGCAATGTGACGCCTGCAGACCATTCCATCTAAGTCTGCATTCCAAATGATGCTCCTTCCCTTCCGAGCTCTGCCATGCGCCCAAACGGTGGTTCCCCCCCCCACATATGGGGTATCAGCGTACTCAGGACAAATTGGACAACAACTTTTGGGGTCCAATTTCTTCTGTTACCCTTGAGAAAATACAAAACAGGGGGCTAAAAAATAATTTTTGTGGGAAAAAAATAATTTTTATTTTCACTTGAGGGTTCAAAGCTCTCACAACACATCTAGATAAGTTTCTTAGGGGGTCCACTTTCCAAAATTGTGTCACTTTTGGGGGGTTTCAGTGTTTAGGCACATCAGTGGCTCTCCAAACGCAACAAGGCATCCCATCTCAATTCCTGTCAATTTTGCATTGGAAAGTCAAACGGCGCTCCTTCCCTTCCGAGCTCTCCCATGCGCCCAAACAGTGGTTTGCCCTCACATATGGGGTATCAGCGTACTCAGGACAAATTGCACAACAACTTTTGGGGTCCAATTTCTTCTCTTACCCTTGGAAAAATAAAAAGTTGTGGGTGAAAAGATCATTTTTGTGAAAAAATATTTTTTTTTACGGCTCTGCATTATAAACTTCTGTGAAGCACTTGGTGGGTCAAAGTGCACCCCTCACCACACATCTAGATAAGTTCCTTAGGGGGTCTACTTTCCAAAATGGTGTCACTTGTGGGGGGTTTCAATGTTTAGGCACATCAGTGGCTCTCCAAACGCAACATGGCGTCCCATCTCAATTCCTGTCAATTTTGCATTGAAAAGTCAAACAGCGCTCCTTCCCTTCCAAGCTCTGCCATGCGCCCAAACAGTGGTTTACCCCCACATATTGGATATCGGCGTACTCAGGACAAATTGTACAACAACTATTGGGGTCCATTTTCTCCTGTTTCCCTTGGTAAAATAAATCAAATTGGAGCCGAAATAAATTTTGTGTGAAAAAAAGTTAAATGTTCATTTTTATTTAAACATTCCAAAAATTCCTGTGAAGCACCAGAAGGGTTAATAAACTTCTTGAATGTGGTTTTGAGCACCTTGAGGGGTGCAGTTTTTAGAATGGTGTCACACTTGGGTATTTTCTATCATATAGACCCCTCAAAATGACTTCAAATGAGATGTGGTCCCTAAAAAAAATGGTGTTGTAAAAAT
Source organism: Ranitomeya imitator (assembly GCF_032444005.1). Classification (NCBI taxonomy): domain Eukaryota; kingdom Metazoa; phylum Chordata; class Amphibia; order Anura; family Dendrobatidae; genus Ranitomeya; species Ranitomeya imitator. The sequence goes on from NC_091285.1 coordinate 646,028,222, forward strand.
GAGAAATTGCTGGTCAACTTTTAACCCTTACAACTCCCTAACAAAAAAAAAATTTGGTTCCAAAATTGTGCTGATGTAAAGTAGACATGTGGGAAATGTTACTTATTAAGTATTTTGTGTGACATATCTCTGTGATTTAAGGGCATAAAAATTCAAAGTTGGAAAATTGCGAACATTTTCAAACTTTTCGCCAAATTTCCATTTGTTTCACAAATAAACTCAAGTCTTATCGAAGAAATTTTACCACTATCATGAAGTACAATATGTCACGAGAAAACAATGTCAGAATCACCGGGATCCGTTGAAGCGTTCCAGAGTTATAACCTCATAAAGGAACAGTGGTCAGAATTGTAAAAATTGGCCCGGTCATTAACGTGGAAACCACCCTTGGGGGTAAGGCTACTTTCACACTAGCGTCGGATTTGGCCCATCGCAGTGCGTCGGGCCGAGATTCCGACGCGTTTGATGCGCCGCACAACGGGTGCAGTGGATGCATTTCTCCGGAGCACCCGCTGCCCCATTGTGAGGTGCGGGGAGGTGGGGGCGGAGTTCTGGCCGCGCATGCGCGGTCCGTCAGCAGCAAAAAACGTTACATTTAACGTTTTTTGCTCCCGGCGGTCCGCCACAACACGGCACGACGGTTGCGACATGTGTCAATACGTCGCAATGCGTCGGTAATGTTACTCTATGGAGCAAAAACACATTCTGCAAACAACTTTGCAGGATGCGTTTTTTCCCCTAAACGACGCATTGCGACATATTAAAAAAAAACGCCAGTGTGAAAGTAGCCTAAAGGGGTTAGAAAAAACAGGGCTGCTTTCTTCCAGTAGCAGCAGCGCACCGACACTGCGGCATCTACCGCTGCGGAGGTGACAAGCCGGCAGCTTCTGCTATTTTACGCTCTGGATACATTGTGCGACATTTTAGGAAATCTCATGCCCTACACCAGTATTCATGAAGTCAATACCCCTTTAACAATCTTAAAGGGGTTGTCCGGCATCGCTCACGTCCACATCGGCAGGCAGGCGGCAGTGAGTGACCTAGCGGAAACGCACCATACCTAGCGGATAAGTGCAGATGTCCTCAGTGCCTGGTGCAGATGGGAATGCTGCCAGACTGGCTCTCAATATGCCCCATCATTAGCTAATATCAGAAGTTAGGCATGCTGGGACTTGTAGTTTGGTGAACAAGGCACCAATAGGTCTAGCACAGCACTCTGACCAGTAGGACACTACTCCTCCCATCATGCACTGGGGACAGTTGCAGTCACAACAGCCACAAGCCGCTCAGCACCTCCACATACAGCATTTCCTCACACGACTACGGACACTACGGCGTTATATAGAGGTCTGACGTCACACTGCTCCTTATACAGCGCCCCATACACCCCCTGTACACAGGAAGCGACGCTCACCTGAAGCCGCTCACCGCATGCTCCCTCCCAGCACCCAGATAGTGAGTGGTGACGTCACTGGAACGTCACTTCCGCTCCGCGCTGGGCCTGCCGGGAAGTGTAGTCCTGAGACAGTGAAAACGCGTGTGATCCGCCAGCGCCTCATTGTGATGGGAACCAGTAGCTTCCAGGCTTCTCCCGTTTCCCTTGTACAGGAGAGTCACATGGTTTATTTATCTTCACAAGGATCCGCTAGAAATAATGTCAGAGATCACAGGAGATGCGGACTGAGATCAGAGGATGATACATGTGATCTGTCATACTGGTAACCCCTTCCTAACTGGGTGCTTTGTTTTTTTTCCCTTCCCTTTTCCCAGGAGCTGTAACTTTTTTATGTTCCCGTCCACAGTGGGGGCTTCATGCAGACCCCAATAGCCATGGCGAACTATCAGCACCCTCCGACGAGCTGAACGGGCGCTCCACCATGTTAGGCTACCTTCACATTTCCGTCTTTCCTCTGCCGTCGCAATACGTCGATTTTGGAAAATGCAGGATCCTGCGTTTTGCCATAGACTTGTATTAGCGACGTATGGACTCACGTTTTGTCCGCCGGGCACTAGATCCTGCAAAATGTGACGGCCCGTTTTTCTGTACGTTGTATCCAGTGTTTCTGACTGCGCATGCCCAGCGGGAAATCTCACACTCACTCTCTTTCCTCCCCGGGACTACAGACGGAAATGTGAAAGGACCAACTTCCATCGGTACGTCGTGCAGACGCTTTGTGACGGGCGAGAACCGACGCAAATGTGAAAGTAGCCTCAGAGCTACTTTATTATTATTATTATTATTTATTATTATAGCGCCATTTATTCCATGGCGCTTTACATGTGAGGAGGGGTATACATAATAAAAACAAGTACAATAATCTTAAACAATATAAGTCATAACTGGTACAGGAGGAGTGAGGACCCTGCCCGCGAAGGCTCACAATCTACAAGGGATGGGTGAGAATACAGTAGGTGAGGGTAGAGCTGGTCATGCAGCGGTTTGGTCGATCGGTGGTTACTGCAGGTTGTAGGCTTGTCGGAAGAGGTGGGTCTTCAGGTTCTTTTTGAAGGTTTCGATGGTAGGTGAGAGTCTGATGTGTTGTGGTAGAGGGTTCCAGAGTAGGGGTGATGGGCGAGAGAAATCTTGTATACGATTGTGGGAAGAGGAGATAAGAGGGGAGTAGAGAAGGAGGTGAGGATCGGAGGTTGCGGGTAGGTAAGTACCAGGAGACGAGGTCACAGATGTATGGAGGAGACAGGTTGTGGATGGATTTGTACGTCATGGTTAGGGTTTTGTACTGGAGTCTCTGGGTAATGGGGAGCCAGTGAAGGGATTGACAGAGGAGAGAGGCCGGGGAATAGCGGGGGGACAGGTGGATTAGTCGGGCAGCAGAGTTTAGAATAGATTGGAGGGGTGCGAGAGTGTTAGAGGGGAGGCCACAGAGCAGGAGGTTGCAGTAGTCAAGGCGAGAGATGATGAGGGCATGGACTAGGGTTTTTGCAGATTCTTGGTTGAGGAATGTACGGATCCTTGAAATATTTTTGAGTTGAAGTCGGCAGGAAGTGGAAAGGGCTTGGATATGTGGTTTGAAGGAGAGATCAGCGTCAAGGATTACCCCGAGGCAGCGAGCTTGTGGGACTGGGGAGAGTGGGCAGCCGGGGACAAGATTATGACCCTTGATTGGGACAAGCAGGACATTTTTTCACGTATGTGGGGTTTGTTATGTGCACCACATTTTATTCAGGTGTAAGTGTTTGATGTAAACTTGTTTTTATTTAGAACAGAAAAATAAAGAATCTAGAAAGAAAAAGATAAAAATAAAATAAAAAAATATAAAATTTGGTAAAATAATAAACAAACTCTATTTACATGCTTCTGTTAGAGAAAATGATAAGTAGTTACACAGCAGTGATGGGAGCCGGCTCCTGTCCCTGCTGTTATTGGCGGGTGCTGGCTGTGTGACACAGATTGCTCCTGCATGACATCACTCCCGTGTACAACATCCGACCCCGTCGCTACCCTGTATAACATCCAACCTATTGACCTCTGGTATATAACATCTGACCCCATCGCTCCCGTGTATAACATCCAGCCCCGTCGCTACCCTGTATAACATCCGACCTATTGACCTCTGGTATATAACATCTGACCCCATCGCTCCCGTGTACAACAACCGACCCCGTCGCTACCCTGTATAACATCCGACCTATTGACCTCTGGTATATAACATCCGGCCCCGTCACTACCCTGATAACATCTGACCCCGTCGCTCCAGTGTATAACATCTGGCCCCGTCGCTACCCTGTATAACATCTGACCCCGTCGCTCCAGTGTATAACATCTGGCCCCGTTGCTACCCTGTATAACATCCGATCTATTGACCCTCTGGTATGTAACATCTGACCCCATCGCTCCCGTGTACAACATCCAGCCCCATCGCTCTCGTGTATAAATCCGACCTATTGACCTCTGGTATATAACATCCAGCCCCGTCGCTACCCTGTATAACATCCGATCCCATTGCTCCCGTGTATAACATCCGGCCCCGTTGCTACTCTGTATAACATCCAACCCCATCGCTCTCGTGTATAACATCCGGCCCCATTGCTACCGTGTATAACATCCGGCCCCGTCGCTTCTGTGTATAACATCCGACCTACTGACCTCTGGTATGTGACATCTGACCCCATCGCTCCCGTGTGTAACATCCGGCCCCGTCGCTCCCATGTCTAACATCCGGCCCCGTTGCTCCTGTGTACAATATCCGGCCCCGTCGCTCCCATGTATAACATTCGACCTATTGACCTCTGGTATATAACATCCGACCCCATCGCTCTCGTGTACAACAACCGACCCTGTCACTCCCATGTATAACATCCGGCCCCGTCGCTCCCGTGTATAACATCCGACCCACTGACCTCTGGTATATAACATCTGGCCCCTGCCATACCATCTGCTTTTACTAACTTGTGACACAATTGCCAATGGTGCAGAGCTCACTGCTACCAGCACGGTTCTATAATTGGAGCCACTGGGGTAACAATTCAGAGAGCGGGGGGCCGAGTGCTGGGCAGCAAGGGACAGAAAAGTCATCAACACTCTGCTCACTCCATAACTGCAGAGTCCAGACCTCCTCTGGTATTAACATCAGCACAAGCACTGCTCCACCGCCGGAAACTCCATGGACGAGCAGCTGCATGCAGCCGTACATCACCAAGCACAATGCTGAGTGTCTAATAGTGGTGTAAAGCCACCACCACTGGACTCTGGAGGAAAGTCTGTAGAAAGTCTTTCCAGAAAGGGTGGAATCTGTAATAGCTGCAAAGGGACCGGCTCCATATTATTAATGTCTATATATGTATAATGGAATGTCAGTAAAGCTCCTTTAGGAGTAATGTGGAGGGGGCACATATTTTTCCACATGTAGGCCCCAAATCTGTATGGTGTGTGCCTTGTATTTCTCATGTTTATTGTACTTGTCTATGTATGCCCCTTTTTTCACATGTAAAGCGCCATGGAATAAATGGTGCTATAAAAATGAAGAATAATAATACTAAATCATTAAGATTGTTCACTCCAGTTTTGATGAGGAGGTGTGTTGGAGCCAGACACTCCTACATTGTTACGTCGCTGCCGCTCCCCGTGTCCTGCCATACTCACTTGTCCTCGGCGTCCCGGCACGCCTCCACAGCTGCTGATCTTCGCCGGGCGTCCTCTCCTCAGCGCTCGCTCCCGGCTTCTGCCTCTCGTCGGGTGCGCACGCATGCTTGGTTAAGCTCTGCGAGTGCACATTTCTGAACTCCGTCCTGGCTTCTCCTTTCTGTCCTCTCTATCACCTAGGAGGACTTCTACCCGGAAGTACTGCGCAGCGCTGGCCTTATTACCCTGCCCCTTCCTCCCTGCCGTGCCTTATGCTCATTTCTGTATACAAGTCTATTTGGCCACACGCCTTTTCTGAGTACCTTGTTAGCTGACTTTGATCTTCCTTTGCTTCCCTTAGAGCAGGGGTCCCCAACTCCAGGCCTCAAGGGCCGCCAACAGTGCAGGTTTTCAGGATTTCTTTAGTATTGCATCGGTGGTAATGTGATCATCTGCACAGGTGATGATTCCAACCCCTGTGCAATACTAAGGAAATCCTGAAAACCTGCACTGTTGGCGGCCCTCGAGGCCTGGAGTTGGGGACCACTGCCTTAGATCCTGTCCTTGATCTCCGTCCTGTGAGTTCTCCGGTGTCCTACCAGCCAGCTCATGTCCTTCCTCCGTCCTGCCCGTGTTTCCATCCAGTCCTTTATCCTCATCCTGTTTTGGTTCTCCGGTAGCCTGCCCACCTGCTCGCGTCTTTTCCTAGCCTGTGTTCCTTTCTTCAGCCTGTCAGTTCCCTCCACCATCCAGTCAGTGTCTCCGTGAGTTGCTCTCCAGTCCATCCCTGTCTCGCAGCTGCCGTGGCGATAGTCTCCGCGGGTCTGCCCCTAACGCTCCCTGTATAGGGGGTGGTCCATCTGGCCAGCTCGCCCATGGGAGGATCGTTGTCACGGTCCAGTGGGTCCACTCCTTTGTGTTCTCAGTAGTGCCCTCTCAGTCCTCCGTAGAGTTCTCGCATGCACCTTGCCACACATACTACTCCAGTTAAGGTCTGAAGTAAGATCTCTGGCTAACGGAACGCCACAGCTGGTCATGAATTATAGCTGTAGCGTCTCTCGCCCCAGTTCTACCAATTTTGGCTAAACTGTTTTGAAAATGCCAAAAGTTGCAACATTTTTGAGCAATTATGCATTGTGCAAAAATTGCATTGCTTTGTGCAAAAATGTTGCAACTTTTTAAAGTGATTCCCTGGCATAATCGCTATGATGAATCGGTTCCGGGGTATATGTTTAATTAGAACTGACTTTGTAGCCTGATTATATTCACGTCGTGGTTCACTTTCCATTGCAGGAGCGGATCTCATAGGGAGGAGAAGGAATAATGGAAGGATACAGTATTTCCAGGCCTCCATCTGGTTCTCGTACTTCCTGCTGTCCTCCATCTGGATCACTGCTACCGCTTGGAATGTAGAACAGATTCCCCGTCCTTGTATTCTACATTCCCTGATCTCTGTAACATCTTATGCCAGAAACAAAGGCAATGCCGGCATTTATTACAGTAATCCATTCTCAATGTTGATTATGTAAAAATCCTCAACCTTTAACCGTTCAGCAAGGGGTTAACCTCGCTCACCTATATGGGTACTTCCATCACCTGTTCACTGACCTCAAGTGCCCGTCATTCACAAATCAGTCTTTGTCGTACATGTACGTTTAAATATATGGACAATGCAGACACATAATTTTGGGGAAAATCTATAGTCCAAAAATAAGGGTCCTGTTTGGATCAAAGTTACCCATTCAAGTGAAAAAAAAAAAAGATAAAAAAAGGCCTAAGCCCTACTGGATAGGAAAAGTGATAGGTGGCTTTGATGAGTGTTTAAGGTGAAGGTCACCTGGTTATCTTAACTGCAAGACTGAGAGAAGTCACAGCTCCTTGTCTTGAAAGTTCAAGAGGCGACCAATGCAGATTTGAAACTGCTGGTCTTGGGATGGTGCAGAAAGGTGCTGGAGGATATACTGGCTCGTTGATGGGTACAGGACACCTCTCTACCTACAAGTCTGGTGGCACGGGCATGTAGGTCTCGGAGAACCAGGGCTGTTGATAAGCTAAACTTCCGACTCCGACTCCTCAATTTCCATGACTCCGACTCCACCAAAATGAGCTCCGACTCCGCAGCCCTGCGGAGAGCGGCACAGGCTCTGGACCTTTTTTCACCCACTGCTGATTCTCCTTCCAGGCTGGGAGTAGGAAGGGTCATGGGACCAAGAGGATGAGTGCAAGACGAGCCTCCTCCGGGGATCAATAGTTCTTCATTTCCCACACACACGCACACCAAGTCCCCATTGTCATAAGCTGGTAGATATCACTCAGGCCTGAATCCAGTGGCACCAAAAACCAGGTTGGAGCCGAACGACCGCAGCAGTGTGCTCAGCCTACATCATTAATCCTTTCTCTTTGGGAAATCGGTAAATGATGGGATACCAAAGATGAGGTGGTTGCGTCATGCACGTCATTTGATGTTGCTGTACAACTGGTCATGTCTGCCGGTCCAGGAGCCCCTATGGCTTGAAATTGGATATAGAATTTGTCTATTGCCGGTCCATGAGAGTTGCTTTCACTTATTAGGTTGCCATCTAGACAAAGTTTCCTGTAGACATGTGTTTACCGATGGAGTGCTCAATCTCTTATAGATGGGTTCTTCTGTGTTACATTATTTGGATGATTTCATTTGTTGGTCCATAAGATTCGGGTGATTCAGGTGTTTGTGCATACTTTTTGCGGGTACGTCGAAATTGATGAAAAAGATTGGTGTGCCGGGGTCGGAAGAAAAACTAAAAAGGATGTTCTGTGTTTTTCATTCATTGATATAGAGATAGATACAGAAAATATGATATTTCGGCTTTCTCAAGAAAAAATTGCTAGTTTGGCATTGATGATATTCCCATAGATTGTCATTAGCAATTTGAGGTGTTGTGCAGCCGCACCATATTATTCATACTTCAAAGTGCATGAGACAGGATCTCGTTGTGTGGCAGGTTTTTCTACAGAATTTGAATGGCCAGAGTCTTTGTCAGAAGGAGGAAGTGGCGAATAGTGTTTTACAGTTATGTACAGAAGCTGCTGGGAGTGTTGGTTTTCAAGCTGTTTGCGGAAATGCATGGGCTCCTTGGCCGGAAGCATGGTCAAGTGTAAGTGTGGTCAAGAACATGACCCTCCTTGAATGGTTCCCAACAGTCACGGTGGAGTTGTAGGGTGAGAGATTCACAGAGGCAGATATTCTTTTGGTTTGAAAAAATGTTAAATAATGCAGCCGATGCCTTATCGCTCTTTTAGATGTCTCAGTTCCTGAGTCTTATTCCGACGGCACAGGAGGTCACCGATCCTTGCCCAGAGAGCTTTTGAAAGGTAATGGAGGACAGCTTCTGAATTTATTCAAAAGCTCAGTACTGGAGTGTACTTGGCGTACTCACATTCAGACTTTGGAGGCATGGCAGACCAATGCAGTGTTTCAGCGACCATTGTAATGTATTTGCTTAAAAAGTTAAGTTAAAACTGCGGAGACTTTACTAAGGAATATATGTTTCAACAGATTCTAAAATGTGGACGATGGGGTCAGAAGGCAGTGACACCAGAAGGCCAGTGTTGTTCGCGCTGTTACAGCGTTTGTGCTACGCATGCAGGTGGTGCATGTGGTTTCGCAAACCCATTGTGCCACTGAGCCAAGCTTTCCTAGGAGGGGCATAGCTAAGTGACTATCAAGTGTTTACTGGATCTCCTGATGGTGGAGTCAGATAGCCTCCAGGTACCATTCCAAGGTAGTCCCTGCTACTGTAGCTGCTGACCAGGGGTCAGGTGTGTAGACATGGATATGGTCTCAGACTCCGCTCAAACTAATAGGTCTTCTGCTAAACGGGTACTGGTATGGACTGATTCAGGTACCAACGGAGCGCTTTCAGTATTCAGAGACTGGTTGTAGCAGTCCGGATATACCGGGTACTCGGATAAGCACACATACAGACACGCAGGTCTCAGATATAGATTCAGGGACTGGCTGTACACAGACTGGGGAAGAAAGTTCAGGCACTGGCCACACTAGGATCAGGGACTTTGAGTTCAGGACTGGTCACACCAGGACCAGGAATTTCGGGTTCGCAACTGGCAACCCTGGGCCAGGTATTTGGGTTAAAGAGACTGGCCACAACGAGACGAGGAACTTCAGGTTCAGGAATTGCCGCATCGGGGCCGGTGATTCAGATTCAGGACACTGGCTACACTGGGACCAGGGGACCTCACAACTTCACTAATAGACTACCACACTACCTAATTACTGAATGTGTTGTTTGGCAACTCCCTAAAGGGGAGGGAGTCTTTTATACAAGATGCCCCCCAGCTATTTGCTGGGAGCCATCTTGCAGGTGAATATTAATACTAGATGCCTCTCAGCAAATAGGCTGAGAGGATTTCACGAGTGCACTAGAGGTGCCGCCGGGAGGTGCGGCATGCGCGCACACACAGACCAGGAAGCAGGGACCATGCTGTGAGGCCGGGGGAAAGGTGGTGTCCTTGCATGGAGGGGGAAGGGAGACCATGCAGGGGTGCCTGCCATAGCGTTACAGTACCCTCCTTTACGCCCCCTCTTTCTCAAGCCTGCGAGAACTCTGCAGAGAAATTGGAGGCTGACACGCACTCCCACGGTTTCTCTTCAGGACCACGACTTCTTCTGTCCACTAGAAGAAAAGTGACACCTCTCAACTTCACTACTAAGATGCTTTTCTCCATCAAGCCATCCTCAGTATAGGATGAAGCGGGCATAGTACCAGGAGCTGGGCATTGGGAAGTCTCTCTCTGTCAGTTGAGATCAGCTTCTACCCCAGTGGATTCAAGGACCAACCGGAGTTCGTCCGTCTGGTTGGTGGATTGCAGAGACTTAGAAGATACCACTGTCCTGACATTCTCTTCATCAGCCCACCAGTAAACTGCAGATACCTTCTTTGGGTCCATCTTCAGCCTGGTCTCAAAGACATGATGTCCAATAGGCGGGGAGGTTCCCATGGGCAGATCATTGGTACAATCAGCAGGATTGTGTGGATACATCACCTCCGATTACCCTTTCTTTGCAGACTCCAGCATACAGCGAGTTGGCAACTAGCAGACCTGGTGGAGAAGGTGGCAACCCTGATGACTGACCTGACACCTCTTGTGACTCGACTATCCTCAATAAAGCACCATAGTTGGTTTCCAGACAAGAACGGGCACTTGAGTTGTCAGCTGTGGACGAACTATGGCCGAAATTGTGTTATTGGATCAACAAAATCCCAATGAACTTAAAGGGACTCTGTCACCTGAATTTGGAGGAAACAATCTTCAGCCATTGGGGCGGGGTTTTCGGGTGTTTGATTCACCCTTTCCTTACCCGCTGGCTGCATGCTGGCTGCAATATTGGATTGAAGTTCATTCTCTGTCCTCCGTAGTACATGCCTGCACAAGGCAATCAGATGCTGAATGTGTAGCCCAACTATGGGTTTCACCCTACAAATGACAGCTTCTTCTGGGACTTTGCTCAGAATATAAATTCGCTATCAATATGTCTTGGAGTGTGGGAGGAAACCTACGCAAACTCCTTGCAAGTATTGTCCTTGATAGGACCCCAGCTCCAAAAAGTAACAGTGCTAACTGCTGATTCACTGTAGGACCCATTTTATGCTTACTGTATGAAGTTTAAGCAGGCTCAAGCCCCGGAAGAAGCCATCATTTGTAGGGCGAAACCCTGGGTCGGGCTACACAATATGAACTGCTCCATACATTTGTTTTTAAGCAGAGTTTTAATGACTTTTGTGAGTAAATAAATACCTTTTCACTGGTTATCGGGTCTAATGGATCTACACTATATTTTATTTTTGCTGCTCCCCTTTTTTTGCTATCGTTCTTCTTAAATCCACCGGATCCTGCTTATTTTATCTCAGAATTCAGTTTCCTGGATTATCAGATGCCAGATTAAAGGAATTTTCTCAAAGCATTAGTTTTTTTGGAATAAAAAAAAAGATGGAAATTTTATTTAAGCAAAAAATACATGAGCTCGGGGGTCACCGCCTTCAACCTTCAGGTTCTGATTTTAGGTCGTCCATCTGGTAATTCGCGATGATTTCCACTGCTAGATAAGAATTGGCCTCTCATTACTGGCAGCATTAATGAGATTAATTATTCCCTTTCGGGTGGGCGCAATGCCAGTGACGCTCGTCAGCATGTGATGGTGGGTCCATACTGACAGTCCTCTTAACCCACAACCTGCCGGATGGCTCACCCCCTCTTAATAATAGGCTCCTGCCATGTGCGACTTGCGTCACAACAAGGCTGTGCAACCTCTTGGTGGCCGCGGTGCCAGGTCGGTACTCGGTTGGCGCTCTCGGCTTTTGGGCAGGACCCGTGGGTTTTAGAACTCTCGCACTTTTCTTGTTATTCGATGCATCTCATTGATTCCATCTCTCGGTCTCGCCTCCCCTCTCCATCTCTCACCTCCCTTATTCTCCACCGCTCTCGCTCTCTCTCTCTCTGTATTTGCTGTTACCCTCCTACTCACTATTTTCCTGCTCTCGTTCTCCCTCGCCCCTTTTTCCTTCCTCTCATTCCTTCGCACTCTCATTCCTCAGCGAGATACCTGCACATTTCCCAGGTAGGTCATATCTGCCAATTCTTTATTCCCGTCTACGGCAATTCCATAGATGCCACCTGGCACAATGCCCTATGGGGAGGGCGCCGGTGCCCATCGTTCCCTGATCACCGCACCTTGCACCTGAACTTTTTGTACTTGTACTATGCTCTGCAGGGGGGGGGGTGACTTGCCCTATGAGGGGTCTGCCAATTCTTTGCATGCCATGTATTGTCTTGTACATCCTAGACGCAGCACTTAATTGGCTCCTTGTCTGCAATCTGCTCCGTCATGACACTGAGGATTGGCGTTGCAATGCTCTGCATCTTACCCAACGTATGTGCAATGCTCTGCATCCTACCTGACATGTGCAATGCTCTGCGACGCTGGTTTATTTAGAATTTCGCATGACTATTCTGTATCTTTAACATCTGACTCGGGGAGGGAAGCTGTGCAATGCTCTGCAGGCGTTACGTAAGATAATGATGCTCTGCAGCATGTGCGATGCTCTGCGCAGCATGTGATTTTTCTGCATAGCCTGTGACGCACTGCTCAGTGAGCTCATTCCCAGGTTCTGAGGCATCTCGGGGTTAAGTTGAACAGGTCCCCAGGGATATAATCTTGCACTCTGGGATAATAGTCGGGAGAGGGAGGATTTGATCAATTCCACCCTAAGGAATTTGCAATCATTTACATTGGGGGCACCGTGGGTGGATGAGATACAGGTGCACCCACAATGCACCTCTGTCCCATTTTTTGGGGGGGACACAAGCTTGAAAAGTAGGGGGGTTGCAAGGTAAAATCTAGGCCAGCTGTGAATATTTTCCCTTGTGGGGGGCTTGTAAGCAGAGATAGAACGATTAATGTAAAGCACCCTCCTACAGGTCGTGCGGCTGTTGTAACCAGACGTCAAGAACAGAGGCAGTAATATCCCCAATGTCGGTTATGTTTTTATTTGACCCAGTGTCCATTTCCAGTGGGTACGGAAATTATTCACACCCCTTTAAACTTTTCACTCTTTGTTTCATTGCAGCCAAATGGTAAATTCAAAAAAGTTAATTTTTTTCTCATTAATGTACACTCTGCACCCCATCATGACTAATAAAAAAAAACAGAAATGTAGAAATTTTTGCAAACTTATTAAAAAAGAAATACTGAAATATCACATGGTCATAAGTATTCAGACCCTTTGCTCAGACCCTCATATTTAAGTCACATGCTGTCCATTTCCTTGTGATCTTCCTTGATATGGTTCTATTCCTTCATTGGAGTCCAGCTGTGTTTAATTAAACTGATAGGACTTGATTTGGAAAGGCGCACACCTGTCTATATAAGACCTCACAGCTCACAGTGCATGTCAGACCAAATGAGAATCATGAGGTCAAAGGAACTGGACAAGGAGCTCAGAGACAGAACTGTGGCAAGGCACAGATCTGGCCAAGGTTACAACAGAATTTCTGCAGTACTCAAGGTTCCTAAGAGCACAGTGGCCTCCATAATCCTTAAAGGGAATCTGTCACCTACTTTTTCATATATAAGCCACCGCCATCAGCGACTTATCTACAGTATTCTGTAATGCTGTAGATAACCCCCGATGTATCCTGAAAGGTAAGAAAAACAAGTTACATTATACTCACCTGGGATGTCGGTCCGTTGGGCGTTGCGGTCCGCCGCCTCCCATCTTCATGCGATAACGTCCTCTTCCTTGCTTCCTGTTGCTGCTCCTGCGCAGGCATACTTTATCTGCCCTACAGTGCACAGGCGTCAGGAAAGGTCCGAGAAGCCCAGCGCCTGCGCACTGCAGTACTTTGCACTTCCCTCAACAGGGCAGATAAAGTACGCCTGCGAAAGAGCAGCGACAGAAAGCAAGGAAGAGAACGTCATTGCATGAAGATGGGAGGCACCGGACCCAGACCGCGACGCCCATCGGACCCCCCCCCCAGGTGACGTGAGTATAATATAACTTGTTTTTCTTACATCGGGGGTTATCTACAGCATTACAGAATGCTGTAGATAAGCCCCTGATGGCGGTGGCTGCAGCAGCTTATATATGAAAAAGTAGGCAACAGATTCTCTTTAAATGGAAGAAGTTTGATACCATCAGAAGTCTTCCAAGACCTGGCCATCCAGCCAATTTGAGCAATCGTGGGAGAAGAGCCTTGGCGACAGAGGTAAAGAAGAACCCCGAGATCACTGTGGCTGAGCTCCAGAGATGCAGTAGTGAGATGGGAGAGAGTTCCACAAAGGCAGAGTGGCCTGACGGAAGCCTCTCCTCACTGCAAGACATATGAAAGCCTGCATAGAGTTTGCTAGAAAAAACACATGAAGGACTCCCAAACTATGAGAAATAAGATTCTCTGGTCTGATGAGACGAAGATAGACCTTTTTGGTGATTATTGTAAGCGGCAGGGCCGGACTGGCAATTCTGGCAAATGCCAGAAGGGCCTGTCTGGTCATGGGCTGCCTTGTCTGCTATGTTAACAGAATCGGTGTTCTCAAGACACTCATACTATTAAGGGTTGTGATGGAGCACAAAGTCACTGACTACGTCATTTACCCCAGCAGGCCACAGGAATAATTAGAAATATTGGTCTTGTATAAAATCTTCCTTTGCTCCATCCAGGGTCACATTAGTAATATATCCCATCAGGTTCATGGGGACGGGGACAACATGGGCCTGTGTGATTTCAAATTTCAGCCCCAGTCCGTACCTGGTAAGCGGTATGTGTGGAGAAAACCAGGCACTGCTCATCACCTGCCCAATACAATCCTAACAGTAAAACATGGTGGTGGCAGCATCATGCTATGGGGGTGTTTTCCAGCTGCAAGGACAGGACAACTGGTTGTCATTGAAGGAAACATGAATGCGACCAACTACAGAGATATCCTGGATGAAAACCTCTTCCAGAGTACTCTGGCCGAAGGTTCACCATCCAACAAGACAATGACCCTAAGCACAAATTAAAGGAGTGGCTTCAGAACAACTCTGTGACCATTCTTGACTGGCCCAGCCAGAGCCCTGACCTAAATCCAGTTGAACATCTCTGGAGAGACCTGAAAATGGCTCACCATCCAACCTGACGGAACTGGAGAGGATCTGCAAGGAAGAATGGCCGAGGATCCCCAAATCCAGGTGTGAAAAAACTTGTTGCATCATTCCCAAGAAGACTCATGGCTGTGCTAGCTCATAAGGGTGCTTCTACTCAATACTGAGCAAAGGGTCTGAATACTTATAATCAGTAGCGTAGCTACAGGGGGGCAGAGGGTGCGAGCTCCCCAAGCCCGGAGCTCAGAGGGGGCCCACCCGGAGCTACGATACAGTTACATTCTGCGGCAAAGAAGGGAGAATCTGTCTCCCTGCTCTGACGCCCGGCCGCTATGGGCCCCTGAGCAGGCGGGGGGGCCCCAGTGCCAGCAGTGGCCCCCACCCTGTCACCGCAAGGTCAGCTGTATCGGCATTTAGCTGATACAGCTGCCGCATTGATGAGGGAAGGAGCGCACTGCGCTCCTTCTCCCATCACCCCCCTGTCAGCGTCTGACGTCACCAACACGGACAGTGGGCACAGTGACGTCACCACCCAGCGCCCGCTGTCAGAAGATGAGCGAGAGCTCGGAGCACCGCTGGAACAAGGAGCAAGAGAAGTGAGTATTTATTTGTTTTTTGTTTTTTTTTAATGGGGGCTGCCTTATACTACATTGTCTGCCTATAGGGGTGCTGTCTTATACTTACTCTGCCTATGGGGGTACTGTCTTATACTTACAGGATCTGCCAATGGGGGTGCTGTCTTATACCTACAGGGTCTGCCTATAGGGGTACTGTCTTATACTTACAGGGTTTGCCTATGGGGTGCTGCCTTATACTACAGGGTCTGCCTATGGGGTGCTGCCTTATACTACAGGGTCTGGCTATGGGGGTGCTGCCTTATACTTACTCTGCCTATGGGGGTGCTGTCTTATACTTACAGGATCTGCCTATGGGGGTGCTGTCTTATACTTACAGGGTCTGCCTATAGGGGTACTGTCTTATACTTACAGGGTTTGCCTATGGGGTGCTGCCTTATACTACAGGGTCTGCCTGTGGGGTGCTACCTTATACTACAGGGTCTGCCTATGGGTGCTGCCTTATACTACAGGGTCTGCCTATGGAGTGCTACCTTATACTGCAAAGTTTGCCTATGGGGTACTGTCTTATACTATACAGAGTCTGCCTATGGGTGCTGCCTTGTGCTATAGAGTCTGCCTATGGGGAGTGCATTATACTATTTTGAGGACTATCTGGTGCATTATACTATATGGAGGCCATCATACAGTGTGGGG
Organism: Ranitomeya imitator; assembly: GCF_032444005.1. Classification (NCBI taxonomy): domain Eukaryota; kingdom Metazoa; phylum Chordata; class Amphibia; order Anura; family Dendrobatidae; genus Ranitomeya; species Ranitomeya imitator. The sequence continues at coordinate 646,044,211 of NC_091285.1, forward strand.
ATTACAGTGAAGGGGCCATCATACAGTGCTGGAGCCATCAAACAGTTTGGAGGCTACTAAGGGGTCAGTTTACTGTGTGAGGGGGCATTATACGGTGTATAAGAGAGCATCATACTGTGTATAGGGGAGCTGTACAGGGGGGGGGACTCGGGACATTATTAAATGTAAAGTGGGCACTTATTGTTATAGGGGAACTCAGGTTACTATGACTGTCAAAGGAGCACACAGGGCAATATTATTTTCTAGGGGGCAAAATATGGGCACTGTTTTCTACGGCACTTGCACCCAGCATTACTATATTATAGAGGGGTGCTCTCGAATTTAGAAGGCACAGAGAAACACACAGCAGGTGCAGTAATAGGGACACATACGGCAGCAGCGGCTCAGTATTGGGGTGTCAGGGGCAGTAATACGGACACATACAGCAGCAGAGGCTCAGTATTGGGGTATCAGGTGCAGTAATAGGGTCACATACGGCAGCAGCGGCTCAGTATTGGGGTATCAGGTGCAGTAATAGGGTCACATACGGCAGCAGAGGCTCAGTATTGGGGTATCAGGTGCAGTAATACGGACACATACGGCAGCAGAGGCTCAGTATTGGGGTATCAGGTGCAGTAATAGGGTCACATACGGCAGCAGCGGCTCAGTATTGGGGTATCAGGGGCAGTAATAGGGACACATACGGCAGCAGCGGCTCAGTATTGGGGTATCAGGGGCAGTAATAGGGTCACATACGGCAGCAGCGGCTCAGTATTGGGGTATCAGGTGCAGTAATAGGCACACATACGGCAGCAGCGGCTCAGTATTGGGGTATCAGGGGCAGTAATAGGGACACATACGGCAGCAGCGGCTCAGTATTGGGGTATCAGCAGGATGAGGAGTTTGTGCAGGTTGGCGATAGATGGTGATGGGGCTGGAAATGTGAGAAGTGAAACATGTCTTTGTTGTATTCTCTGCAGACGAGTCGTTGCTGGAAGAAGTTGTCATGTCGGTCTGGGCCAGATGGAAAAGACAGGAAAAGTGAACGACTCCATCAGAAAGAACGTCAGCGGTAAGACACCATCTGTAACTGTGCTGTGATCTCTTATATGTTCTGTAGGGCTGGTGCAGCGCCCCAGAGTCCTGGTCGTTGCAGTAATGTTATTCTTCCACCAGAGGGAGTGATGTTACGTCTGAGGGCAATAAAGGAGATCACCTTACCATGTATTACTAACCACACAACACACTTCACACTCCAGGCCACCAGGGGGAGCCATGCTTCTATTAGGGCACTCCACACAATTAGGTAAAACTGGGGGTCTGGACAGAAAGGAGGCAGAACAAGGCAGATGCAGACTGAAGCAGAAGCTGGCTGGAGTGAGAGGGAGCCAGATGCAGACTGAGGTCTGCGGAGGACGAGGGTCCACGGAGCTGCGCCTGCCCCACGTGCGGCAGCATCCAAAGAAAGAGACATCTGAAGGGAATTGTCTTGTAGTGAGTGAGAAACGAAGTCATAGCAAAGGAGAGGAATATCAGAGGGAGACCAGCTAGAAGCAGGCTGGTTCCTTCTGAAGCACAGAAGCCGGTAGCCAGAACACCGAGGGAGTAAGGATCTCTATGCTTTACTTCAGAGACTGGCAGGACAGTTGATTCCACGTTGGCTGCCCGACCTTATACCCAGGAGGCACGGTGGCAACTTGTGGGGGCCGGGGCGTCGTAGGGTCCGTGTAAAAAGCCTCAGGCCATCAGTCATACGGGTTTGTCCTATCCTATCCATCAGGGGGACAGAGAGAAAGCAACATTACATCTACGATAGTTGTGAGGACCTCACCAAGAAGCTCAGCAGGGAGGAACTACAACACTCAGGCGCTAGAGGAAGGCTACTGATTTCCACCTGGATAAGGGGACTCTGGATTTGCCTTCAGACCGGCCGGACTCTGCCTGCCCTGTGATCTGGTGCTCCGGACTGTGGACACTGAAGCCTTCAGTAAAGGTAAAGAGACTGCAACCTTGTGTCCTCGTTTCTTACTGCGCCTCACACCATCCATCATCTACACTCTGGGAAGCCCTGGGGATATACTTCACCTGTGGGAAGGTATACCATCTAGCTGCCATAACATCACCCCAGTGGACCCCTAAGCAGCGTCGGTCACCCTGACCGAATACCCCAGGTGGCGTCACGAATACTATCCCTTTAAAGACCTTTCCCCCATTTACAACGGACGTACCCCTAGGGCCACGGACCGGGTCAGCCACCGTGACATCCTTGACGAGAACCAGAGGGCCCGGCTCCGAGTACCTCATTGCCCTACTGGGGGCGCTCCACTGGTATCTACCACTGACCAAATGGCGGTAATATCCATGTTGGTGTTTATATAGAGACTAGATGGTGGCCCGATTCTAACGCAGCGGGTATTCTAGAATACAGTATGTATGTAGTTTATTTATGAAGATTTAAGAATAATGCAATGAATACACAGGATTTTCCGGGTAAAATGTATACATTATCATTGGTCGCGGCCAACCGGGCGTGACCAATGCATAAAGCGGGGTTTAAATTGCGCACCAATATTACTAATTGGTCGCGGCTGGCCGGGCGCGACCAATCAGCGAAGCATGGTTCAAGTCTTGTGCTAATTCGCGGCCGGACTGCGCCTGTCGCTGATTGGTCTCAGGCATCTGGCGCGACCAATCAGCGACGCGGGATTTCCATTACAGACAAACAGACAGAATTAGACGATTATATAGTAGACTAAATGGTAGCCCGATTCTAACGCATCGGATATTCTAGAATATGGATGTAGTTTATTTATGAAGATTTTAGAATAATACATTGAATACACAGGATTCAGCCGGCCACGACCAATTAGCGAAGCGTGGTTCAAATCCCACGCCAATTCGCGGCCGGACTGCGCCTCTCGCTGATTGTTCATGGCCGGCCACATAGTATATTGCTGGAGCTCACTGAATCACAATGGATCCAACAGAGTCAGCTGATCATGGGTCTGTCCGGCCCCTAACGATCTTATATTGATGGCCTACTCTAATGATTTTTAAAGTCTCAGTAGGTATCTGTAGATGTGACCATTCGCCTCCAATTGTAAAGTAAGCATTTAGGAACGCCCCTTTAACCCCTTCACCCCAAAGCCTGTTTTCACCTAGGTGACAGGGCCAATTTTTACAATTCTGACCACTGTCACTTTATGAGGTCATAACTCTGAAACGCTTCAACGGATCCTGGTGATTCTGACATTGTTTTCTCGTGACATATTGTACTTCATGATAGTGGTAAAACGTCTTCAATATGACTTGCATTTATTTGTGGAAAAAAACAAAAATTTGTCGGAAATTATGAAAATTTAGCAATTTTCAAACATTTAGTTTTTATGCCCTTAAATTAGAGAGTTATATCACATAATATAGTTAATAAACAACATTTCCCACATGTCTGCTTTACATCAGCACAATTTTGGAAACAATTTTTTTTTGTTAGGGAGTTATGAGGGTTAAAAGTTGACCAGCGATTTCTCATTTTTGCAACAAAATTTGCAAAACCATTTTTTTTTTTACGAACCACCTCACACTTGAAGTGACTTTGAGGGGTCTATATGACTGAAAATGCCCAAAAGTGACACCATTCTAAAAACTGCACCCCTCAAGGTACTCAAAACCACATTCAAAAAGTTTATTAACCCTTCAGGTCCAATTTGTTTCATTTTACCAAGGGTAACAGGAGAAATTGGACCACAAAAGTCGTTGTACAATTTGTCCTGAGTACGCCGATACCCCATATGTGGGGGTAAACCACTGTTTGGGCACATGGCAGAGCTCGGAAGGGAAGGAGCGCCATTTGACTTTTCAATGCAAGATTTGCTGGAATTGAGATTGGAGCCCATGTCACGATTGGAGAGCCCCTGACGTGCCTAAACAGTGGAAACCCCCACAAGTGACACCATGTTGGAAAGTAGACCCTCTAAGGAACTAATCTAGATGTGTGGTGAGCACTTTGAACCTCCAAGTGCTTCACAGAAGTTTATAATGTAGAGCCGTAAAAAAAAAATTCATATTAATTTTCACAAAAAATGATCTTTTTGCCCCCAATTTTTTTTTCCCAAGGGTAACTGGGTAAATTGGACCCCAAAAGTTGTTGTGCAATTTGTCCTGAGTACGCCGATACTTCATATATGGGGATAAACCACTGTTTGAGCGCATAGCAGAGCTCGGAAGGGAAGGAGCGCCATTTGACTTTTCAATGCAAAATTGGCTGGAATTGAGATCGGAACCCATGTCGCATTTGGAGAGCCCCTGACGTGCCTTAACAGTGGAAACCCCCCACAAGTGACCCCATTTTGGAAAGAAGACCCCCTAAGGAACTTATCTAAATGTGTGGTGAGCACTTTTAACCCCCAATTGTTTCACTAAAGTTTAGAATGTAGCGGTGTGAAAATTAAAAAATCATTTTTTCTTTCCACAAAATGATGTTTTAGCCCGCAATTTTTTTTTTGCCAAGGGTAACAGGAGAAATTGGACCACAAATGTTATTGTCCAATTTGTCCTGAGTACGCTGATACCCCATATGTGGGGGGGGGAACCACCGTTTGAGTGCATGGCAGAGCTCTCGAAGGGAAGGAGCACCGTTTGAAATGCAGACTTAGATGGATTGGTCTGCAGGTGTCATGTTGCATTTGCAGAGCCCCTGATGTACCTAAACAGTAGAAACCCACCACAAGTGACCCCATATTGGAAACTAGACCCCCCAAGGAACTTATCTAGATGTGTTGTGAGAGCTTTGAACCAACAAGTGTTTCACTACAGTTTATAACGCAGAGCCGTGAAAATATAAAATATATTTTTTTCCACGAAAATGATATTTTAGCACCCACGTTTTTATTTTCCCAAGGGTAACAGGACAAATTAGACCCCAAAAGTTGTTGTCAAACTTGTCCTGAGAACGCTGATACCCCATATGTTGGGGGGAACCACTGTTTGGGCGCACAGGAGAACTCGGAAGGGAAGGAGCAGTGTTTTAGTTTTTCTAAGCAGAATTGGCTGGAATTGAGATCGGACGCCATGTCGCGTTTGGAGAGCCCCTGATGTGCCGAAACAGTGGAAACCCCCCAATTCTATCTGAAACCCTAATGCAAACACACCCCTAACCCTAATCCCAACGGTAACCCTAACCCCAACCCTAACCCTAGCCCCAACCCTAACCCTAGTCCTAACTCTAGCCCTAACCCTAGTGGGAAAATGGAAATAAATACATTTTTTTACATTTTATTATTTTTCCCTAACTAAGGGGGTGATGAAGGGGGGTTTGATTTACTTTTATAGCGTTTTTTTGGCAGATTTTTAGGGTTGGCAGCTGTCACACTAAAAGACGCTTTTTATTGCAAAAAATAGTTTTTGCATCACCACATTTTGAGAGCTATAATTTATCCATATTTTGGCCCACAGAGTCATGTGAGATCTTGTTTTTTGCGGGACGAGTTGACGTTTTTATTGGTACCATTTTCGGGCAGATGACATTTTTTGATCGCTTTTTATTCCGATTTTTGTGAGGCGGAATGAACAAAAACCAGCAATTCCTGAAATTCTTTTAGGGGGGGGGGCGTTTATACCGTTCCACGTGTGGTAAAATTGATAAAGCAGTTTTATTCTTCAGGTCAGTATGATTACAGCGATACCTCATTTATGTAATTTTTTTATGTTTTGGTGATTTACACAATAAAAACTATTTTATATAAAAAAATAATTGTTTTTGCATCGCTTTATTAACTTTTTTATTTTTCTGCTGATGATGCTGTATGGCGGCTTTTTTTTTGCGGGACAAGATGACATTTTCAGCGGTACCATGGTTATTTATACCCGTCGTTTTGATCGCGTGTTATTCCACTTTTTGTTTTTTTGTTCGCCTGTGTGATAATAAAGCAATGCTTTTTGCCTTGTTTTTTTTTGTTGTTTTTTGCGGTGTTCACTGAAGGGGTAAACTAGTGGGATAGTTTTATAGAGCGGGTCGTTACGGACGCGGCGATACCAAATATGTGTACTTTTATTGTTTTTTTTAATTTACATAAATGGATTTACTGGGAAATGTTTTTTTTTTTTTTCTTTATTTGTGGATTTTTAAAATTTTTTTTTATACATTCTATTTTTTTTTTTTACTTTCTACCATTGTCCCAGGGTGGGACATCACTGTATTAGATCAGATCGTTGATCTGACAGTGTGCATAGCACTCTGTCAGATCAACGATCTGACAGGCAAGTTCAGGAGGCTTTCCGGCGCCTGCTCTCAGCAACTCTCAGCAGGCGCCGGCTAGCCAGGTCATTTCATGACCCGGAAGGAGTCCCGCGGCCATCTTGGATCCTGGGACTCCTTCCGGATCACCGGAGCAACGCGATCTCATCGCGTTTCTCCGGTGGTAGAGCGCAGGGAGCCCCCGTCCCTGCGCGATCCCCTTCTATGCCGCTGTCACTACTGACAGCGGCATCAGAGGGGTTAAATGCCCGCGATCGGCGCTACCGCCGATCGTGGGCATCGCTGTGGGGTGTCAGCTGTCATATACAGCTGACACCTGCACCCGCTCACTGCGGCGCTCAACGCACCGTACTAGTACTGCTGCTGGCACAAATGCAGTGCCGGCAGCGCAGTACTAGTACGGCGCATGTCACAAAGGGGTTATGCCATGAACAAAAGGACATTTTAATCAATAGATCTTGGAACAATAATAAGTTCCACAATTGGATGTGTTTACATAAAATGTTCCTGTGCTGAGATAATCTCATAAATGTGCCCATGTGTAATGGCTGTGTCTGACCATGCAGGAACAGGTCGGATATACCACAGCTCCTGGGCAAGGAGAGGGGAACAAAAGAAAGTGTACAGACATTACAGCAGGGGATCACAGCTAATTCTTTTTGCGAGTAAAACATTTCATTGCCTGTTTTGAAACAATATTTTACCTCAAAGAAAGAATTAGCTGTGATCCCGTGCTGTAATGTCTGGGTAGTTTTTTTCTTCCTCCCCTGCCCAGGAGCTGTGGTATAGTCGACCTTTTCCTGCATGGTCAAACACAAATATTACATGGGGGCACATTTATACGATTATCTCGTGACAGGAACATTTTTTTTAAGCACATCCAATTGCGGAGTTCATTTGTATTCCGAGATCTGTTGATTAAAATCTACTTTTGTTCTTAGCACAACCACCCCTTTAAATGATGGTTACAAAAAAAAAAAAACCACCATCATTGAAGCTCAAGAGCTTCTAAGTTAAGTCTGTGATGGTCACCCATGTAAAAACCCCTTTCCTAAAACTTCTACCTCCTCCCAAATAGGTCAGCCATGGATCCCCCTCTCACTGCGCCTCACGGGATTCAGATCAGTGACATAAGCTGCGACTCGTTCCGCGTGTCCTGGGAGATGCCACCCCACGATGCCAGGCGGGTCACCCACTACTTCATAGACCTCAATAAGACAGGAGGGCAGAAGGAGAACAAGTTCAAGCACCGGGTAAGCCGCGTCGTAGCCCATATTCCAAGTCCGCGATCAGACATGTCTTATTGTGAATCACTAAACCTGTCCTTATATCGCCCTCCGCAAAGGATGTGCCGACAAAACTGGTGGCAAAAGCCGTGGTGCTGCCTATGACGGTGCGAGGACACTGGTTCCTGAGCCCCCGGACAGAGTATACCCTGGCTGTACAGACGGCGATGAAGCGCAGTGACGGGGAATACACCGTGTCCGGCTGGAGCGAGACGCTCCGCTTCTGTACAGGAGGTGAGGAATTAATCATCTGGTGGAAACATGGTCTACTGGACTGCGGAGCGCAGCGCTCTGCTAGTTCACAGACTGACTACAGTGCACTTCTGCTCCATTCTGGGCAGGACTGATAGGCCCCTTTCTCAGGGATTCAGAACCCCAATGTAGGGATTCCTGGGGGTCCCAGCAATCAGCAACTTATCCTCCATCTCTTGGATAGGGGATGACTTAATATTTTTGGGAACAACCCTTCAAACCCATTTAGGACTGTTTAAAGAGAATCTGTCACCAAGTTTTTGCTACCTAATCTTAGAGCAGCATAATGTAGAGACAGAGACCTTTATTCCAATGATGTGTCAATTACTGGGCTGAGGTTTTGATAATCTCCTGCTTATAAAACAGTGATTTTTATCACTAGAGGACTAATAAACCTGCTGCCAGGTATTTCTCCATATTCATGAGCTCTGGGTAACCCCACCTCCACCACTGATTGGCAACTTTCTGCCTATGCACAGTGTACACAGGAAGCCAATCGGTTTTTCTTTCATATTTTAGTTATTTAAAAAAAAAAAATCTGAATACAAAAAATAATAAAATAGTGTTGCTATTTTCTGGGATCAGTACCTTTTTTTATCTTCTTTACCATTGATGGTGTTGTAAAAAATCTTAAGTTTTGCGTATTAGCACTATTTTTGCATGTATATGGTTTGATTATTTTTTTTTTTTTGGGGGGGGGATTACCAAAAATAAACAAGCCTCCGTTTCGGAGGTTTCTGGGGAAATGTGGCAGTAAGGGCTTATTCAGACTTTCAGTTTTTGTGTACAGTAGTATCATGTTTTAGCACTCGCACCTATGATAGTGAATAGGACCATTCTCCCATCTGTGATCTTTCGTGGAATGTATGTTCCGCACAAAATTACGGGGTCATGCGTGATTTTCACCCAAGTGTCGGATCAGAACCAGTAATGCAAGTCTATGGATCAGAGGGAAAAAAAACAAAAAACAATCAGACAGGGAAGATAAGTTTTTTTTCTTTTTTTTTTTTTTTTTTTTATAACATCCCTTTTAACAGCAGACTCAGAAGAATCGCACAAAGCATTATCTGATCTGATCTACGTGACCTTCCTGTCTTCATTACAGATTACGCCATGGAGCAGGTGAAACAATTACAAGAGAAAGCTGAAGGGATCGCGGGACGGATGTTGTCATTACAGGTCTTCTACCGGAACCAGACTGCAGAATATTTCCAGCATGTCAGGTATGTCTGCCCTTGTTGTAGAGCCTGTGCAGCTCCTTCACGTAGCTGGCTGCCCTGCTGCTTGCGACAGCTCTCATTCTCTCCCCGTGTAATAAGTACCAGTGGAGTCGGAGAGGATGGCGTAAGAATCTGAACACTGATCACAGTGTGGAAAGGAGGGAAAGCATCCAAGTCTTCAGGTGGGGCAGATAATAAACGCTACATTGTATCAAAGCGAGGAAAGACTGCAAAGCACACAAGGCAGTCAGCAGGGAAAAGACCTGCAGCACACACTGCAGAAAAGAGGGAAATCACACACTCCTATACATGCGTCCACAACAAAGGAGAAGTCTGTTATTGTCTGTGAGGGGAATGCTGTGCAGGAATGAAGCTGTGTAGGAATGAAGCTGTGATGCTGCTTAAGATTAGTGGTGAACGGAGATCATTATTTTTTACCCAAGGAAGTTTAATGTTTCCTATGTGGACTAAAAGCAACAACATAAGCAACAACAAAAAAGAAAGTTTAAAGATATTGAAATAAAATTTAACTAAGACTAAGACTAATAAAACTAAGATCACCCCTCTTTTCCCAATTTGAAAAGAAGAAAAAAAGCATATTTGATTTTTATGCACTTCTAGTCAGACCTTGCAAAATACAAAATTAATAAGCCTGTACGATAAAAAGGTGTACAAAATTTGAACTACTGAAACTATGTGGGGGGTTTTTGGCAACCCTTCCCATCAAAAAATGCATTAAAAAATGATCAAAACATATGCAGGCAAAAATAATACCAATGAAACAATCGCCATGCAAAATGTTTTTACAACTGCATCAATCGAAAGGAAAAAAAAAAGTTACAGATCTCAGAAAATAGTTACACAAGTTCTTGTTTTTAAGAAAAAAAAACAAATTAAGAACTAAAATAGTAAAGAAAAACTACACTCCTCAACAATAAAATTACACCAAGAAGGAAAAGTTGTGGAATTATGGAGAAATCACAGGATGTATAGACATAATACTGCCCTGCAAATGTTTTGAAAATATTGCCATATTTTCATCATCTCAGTTTATTGAGTATGAGCACCATGTGCAGAAATCACCACACTTACATCCTCGGCTGCTATCAATGAGGTTATTAATGGTTGTCCGAGGAATGTTCTGAATGCACTTGGGCAAATCATCAAAATCCGCTGCTGGCAGCTACTTTGTAATTGCCGACCAATGACGTCCCAGATGTGCTCGATGGGAGACAAATCTGGAGACGCTGCGGGCCATATCTTCAACGTGTTCCGGGAGCTGTTTTGCCCGGAAAGCAGATAACAAAAACAGGCAAGAACATATAAAATAGAATTTAAAAGGCGCAAATAGAATAATGAATGAACTAGGTGCAAAAAAAAGTCACAAAATTAGGGAAAAAATAATAAAAAAAAAAGAGGTGCAAAGTAAATGAATTTGAGACTTTTTTTTTCCCACCAGGCATTTTTCAAACTTCTCTTAAAGAAAAAAGCTAAAATAAAAAAAAAGTGGATTTTCCATTGAAATTAATTGAAACTGAGTTTTTCCAAGAGTTCTTGAAATCATTTTGGAGAAGGATTTTGGGTGAGATTCCACTTCAAAGAACTTCTAAAAAAATAACCCCTGTTCATATAACTTTAACATGCTACCATGGCCTAGTCTCTAGACTAGTTTCCGATCACGCACATCTGGGACGTCATTGTTCGGCAATTACACAGGAGCTGCCAGCAGCAGATCTTGGTGATTTGCCCAAGTGCATTCAGTGTGGCAGAACATTCCTCAACCATTAATAACCTCACAAGACATTTAAGAGCGGGGATTTCTGCACATAGCGCTCATACTCTATACTGAATGAATCCAGACATTTTTGAAATGTTTCCATTTTGCCGATCAGCAACATGCCTATCCTTCCTGTGAATTCCAGAATTCCAAGACTTTTTCTTCTTGGTGTTGCATATGCAAATTGTCTCTTCAGAGAGGAAGCGGACTAGAACTCTAGCGCCACCTAATGGAAGCAACGTTCCTAAAAGTCAATATTGATGGTTTATCGAGCCTTGCAGTATGACTTAGCATAAAAGCCAAATCAGAATCTCAATTTGCAGACAGTGTTTCGGGGGGGGGGGGGGGGTTTGCCCTTCATCAGTGCAAAGTATGAGATCTGATTTGGTTAGGTGAGAGGCTTTGGACTGAGGTCTAAGGGTAACGTTTCTCCTTGTGGAGAGCCCATGTCTAATTTCCCAGTGGAGCATGCATGGCTTATAATTCTCCTCACGCTAACATTCTTTCTTGGTGTTGCAATTTCAGTGTATACGAGTCTGGTATCGTTGTAATCGTCCTGTCCTGCAGAATTATTGCCAGGTCAAAACACACTGTATAAATGAAACTCAAAAAAGTCCAAAAATGAAAATTTGGCAGCATGCATTATATTTGGCAATTTTGTCGCATCCTCCTCCTAATAAATGCTGTATATTTATTTTATTTTTTTCTCATTTTAGCAAAGGGTGAGGTTTATATTATCCATTACTAGTTAGAGGAGTAGAATCATTTTTGGAAATTACCGTACATATTTAACGACTATCTTTTTTCCCCTTTTTGTGTAATTTGGACAGGGACAAGTGGGGAGGCCTTATGCTTCCAGCCCTGAAAGACCAGAGCGGAAGTCATGGATCACCGATCAGCGGCACACTCCATGGTATCTTTTTCAGTTGCAACACAGAATTCAACACAGGTCTGCCCCCGCATGACTCGCCCTATGGGAGATGGAGGGTGACGATTCCAGCCGGGTATCTCTTCAACGAAAACACGCACCTGTACTTTGCCGACTTCTACTGCATGTACAGTGCCTACCACTATGTGGTCCTAGTACTGGCTCCTCGAGGGTCTCAAGGCGATGCCTTCTGCAGTGCCCGTCTGCCATTGCTGGACCCACAGAACAACCCTTTCCTGACCCGGGGTGAGCAGGGAACTTACTGGCACGCACAAGATCTTCTACTGGAGATAATCTACACGGAACCAGTGCCGATGGGCATGGGGCAACTGTCCGAGATCAAAGGGCATCAGCTGATGAGTCTTTCTACGGCCGACGCCAAGAAAGATCCCAGCTGTAAGGTGTGCAATATCTTTGGTGGGCGCTAGGGAGCCAAGCGTAGTAGTTTAGTGTTCGTCAAGTTAAAGGGATTTGTTTGTGCGGCTTACGGTGTTGAAAGTGTAATTAGTGCATTTCCAAAACCAGTCCCCACAGAAATACTAGTCCTAAAATTGTGGGAACCGAGTAGTGTAGCCTCTCCAACTACTTCTAGGAGAAACGAGCTGGAAGATGAAACTAGATGTTTCTACAGAGGAGAAAACCAAGGTTCTTGGAAAGTTATGGATGGCAGAGGGGAATTCATTATTTTGGCACAATGAGACATGGCGGGCAAAAATCATGGGCCTCACGTTTCCAAAAAGTCTTAATAAGTAATGCGCACTGGAAACAATTGGGGTTGGGCATTCAGGTTCTGAAGGAGAGCAGAGCTCGGATTGTAGCAGGTAATGAAGGAACGCCAGGCACAATTTGCTATGGGAGGCGCATTGTTGTCATTCATTAGACTCGTGCCTCAGGGAAGAAACTGTATAATTGTTAAAGGGATTAAAAAAAATAAAATATGGCCGTTCTGCTCCTAAACCAGCGCTACTCCTATTCACAGGTTGTGCAGCTCAGCCCTATTATTATTATTATTATTATTTATTGCAGTTAATGGGGCTGGATTGCAATATCACTCTCAACCTGTTAACACTCATGGCGCAAAGTGATTTTTTTTTTTTTTTTAATATTAATCTCCTTGATACACAAATCACAAACGACCCCCTATTTAGAGCCATGTATTGATTCCCATGTGTAGACGTCCAGCACAGCCGTTCATGTCCCCATGTTAACGCGATATTGACAATTCTCATATATAATGTATATACATACAATCACCTACACGTGTTATAGTGGTGATACTTTTCTGGTCATGTACTTTTTTTTTTTTTTTTTAAACAGACCATGAATGTGCATGTTCTTATGTGTGTGCTCAACTTCGGCTATAATGTTGCCCTATACCTTCTACTCAACTATATTCATAAAATGTATTGTTTGATTTAAGGACAAAAGTTCTGTATTTCTATTAAAACTTTGTGATGGAAAAAGATGGGAGTCTTTTTTTATATTCAGTACATTCATATTTTTATTTTTTCCTATTTTAATTTTCATTTCCATATTAAAAAAAAAAAAGTTTAGAATTGGTTAATGGAGGTCAGATACAATTGCTTCACACCATTTAATTTCACATGGATTCTGTGCCAAATCCCACATAAAAAAATAAATAAAATAAACACCCTTCAATTCCACTTGCATAAAGGATTCCTTTTGGTTAAGGTTAAAATCACCAATGTAGCACATATGCCTTTCTACACATGGTTAAAAAAAAAGCATCATATCAATTGTTTGAAGAGCTTCCTGTGCAAAAACCACAAGAGAAAACCTGAAAACACAACTTAATTGTATGCACTTATTATAGCTGCTGTCCAACCAGGCTCAATGAGGGTCATTCACTCTGAAGTGTCAGTGCATTACATAGTAAATTGATTTTTACGTGCACCTTGCAATGCTTCATTTTACCTGTGGAGGCACTGCAGAGAAAATGAATACTTGTTGCTTAATAGGCTATTCCCCAAATCACGAGCGATCCATGGAATAGGGGAGAAGTTGCTCACTGTAGGGCGTCAAACTGGTAAAACCCAAGCAATACTTAGATCTTGGCTCTGGAACCTTGAGATCAGGGCTCTACAACATGGAGTGGAGGTGCGTGTGCTCAACCTCCTCTCTATTCATTGTCTGCCAGAGAAAGCGGAGGGCTATCCTCTGCCATTTCCAGCAGCCCCATGGAAAATGAATGGAACAGAGGCCAAACATGTGCATCTCCATTCCATTTAAGACAGAACTGTGGAGCCCTGATCTCTGGATTGTTGGAGGTCCCAGATATCGAACCCCTACTGATCAGCATGTTCGCCCTATCCAATGGATAGGAAAAACTAGTGATGTTGGAAATGACTAGGGATGAGCGAATAGCTTCGGATAAGGCTACGTTCACATTTGTGTTGTGCGCTGCTGCGTCGGCGACGCAACGCACAACGCAAACAAGAACGCATGCAAAACGCATAGTTTTGCGACGCATGCGTCCTTTTTTTTGCCGGATTTTGGACGCAAAAAAAAGCATCTTGCTGCGTCCTCTGCGCCCTAACGCTTGCGGCAAAAAAGACGCATGCAAACGCATGTCCATGCGCCCCCATGTTAAATATAGGGACGCATATTTAATAGCTGAATAGCTGCATCGGGAACCTGGAGCGCTCCGATAATCAGCTGTTCGGCGTCACAGCTACATGTGTCGCGGCAGTGTGACCGTCACAGCACATGCATGGAGAGCATGAATAAAATAGAGAACTTGTGTTCGTGTATAAGCAACATCAGGCTTGGAGTCGGACTGGCCCACAGGAGAACAGGAGAATCCTCTGGTGGGCCGCCCCTGCACAAGTGTGGATCACCACCTCCTAATATGAGATTTTATAGTTTATACTTGAATCACTATGTACAGACAAAGGCGGCGTCCTATTAATTTAACAAGTCGACTCCGTTAATTGTTATATAAATTTGTAATCGAGGATAAAGGCACGTAGTTGGACCCTGGCGTTGATTACCAGTGGGGCCCTTGGCACCGCAGTCCGACACTGGGCACAAGTTTCATCTTTGACAGTAGAATCGGAAGGAGCTGCCAGACTTGGGGTGGTCAAATGTGATGGCAGGAACCAGCAACAGCAGGGGGGGGGGCCGGTTTCCATTCTTATTTGTTGTATTATGGGGCCCCCTATCTTCAGTGTACTTCCTTGAAAGGGGACACAATGCTACAACCAAATAAAATAATTTCGTTTTTCCATATACTATATAGAATATGATATAACATGAAAATACTATTTTTCTGTGCATTTAAAGCCAGACATCCTATCTCCATTGTGTGGAGGACACGGTAGCTTTCCAGGAGTCTTCTGCCAGGCGCTAAACCAGTCGTGTAGGAGGAACAGTGGATGTAGAAGAATCACGGCCCCCACTAACGAGGCTGTAAGCTTGATGTAGACATCCCTTACGTGAAATACCACATGTGAGAACCCATGTACCCTCAGAGCACCCCATCAGTGGCCTTGTTATGGCCATGGCTACAAGTCACTTTGTGCATTCAGGTGCGAGCCCTACCTTAACACACAGAAAAAAAAAGTCTGTAGTAAAGTTACAGTGGTATGCCTCCAATTAGAAATGTAGTATAGTTCTTCTGATTCGCTATGTCGCTTACCCCATGTGCAGGGCATTACAGTAGCTTCGATATCCCCGGGAGAGCCGCCAGCCAGTCCGTGCGCTGCTTTCTCTCTCGCTCCGATTTATATGGCCGTCTCACCGCGCCCTAACAGCCTGGTCCAGCGCCCATAAGCCAGCGCCAGCCAAGCATTTGAGGCAAATTGAATACTACATGGTGGCCACACATTCCGGCTAACAGAGCAGATTCCCAACCCTTGTTACATGAGGTCCGTCCGCTAATGAGGCATCAGACAACCTCTTGAAAAGAAATATTGTCCAGTTGTAATACATCTGAACAGTTTTTACTATAGCCGTCACACATTTAGGCCTCATTTATAAAAGCCTGGTTTTGTTGCCTATAGCAACCAATCAGAACAAAGCTTTCATCTTTTAAACTGCTGTGGTACAACAAAAGCTGCTCTGTGATTGGTTGCTATGGACAACAATGTGTTTTCATCAACCTTCCACCTAATGTACGCCACTTACCAAAAAGTAAAAAAACAAAACAAAACCCTGTTGTCCATAGCAACCAGCGCTCTCTCCCACAGCTGCACTGTTTACAGCGATGTTGGTGCCATCATTCCATAAGGTTCTATGGAGAAGTCAGTTCAGGAGAACTTGCATTAGAATGTGTGTCGGTCTCTCTTGCTCCTCCTCCTCCTCCATAGAATTTTAAAAGTACCAACTGCCATATATCTCAGTAATGGCTGTGTAGTGCATTATGCTACAGTGGGAGAACTAAGTATTTGATCCCTTGCTTATGTTGTAAGTTTGGTCACTGACAATGACATGAACCAGTCCGTAATTTTAAGGATAGGGTAATTTTAACACAGAGATAGAATATCAAAAATAAAATCCCCCCCCCCCCCCCCCAAAAAAAAAAAAATCACAGTGCAGTGAGAAATACGTATTTGATCCCCTACCAACCATTAAGAGTTCTGGCTCCTACAGACCAATTAGACGCTCCTAATCAACTCATTACCTGCATTAAAGACAGCTGTCTTACATAGTCACCTTTATCAAAGATTACTGTCCACAGACTCAATCAGTTAGATTCTAACCTCTACAACATGGGCAGGACCAAAGAGGTTTCTAAGGATGTCAGGGACAAGATCATAGATCTGCACAAAGCTGGAATGGGCTACAAAACCATAAGTAAGACGCTGGGTGAGAAGGAGACAACTGTTGGTGCAATAGTAAGAAAATGGAAGAAATACAAAATGACGGTCAATCGACATCGATCTGGGGCACTATGCAAGTCTCACCTCGTGGGGTATCCGTCATCATGAGGAAGGTGAGAGATCAGCCTAAAACTACACGGGGAACTTGTTAATGATATCAAGGCAGCAGGGACCACAGTCACCAGGAAAACCATTGCTAACACATTACGCTGTAAAAGGTTTAAAATCCTGCAGTGCCTGCAAGGTCCCCCTGCTCAAGAAGGCACATGTGCAGGGCCGTCTTAAGTTTACCAATGAATGGATGATTCTGTGAGTGATTGGGAGAAGGTGCTGTGGTCAGATGAGACAAAAATTGGGGTCTTTGGCATTAACTCAACTCTCTGTGTTTGGAGGAGGAAAAATGCTGCCTATGGCCCAAAGAACAACGTCCCCACTGTCAAGCATGAAGGTGGAAACATTAGGTTTTGGGGGTGTTTCTCTGCTAAGGGCACAGGACTACCTCACCGCATCAATGGGAGAATGGATGGAGCCATGTCCCGTAAAATCCTGAGTGACAACCTCCTTTACTCCACCAGTACATTAAAAATGGGTCGTGGCTGGGTCTTCCAACAAGACAATGACCCAAAACATACAGCCAAGGCAACAAAGGAGTGGCTCAAAAAGATGCACATTAAGGTCATGGAATGGCCTATCTAGTCTCTAGACCTTAATCCCATAGAAAACTTATGGAGGGAGTTGAAGCTCCGAGTTGCCAAGTGACAGCCTCAAAATCTTAAGGATTTCGAGATCTGCAAAGAGGAGTGGACCAAAATTCCTCCTGACATGTGCACAAACCTCATCAACTACGAAAAAAAGTCTGACTGCTGTGCTTGCCAACAAGGGTTTTGCCATCAAGTATTAAGTCTTGTTTGCCAGAAGGATCAAATACTTATTTCTCACAAAAAATTGAAATAAATTTATAGAACTTATACAGTGTGAGTTACTGGATTTTATATTTGATATTCTATCTCTCAAAGTTAAAATCAACCTACCCTTAAAATTACAGACTGTTCATGTCTTTGTCAGTGGGTAAACTTACAAAATCAGAAAGGGATGAATACTTATTTCATGATGAAATTATTCCAGGTGCCTTCTGGGAGAAGCGAAGTCTCCCTAAGCTAGAAGATCGTTGGGTACAGCCGGGACCAGCTGCTTCGAAAGCATCACCAAACCAGGGATTCAAGCTTCAGGAGGCTAATTTGCATATTCCAGGTGCCTTCTGGGAGAAGCGAAGTCTCCCTAAGCTAGAAGATCGTTGGGTACAGCCGGGACCAGCTGCTTCGAAAGCATCACCAAACCAGGGATTCAAGCTTCAGGAGGCTAATTTGCATATTCCAGGTGCCTTCTGGGAGAAGCGAAGTCTCCCTAAGCTAGAAGATCGTTGGGTACAGCCGGGACCAGCTGCTTCAAAAGCATCACCAAACCAGTGATTCAAGCTTCAGGAGGCTAATTTGCATATTCCAGGTGCCTTCTGGGAGAAGCGAAGTCTCCCTAAGCTAGAAGATCGTTGGGTACAGCCGGGACCAGCTGCTTCGAAAGCATCACCAAACCAGGGATTCAAGCTTCAGGAGGCTAATTTGCATATTCCAGGTGCCTTCTGGGAGAAGCGAAGTCTTTTTGCCTGTAGGACATTATTGCAAGAGAGCTTGGCTGAGTAGATTACACAAGAAGGAAAACACACAGCAAGTCAGCAGGATCTAGGAGCAACATGGCAGATGTGACAACCTACATGGTGAGCTGCAGCATGTGCTACATGTTCACAGATCGACCAGAAGAAGAATCCAATTTCACCTGTCAGAAGTGTAGACTAGTGGCCCTTTTAGAAGAAAAGGTGCGGGGTCTGGAAGAAAGAATAGCAACTTTGAAACTCATCAAAGAGAATGAAGACTTTCCAGACAGAACAGAAGCATCTCTACTGGTCACAGAAGGTGCAAAAAGTGTCAGAGAACCTCCAAAAGCAGATGAGTGGAAGCATGTGACCAAAAGAAGCAAGAAGACCATGGAGAAATCACCAACCACACAACTGAAGAACCGATATCAAATCTTTGTAGAGGATGAAGATGGCACACCTAAGAATGAAGCAATACCAGCAAGCAAAAAAGAAAAGGGCACACAGCAACAAGTGACAGCAAAAAGTACAGCCAAGAAGCAACGAAGAGTGATGGTGGTGGGAGACTCACTACTGAGAGGCACCGAAGCAGCCATCTGCAGACCGGACATAACTGCAAGAGAAGTATGCTGCCTTCCAGGTGCGATGATCAAGGATGTGACCGATAGGATACCAAAGCTCTTCAGCTCCAAGGACGTCCACCCATTTCTTCTGATACATGTTGGCACCAATGACACGGCAAGGAAGGACCTACCGACAATCTGCAAGGACTTTGAAGAGTTGGGGAAGAAAGTAAAGGAACTGGATGCACAGGTAGTTTTTTCTTCTATCCTTCCAGTAGACGGGCATGGCACCAGGAGATGGAACAGGATCCTTGATGCAAACAACTGGCTAAGACGATGGTGCAGACAACAAGGATTTGGATTCCTGGACCACGGTGTGAATTACTGGTATGATGGACTCCTCGCCAGAGACGGACTACACCTCAACAAACCTGGGAAACACACATTCGCCAGAAGACTCGCTACACTCATCAGGAGGGCGTTAAACTAGAAGAAGAGGGGACGGGAAGAAAAACATTAGACTCGAACAAAGACGACCCAGGAAAACATACTCAGAAGGGAGGTAAGAACATTTCTAAAACAATCCACAGTGAGGAGATTGGAACAAAACAAAATCCTCTAAACTGCATGCTCGCAAACGCCAGAAGCCTGACAAACAAGATGGAAGAACTAGAAGCAGAAATATCTACAGGTAACTTTGACATAGTGGGAATAACCGAGACATGGTTAGATGAAAGCTATGACTGGGCAGTTAACTTACAGGGTTACAGTCTGTTTAGAAAGGATCGTAAAAATCGGAGAGGAGGAGGGGTTTGTCTCTATGTAAAGTCTTGTCTAAAGTCCACTTTAAGGGAGGATATTAGCGAAGGGAATGAGGATGTCGAGTCCATATGGGTTGAAATTCATGGAGGGAAAAATGGTAACAAAATTCTCATTGGGGTCTGTTACAAACCCCCAAATATAACAGAAAGCATGGAAAGTCTACTTCTAAAGCAGATAGATGAAGCTGCAACCCATAATGAGGTCCTGGTTATGGGGGACTTTAACTACCCGGATATTAACTGGGAAACAGAAACCTGTGAAACCCATAAAGGCAACAGGTTTCTGCTAATAACCAAGAAAAATTATCTTTCACAATTGGTGCAGAATCCAACCAGAGGAGCAGCACTTTTAGACCTAATACTATCTAATAGACCTGACAGAATAACAAATCTGCAGGTGGTTGGGCATTTAGGAAATAGCGACCACAATATTGTGCAGTTTCACCTGTCTTTCACTAGGGGGACTTGTCAGGGAGTCACAAAAACATTGAACTTTAGGAAGGCAAAGTTTGAACAGCTTAGAGATGCCCTTAATCTGGTAGACTGGGACAATATCCTCAGAAATAAGAATACAGATAATAAATGGGAAATGTTTAAGAACATCCTAAATAGGCAGTGTAAGCGGTTTATACCTTGTGGGAATAAAAGGACTAGAAATAGGAAAAACCCAATGTGGCTAAACAAAGAAGTAAGACAGGCAATTAACAGTAAAAAGAAAGCATTTGCACTACTAAAGCAGGATGGCACCATTGAAGCTCTAAAAAACTATAGGGAGAAAAATACTTTATCTAAAAAACTAATTAAAGCTGCCAAAAAGGAAACAGAGAAGCACATTGCTAAGGAGAGTAAAACTAATCCCAAACTGTTCTTCAACTATATCAATAGTAAAAGAATAAAAACTGAAAATGTAGGCCCCTTAAAAAATAGTGAGGAAAGAATGGTTGTAGATGACGAGGAAAAAGCTAACATATTAAACACCTTCTTCTCCACGGTATTCACGGTGGAAAATGAAATGCTAGGTGAAATCCCAAGAAACAATGAAAACCCTATATTAAGGGTCACCAATCTAACCCAAGAAGAGGTGCGAAACCGGCTAAATAAGATTAAAATAGATAAATCTCCGGGTCCGGATGGCATACACCCACGAGTACTAAGAGAACTAAGTAATGTAATAGATAAACCATTATTTCTTATTTTTAGTGACTCTATAGCGACAGGGTCTGTTCCGCAGGACTGGCGCATAGCAAATGTGGTGCCAATATTCAAAAAGGGCTCTAAAAGTGAACCTGGAAATTATAGGCCAGTAAGTCTAACCTCTATTGTTGGTAAAATATTTGAAGGGTTTCTGAGGGATGTTATTCTGGATTATCTCAATGAGAATAACTGTTTAACTCCATATCAGCATGGGTTTATGAGAAATCGCTCCTGTCAAACCAATCTAATCAGTTTTTATGAAGAGGTAAGCTATAGACTGGACCACGGTGAGTCATTGGACGTGGTATATCTCGATTTTTCGAAAGCGTTTGATACCGTGCCGCACAAGAGGTTGGTACACAAAATGAGAATGCTTGGTCTGGGGGAAAATGTGTGTAAATGGGTTAGTAACTGGCTTAATGATAGAAAGCAGAGGGTGGTTATAAATGGTATAGTCTCTAACTGGGTCGCTGTGACCAGTGGGGTACCGCAGGGGTCAGTATTGGGACCTGTTCTCTTCAACATATTCATTAATGATCTGGTAGAAGGTTTACACAGTAAAATATCGATATTTGCAGATGATACAAAACTATGTAAAGCAGTTAATACAAGAGAAGATAGTATTCTGCTACAGATGGATCTGGATAAGTTGGAAACTTGGGCTGAAAGGTGGCAGATGAGGTTTAACAATGATAAATGTAAGGTTATACACATGGGAAGAGGGAATCAATATCACCATTACACACTGAACGGGAAACCACTGGGTAAATCTGACAGGGAGAAGGACTTGGGGATCCTAGTTAATGATAAACTTACCTGGAGCAGCCAGTGCCAGGCAGCAGCTGCCAAGGCAAACAGGATCATGGGGTGCATTAAAAGAGGTCTGGATACACATGATGAGAGCATTATACTGCCTCTGTACAAATCCCTAGTTAGACCGCACATGGAGTACTGTGTCCAGTTTTGGGCACCGGTGCTCACGAAGGATATAATGGAACTAGAGAGAGTACAAAGGAGGGCAACAAAATTAATAAAGGGGATGGGAGAACTACAATACCCAGATAGATTAGCGAAATTAGGATTATTTAGTCTAGAAAAAAGACGACTGAGGGGTGATCTAATAACCATGTATAAGTATATAAGGGGACAATACAAATATCTCGCTGAGGATCTGTTTATACCAAGGAAGGTGACGGGCACAAGGGGGCATTCTTTGCGTCTGGAGGAGAGAAGGTTTTTCCACCAACATAGAAGAGGATTCTTTACTGTTAGGGCAGTGAGAATCTGGAATTGCTTGCCTGAGGAGGTGGTGATGGCGAACTCAGTCGAGGGGTTCAAGAGAGGCCTGGATGTCTTCCTGGAGCAGAACAATATTGTATCATACAATTATTAGGTTCTGTAGAAGGACGTAGATCTGGGTATTTATTATGATGGAATATAGGCTGAACTGGATGGACAAATGTCTTTTTTCGGCCTTACTAACTATGTTACTATGTTACTATGTTATTTCCCTCACTGTATATGGACTATGGAGTGCATTATACTGTATAGACAATGGGGATACATTATACTGTATGTGAGTGCATTATACTATATGGACTATGGAGTGCATTATACTGTATGGGCTATGGGGGTGCATTATACTATATGGACTATGGAGTGCATTATACTGTATGGGCAATGGGGGTGCATTATACTATATGGACTATGGAGTGAAT
The DNA here is from genome assembly GCF_032444005.1 of Ranitomeya imitator. NCBI lineage: Eukaryota > Metazoa > Chordata > Amphibia > Anura > Dendrobatidae > Ranitomeya > Ranitomeya imitator. The sequence goes on from NC_091285.1 coordinate 646,066,694, forward strand.
TATAGTGTATGGGCTTTGGGGGTGCATAATACTATATGGACTATGGAGTGCATTATACTGTATGGGCTATGGGGGTGCATAATACTATATGGACTATGGAGTGCATTATACTGTATGGGCTTTGGGGGTGCATTATACCATATAGACAATTGGGGTACATTATACTGCATGTGGGTGCATTATACTGTATAGCCTATAGGATGCATTATACCGTATAAGCTATGGGATACATTATACTGTATAGGCTATGGGATGCATTACACCATATGTGCTATGGGTAGCATTATACCGTATAGGCTGTGGTTAGGAGTCTCCGTCAACCAAACCCCTGGTAAGCAGGCAGTGATTTCTTCAATTATACACAGCTGCAATCATAATTATTCACCCCCCACCCCCTTCCTTTGCATAAGGTTTATAAGCAACATTTACTAACTTTCTGCTGTTTGCCATAAACCAATTAAACAAGAACATTGCAAATGATTAACTAACAACTAACGTAACAAGTAGTTTCTCCAAACTTGTCACAAAATGCAACTTTCGCCGATTAATGCAGTCACAGAATTAGTTACTCCTCATGACAAACATCTTTAGTACTTGTAGAGCACCTCTGGCTGTTATGACCTGCTGCAAATGTGATGTATAGCCAGACAGCAGCTTCTGGCCTCATCCGTGAGGAGTCTTAGCCCATTCCTTATTGGCAGGGGCCTCTAGTTCAGTAATATTTTTGGGATGTCAAGAGAATTGTATAAACATTTAAGAAAAGAGATTATTGCCTTGCCCAAACAAGGACAAGGATACAATTAGATAAACGCGCACTAAATGTTTCTAGGCATACAGATCGAAGTGGAGTTCATAAGACCAAAGTTATAGGAACACCGGCTACACTACCTGAATGTAGCCAAAAGACGAAACTGCCACCAGATTCCTGAAGTGGCAGGTGGTCAAATACCCTCGAGTGACTGCAAAAGACCTGCTGTAGGATTTGAGGGCAGCAGGCACTGAGGTTTCAGTTTGTACAGTAAGACACACTAAACTCTGAAGGCCTCCGTGTCCTAACTCCAAGAATTACACCTCTTCTCATCCAAGACCAGAAAAAGCAGTTGGCTTTAATATTGTCAAAACCATATAAATAAGCCACAGACGTTTAGTAATTCTGGTCTGTGGAGCTATAAAACATAGCAAGAAGTGCTTTTTTTTTGCCTTTGGGCCAGTGCTATGTCGGGATGAAAAAAAAAGGCAAGAATACACTTTAAAGAACACTCTGCATAGAATGAAGAATGCCAGTGGCTGGATAATGCCTACAGTGGAGCATGGCACTGGCTGGGTGATGCCTACAGTCAAGCATGGCAGTGGCTAGGTGATGCCTACAGTCAAGCATGGCAGTAGCTGGGTGATGCCTACAGTCAAGCATGGCAGTGGCTGGGTGATGCCTACAGTAAAAATCATGTAAGTAACCACATATTCTTTATTATTAAAATCAACGGCAAACCATGCCACCAACCGTGACCAAAAAAAACCAAAAGCAAAAACAAGTGTTCAACCCAATTAAAAACTATGGGTGATACTAGTAGTCCCTGGATAGGAGCCTAGATGCGCCCTACCTGCCAGCGGAGGTTGGCACCCTAGGGGGGAACGTTATGGCGCCCCCGCTCCACGATGACTAGCCCTAGGGGCCCTGATAAACCCTGCAGACACTAATGAGACCCTCTACCCACAGACTAAAGGACCTCTACCGCTAGACAAGAAAAAGCTAACCTAGGGAACAACTAGCACCCAAAATAAACATAAAAACAATATGAACACATAACGGGCAATATCCGGTGTCATGGATAGTAGCTCTCAGCAGAACATGGTAACCACTCAAATAGTTGGTATCAAATATAAATTCTCCCTATACACGGGGTTATATACATCCCCAGGGATTTTATCTCTTGTGCCTTGGACCCTTACAATCCGGGGTCTATTTAGACTTTCAAGAAGACACACTTGATGATTCAGACACCGGGTATACGGAGCGCCATAGGCAGTGATACCAGGGTACAGACCATACTCGTATAGCACGAGTTTGATATAAAGGTCATACACCTACCACAATTTGTTTCACTGCAAGTACACCCGATACTCCATCTGTCTATACACACCGGTGATGATACCTCCTATCTTAAAGCCATAAAGCGTGGGAACCATTGATACTCATCTGCATTTCAAGGAGTACTGCACACCATCTGCCCTTCCACTGTTAGCGCCTCAACGCGTTTCGCCTACTCAGGCTCATCAGGAGGCCTGATGTACTGATGATCTGTGTCACAAACAATAGCTCCAACAATAGCTATTGTTTGTGACACAGATCATCAGTACATCAGGCCTCCTGATGAGCCTGAGTAGGCGAAACGCGTTGAGGCGCTAACAGTGGAAGGGCAGATGGTGTGCAGTACTCCTTGAAATGCAGATGAGTATCAATGGTTCCCACGCTTTATGGCTTTAAGATAGGAGGTATCATCACCGGTGTGTATAGACAGATGGAGTATCGGGTGTACTTGCAGTGAAACAAATTGTGGTAGGTGTATGACCTTTATATCAAGCTCGTGCTATACGAGTATGGTCTGTACCCTGGTATCACTGCCTATGGCGCTCCGTATACCCGGTGTCTGAATCATCAAGTGTGTCTTCTTGAAAGTCTAAATAGACCCCTGATTGTAAGGGTCCAAGGCACAAGAGATAAAATCCCTGGGGATGTATATAACCCCGTGTATAGGGAGAATTTATATTTGATACCAACTATTTGAGTGGTTACCATGTTCTGCTGAGAGCTACTATCCATGACACCGGATATTGCCCGTTATGTGTTCATATTGTTTTTATGTTTATTCTGGGTGCTAGTTGTTCCCTAGGTTAGCTTTTTCTTGTCTAGCGGTAGAGGTCCTTTAGTCTGTGGGTAGAGGGTCTCATTAGTGTCTGCAGGGTTTATCAGGGCCCCTAGGGCTAGTCATCGTGGAGCGGGGGCGCCATAACGTTCCCCCCTAGGGTGCCAACCTCCGCTGGCAGGTAGGGCGCATCTAGGCTCCTATCCAGGGACTACTAGTATCACCCATAGTTTTTAATTGGGTTGAACACTTGTTTTTGCTTTTGTTTTTTTTTGGTCACGGTTGGTGGCATGGTTTGCCGTTGATTTTAATAATAAAGAATATGTGGTTACTTACATGATTTTTACTTTTGGAAACCCTGTACAAATTATCTAAATCTTTATAGTGATGCCTACAGTCAAGCATGGCAGTGGCTGGGTGATGCCTACAGTTGATGCCTACAGTCAAGCATGGCAGTGGTTGGGTGATGCCTACAGTCAAGCATGGGGGTGGCTTTGTGATGCCTACAGTGAAGCATGGCAGTGGCTGGGTGATATTTATAATGAAGCATGGCGGTGGCTCAGTGACCTCTACAGTGAAACATGGGGGTGGCTGGGTGATGCCTACAGTGAAGCACGACGGTGGCTTGAAGATGCTAGCCGATAACACCCTCCTTCTGTGAAGAAACTAAAGTTGGACATCATTGTACTTTTCAACATACCTCCAAGTCCACCAAGGCTTGGTCTCTGAAGAAATCCTTTATGATTGTGGAGTGACCATCAAAATCACCCGACTTGAACCCTATAGAAAATCTTTGGTGGGACGTGAAAGAGGCAGGTGCGTCAGGAAACCCAAGTATATCAGTAACCTGGAGGCACCTGTCCATAAGAAACAGGCCAAGATAACTCCGAAACGCTGCAAGAAGCTGCTGTCTGGCTATACATCAAATTTTCATCAGGTCGTAACAGCCAGGGGTGCTCTACTAAGTACTCGAGACCCTTATGAAGGGGTAAATAACTTTTACTAAAAGGCAAAGGCATTTTGTGTTGAATTTGGAAAAATCACTTATTAGTTGTGATATTTACATGGCTCCTGTGTGATTGGTTTATTGCAGACAGCAGAAAGTTTGTACATTTTGCTAATAAACCAACTTTGCAGTGGGGGTAGGAGTCATTTTGATTGCAGCTGTATATATCCATACTCCCATGTATAAGAACACGCTCTCACTGCAGGGTACAACACTCCGGCATCCACCACACATGTGCATTCCTATTTAATGGTTGTTCCCGTTGTACATTTTCATTAAAATCCCATTATCACCATGAACAGAGAAGAAAGTCCAAAACGTCGAACCACAGTGGCGACCATCTTTAATGAGTCCATAGCTTACACACATTCATGGCAGACGCCCTTGCTGAGTGCTACAGGTCCGGAACTTGCGTACATGGCTCAGCGAGTACAAAATTCTAGTCTTTTCAAGATAGGATGAAGCAAGGGGATGCCTATAAAATAAGGGGGGAGCCTTTACAAAAGCTAAGAATATGAGCCCCCCAAAAGGGGCAGAATAAAATTTAGAGAAGGGGGTCAATACAAAAAAAAAAGGAAAAGGGGGAGGGGGCGGAACTTCCATAGAGAAATTGACTAAAGACCTAGGAAGCAAAATTCACAGGATAACGTCGGACCCCCATCCACCTCCCCTTAGCACTCAGCACAGCACCCACGTTTTAGGCAGCGTGCATGTCATGTGTGTATACGCATGTACAAATGGAATAGAGTGTGTAAATATATATATATATGGAAATAGTCTATTTTCTTCTGCCGACATGAGTCTGTGCCCGTGGATATCCCTGAGGCTCATCTAGTCCATGATCCCATTTGGCGTGGCTTGCAACCTTACATCCACAGATCAGATTTTTTTTGGAGGGTCCCGCAGCTCAGGTTTCAACCCTGAAGAAGGACTTAGTCCCAGATCCAATGAGGCAGAGGACGGAGTTGGTGGGATTTCACTTGCGGGCTTGGAGAGTGTCTTGGAATTTAGTGCTGGTGTATCGAATGTGAAATCCCTTCTTGTTAATTGAGTCGTCCGAGTGGAACCTGATTGTCAGCGAGTCGCCGGATGAATAAATTTCCTCTGGGGGCTGCGGGGAAAACAGGAAAAAACAAAACAAAACAGGTGATCAAGCTTTACAGATTAAGAATAATCCAGAGCCATCAATGGGGACAAATTCAACAAAAAAGTGAAACACGCGAGTAGTCTATCCATTGAGGAGACAGGAACATAATAAAAGCAACGGGAGCTTTGACACCGTAAAAGGGGCTCGTCACAAAGGACGCACAAAAAAACCACAGGCCCCAGATCCTGGGTTTATTCATGACCTCCAGCAGCCTGCTCCTTTTCCGGAATAATCGTGTCGGGAGAAAACAATGAACCCACAAGCGAAGTGGAAGACAAATTTCGAGGACACCTCCATTATTTTCATCCCTGGGTTGTACTGGGGCCTTTAATCATCAGGAGTATACAGTGGGGAAATAAGTATTTGATACGCTGCCGATCTTGCAAGTTTTCCCACCTACAAAGAATGGAGAGGTCTGTAATTTTTATCGTAGGTACACTTCACCTGAGAGAGACCAACTAAAACAAAATAAATTAAAATCAAGAAAATCACAATGTATGATTTTTACATAATTAATTTGCATTATGCTACATGGAATAAGTATTTGATCATCGACCCACCAGCAAGAATTCTGGATCTCACAGACCTGTTAATTTTTTCTTTAAGATGCCCTCCTACTCTGCACTCATTACCTGTATTAATTGCACTTGTTTGATCCCGTTACCTGCCAAAAAACACATGTCTACACACAATAAATCACACGCCAACCTCTCCACCATGGCCTTGACCAAAGAGCTGCCTAAGGACGCCAGGGACAAAATTATAGACCTACACAAGGCTGGGTTGGGCTACAGGAGAATAGGCAAGCAGCTTGGTGAGAAGGCAACAACTGTTGGCACAATAACTATAAAATGGAAGAAACACAAGATGACTGTCAATCTTCTTCAGTCTGGGGCTCCATGCAGGAACTCGCATCGTGGGGTAAGGAGGATTCTGAGAAAGGTCAGGAATCAGCACAGAACTACACAGGAGAACCTGGTCAATAACCTGAAGAGAGCTGGGACCACATTGTCAAACATTACTGTTACTAATAAACTTCAATGTCATGGATTACAATCCTGCCGGGCTCACAAGGTCCCCCTGCTCACACCAGAACATGTCCAGGCCTGTTTTAAGTTCACCAATCACCAACTATATGATCCAGAGGAGGCATGTGAGAAGGTCATGTGGTCAGATGAGACCAAAATAGAACTTTTTGGTATCAACTCCATTCACCATGTTTAGAGGAAGGAGGATGAGTACAGCCCCAAGAACACAGTCCCAGCCATGAAGCATGGTGGGGGAAACATCATACTTTGGGAGTGCTTTTCTGCAAAGGGGATAGGATGACTGCAACATATTGAAGGGAGGGTGGATGGGGTCATGTATCGTGAGATTTTGGCCAACAATCTCCTTCCCTCAGTAAGAGAATTGGAGATGGGTCGTGGTTGGGTCTTCAGGCATGACAATGACCCGAAACACACAGGCAGGAAAACTAAGGTGTGGCTCTGTAAGAAGCATTTCAAGGTCCTGGAGTGGCCTAGCCAGTCTCCAGACCTGAACCCAATAGAGAATCTTTGGAGGGAGCTGAAATTCCATGTTACTCAGTGACAGCCCCGAAACTGGAAAGATCTTGAGAAGATCTGTATGGAGGAGGGGGCCAAAATCCCTGCTGCCGTGTGTGCAAGCTCGGTCAAGAACTATAGGAATTCGCTGACCTCTAATTGCAGACAAAGGTTTCTGTACCAAATATTAAGTTCTGTTTCTTTACTTTATCAAATACTTATTCCATGAAATAAAATGCAAATTAATTGTGTAAAAATCGTACAATATGATTTTCTGTTTTTTATTCTTAGGTTCTGTCTCTCACAGGTTAAGTGTACCTACGATAAAAATTACAGACCTCCATTCTTTGTAGATGGAAAAACTTGCAAAATCGTCAATGGTGTATCCTGTATTATCTACTGTATATAGAGGTGTTATCAGTCATTGTACAGGAGGAGGAGGTGAGCTGTGACATCACCTATTGTGAATGGTGGATCCTGTGTTATCTACTGTATATAGAGGTGTTATCAGTCATTGTACAGGAGGAGGAGGTGAGCTGTGACATCACCTATTGTGAATGGTGGATCCTGTGATATCTACTATATAGATAGATAGATAGATAGATAGATAGATAGATAGATAGATAGATAGATAGATAGAGGTGTTATCAGTCATTGTACAGGAGGAGGAGGTGAGCTGTGACATCACCTACTGTGAATGGTGGATCCTGTGTTATCTACGGCAGTGATTTTCAACCAGTGTTCCGCGGCACACTAGTGCCGCGACACATGGTCGGGCGTGCCGCGGGGAACGCCGCCGCCTAATGCGGCGGTCCAAAGTGTCTCCCCCGGCGGCTGCATTCTGCAGCCCCCGCACTGAGAGTCAGCTGTTCTCTGTGCCGACTGTCAAGCTGACAGCCGGCACAGAGAAGCTGCAGCGCGCCGGCTCCCGGAGATCAATTGTACTCGCAGACATCTACCAGCTGCAAGTACAATTGAGGCTCTGACCGCTGGGTCAGAGCGACGCCAGCAGTGTGATCAAGTCATGTGATCACGCTGCTGACGTCACTATCCGGCGCGCAGGAGAAAGAAGAGACTTGGTGGTAAGTGCTCCTGTAGTTGTGGAGCTGAAGACACCGAAGATTCAGCGTGGGGCGGGTTTATGGGGAATATTTATTCAGTGTTTGGGGGAGTCACGATTTAATCAGTGTGTGGGGGGGGGGGATTTATTCAGGGGGGGGATTTATTCAGTGTGTGGGGGGGATTTATTAAGTGTGTTGGGGATATTCAGTGTGTGTGGGGGGATTTATTAAGTGTGTGGGGGGATTTATTAAGTGTGGGGGGGGATTTATTCAGTGTGTGTGTGGGGGGTTTATTCAGTGTGTGTGTGGGGGGGATTTATTCAGTGGTTGTGGGGGGGGATTTATTCAGTGTGTACGTGGGGGGGCTGGAATTTATTTAGCATGTGTGGGGCAGGGTGCATTTATTCTGTGTGGAAGGGGATGGATTTATTATATCGGAAGGGGAGTGGATATATTCTGTGGGGGTGAGTGGGGAGATGGGGGTGGACACAGTAGCGAGGGGAAAAATGTGTGGTGACAGTATTGGGAGCAACGGTGATGGGATGTGAGGACAGTATGGGGAGTCGGGGGAATGTGTGAGGGGGGAATGTGTGAGGAGGAAATATGGAGAGAGCAAAGGGGTATGTTAGCAGGGGGGGGGGGATGTACATGAGGAGGCTATTAGAAATGTGTGCAGACAGTATGGGGGGATGAAAGTGTGAGTGGACACAGAATAGATACTGAGTAGTGTGAGGGTAACAGCCAGGAGGAGACAGTATGCCAAGTAGGAGGAGTGTAATGAAGGGGCACAGTAGAGAGACTGGGCTCTCTATGAGGGACACCGTATGAGAAGGCAGTGTGAAGTATGGAAAAGAGAGAGAGGGCAGTGTGGATGGCATGTACCATAAGAGGGACAGTGAGGGTCATATTATGTGCTGGGAATAAAGTGAGGGGCAATTATTTACTCAGGGGCTCAGCCTAGGGCAGATATTGTTATTCCGGAGCATTATAATAACACTGCTATCTTTAAGGGTGTTGTGTCGGGATGTGCTGCAGAAGACAGGAGAAGATGGAAGTCTGCAGAAACGAGCTCTGCCGGTGGATGAGAAGAGTCATCATGGCATCTGGACAAGGTGAAGATGAAAAGAAAGAGGCGACTCCACAAACAACGTCATCTATCAGGTACCTGGATGTAAATGTGTTTTTTTGTGATACTAATTCTCATATTTTTATTTATGTTAGGAACATTAAAGGGGATGTCCAAGGTTGTGATGAGTCTGCAGTCATACTATGTGACTGCAGACTTCTGAATTCTCACAGTGCGCACTGCTATCATAATTCTCTGATGTTGGTGATTTACATACATGCGGTCACGTGCTGACTAGACATGTGTGGCCTCATTCAATGAAAATGAATTGACTGAGGCCGGACACGTCTAGTTAGAATGTGGCCAGAAGTATCCAAATCACATACTTGTGCTGTCATGACCGTCCACTCTGGCCACCGGCAAGGGAGAATCCTAAAAGTGTGCAGTGCTTGCGCTGTGAAAATTCAGAAGCCTGCAGTCACATAGAATGACTGCAGACTTTCATCTCAAACCTGGACGCACCATTTTGTGCCATTTTGGTTGGTGGTGTGCCTCGGGATTTTTTAAATAATAAAAAGTGTGCCGCGGCTCAAAAAAGGTTGAAAATCACTGATCTACTGTATATAGAGGTGTTATCAGTCATTGCACAGGAGGAGGAAGTGAGCTTTGACATCACCTATTGTGAATGGTGGATCCTGTGTTATCTACTGTATATAGAGGTGTTATCCGTCATTGTACAGGAGGAGGAGGAGGTGAGCTGTGACATCACCTATTGTGATTGGTGGATCCTGTGTTATCTACTGTATATAGAGGTGTTATCGTTCACTGTAATCCTGTGTCATGATAATGAGACTGCTGACGGAGTCTTTTACATAGAAGAGGACATTGGAGTCTAGTATTAGGCCTACTGGTCAGTGTGAAATTTTCACAATTTCTGACACTCACTTTAGTATAGATCATAATGAAAATAAAACAAACAAACAAATAAATAAAACACAGTTTAAAAATAAATGTACCATAAAAACCTGATTGAAATAATCGGTGACTTTTTGATGACATACTCTTGTAAGGTCACAGTCCTGAGACGCAGACACAGTGGCTTTCTCATCTGAAATATCTCCTCTTTTTTGCAGTACCAGTGTGGAGGAAGCTCACGCTTACACTGTGGCTATGTCCTCCATCTCACTTTATGCTGTGGATGTCAGAGTTTGGTGTGCAGAGTGTGAAATGTGTGGCTCAGCAGCGTCACTACTGTCTCAGGGATATTCGCAGCGGGATTCCCTCTGCCAGTAGACATTATATTAGACTGACGCTTCTATACAGAATGCTATTCACAGGTATTACTGATGTGGATCGTCCTGCACCATTTCTACCGTGGAGGACTGCAACAGAAATTGCCGTGTGGAAACGCACTTTAATTCTTTATAGCTGGCTGCTGTTTTGTGTTTGATACTGTAGTTATAATGAGTGGCGGATGAAGGGGGCTGGCTCAATTCTGTTTTCAGTAGCTAAGCCAACTTCCTCCTATGTACATGCCTGGGCTATAAAAGAAAATGGAGTGGACTTAGCCACTCTAATGAGCAAACAGCCAGTCCCCTTAGAGCAGCATGATTAGTGCTGGATAAAGGGAGCTGGCTGACTGCACATTCCAGTAGCTAAGCCAGCCTCTTCCCTCTCTGTATATGCCTGAGCTGTGAAAGAAAATGGAGCTGGCTTAGCCACTAATGAGCAGGTGGCCAGTCCTCTTCGAGTAGCATTATCAATGCTGGATTTATGGGGCTGGCTGACTGCTCATCGCAATAGCTAAGAAAGCCTCTTCCAAAACAGGGGCTGTCTTTGCTAGTGTAATTAGCAAACAGCCAGACCCCTTAGAGCTGGATAAATGGGACTGGCTGACTACTCATTCCAGTAGCTAAAACAGCATCTTCCTCTGTATATGCATCACATGTGAGAGAAGGGGGCTGGCTTGGCTACTGGAATCAGCCAGCCCCCTTCACACAGCCCTAATTACGCTGCTTTATGTTGGGCACAAATTCGTAGTGTGGTCACCAGGACCAGAACTTGAAACCAAAGATCGAGGTATGTTTCGGATGTAGAACTGCATAGCTCTTGCCGACATAACACAAGGTGGTTATTAAATAAAATGGTGACGCTACAGGTTTTTAAAAAATAAATTAATTAATTAAATGCCCCTATGTAGTCTTTTATCTGGATCTACAATGGATTTATCTTCAGAAACACCATGTAGATGGAGGAAATTCCTGTGTCTACAGCAATATTTCGACGATCATTACACGGTGGCTGGACATCCAGCTGTCCTCTTCTATAGAAAGCGGCTGAATCATTTCCTGAAAGCTCCAGACCCGCAGCCATTCATTCTCTGCATGGAAACGACCACAGCGGGCACAGAGGCGGTCACCGTCCACCGGACCCCAAATGACTGCTCGTACTGAATGGAGGAATTACCCGAGGATCACAGCCCTCCGGTGGCGGGTCATCATTTCCGATGGGCCACCTACATGGTTTACCCAGTAGTCGTAGCGTAAGAAAGTACTGAGCGCGGGCAGAAGGAGCCTTTATGGCTTTTTTTTTTTTTTTCCCATTCCGATTTCCTGCAGAGGGCCACACATGGAGGATTCAGCGGGCAGAGGAATGACCACGATGGATGATCCGGGCCCATTATACACGGAGGATTACAATTATTCCACATTCTCACAGCACGTTACCCTTTATTACCTGTACTCAAGTATTTGGATATTTTTTCTGTGATTAAAAACAATTAAGGAGATTGGCACAATGTGTACACAGAATTCTGGTGCATTTTGCGCAGTTAAAGGGGTTTGCTCGCCCTTGGGGTAGAAGTTTGCAGTCACTGTATGTGAATCCTCACATTGCGCATACTGCGTGCCATGAGGATTCTCCGACGCCAGAAGCGTGGCCACATGTATGTGATTAACATCCATGCAGTCACATGCCTACTAGACATTCACAGCCTCGCTCAATGCAAGGTATTAGGCGAGGCTGGACAAGTCTAGTTGGAATGTGGCCGGAAGTATGCAAATTGCACCGGAGACTTCTCATAGCACTGGGAGGATACTCTTTGTAACTGCAGATTGGTATGACTGCAGACTTGTAGCCCAACCCCTTTAAAAAGTTCCAAGTTTACTGACCGCGTGAACCATTTTTGGGGTGCAAAAGAGTGTCGTACAATATGCCATCCATTTTGTATGAATTTGGTGCGATTTGTAGAACTTTCACTCAAATGAAATTATTTTTCGAGTCTTCACTCTTCAAAGGGGTTATCCACTTTTTTTTTTTTTATTACTTAAAGGCATGCATTTGGAGATAAAAATTCATTTTTGCAATTGGGTTTCATAAAAAAAAAAAAAAAAAATTAGTATTTTGATTTTTCCCAGGCTTTTTCCCTGCACATTCAACTTCGATGTGGTCTGTGGTCTTCATAAATCAGCTGAGAAGTGCTCAGACAGATGAAGGTTACATACTCCCTGGCAGACAGAATAGGCTCACTGATGGATTTTCAGCAGGCTACTTTCACACTAGCGTCGGAATCTCCCCGTCGCAATGCGTCGGGCAGAGATTCCGACGCTAGTGTTTAACGCACTGCACAACGGAGGCAGTGGATGCATTTCTCCGGCGCATCCGCTGCCCCATTGTGAGGTGTGGGGAGGTGGGGGCGGAGTTCCGGCCGCGCATGCGCGGTCGGAAAAAGCGGTCCGTCAGGAGCAAAAAACGTTACATGTAGCGTTTTTTGCTCCCGACGGTCCGCCAAAGCACGACGCATCCGTCGCACGACAGATGCGACGTGTGGCAATCCGTCGCAATGCGTCGTCAATACAAGTCTATGGGGAAAAACGCATCCTGCAAGCACTTTTGCAGGATGCGTTTTTTCCCCATAGACTTGTATTGACGACGCATTGCAGTTAACGCTAGTGTGAAAGTAGCCTAACTCATTCTGCAGCCAGCATTAGGCAGTGCCAGATGGGGGTTATAGAAGGAAATTATGCAAAATTCTAACTGAAACCCAATTACATATATGATACGAAGACAAATACATGATTGTACATAAAAAAAAAAAAAAAAAAAAAGTTTCCAAATGTGGCCACCCCCAGTTACAGGAAGTTCAGAATTCTCACGTCAAGGAGAAAAATATTTCCAGCCTGAAGTGGCTGATAACAGGGAACAACTGGCTGCATCTAACCACAAAGGATTTGGAGATAATTAGATTTTTTATTTGTCCCTTATAAAGAGTTATTATAAGTTTTTAGTTGCTATGCCTAAGGTCACCCCTTGAAACATCTGACCGGTGGGACCCCCACTAATCTAATACCAGTGGTCTATCCTAAGAACAAGCCATCGATTTAAAGAACCAGAAACTTTATTAAACTTGTGTCAACTTTAAAATGGCGCCGGACCGTGAAAATCAAATGTTAAAAACGCACACGCATACATAATGCAGCCACACTGGTGTACATACCCCTGACCCGCAGTATCTCCCCATCCTGGGGGAGGTCTCCGTAGGCCCATCGTATATCTCTATGTAGTCGTAGCCACAGTCCTGCTCCTCCTCCAGCTCAAAGCTCTGGAACACCAGCTCCACCCCATAGTTTCCCTCGGATTGCAGGTGCCACGTGCATTCTGTGGCCGGTGGATGCACGTCATCCCCAAATTTAAAATGGGAGTATAGTTCCTTGGTGCGAACTTCTGCCAGTAACGTCCCTCCGCACTCTAAGGAGGAAAAAGAAAAGAATCCATTTCTAATCAATCCCATCACGTAATGTCACCGTCTCACGAGAACCGTCTCACGAGACCACTAATTTAGGCTTAGGCAATATTAGCATCGAGTATAAGCAACCAGGCAAATTACTGGCACTGCTTACTTTCAGAACGAGCAGGGGAGACTATTATGTGAAAGTCTACCCCTCGGGGATGAAAAAAATTCTTGGGTAACACAATATGTAGAACAGAGGGAGAGGGAGGAGATGTAGCTGCAGCTTCTTATATAATGAAAACACATGAAGGAGGTGGAGCCAGAATGGTAGACATCCAATTGGCTTAGGCCTCTGACATCATATTAGAAAGGCTCCGCCCTCCTCCACAGCAGACCGAACACAAAGGGAAGGAACCATCAAAAATATTCAGGTCATAGTTTGAGTTCATGAGAACGTTGGAGACAAGTTTTAATGGAGGACCTGGGATGCTTCTTACCAGTTGTCACCTCGGCCACAAATCCCCTTTTCTGTACGGAATTGTCAGAAACGAATTTGAGAAACATGTGGCTTCCAGGAGCGACCAGCGGATCGGGGACCTTACTGCCGCAGAGACGTCTTAGGACCGGAGCCTGAGCATTCACACCAGAGTAAACTTCAATGTGGTCATACATACATTCCTGGTGGGACTCCATCTCCAGCTCCTTCATCACCTGTCAGGGGGAACATTGAGTGACTACTGAGAAAACAAGAAGCTTCTAATTTACATCCATAACTTCTCTATAGTCACGTTCTTTCCATTTTAGAAAAGTAGGAAAAACTTTGGACGTAAACCAGACAACTCCATTAATATACATAGGACATCAGGTTTGGTATTTTGGGTCTTTTCAGGAAGAGTTTAGTCTTTTCTATTTAATAAACGATTTCCATGTATTTGGTGTAAAAAAAATAAAATATTTGGGAGTCACTGTGAGACAGAACTATAGGACTCAACAGGTTCAGCCTTCAGTTCACAAACCAACTGTTCTAAAAATCCCCTCCAGATGGTCCAGGAAGTCCCAACCCCATTCCCCGGGCATCCATGGTCTCTTGTGCATTCTGTCATGTATCTTTGGCTCCCTTCGCCCTTTTGCCAACCAACATCAGACTGCAAAATGTTAGAAGAGGTCTGCGCTATCTATTGGGAATACTAACCGAGTGGCACCATCATACCTTCTTTTGGCGGCACCATCCAAGTCACACCACATTTTGAGGATACTTTTATAACAAGGAATTATTTTTTGAAGGCACTAATTTTTTAGGGGCACAATATGAGGCACTGTCTATTGGAAGCACTAACAAGGTGATCCGTGCCACCCGCCCTTTAGGCCAGCGCGCCACCCGCCCTTTAGGCCAGCGCGCCACCCGCCCTTTAGGCCAGCGCGCCACCCGCCCTTTAGGCCAGCGCGCCACCCGCCCTTTAGGCCAGCGCGCCACCCGCCCTTTAGGCCAGCGCGCCACCCGCCCTTTAGGCCAGCGCGCCACCCGCCCTTTAGGCCAGCGCGCCACCCGCCCTTTAGGCCAGCGCGCCACCCGCCCTTTAGGCCAGCGCGCCACCCGCCCTTTAGGAGTCTCTTTCTGGGAGGCAATATTTTTAGTAACAAATCCTATGTGTTAATTTTTGGAGGCATTAACTTTCAGGCCCAGTGAGTGACCCTATATCGAAGTCACAATTAGTAAGTGCACTATGTAGTGTAATTCCTGCAGACACTATGGCAGTATTAGACGCACAGGCAGTTTAGGCCACAGGAGGGTATTACGGTTGTTCATAAACAATATTTATTTAGGGTTCCCATTAATATACAGTATAATATGAGTAGATTATAACAATTCGTTTGATGACCGAGGAGAAATAATTGTACGCCTGTGAACACCATAGGTCTGGGGAGACTGTGGCTTACCAGTTTCACTCGGTGTCCTGGGGTGGCGGTCACAAGCCAGGTGCACACCTTCTTGTTGGGGTAGGTGTCGGGCCAGTTGGGGCTGGTGATGTTCTGATTACTGGCGGTCACATTGTGGTTACAGCCCGCTGAAAGGAAGACATTAACAATATCTATAAAAGGGTCTCATCAACCCCTAAGAACACCCTCCCTTTATTATATAAGCAGAAAATACAGAAGTCCGCCCTTGTGCAGGTCCTGATCATAGCAACATAATAGGTTCCATCCACCATTGTATTTCCACGGATTAAAAAAAATAAAAATAAAGTGTTCAATTAAATGTCCACTTTCGACTGTCGGGAGTCTGCTGAAGGCCACTCATGGATGCCATGGTAGTACGCCAGTGAAGCCTCCATAGGAGACCATGATTTTAGCATTACATTGCAGTATAGTTCTTTCATTTTATACCTATAGGTTTGTAAACTATGTTTTTTGTTGTTTTTTCTTAATAAAAAAAAAACAAATATATATATATATATATATATATATATATATATATATATATATATATATATATATATATATATATATATATATATATATATATTTTTTTTTTTTTTTTATTAAAAAAACCAAACTGTTTATAAAACTATAATTAAAAAATAATAATAAAAATAATTTGAAAAAGTTTAAGCTTATTTGCTTAGCGCTGGCACAGATTACTCCAAAATAGGTAGTTTTTCTTCTTGTACAAGAACCTGTACAGTCAAATCACTAGTTTCATCAGTAAAATTGTACTATTAAGAATCAAATACCAAGCAGCAGCCACATTCAGCTACCACTAGATGGCGCTTACTGCAAACTGTTACACATTGTATTCAGTTGTATGCAGCAAGCTCCCCCTAGTGGAGATTATAAATAAATAAATAAATATATATATATATATAAATATATATATATATATATATATATATATATATATATATATATATATGTATATATATATGTATATATATGTATATATATATATATATATATATATATATATATATATATATATATATATATATATATATTTTAAAATCTATGTGTGTACTGTAGGGAATTTGGAGCTCTGTGTCAGGAATACCAAACC
This sequence comes from Ranitomeya imitator, assembly GCF_032444005.1. Lineage (NCBI taxonomy): Eukaryota > Metazoa > Chordata > Amphibia > Anura > Dendrobatidae > Ranitomeya > Ranitomeya imitator. Next base: position 646,083,163 of record NC_091285.1, read on the forward strand.
CCTTGACATAAAAGGTTTATTAACACAGAATTATAAACCTATTTAGATTTGCTCGGATATCAGGCATGAATACGAATCATGATGAGATGCGCTGCACCCCTTCAGTAGATGCGCTTTTTATTTTTCTTATAGATTACCCTCTTTGCAGTCATGCTTGTTCTCATGTAGGGTGAATCCACTCCGACAGCTGCAGATATAGCTGCCCTGGGTGTTGACGCAGTCGTGCTGACAGCCCCCGTTATCCCGAGAGCATTCATCTTTATCTGTAACACAAGGACAAGGAATGGATCACTGCAGCGAATGATCGAGTGACGAAAAGGAGAGAGAGGGGGGAGAGGTAGGAAAGCTCGGCACGTCCCCCACCCCCGATACCGGCACTGCATTACCTGAGAAGCACAGAGGGGGGCACCAGCTAGGACCAGAGAAGTGGCTTCATGTAGTGGGAGAGGGGGTCAATGAAGGGAAACAGTCAGTGGGGATCACTCCAACTCAGTTATCACCTTACCGATTCCCCGCCCCCGAGGAGCGACGTTCCCCAATTACCCTCCCTCAGTAGAAACGAACATACTGATACTTGTTAAAAAAAAAAAAAAAAAACAATAAAAATAGATATTTATTTACTAAAATAATAATAAAAATGATCCATGTAACAGTTATTTGCCGAAATAGAGTTCCAACCAATCCCAAAAGTCTCTAAAAGAATGGCGGGGCCCCAGACTTCTCAAATGTCAAAATTTGGCAGCAATGTATAATGGGGTGGTGGGCAGTGAAGGGGTACAGAGGTAAGGGAGAATGACGTATACAGAGGGGGGAGGGGGTAAGAGGTTGGGGACTTTCGTTAAGGGGAGCGATTCTTTTTCGACGTCCTGGTTTTCATTCGGGGGCGCTTCCGGGGTAAAGCCTGCTGCGGCTGCTGTTTCATTTTTTGGAGCTGTAATAACTTCTGTTTGTTCTTCTTCTCTGTAATGAGAGAGGGAGGGGAGAAGGAGAGCGGAAGAAAAAAAAAATAAAAAATAAAAGATGGGGGGTGAGGAAGAGGAAGAAAAGCAGAAGAAGTAGAGGATAGCAGCGTAGTAAAAGAACACAAAGGGGAAAGAGGAGAGAGTGAATGTACGAACATCAGGGACAAAGCAAAAATAAGCAAAATGCGGAAAGTGGGGGGCATGTGTACAGACCTATAACACAGCGTACGGGGGAGGGGAGGAGGAGCGGGAAGAGGACATGAGACAAGTAAGGGGATAGGATCAAAGGAAGGAGACGGGGACGGGGCAATCGTTTCCTTGTTCTGATCCTCTATACAGAGCTGGAAGCTGAAGGATTATTATCGTGCAGGGCGAGCGCGTCATGCCGCTTAGATGCCAAGCGCTGCATGCAGCTGTATAAAAGGGAGCGGGCACAGCTACTCCATAGACCCCCTCAATACCCTTCCCCCATCTCAATAATATACAGAGTGTGGATCATATAGTCTCAGGCATACCCCATCTGGTTTCGTGTATACCAAGGGCTTGATATAGAATTCATCGAAACTGAAGATCTACCGTAGATACAGGGGGAAAAAAAAAATAAAATAAAGTCTACGCTCCCCTTTCAAAATGCCAGATGTCAAAAAAGTCACACCAAGAAAAAAAAAAAATCTAAATTTTCCACCTTTAGGCCGGGATCACACATACGCGAGATACGGCCGAGTCTCGCAGGTGAAAACCCTGTTCTGGTGCCGGCACTCAAGAGCGGAACGTGCAGCTCCATGTGTTGCTGTGCGGCTGCACGCTCCGCTCCTGAGTGCCGGCGCCAGAGGAGGGTTTTCACCTGCGAGACTCGGCCGTATCTCCCGTATGTGTGATCCCGGCCCTAATGTCATCAATAATCTGTAGTCTAAGGGGTAACATTTCTACCTGTGGAGAGTGACATACCGGCTTTGGCATGCCAAGGTAAGGAGGCTTATTCGCCATGCAATGCTTCTCTGTGAAATTCAAGTCCTCTTCCTCTCTGAAGAGGCAATTTGCACAATAATCTGTACAAATCCATTGAGAAACAAACTAAAATAATTAAAAATAAACTGAAAATGTGGTTGCAAAAGTGTGAACACCCTCTTTTAATTGGAGAGGTGGTTGTGCTCAGAATTAGGCAATCCCATTTACACTCATGTTACACAGTAGTCCATGCGCAGCCACCATCATTTACAAGGATTCTGACATTTTATTAGTGGTTTTTAGAGCAAAAGCCATAAACAGCTTACAACACAGCAAAGGGATAACATTGTTGAAAGTCAGATCATGGAATACAATGAATACAATGAAGTGGACTAAATATGACAACAGTGACATTACCTAGAATTGGATGTCCCCAAAAAATTAAAAGAAATGAAAGAAGAAAATTGGTATAGAAGGCTACAGCAACATTAAACGAGCTGCAGGAATTTCAGACAAGTACTAGTTGTGCGCTGCATGTGCCTATAAGCTTCTGTATTTTTCACATGTCTGGCCTGTGGGTTAAGGTGGCAAGACTAAAGCCTTTTCTTACAAAGAAAAATAGCCAAGCCCAGCCATGTTTTGCCAAAAACCACTTAGATGTCTTTGAAAACTACGGTATGTGAGGAAACTGGTTATGGCTGATGAAACCAAGACAGAACGTTTTGGCTATAATTAAAAAAGGTATGCGTGTTGTGAAACCAACACTGCACATCACCAAAAGAACACCATACCCACAGTGAAACATGGTGGAGGTAGTATTATTCTTCGGCACTGTTTTTCGGCATTTGTACCTGGGGCTTTCGTCAACCTAAACAGCACTCCAACAAAGTATTAGGGTATATTTAAGGGTGTATATACTTATGCAACCACATTTTAGTTTTTTCCACCTGAAAATATTGATTTTTCTATTGAATTGCACAGAATATGGATGGACTTAAAAAGGTGGAAAAAGTTCAGAAACTATTCTTCCTGATATTACTTTTTTTGTTACATAACTAAAAGCTAGCATTTTAGAAGGGGTGTGCAGACTTTTATATCCACTGCATATTTGGGTTGATAAATTATTGACTAAAGGCAAGCAAAGGGTATGTTCACATGCTGATGAGCTGGAGGGAAATCCGCAAACTACAAACTATTACATAAGCAGCAAGGAGAACGAGATTTTATGATCTCCCATTCACACACAAAATACGGAGCATAAATTGACAACGGATTTCAATAATAATCATAGCAATTAAAAAAAGGAAAGTGTACGTCGAATAAGCAGAATGACTTTTTTTTTGCTGCCATTGTGGAAACATGCCCTAAAAAAATCAGCAAAATTTATAGTTATGCTGGAAATAAAAAACACATACAAAAAAATTCTAATGTTACATAGCAATACAGATTTATTGCAGGGTATTATAGCGGCGATCAGAAGACCACTGGTTCAGGTCCACTGCTGCAACTAAAGAACAAGAAAGTAAAAAATAAAATAAAATAAAAAAATAAAGTTTTTGAAAAATTTAAAAATAAAAAAAACGAACAAACAAAACACATTTTAAAAAGTACACCTAATTGGTCTTTAGAGACCTAAACTACCAGAATATTTATCCTGCAAATTGAACACCAACATGGCAGAAAAACCTTTATAAGGCTACGTTCACATTTGCGTTGTGCGGGGCTGCGTCGGCGACGCACCGCACAACGCAAACAAAAACGCAACAAAACGCATGCTAAAATGCTGCGTTTTGCGACGCATGCGTCCTTTTTTGCCGGAAAATGGACGCAAAAACAAATGCAACTTGCTGCGTCCTCTGCGCCCTACGCTTGCGGCCAAAAAAACGCATGTGTCGCAAAACGCAGCACAATGCATGTCCATGCGCCCCCCATGTTAAATATAGGGGCGCATGACGCAACCGCGCAAAACGCTAATGTGAACGTAGCCTAAAGGAGATCGGACGATGAAACCAAAAAAAACATTAAAAAAAATAAAAAAAAGTTATGGGTCTTGTAATGTCACTAAGATATATTTTTAAAATACTAAAGCAGTAAAAAAAAAAAAAAAAAAACAATTATCGGCGCAATAATATGGACCCATAGGATAAAAATAATGGTGTATTTTATATTGTACAGTGAACGCTGTTAAAATAAAAAGGTTAAAAAAAAAAAAGGCTTTTTTTGTGTTTAATACATTATATCCACCCCCAAAATGCTGGCATTAAAAAATACAAATTGTTTCGCAGTAGTTAAGCCTTTAAATGGCAATTTCTATAGAAAAGTTTTTGCTATCGGAACACAGTGATGTAACACAAAAACAAGTCGCCCGAATACACCTTAAAAGGGAACCAGTCGTCTGATTTATGCTGCTTGAAACCACGGGCAGCATGAATCAGAGACTGGCTGCATTATTACCACCATGTACAGTCAGGGCCGAAAGTGTTGGCACTCAAATTTTTCCAGTAAATGAAGTATTTCTTGCAGAAATTCATAACAATTACACATGTTTTGTTATACACATGTATATTGTCTTTGTGTGTATTGGAAAACCACAAAAAAAACAGGGGGGGAGGGGGGGGCAAATTGGATATAATTTCACACGAAACCAGAAAAATAGGCTGGACAAAGTTGTTCGCACCTGTCTAAAATTATGGGTAAACGGCTTAGTTTCAAGCATGTAAGGTTTGTTTAAACTCACCTGTTGCAAGTAACAGGTGTGGGCAATATGAGAATCACACCTTAAGCCAGATAAAAAGGGAAAAAGTTGATTCAATCATTGCGTTGTGTGTGTGTTCCACACTAAGCATGGAGAACCGAAAGAGAACTGTTTGAGAAACAAAATTGTTGAAACAATATCAACAATCTCAAGGTTACATCTCCTTCTCCAGAGTTGTTCCTTTGTCCACGGTGCGCAACATATTCAAGACGTTTCCAACCCATGGCATTGCAGCTAATCTCCCTGGATGTGGACGATGGAAAAAAAATCACGAAAGGTTGCAACACAGGATATTCCGGATGGTGGATAAGCAGCCACAATCAAGTTCCAAAGAAATTCCTGCAGGCTCAGTGTGCATCAGTGTCAGCACAAACTAGCCGTCAACATTGGAGTGGAATGAAATGCTATGGCAGGAGACCCAGGAGGACCCCACTGCTGACACAGAGGCATAAAGCTGCACTGCAGTTTGCCAAAATGTACGTGCGTAAGGCAAAACCCTTCTGGGAAAGCGTCTCGTGGACAGGTGAAACAAGATAGCCCTTTTTGGCAAAACACATTCTACGGTTTACAGAAAATGGAATGAGGGCTACAAAGAAAAGAACACAGTACCTACAGTTAACTATGGTGGAGGTTCAAACATGTTTTGGGGTTGCTTGGCTGCCTCTGGCACTGGGTGTCTTGACTGTGTGTAAGGCATCATGAAATCGGAAGATTACCTACAGATTTTGGGTCGCAATATAGTGCCCACTGTTGGAAAGCTGGGTTTGTGTCCTAGGTCATGGGTCTTCCAGCTGCACAATGACCCCAAACATACATCAAGAAGCCCCCAGAAATGGATGGAAACAAAGCGCTGGAGAGTTCTGAACTGGCAGCAATGAGTCTGAATCTAAAGCTCATTGATCAACTGTGGAGAGATCTTTAAAATTTCTGTTTGGAGAAGACGCCTTCAACTATGAGACACCTGGAGCAGTTTGCAAAAGAAGAGTTCTCCAAAATTCCAGACGAGAGGTGTAAGAAGTTTGTTGGTGGTTATAGGAAGCGATTGATTGCAGTTATTTATTCCAAAGGGTGCGCAACCAAATACTGAGTTGAGGGTGCCAACAATTTTGTCTGGCCAATTTTGGGGTTTTCTGTGAAATTATGTCCAATTTGCCTTTTTTCCTCTTTTTTTTTTGTGTTGTTTTAATACACACGAAGGAAATAAACATGTATAACAAAACAAGCGTAATTGCAATAATTTTCTGAAAGAAATTCTTTACTTTCTGGAACAATTTGCCATCACTTTTGGCCATGACTGTATGTTGGTTTCAGAGAAAATATATTTGGAAAGTCAGCGAGAGGCTATGGGTCTCCAATAACTAGTCCAAGGCTTCTTCACGGCCAACTCTCCCAGCTTGGCAGGCCTCTGTAAACACACACATAGGGAGAGACCGGTCAGTCCGGGAGATTGGGGCCTACCAGGAACTTGTGTCGGACTGGCCATCCGAGATGGACGGTCCTCGCCCCAATATTCTCAGTACAGCTTCTTCAGAGTTAGACCATACAAGGCTGCAATAACACATCGAGAGTCCAAATCATGCAGATTGGGTTTCGGGCAGTAAGAATGAGAAGCCAGGTTCCCATTAAGGGGTTCCGTATCGACATGCATTCAGCCAGTAGCAGACACCATTAGTGGCTGTCTGGTTTATCGCAAGGGTAAAGTTTAGATATAAATACATGTGTCTCCGGTTTACAGGTACTAGGTCTGATGGGAGCGGCACCGCCGAATAATCCAAGCAATGCAAAAAGCTGAGCCGTCAGCAAGCCAAGCAGAGGTTATACAACTGGTCCCACAGAGAGCCCAGTCCAGAGCATCCCCACCCTCCGCGGGACCCAGGCAAGAGGACGGGGAGCAGAGCGTGCAGGCAGGAGGCTCACCTGAGTAGTAAGTGGCCTTGAAGCCTTTCTTCGATACAGTGTTGTCAGACTTGAACTCTATCCGCATGTTGTTGTACTGGGAGCTGATCACCGGGGGGAGCTCTTGACCACAGAACTTTCCGAGAAGTTTTGAATCGGATGTCAAACCGCTGCGAACTTCCACGTAATCATATTTACAGACCTGGTGGGAGAACGGAGATAATAAGAAGCAGAGCCCCAATATACATCACTGTGGAGGAGAAAGGGACGTGGAATATTTACATAAAAGACGTGTAAAAGTGCACACCATACACTAGGCAAAAAACTGCAACTGGTCAACACCAAACAGCAGCGATCAGGGTGAAGAATCAGTGTTGCCTTACTTTATAAAGAAATGGGATCAGAAAAGTTGGAGGACACATTTTAATCCCCCCCAAAACTTGAGTGACTTCTCAAAGAAGGCTTATCTACTGTTTATAGAGGTGTTATCAGTCACTGTACCGGAGGAGGAGGTGAGCTGTGATATCACCTATTGTTAATGGTGGATCCTGCGATATCTACTGTATATAGAGGTGTTATCAGTCATTGTACAGGAGGAGGAGGTGAGCTGTGACATCACCTATTGTGAATGGTGGATCCTGTGATATCTACTGTATATAGAGAGGTTATCAGTCATTGTACAGGAGGAGGAGGTGAGCTGTGACATCACCTATTGTGAATGGTGGATCCTGGGTTATCTACTGCATTTAGGATGTATTATATTTCAGTTTAATCCTGTGAGAGGATAATCATAAGGCTGAAAGTTATGAAGAGAACAGGAGGGTATGAGTCTAGTATTAGACTTAGTGTCCATTATGAAAATTGCATTATTTTTTCTTTTAGGGTATGTTGCATTTTGTGATGAAGTTTTCCCCTCATGAAAGAAACTTTGGTTAGAAATCCAGTGTAAAATTCACATGTTTTGGTGCACTTTTTAAGGCACTTTGGTTGCTAAGCAATTTTGATATCAATGGGGAGAAATGGCAGTAAAGGAATTGAAAGAATTGACACGTTGCTTTAAAAAAAAAAAAAATGCACCCTGTGAATGAGGACTAAATCTCACCACTTTTACAGTCACTGTAAAACACTGTGCTTTTTCAGCATGAATAAAAGCATGTAAAAGATGCATCAAAAGCACTAAATGTGAATGCGCCCTTGCATATGGAAAAACAATAGAAAAATAAAAAAAATTGAACATTAAAAGACTTTAAATCTGTATTGGCAAATGTTGGCCATTGACTATCATTGACGGATTGTATACAATGCTTTAATTTTTTTTTTTTTTTTTTTACAATAGTAAATTCCACTTTCCCATACAGAGAAGTGATAGGACACATCCATTCATGAAGCGAGATACATGGGGCTGTTGGCGACACCCTCACACTGTGGGGGCGAATTCAGCGATCCCTTCATCCGCCTGCAACATGGAGGAAACATTGATCACTGCCGATTTGTCTATTTTTCTACAAACCGCTCCTGAAGTCTCAGCCTCCTGGATCCCCACGAGTATGATGCAGCAGAGCTGGACATTAGGGTAAATTGTAGAAATCAGAGATCCATGGATGGTTAAGAGTTATGGGGTGGTAGTGGCCTCCTGGCAATGAGGGTGAAACTGAATTTTTGCCCTGAGAAGTGTGTAGCATAGCAGTTTTACACTCACGTCATTGCCTTCCGTCTCAAACTGTTGGAACGTGAGCGTGATGCGGAACTGCGTGGGTGCCACCAGCTGCCAGACACAGTTCTTGTTCGGTGGGTACTCCTTGGGAAACCCCGGGCTGCTGATCGTGCCATTTAGTTTGGTCAAGAAGCCGCCACAAGTCGCTGAAAAACAAAAAAATACGATAAAGAAGATACTCCTCCAAAAACGATGGGATTATGTGACAACGCTGGATTATAAGATTATAATTGTTCAACGCAATTCACCTGCACACGACTTCTTGTCTGAAGCAAGCTCGTAACCTGGCTCACAGGCGCATTTATAGCTGCCGAGCGTGTTCACACAGCGCTGCGCACAGCCGCCTTTATTAGGTCGGGAACATTCATCCACCTCTGAGGACAAAATGGTAAAAAAATAAATAAAATTTAGTAACAAATTACAGCAGTCATACTGAATCCAATCAATAGAGCCAAGTTCACATTTCTGTTGTCTTTTTTGGCTTTCTATTACATCATAAAAGCTGAAAAACTAAAAAAACAGCAGACTACCAAAACCATCTCACAACGCGCACCAAAACGGACAGTATCACAGATCTAAGGTCTCCTGTGATCGGTGAACTCGGCAGGAAGTGTTCAATTTCTCTACAGTGCCTCCTCAGGAGAGAATGGGTATAGCACAATTCCTATTGACAGTTGTAATAATTGAATGTGTTGGTCCTCCCACTGCCCGTAATACTCTTGTAGACACTCTTAGGTTCCAAACATGGATCCCTCAAACGTTTTTTGAAATCCCTTCTTATATTATTACTTATTACTTGCCATCATGAAATTCACACTGTTCATCTCTAAATTATTCATCTCTTCATCTCTAAATTTTGAAGAGGTTATGGGCACCACAGCCCCTTGGGCGCAGAGGGAGTTGTGACAATCAAAACCAGTAATTTGGTGCCTCTAAAAATCTGTGTCCTAGACCCCCCATGATGACTGGATGTCCTAAGTCCACCATCCCCCTACACTGAAGCTTCCATGACAATATCGTATAAAATAGGGTGGAATTTCCCTTTAAAAGGGAACATGAAGATCTCATCACTTTGTGGTTACACCCGTTGGTGAGATTTTTTTTCTTTTTCTTCCATAATGACATCACCTCGAACATCAGCGTTCAGGAAACATTGTTGGCCAGAGAGTCACCGTGGTCAATGAACTCCTGGGAATATCACCACAAGAATGTCTAAAGTCCCAAGTCTCTCGACTGTGCTAATCCAAGGCCAAACCTATGGTAGAGGAGCTCCACAATGTTTCCATAAAAAAAATTATCCTAGTTTTTATTTCCAGCATTGGGAACATTGCACGCTGTTTTCTAATTCTAAACATGGAGAAATGTATAGAATGTTTAACTACTTTACAGAAAATAACAGAAAATGAACATTGGGCTCTTCTAAAAAATAGCCGTGTCTGCATTTGTCTCTAACAACTCACAATATGTGCAAATTTTTTGTGGATGTCACATTCCTGTGAATCACTAACCTAATAAGTTATTTCCCACAGCTATTTTTTAGAACTGCTTCTCATCTACGTTGCATAGTCACCCAACTTCTGGCCGCTGTCACCTGTTATTCCAGCCCAGGATGCCTTGGCTACATCCCACAGTATTTTTGGCATTTGTTGGCTTTGCCTCAAAACAGTATTTTTGATGTCACCCCCCACAAGTGTTCTATCGGATTAAGGGCAGGCCACTCCATAACCTCACTTTTGATGGACTGGACCCAAGATTTTGCTCGTTTCCTGGCGTGTTTAGGGTCGCCGTCTTGTTGAAACACCCATTTTATGGGCATATCCTCTTCAATGTAGGATATCATGACATCGTCAAGTATTTTAATATCTGCAAACTGGTTCATGATCCCTGGTATGGAATAAATAGGTCCGGCACCATAGTAAGAGAAACATGCCCGTATCATGATGCTTGCACCACCATGCTTCACTGTGTGCAGGGTGTACTGTGGCTTGAATGCAGAGTTTGGGGGTCATCTGATGAACTGTCTGCGGCCATTGGATCCAAAAAGAACACTTTTACTTTCATCAGTCCACACCATTTTTCTCCATTTCTCTTTAGGCCAGTCGATGTGTTCATTGGCAAATTGTATCTGCTTCAGTCCTTTTTTTGGGACTTTGTGGGGACTTCTTGCTAAGAGATTAGCTTCACACAGGCGTCTTCCAACAGTCACAGGACTCACAGGTAGCTTGAGACGGTCTGTGATCATCCTGGAGCTGACCACTGGCTGAGCCTTTGCCATTCTGGCTATTCTTCCATCCATTCGAATGGTCGTCTTCCATTACCTTCCACGTCTCTCTGGTTTGGCTTTCCATTGTAAAGCATAGGAGATCATTTTAGCTGAATCATTGTCTGAACTTTATAAGTATTACCCTCTCCAATCAACTTTTTAATCTGAACCATGTCTCAAACCACCCATATTTCTCAGGCATTCAAAGAGAAATGCATGTACAACATGTCCTGGCTTCATCCTTAGATAAAAGGCCACCAGATTCACACCTGATTCTTCACAGAATGATTGACCTCACTAATTGATCTCCACACTGCTATTATTTTGAACACCCCCCTTTCAATTAATTATTCCAATACACAGACTTAAAAACCTGCAGATCTTGAATACGGAGTCTGGGGGTTTTCTTAGAATCTACTGAAACTGGTAAATTGAACGACGGGTGATAATATAATATATACCAAAAACGGTGATTACGCTGGTTAGTCATATTGGACTGCTATTATTTTGAACACTACTGTATGTCAAATATATTCATGGGCAAACATTTACCAAAAAAGGATAAAAGGGTTATACCCAAAATATTCCAAATGATAGGGAATAATTCGAGATCGATTTGCAAGACCGTGTTCAGCGGCCATGTCAGTAGCCCACAGCTGCCAAATGGAAGCCCTGTGAACCGCCCATTACCTGCCAGCATCCCTGACACTTTTCTCACTCCGTAGGCCCCATGCACATGACATGACCTCTGGACGAGAATCCAGAAAAAACAAAATAAAACACGATTCACTCGTAACTTACTGATCCAAACTTAATGACCTTAGGAGCTGCTGAACACCTTCCCCGGCATTCGAAAATGGAAGATAATTTAATATTCTGAGAATATCCCTTTGCCTTTTTAATAACCATGAACATGGTTATTAAACCATGGTTATTAAATGCTCGGGTGGCGAGCATTTCTATTGGTATATGGTCTCCATCCTGGTATGTGCTGCTCCATCCTGCGCCCTAATCTTGTCATGTGCTGCTCCCATCCTGCGTCCCCATCCTGTCATGTGCTGCTCCCATCCTGCGTCCCCATCCTGTCATGTGCTGCTCCCATCCTGCGCCCCCATTCTAACATGTGCTGCACCCATCCTGCATCCCCATTCTGTCATGTGCTGCTCCCATCCTGCGCCCCCATTCTGACATGTGCTGCTCCCATCCTGTGCCTCCATTCTAACATGTGCTGCACCCATCCTGCATCCCCATTCTGTCATGTGCTGCTCCCATCCTGCGTCCCCATCTTGTCATGTGCTGCACCCATCCTGCGCCTCCATTCTGACATGTGCTGCTCCCATCCTGCGTCCCCATTCTGACATGTGCTGCTCCCATCCTGCGCCTCCATTCTGTCATGTGCTGCACCCATCCTGCGTCCCCATCCTGTCATGTGCTGCTCCCATCCTGCGTCCCCATCCTGTCATGTGCTGCTCCCATCCTGCGTCCCCATCCTGTCATGTGCTGCTCCCATCCTGCGTCCCCATCCTGTCATGTGCTGCTCCCATCCTGCGCCCCCATTCTGACATGTGCTGCTCCCATCCTGCGCCTCCATTCTGACATGTGCTGCACCCAAAAAACCAAATCACAATAATGCGGAATCCCAGAAAAACATATACACCAACTTAGAAAAAACAGAGATCCCTAAAAAATAACCTTTATTAATATAATTAAAAAAGACTATATTTATCCACAATCAATAAAAAAGTATTAAATGTACCTAGTGGACCCTAGACCGAGCTACAATGCACCCTGCCTAACAGTGGAGGTTGGCACCCTACTTTACCGCGGTAGGCGCCCCCACTCCTCGGCGGCTAGCCCTTACAAGCCCTATAAGGACCTATAGTTAGAGAAAGACTAATTAGCCCTACTGAAATCTATACTAATACCCTACCTAACAGTGGAGGTTGGCACCCTAATTTACTGCGGTAGGCGCCCCCACTCAACGACGGCTAGCCCTAGGGTCCCTAACAGTCCCTAAGGTTCGGGATAGACAAAGAGATATGTCCCACAAACACCACTGATACCCGTAATGGAGAAAAAACAAAAATAGAAAAAATATTCAAAACAAAGAATAAATGTATATCACAAAAATATATATATATACTAGCACCTTATAATACTAGTGTAGAAAGATGCTATGATGGAAGAAACATATACCACAGGTGCTGTATAATAAAGATACCTTAACCCAAATACGGGTATACTGGATGCAATAATATGTCCAAACAAGATAATACTATGTACATTTAATACTTTTTTATTGATTGTGGATAAATATAGTCTTTTTTAATTATATTAATAAAGGTTATTTTTTAGGGATGTGCTGCACCCATCCTGCATCCCCATTCTGTCATGTGCTGCTCCCATCCTGCGTCCCCATCTTGTCATGTGCTGCTCCCATCCTGCGCCTCCATTCTGACATGTGCTGCTCCCATCCTGCGTCCCCATCCTGTCATGTGCTGCTCCCATCCTGCGTCCCCATCTTGTCATGTGCTGCACCCATCCTGCGTCCCCATCCTGTCATGTGCTGCTCCCATCCTGCGTCCCCATTCTGACATGTGCTTATCCCATCCTGCGCGCCCATTCTGACATGTGCTGCTCCCATCCTGCGCGCCCATTCTGACATGTGCTGCTCCCATCCTGCGCGCCCATTCTGACATGTGCTGCTCCCATCCTGCGCCTCCATTCTGTCATGTGCTGCACCCATCCTGCGTCCCCATCCTGTCATGTGCTGCTCCCATCCTGCGTCCCCATCCTGTCATGTGCTGCTCCCATCCTGCGCCCCCATCCTGTCATGTGCTGCTCCCATCCTGCGTCCCCATCCTGTCATGTGCTGCTCCCATCCTGCGTCCCCATCCTGTCATGTGCTGCTCTCATCCTGCGCCCCCGTTCTGTCATGTGCTGCCCTATTCTGTCATGTGCTGCTCCCATCCTGCGCCACCGTTCTTTAATTTGCTGCTCCCATCCATATGCCCCATACGCTGCTCCATAAAGGTTTATGGCCCCCATAAGATGCTCCATACTATATGCCCCCGTACACTGCTCCATTATGGTTTATGGCCCCATAAGATGCTCCATTATGGTTTATGGCCCCATAAGATGCTCCATTGTATATGCCCCGTATGCTGCAGCAATATATATAAAAAAACAACAAAAAAAAACACCATACTCACCTATGGTCGCCGGGCTCCGAGTGCTGGGGGGCACCGGGGACACCGGCGCGCTGTGGCGGTCAGGTGCCGGTATCGCCGCTAGTTCAGGCCCCCCAGCACTTACTATATTCACCTGGCCCCGTTCCACAACTGCGCGCCGCCATCTTCCCGATCCTCTGGCTGTGACTGGTCAGTCAGAGGGCGGCGCCGGCGCGCATTAAGCGCGTCATCGCGCCCTCTGAACTGAAGGTCACAGGCCGAGGACCGGGAAGATGGCGGAGCGCAGCGGTGGAACGGGACAGGTGAATATAGCTCATACTCACCCTCCTGGCGGTCCCTGACTCTCCGGTGGAGATCGCGGTGTGCGTACAGTGCTTACGCATACCACGATCTCCTGGGAGCGTCACTCTGTGAGGCCCAGACTGCGCCGGCGCTTGCGCAGTCTATAAAGGCTTCGGACAGAGTGACGCTCCCAGCGTTATATTATAGATATAGATATATATCTATCTATAGAAAAATTTATGTTTGCATTTAGAGTACAGCGCCACCCTTTGGCTAAGCCCGATATTGCAGCTCATCCCAATTCTAGTGAATACTGCAACACCGTCATATTTATTTATTAATTAACACTCCAAAACCCTCTAACCTTTTGTCTTTAGGCATTGGAATTAACAAATTTCTAATTCCCCCCAACGACCACCCAATTACATATCAAGGTTGTAGCCCACCCAATCGAGTTCGTGCGCAATCTACGAGCTGGCTTTACTGACCTTTGAAGTAGTGGAGAGAAAATCCAGCTTTATTAATGGACCCGTCAGATACAAATCTAATGAACAATTTATTGCCCGAGCTCTTGAAGTCGTCCGGCTTGTCATATCCACAGTAACGGCCAATCAGAGGGCTAGTTTCCAAGTCGCCGTCGCGTATCTCCAGAAAGTCATACGCACAGCTATCATGTCTCTCAATCTGTGGAATAAAGCCGCCGTTAACCAGGGAAAACCTGCCAACCATAGCCATCATCCACATCTTATTCAAGGCGTCTGCTTTTTTTTTTTTCCCACCCAGATCATACTGGTGAATGGGGCTCACCTGCATTACCAGACACAGCCTGTGTGTATGAGTGGCACTGTTCTTGGGAAATAAAAAAAAAGCAGATCTTTTTATCTAATCCTGGACAAACTTTGTAATAGCTACACTGGATCATCAACTAGTATGTCAGCAGGCCATTACGACCTCATCTGAGTGCAGCATGATGTAGGCAAAGAGAAGCTGAATCGAACCATGTTCACTGGGTGCAGTCGTTCTGACACAGTTCTTAGATTTAGCATGAAGCAGAGCTGAGAAAGCTAACCCCCCTCCCACACCAGGTTCTCTGGGTACATTTTCTATTGAAAGTGAACTGCTTATCACAGAAGGGGGCGGAGTCGGACTAGCAAGCAAGCTCCCCTGTAGTCCAGGCAATGATAATTATCAGGTAATAAAACTTTCATTGTAAGTAAACAACAGCACACATATCCTGACATGTGACATCATTGAAATTGGTGTTTTAACCCCTACCTTGTGCGGTCCTCAGATTACATAGGAAAAACCTGCTGACAGATTCCCTTTAAAATGGAGGGGTGACTACATTTCAAAACGAATTTCAGAAATGGGCTCCCTTCCGCAGAACCAGCATTCCTCCATTGAGAATTTAACCACTGAGCTTATTATTTCTGCTTGGTATGGAGACTGGATGAAGGCGTCTCAGTAGCCTTGACCGTCACATACAAGGCAAGTACAACCTGTGGCCACTTTGGTCAGCAATTGTCTGCACTGGTCACATGGAGAAACCTCCCGCGACGCACCATTATAGTCACGTGATCGCTGTAGCCAATAACAGCCTCAGTGGTCCCGTTAAGAACAGTGACACCATCGCTTCTGCTGTCTACCCAGACCACCAGAGGGCCTGTGCTGGACCCACAGGGTGACAGCAGATGACTGCCACATTGTCATCTTCACCCCTTCCATATCCATGGGTGACATTTTTGTTTAGGCCAACAAATGTGTACGGTTTTCCACAAATATAAGCATAGAACATTGTGGTGTCTTACTCTTCCCCCTCAAGAGTAGGTTTTGCTTCCTACACCACACGTTTTCGGAGGTTCCCCCACCCTCCCCCAATCCCGGTGAGGAGCCTCCTGGGCCTCTAACCTCAAAGGACTGAAACACGATTCCTATGTTGTAGCCGTCAGCCACATGCAGCTTCCATTTACAGTCCTTGTTGGGTCGGTAATCGTCAGGATAATTTGGAGACTGGATGTGACCTTCGTCTTTAGTCACGTCACCTCCGCATTCGGCTACAAAGTACACAAGGGAGATAAAAAAAATAATAATAAAAAAAAAGTAAAAATGTAAACGAGACATCATGGAGAAAAGAAAGATCACTGCTAGGTGGGTCATTTGCACGGCCAGAAGGCACGATTTCGGTGAGGAGACCACTGTCCATGATGTGGGGACAACTAGGAAGTCTCTCCAGAATATCTTCTGCCTTGGGTGCTATGGAGGTTACGCTCACTGGTAATATACCTCTGATTTGTGAGCGTTAAGGCCATGTTCACACTGCGTTGTATCCTACTGTCTGTGGTTTTACTGGGATTAGGTCTGAAGTCCCGGAAAACGAGGGTTGGATGTCTGCACTGAGGGGGCCCATGGACTTTAAAGCTACCGTATGTTCACATGCAGCATATTTTACTGGAGCCAAAAAATGCATTTGAAACACCGATTTTGCTGCGCTTTCGCAGCTTTTTTGGGTGCGGATTACACGTGTACTTTGTCTACAGTACATGTTCGTTTTGTTCACAAAACGCTCAGCAAAAAATGCTGAAAAAATGTTTTTCTAGGGGAGAAAAAAAATGCAGCAAAAAGAATGGAAATGCAGCAGATATGGCTGAAGACGATGTCCGACAGATCGCAATGTGACTACGTCTACATCATTAAAGTCAATAGCTGCATCAGCGCAAACCTCACCATCTCATTTTCCAGGGCCTCCGAAACCCATTTCTTGGGGCCTCAACCGTAAGCACGGACGGAGACTCTGACGTGAGAGTAAAACTCAATGTGAACACAGCCTTCAGTTACCGTACTTCAGTTCAAGCGGTTTGTCTCACACAACGATGAAATAGTAGCAAACATCCAGCTGTGAGAAGTCTTAAAAAGGGTCATTCTCATCTTTATAGATGGGTATTGTTGGATCGTGCTTGTAAAAGGAACACTATTGCCATTTACGGTTTGTTAATATCTCAAGAATGACTGAAAATGTTAACACCATTCTTTTGTTTACTGCTTGTTGCCTAGGAAACTGACCACAACTACAGTTTAAACAGTGACTGCAAAACATTCACAGCGCTTACAAGCACTTTTAGCATGCAAACATGGCTTGGCATGGCACGGTGATTACGGGAACACGCTATTAGCTCCTAATACTGCCAGCTTGAGTGCAGCGCTTACAAGCTAGACAGCAGTGGTGGTCTGTCTCCTAGGCAACGAGACATGGGACGTCATGCATGTCCAGACAGATGGATGTACGATATGATCAGCTTCCAATCATGATACCTTCATAAACGGCATGAAATCCTTTGCCCACGTAGTTGCTGCTGCTTCTAAACTCAATCCACAGTCTACTGTCACTAGATAATATGGAGTCTGGGATTTTGTCACCACAATAACGGCCTAAGGAAGAAAAAAAAAAAAAAAAAGACGTACAGAAACAGTTAGCGTCCATATATGATAAATAATCAGGATTTATCTGCAATCAGGAATATTATGAACCATGGGACAATACCGATGAGAGGAGCTTTCTTCCAGTGTCCATCTCGGACTTCAATGTAGTCGTACCAACACAGTCGACTCCGGTACACGTCCAAAGAGGTAAAATTCAGCCTGATCTTAGGGGAAAAGATAGCGAGTTAGAATCCATAAGAGATTACGGTATAGGGTGCACATTACTGTAAAAGGAGGGTGTAAATAAGGCTAAAACAGCAAAATTATAAATTTTGCCGTATAAAACACCTAAACCTTTCACTACAAGTCGCTAAATGAGTAACATTACCTTTTTATGGAGAAATACAATGAATATGTGGCACTTACCAGTGTAAAAAAACTTCAGCAGACTATTCCGAGCAAGTAAAATACTACAGAGCACAACAACAGCCGTTTCGCACTGAGCCGATGCTTCTTCCTGGTTCTGGGACCAGGAAGAAGCACCAACTTGGTGCGAAACGGCTGTTGTCCGTGCCCTGTACTGTTTCACATGCTTCCACACTAATTTATCTTGCTAGGAATAAAATCTGCTTTTTTTTTTGTACAGATGCATATTGATTCTCTTTTTCATATTGAATTTTGATCTTTTTATATACCTTGCTGAGTCACCGTGTATGGGGGAGAATCTTTTTTGGCCAAGTACTGGTACTAACCTTTTACACTTTGACTACCATAACCTTCATATAGCATGATGTGGCAGTAGGGGAACAAGGCGTAAAAGGTAGAGGATGAGTTTGTATGATAGTGTTCATTTACGTCAATTTTTATGTTCCCAAAAAAATCTCTCTAGGTCTGAAAAATGCTGAGGTCGGCATAATGAGAATGCTTGTGTATTTCAAGTAATACGACACCCTCAATAGGGCGCATACCATTCAGTAACTCTTGGGTTGTTACAGAGCCAGAGGCATCACTTTAAAGAGAATGTGTCAAAAGAAAATTATCTATTGTTTAAATCAGCTTTGTTTTTTACGTTCTATGGATTTTTATTTATATCACTATCGATATATAAAATACTAAAACTTTTTTCGCAATTTTTACGCTGGCCACTGGGCCTAATACCAAGTTCACCTTTCCTTCTCTGTACAGATGACTTTTCATCTGTTTCTGTATCATTACAGACAGGGTCACATTGACAGCTAGCACCTCTATAGTTGAAGTCAAATTTTTTCAAATTATTAAAGCATTAGTTGGTTGTTATGATCTGCTGCAAACATGATTCATAAAAAGACAACAGTTTCTGGCAGTGTTCCTGAGGAATCTTAAGTCTGATAGTCATTAGCAATAGCCTCCAGGTCACTAATACTTTTGTGTTTGCATTGTGCAACTGCCTTCTTGAATTCCCACCAAACATTTTCAGGTCAGACAACTGATGGCTATATTAGAGTCATCTAGGACTTCTTCTGAGAACAAACCTTGGATGACTTGGTTTTCCTGTTTGAAGGTTCAATGGCACCCAAGCTTCAGCTTCATCACAGAAGATATGACATTTCCTCCTAGGATCTCCCAGTACGTGATTGAATCCATTTTACCTTCTCCAAATGCTGCAGGGTTACAGTGCCAGAGGAAGAATGCAGCCCCATAGCATCGCATCACCAAACCACTACGATGCTTCACTTTAGGGATCATTGAGCCCCCACTATGCTTCACTGTAGGCATCACCAAGCCACCAACATGCTTCACTATAGGCAGGATGTTCTTTTCAGCATATTGCTTCAGTCTTTTACCTCCAGACATACCACTGATCCATATTCCTGAAAACTTCCAGCTTTGTTTCACTAGTCTACATAACAGAATCCCC
This sequence comes from Ranitomeya imitator, assembly GCF_032444005.1. NCBI lineage: Eukaryota > Metazoa > Chordata > Amphibia > Anura > Dendrobatidae > Ranitomeya > Ranitomeya imitator. The sequence goes on from NC_091285.1 coordinate 646,102,488, forward strand.
AAACATATGTGGCTTATTTATAGGTTTTTGAGCATATTAGAAGCAGATTACTCCACTTTCTGCCACATCTGGCTACTGCAACCTGTAACTTTGAACTTGAAAAGTCTGCTTCCAGCTGTATCTCTAGGAACATTGAGTATTCTTGTATCCTGTTCTTTGTTTGTAGAAGGCAATGATTAACTTTTTGGACCACTTTCTTAACAACCAAAGAATATTAGTGAACTGGAGGCCATTGTCCAAGGGGAACAGGCTAAAACTCCTCAGGAACCCTCACAAAAGCTACTGTCAAGATATACCTCACATTTGTAGCAGGTGATAACAGCCAGAAGGGCTTTACAAAATGCTAAAGGCACTGGTCATAAAGAGGTGAGTAATTCTGTGACTGCGGTAAATCGGTAAAAGTTGCATTTTGTGCAGAATTTGGAGAAACTACAGGATCCACCATTCACAAAAGGTGATGTCACAGCTCACCTCCTCCCCCTTCAATTCCCGATAACCTGTGCCCAGATCAGAGGATGCCTAGAAAACTCTCCTGAAGAAGACAATGAGTCGAAGTCGAAGAGAGAGTCTAATATTAAGCCTAGTGGCCATTGTGAAAACTGGATGATTTGATTGTTTTATATAGATACAGGTATCGAAAATTATAAACAAAATTTAGATGGTTGGAAAAATACATTAACTTGGTTTAAGAAAAAGATTATTACGTTTGATTTTAAGTAAAGCTCATTTTATGATGATGTATTCCCGTTAAACTATGGAACCCCATTGTGAATTCTGTGCCAGAGTCCTGAACTGTGAGACCTAGGTCCAAATGTGGCAGAACATGGACTTGGGGCGATATAGTTATTGGAAAAAAAAAAAAAAAAGTCAGCAGTGGGTGGTTATTAGGTACAACTACAATAATTGCATGGAATAATGTCAACGTTCCTCTACTTACATGTCACCCATGGGCATTAGACATTTCCATAGGGATTCATGTATTATTCCAATTATACATTCAAATCATATAAGAAAACACACACACATGGTCAAAATTGTTGGTACCCCTCGTTTAATGACAGAAAAACCCACAATGGTCACAGAAATAACTTTAATCTCACAAAAGTAATAAATAAAATATCTATAAAAATGAACAAATGAAAGTCAGACATTGCTTTTCAACCATGCTTCTGGGGGATATCGTCAACACATGGTCAATTCTGACCACGTGTGTACAATATTCCCCAGAAGCTGGAGGACACAAAATCAAATCTCGTCAGTAGAAAATATATACGGTATATATGAAAAAAAAAAAGCATATAGTTAAATGGTCGTATACTCTCTACCTTCTCTCCTGGGGTAACAGACAACCTCCACACACAATGCTCAAATGCCGAGTAGCCATTCGGATACCCAGGAGATGAAAAGTTTCCTTGACTGTCCTGCAGAGTCTCCCAACAGGCTGTAATGACAAATCAAACTAGACAATCAATATTTCCAGAGCACCAACGTATTCCATAATGGTACACATAGAAAGTGATCAGGTCAGTCCCTCCTAAATCTACATAAAAAAAAGGGCTAAATCCCTAGGACGCTCAGTAACCCCATGTAGGTTTTAGGAGAGAAATCCCTGAAGCACACAATTCTTTTACTAGAGGAGACGTTTCTTAATATTGTAAGGATGGAGTAATTCTGCTAAAAACATCCATTCAACGCCTCTTACAAAAGAAGCAATGTTTACCAAGATGAATACGGGTTAGGGTTCAGGTTTTAAGAATGTAGGGGGATGGATAAGATGCAGGATGGTGGGAAAAAAGCATCTGGAGACTTTGCAATAATGGGAAGGTCATGAAGGTGACCACAAGGATTTTGATGGATCAAGGACTGAAAAAAAAAAAAAAAGCAACCCAAAACCTATTGTGGATGATATTGCAAAGGGGCACTGTGGTAGCATAGCCTCCCATCACAGCTAGTCAGTGAGAGAAAACAAGTCTACGAAGTGACTGGACAAGCTTCAGAAAGGTAGTAGACCTCCACAGCACCGTAGGTGCCCAAGAGTGGAGCAATCACTGTGAGAAGGTCAATAACAGATTAATGACATGAGCTTTGAGTAATTTAATTAAGTGCCCTAGAAGAATACCATACGGTGCCCAAATAGCACTGTTTTGAGGCAGCCCAACTATATAGTTTCAACATAAGTAGAAAGTAGATGTAAAAATAGTACACATTTGTGGTGGTCTAAAATGGTGAATGAGTCAAAAGGGTTGTCCAAAGTTATTGCCTATCCACAGGATGGAGATGCCCTAGGAGATCGGTGCTACCTGGGTTTAGTTAGGAATAGATCAACAATAGGATAACACTAGGTATTATTAATGCTCTCCTCTGGGTTATATGAGCAAAAAGAAACAGGGAAGGTCTTCTGGAGGATTGTTGAATTACGGGCTTCTGTGGCTTTGTTAATCTTCATAGAACCCTTCGGATTCAGTCTGCCAGCTGATGTTATTAGGGAAGGTTGCATTTGGCTCCAGAATCTTTTTTTCCCAATGGATTGTTCAATTACCTATGTATGGCTGATTCACATGAACAACGTACAACAATGAAGTTCTGTTTCCTTTTGGGGGAAAAAAAAAAGGCATCAGAAACAGTGGTTGCGAAGAATAAATTTAGGTGCAACTTGTTTCATGCCCAATTCCTTTGTTAAAATTCACACAGAGGAAGCCCATTAAATCTTAATTAACTCTTTGAGGTCTGATGACGATCCACCAAAACTGCTTGACCAATTTGCGTAATGTTCATCAATTAGGTAGGTTGAAGTACGTCCGGAAAAAGATTTACTATCAATTGGAATTTCACCTCGTTTAAAGCTGGAGAACTATTCATGAACTTGTATTTTACTCATGGCAGCTTCCATGAAGGCCTTTTGTAGCACAACAACAATTTCCAATGCTCTTTTCTCCAAAAGGAGACCTTCATAGCCGCACGTTGTTCGTGTGAATCATCTGACATACAGACTCAAAAGGGTTCTGCGAGGGTTCACCTAATGGCCGGGGCCCGTATTACAAGCTCCCTGCCCTCGCGAAGACTATGCCTGTTCCTTTAAGGTACCCCTCTCATATGACAATTCGTACTAAACCAGTTAGGCTGGGGACTGAAGTCTTCTCACTACAACCACTCGGAGTCATCTGAGGCAGACTTGTTGCTAAGGCTCCACTGCTTGCCATCTTCAGGCATTTACTCCATAGCAACAAGTCTCTGATTAATCCCTGCCACTAAAAGGAGGGCAGGGACAAAATAGACAAGTGAAACAAGGCTTCGATTGGTTGCCATGAATGGTTCAAACATGACCAACACTTGAGATATTTCTGAGAAAAAAAATAAAAATGAATGAAGACAAGTTAAATATAGATCAGACATACTGCTTGGATATGAAAGGGCGCAAAGGTTACCAACCATCTAATTACATGTTCCCTACCACCCTCGCTGTCTCCCAAGAGCATTTCCTCCAGCTCTCATCCCTCCAGCCTACTGTGGTCATTCTCCTTTCTTCACGACATCTCAGTTGTGCGACTTCCAGATGTCACACGTTTCTACATCATTTCAGAAAAACTGAAAGAGTGACTGATAAAAACAAGATCTCAATGTGTACACCTTCAAGTGACAACCAACTATAATGCTTTCCTTTAGCTTATTATTTGTTTTTACTTTCACCGTCATACCCAGAAGGGGACAGATATTAGTACATGGCCATACAAGCACAATTCGTGAAGGCCAAAGCTGAAACCACTTGTGTACAGCGTCTCACTAGAAGAGTTGGTTCCTACCAGGGGATAGGCGTTAATGCCTTAATATAGTCGCCTTTAAAAACAACCCCATTAATGGGCAAAAAAAAGCTAATTCTCATGGTCTCTTCGCTCAATGGTAGGTTTCACTTGAAGCTCATGGAACCCAAACCAATATCTCTACGGTGTGTTCACAGTGATTTTTCTTCCAGGAGCTTTTTGAAGAGAAACTCTCCAAAATTCTCCTCAAACACAGGTTTTAAAATAAAATCAACTTCAATTCATTACTATTGTAAATCCACAGTTTCTGAGGAGAATTTTGGATAATTTCTCCTTCAAAAACTCAGCACAAAGCTCAGTGTCAACATACCCCAATCGGACTTCCAAATATCATGGCAATTTAATAGCACTGGTCTTTTTACATTGGCCAAAGGGGACCTTTGGGCCGCCTTAGAGGTTTCCAAGGTCTGGATGAGACCACTATAGTTGAAATGTGTCTGCTTTTACCTTTTAGGGGCCTCAATCTCACCATTTCTATTTAATGAAGACTTTAAGCTTTTTCCCTGGGAGGTTCTCACACATTTATGTCCAGTTTAGGGTTATGGCATTATTTGAGCACGGTTAGACTACTTTCACACATCAGTCTTTCGCCGTCAGGCGCAATCCTGCAAAAAAAATTTAAAAATTTTTTTCCCCATAGACTTGTATTAACGGGTCCAGCAGAAAAAAAATCCGTCACGCCACCAAATTATGTCTAACTGCGAAAGACGGATGTGTGAAAGTACCCTTACCGTACTTGGGCACTTCATATATAAGAATGAAAGGTGAAAAATTATTTAGGAAGTTTTATGGGAGTACAAATTAATTTATTGGATTACTCTCTTCACTAAACAAAACAGACTCCCTCCCCCCCCCACCCCTGCCCCTTCCTCATATACTTTTTGGCCCAGGAGCCTAAATCTATATTCAGGCCTTCATATGTAAATTTTTGCTAATGGCAAAAAAACAAAAAGGAGCACGTAGCAACAAAAAATAAAACACGTTGAACCATACTGGTGCCAGCATGGCCAAGTCGGCAGCACTTAACGACAGCTGCAAAACAACCATCAAGCTCCATTAAAGCAATCAGACAGAGAAAGCGGAAATCCTAGAGAGAAGAATCTATGACACGCAGATTGAGAAAACACAACAACATGCCAAGGCCCTTCACTGAAATCTGGAGGCTAAAAGCTGGCAGACAATGTCCAAATTTAAGCAGAACAAACAAAAATACACAATGAGAGGTTGAGAGCCGCAAACAGTAGATCTCGTGGGGAAAGATGGAAAGTGCTTGGATTTCTAGAGTAAAGATGGAAAATTTGGATTAGGCAGTTACCATTAATAAGAGTGACCAGGAATAACATGCATTACACAGAAATCCCACTCATATCAATGGGAAATGTGTAGTGCCGCATTTCCCCCACTGGGGGCACTGCAGGAAAACCACTAGGTCCTGTCGGAATTTGTAGCTGATCACTGGTGATGATCTAATAATCTTTGACCCTATTTAAAGGGAATGTGCTATCAGAAAATGACTTCTTGCCTTAAAAAAAAAAGTTTAAAAAAAAATTGGGGACAATAGTGGGGTTGTCCGATGTAAAGTGAAAAGTCTGTAGTCACTGTGTGACTGCAGACTTCTGAATCCCCCCGGCACATGCATAGTATGCTGTGAGGAGCCGCCGATTTATGATTTATTAGTCACGCATACTCCCGGCCACAGCCCGTCTAGTGGAAGTGACCATGCTCCATACACTTAATGAATCAGGTGCGTCTGTAAAAATGGCGTGCACCTGGCCACATATCTTCCTCCAGTTAGTGACTGGAATAAGAATTGACATAAGGAATGCTACAGCTCATCATGAAGCAGATGAGCTGTGGTGTGACGTCCCTGTCCTGGCCCAAGCTCGGCAAAAATAACGTTAAGGTGGCAAAAATAGCAAAAACTTTTTTATTTTTTTTTTTTTTTTTTTTAAAGAGATGCACCTCAGAATTCGGCCATAATCTCTTTGATGAATTAGGGTCTAGCTGCACTGGTCAATTAGAAAATATCAAGATTATATTTGTAATTTTTAATATAAAAATATTGTTTCTGAATAATAAAAAAAAAAATGGTATTTAAAACAAAACCTTGGTATAAAATATATATTTTTTATGACAGTATACCTGTTCTTTGCAGCAGCTCAGACATTTCTGAACACTGTACACATGTGGTAATTGCAAGTTCAGGATAATGCTGAACACATGTTGTGAGATCCTGCCAACTGGCCGGAGCTCAGCAGACTCCACGTCCAACAAGACCAAACATAGGATTTCTTTTGGCTTCTTTAGAGGCTGCAAGTGCAGGGAGAAATGAATGCGTACAAGGGCCAATACTGGTCATCCATGGTCGCCAACTGGCTGCATGTACCAACATAATTAGGTGAGCAATGCGCACCTTTATGGGGGCAGATATGGCACTACTAGAGCCAGCGTTCTGCACTATGCTTCTTTGCGGAGTTTTTTTTTTTACAAAAAGTATGCCACCTTCACTGCAGGGGATCTATCATGGCGCCAGGTGTCGTCCAGTGTAAAGATTGGCCATTTACACATTAACGTTGAATGGTGTTGATGGATCTGATGAGATATTGAGCTTCTCTCCTTCTGCTTTACTAAACCACTATACAGTTGTGGCCAAAAGTATTGACACCCCTGCAATTCTGTCAGATAATACTCAGTTTTTTCCTGAAAATGATTGCAATCACAAATTCTTTGGTATTATTATCTTCATTTAATTTGTCTTAAATGAAAAAACACAAAAGAGAATGAAGCAAAAAGCAAAACATTGATCATTTCACACAAAACTACAAAAATGGCCCGGCCAAAAGTATTGGCACCCTCAGCCTAATACTTGGTTGCACAACCTTTAGCCAAAATAACTGCAACCAACCGCTTCCGGTAACCATCAATGAGTTTCTTACAATGCTCTGCTGGAATTTTAGACCATTCTCCTTTGGCAAACTACTCCAGGTCCCTGATATGTGAAGGGTGCCTTCTCCAAACTGCCATTTTTAGATCTCTCCTGAGGCGTTCTATGGGATTCAGGTCTGGACTCATTGCTGGCCACCTTAGAAGTCTCCAGTGCTTTCTCTCAAACCATTTTCTAGTGCGTTTTGAAGTGTGTTTTGGGTCATTGTCCTGCTGGAAGACCCATGACCTCTGAGGGAGACCCAGCTTTCTCACACTGGGCCCTACATTATGCTGCAAAATGTGTTGGTAGTCTTCAGACTTCATAATGCCATGCACACGGTCAAGCAGTCCAGTGCCAGAGGCAGCAAAGCAACCCCAAAACATCAGGGAACCTCCGCCATTTTTGACTGTAGGGACCGTGTTCTTTTCTTTGAATGCCTCTTTTTTTCTCCTGTAAATTCTATGTTGATGCCTTTGCCCAAAAAGCTCTACTTTTGTCTCATCTGACCAGAGAACATTCTTCCAAAACGTTTTAGGCTTTTTCAGGTAAGTTTTGGCAAACTCCAGCCTGGCTGTTTAATGTCTCGGGGGAAGAAGTGGGGTCTTCCTGGGTCTCCTACCATACAGTCCCTTTTCATTCAGACACCGACGGATAGTACGGGTTGACACTGTTGTACCCTCGGACTGCAGGGCAGCTTGAACTTGTTTGGATGTTAGTCAAGGTTCTTTATCCAACATCCGCACAATCTTGCGTTGAAATCTCTTGTCAATTTTTCTTTTTCGTCCACATCTAGGGAGGTTAGCCACAGTGCCATGGGCTTTAAACTTCTTGATGACACTGCGCACGGTAGACACAGGAACATTCAGGTCTTTGGAGATGGACTTGTAGCCTTGAGATTGCTCATGCTTCCTCACAATTTGGTTTCTCAAGTCCTCAGACAGTTCTTTGGTCTTCTTTCTTTTCTCCATGCTCAATGTGGTACACACAAGGACACAGGACAGAGGTTGAGTCAACTTTAATCCATGTCAACTGGCTGCAAGAGTGATTTAGTTATTGCCAACACCTGTTAGGTGCCACAGGTAAGTTACAGGTGCTGTTAATTACACAAATTAGGGAAGCATCACATGATTTTTATAACAGTGGCAATACTTTTGTCCACCCCCTTTTTTATGTTTGGTTTGGAATTATATCCAATTTGGCTTTAGGACAATTCTTTTTGTGTTTTTTCATTTAAGACAAATTAAATGAAGATAATACCAAATAATTTGTGTTTGCAATCATTTTCAGGAAGAAACTGAGCATTATCTGACAGAATTGCAGGGGTGTCAATACTTTTGGCCACAACTGTAAGGGCTCGTGCACACAGCTGATTATATTGGACGAACGCCATTTGTGGTTTTCGGATAGCACTCATACCAATGTTATTCTATAAAGCTGTGCATATGTCCGTTTTTTTCCTAGGACCACTTCATAGCCTGTCAGATTTTAAATTTTAGTGCCAGATCAAGATCAGCAATGCTAGGCTATGGCTCTGTAGAAAACATTGGACGGACCACACTCGGGTGACATGTACCCGAGTGTAACCCGCTTTTTATGGATTGATGTAATGGAGAAGGAAACTCATTTTCTCTCCACTTCCGTGATTCTGACCAAGCCTTGACCAGAAAATCAGAAAGTTTCTCTCGCAAACAGAGAATACGGCCATGTGCACCTACTCTAATAGAAACGACAGCTGGATCCCTCCCTCTTTTTTACCATTTATTTAATTTATACCTGGTTACCAAACATTTATATTGTGTTCCCACAATGCAATCTAGCTGCAATTTTTTTGTCTTGATTTTTTAAAACTGTTGTAAAAACACATTTTTTACTGCGAGTTTTGGATGTAAAGATTTACTTTAACAAAAGCAGAAAGGTCTGGACCATGTTCAACGCCCACCAGGAGCCTTTTAACATCAGCGTTCTGCCTTTGGATGACATCTTCTACGTTATCCAAGAAAACTTAAACAAGGGCCGTTGATCAGAGGCCTAGTGCACCTTCTAGATTTAGAAAATCGATTGTGCATGGCCTGGTCTTCAACGATGTTGGGCAAGAGTTTTATTTCCATGGATGATGTAGAGGACCTCATCTACGTTAAAAGCTAAGGAAGGATAACTTAGGGTGGTGGACATGGTTTGGAGATGTTCATTAGACCGAACAAGGTTCATTGGCGTACCATACGCGAGATCTACAAGTTTCTTTTTACGAGGTACTGTTTGCCAGGCTGCCAAGTGGGAGAGAAGATAGACAGGTCGTTAAAAAGCAAATTTTAAATGGTAGTCTTTCAACTGGGAAACAAAATAAATTCAAATCTAAAAAGTAAAATGATATATGCTTTAAAAAAAAAGGTCCATTCGAGTATTCGTAACCCCTTAGCTAAGAGCGAAAAATCTGTAGAACTGTTTTGACCACTCTTGCTGGTGGAACAGTTACTTTAACTTTGTCAAAATCGTCTATTCCTCCTGGACAAGATGGGGTTACACGTACTATACAGAGTAACACAGCCCTGGCACTTCTAAACACCGGCTGCTGCAGACACATCGTTCCTACAGTTGTCAGGGAAACTTCCACAGAGCGACATAAAAACATCTTGTACGGGGCATGACTGATGGGCATTAGGAAAAAGAGCGAGAGAGAGAGACTGCCGGGCAAACCTGGAGGAGATGCCAAGAACAGACACAAGGGTGAGAAAGAAAACCCACGCTACCACCTACGAACGCGGCGGGGAGCCTTAATCAAGTGCACTCTGAAAAACACTTCACAAAGAGAATGAGTGGTTAACTCAAGATGGTGGAAGGTACATAATTAATTCGACACAACTCTTCACAGCCTCAATAATCTATATTACACACATACTGTACCTGGACACTGATAAAGCTTCCTGGCCTGTGCAATATCTCCAGCACTGAGTCTCGTTCTTTGTCCTATCGACGGTTTCACTCCATTGACTTTATATCTTGGTTCAATTGTATCCAAGTTAATTCCCCTGTAAATAACCCAGAAATGAAGATTGAAAACCATCTGGATCTACTCACACAAGTAACACTCATTGACCAAAGAAGGTTAAGGGCCCAGTCAGACGGCCGTATGAAATCTGAACGTAGAGCACAGACTGGCTGGTGGATCTCCCAAAAGACCAATACATTTTCTTCGACTTGGGTTGGGAGAGCCCACCGGCCAGTCCGTGTACTGCGTTGATTTCGTTCAGATTTATACAACCATCTGACTGACAGTTCTGCCAAAAAAAAAAGTTTGGCAGCTTTCTAATATTTCTAGATGTCTTAAGCAGAGTTCACACCAGCTTGTGGAAATTCAAAAAGCGTCACAATCGAAACCAGACAGACCCCATAATAGTCAATAGAGACCCTCTGCTTTTTTTTTTTTTTTAAACCCGAGTTATACAAAGGATAATTTTTGGACGTTATAGTAAATCCTAAAATGGAACTCCGCCTTACATCTGTCAAGATGTACTTGTTATTAGAACAAGACTGGACTATGACCATCTGCGCTGGCCAGTTGCCACATGAATTTTATGGTACCAAGTGCATACCACCAGGACAGAGTCCTCCTTTTGAGTTAATGAAGGCTCATGGCTACATCTGGTACATGTCCCAGCAGCATACACGAAAAGCATTTACCCAAATAAGGTGTGAACAAAGGCTTGGGATATGTGCACACGTCAGGATTTCTTGCAGAAATTTTCCTGACAAAAACCGGACATTTCTGCCAGAAATCCGCATGCGTTTTTACCGTGATTTTACCACGTTTTTGACGCGTTTTTTCCCAAATGCATAGAATTGTGGGAAAAACGCAGAAAAAACGCAAAATTAATGAACATGCTCATTTTTTTTTACCGTGATGCATTTTTTTCGCGGGAAAAAAACGCATCCATGTGCACAAAACAAGCAGAATGCATTCTAAATGATAGAATGCATAATGTATGAGTTTTTAATGAGTTTTTATAGCGTTTTTAGCACGAAAAAACACGAAAAAACCTGAACATGTGCACATAGCTTTAGAGCTAGCAGTCCAAGCGGAGGGACATTACTGCTGATGTGTTTATCACTGGTGTATACAGTTGTCCATAAGCTGCCATGTTAAGAGGGTGCTGAAAGGCCGCCGATACTGCAGTCATGTGCTACTCTATACGTTCTTGTTAAACACAACTTTTTTAAGCAAGACATGGGTGCAAATTTAATGGGGTAACAGGACAGCAGTACCGGACTACACAGTTTCTTAGCAGTCTGTAGCCATTGAGACACATGGCTACAAAAAGAGCTGTAAACACAGATTTGTAGAGATTTACAAGGAAGATCATTGGCTTCGTTATTTTTATCCTTTGACGATTACAAAAATGAAATAGTTACAAGAGCATAAACCTCCTTTAATAATTTTACAAAATTAATTTCTTCTTACGACTTGACAGCCCTCACCTTGAAAAGGTATTGCGAGCATAGTGCATAATACTGTCAAAGTCATAAGTTTCATCTAAATAGTTAACTTCTTCTGGCTCCATTTTCAGGAAGTTATACTCCTGTCCTGAGGAAAAAAAACAGTCAGTTAGATAGATATGCAGGTCTATTATCCCTCCACCAATAGAAAAGAAGCAAGTAAGAGGTCCCACCCACGAGGAGTCTGGTTTCTCAATAATTTAAATTTTATCTTTATTTATTTCTTTACTTCAAATTTAAAACACTTGTGGTTTCCTTCTGTAATACTGAATACACCCAACAGTGCAGACAAAAATGGAACCAGCTAAATCTTCTCTAGTACCCGGTTGAATGTTCTCACGGACGATTGAAACATGGTCATCTCGGTCAGGTCTTGTGTGCTCATGCCAGAATCCTATCACATGTCCCAGTTCATGAACAACAATCCCAAATTTATCACAGTTTTTTCCGATAGATATGGCTTGTGGTCCTGCACCACGTCGGCCCACGTACGAGCAGCATCTGGAGAAAGAGATAAAAAATAATACCTACAATTACAGAAAGACAGAGTGCACAGGACTTTCTACAGTGGACAGCAAGATTCATTTTAGAAAAAGGTATCAAGAAATTACCCGCAGGGTCTGTAGGTGAAAACAATGTAACTGTCCTCCTCAGTCCGCTCAACAAAGGTGACACAAACATGTTTTTCCCAGTGTCGCATGGCTTGCCTGAATATTGCTTTCTGAGATCCTGCAATGGACAACATTTCAAAGGTTAGTGTGATCATTACCCTAAAAAATTAAAACAGAACCAGGGAGTTTTATCACGGCACGGTGAGCCTTTAAAAACCGCATCAAGAATCATCTCTACGTGCAGAAGTGGTCACAGTGCACTCGGCGCCAGAGGGTGAAGCTACTCGGGAGAAGCCACTCGGCGCCAGAGGGAGGGTGAAGCCACTCGGCGCCAGCCATGTAATGATCCAAGAAACCTACACACAGCTTGCGGTATATATATATATATATATATTATATATATATATATATATATATATATATATATATATATATATATATATATATATATATATATATATATATATATATATATATATATATATATATAATCTTCCTGTCACCAAAGGTTGCATTGCAGGACACGTTTATGCTGGAAAGCCTAGCAGCAACTAGCTACTGAAAAGAGTCATGCCCTTCTATGACTACCGAGGCAGTGATGTTGAACACCTAGTATGAATAATGTATGAGTGCAGATGGGGGACCTTTTTTTAGAACTAAATGGATTGTCCACCATTGGGGTCGATTTTTTTTTTTATTACTTAAATGCATGTATTTGGGGCTACAAAATATTTTTGCAACTGGGCTTCAGTAAAAAAAATGTGCACAGTTTGTGTTCTACAGCCTCTATGTTGCACTGTCTAGTGCTGGCTGCAGAATGAGTTAGTTAAGAAACTGTTCGTCAGCCCAGAACGTTCGCACTTCTTAGTCGTCTTTGTCTAAACCCTTTGCAGTCGATTTACAACCACATCAGAGTTTAATGTGTTGGGAAGCTAAGCCAGTAAAAACCGAAGAAGTGCAAACGTTTACATGGGACCAATTTGCAAAAATTAATTTTAGCCTCAAATACATGTATTTCAGTAAAAAGAAAAAAACAAGCCCCAAGTAGTGGAAGATGTCTGGTGTGAGAGATAATTTTTACAATAATCCCATAACCTTGTTCGTCTACATCCAAAGGACTCCCAACACTCACCAGTGAAGTTCCCATTCACGACAAAAGGAATAATGCCATGTGGCCATACTCGTTCTGGCCGAGAGGTAGCGGCTCGCCTGTCACGAGACACCCGTCTGTCTGTCCGTGCACGTCTGCCTGTCCTAGACAATGAACTTTTCCTTGCAGGAGAAGACCCTGGAGAAAGAAGGACAACAAATATTGGTACAAAAGGGAGCTACAAAATAATGCATGAAAAAGAAATCAGGGAGGTGTAAAAGCTTTAAACCGAAAATAAAAAATGCAGAGCGAAGTGGTCAACAATCTGCTGGTTTACAGTTATTGTGGAACTGCAACTTATTACGTCCCGGGAAGCAACCAGGGGAATTCCATATTTTTCACAAATAAAAAAAAAGGACAAGTTTGGTACTTAATGACTGAGCAACACCAAGAATATTGCTGAAGACTCAAAATCAGATGTGAACACAGTCTTAGACACTACATATCCGATAACTAAACGCCAATGTACAGAAATATGTTTCCCCTTAAAAGGTGTAAATCCCAAACATTACATGACGGCAAGGCCACATGCCAACAAATGCTGCCAAACACCTGGGACAACTGACCATGACAGGATATCATCATCCCTGATTATTTATGCTGATGAAGCAAATGGAGTACAATGTTTGTGCGCTTCGCCGTCATCCTGCCATGACCTTGATTATACAGACCGGACTTGAGGTGACAAGACACGTTGTCCAGCAGGACAGAATTCCTACAATATCTCTCTTTACAATAACACATACATATCTCCATCCATAATAAATGTGAGTAGAATATATTTCTATTTTTTAGTACTTTGCAGCATTTCCTTCTTCTCTTGTCTTAAACGTTTACAATTTAGGAATGCTTCCAGAAACGGAAGTGTTAATAGTTTTATTCTACCAATTAACAAAATGCAAAATGAATGAACAAAAGAGAAATCCAATTACACCAATATTTGGCGTGACCGCACTTTGTCTTCAAAACGGCATCAAGTTCTTCTAGTTACACTTGATCCAAACATCTTGGAGCACTAACCACAGATCTTCTGTGAATGTCGCTTGCACATAACCTTCTGTCTCTTCATGTAACCCTACACAAACTATGGGGGCCAAATCATCACTTACATGACTCCTTGCTCTCCATTCCGAGGAAGATAGTTCTTAGAGAGGTGGTCTGCTGTGAGGTTTCTCTGGTGCCGGGAGCATGCGGTCATGTAGCCACAAGTTTATGATTTGCATACATCCATCTACATTCTGACTAGACTTGTCCAATCTCACTCAATACACTTGAATTGAGAGAGGCAGTGCAAGTCTAGTTGACAAGTGACCACATGTATACAAATTACATACTTGCGGTCATGCACCCGCCTGCTCCCGGCACTGGAGAATCCTCACAGCGCGTAGTGTGCACGATGTAAGGATTCACAAGTCTGATCACCGACCTACCAGCAAGAATTCTGTCTCTCACAGACCTCCTACTCTGCACTCATTACCTGTATTAATTGCACCTGTCCACAAAAAAAAACAAAAAACAAAATCAATCACACTCCCACCTTTCCACCATGGTCAGGACCAAAGAGTTGGCTGGGATGGGCAACAGAACAATAGGCAAGCAGCTTAGTGAGAAGGCAACAGCTTATTGAAAAATGGAAGAAACACAAGATGACTGTCAATCTTCCTTGGCCCGGTGCTCCATGTAAGATCTCCCCTCATGGGGAGGATTCTGAGAAATGTCAGGAACCATCCCAGAACTACACGGGAGGATCTGGTCAATGACCTGAAGAGAGATGGGACCACAATCTCAAACATTACCATTAATTACACCCTACTTAATCAAAATCCTGCAGAGGACACAAAGTCTCCTGCTCACACCAGCACATGTCCAGGCCCATTTGAAGTTCACCAGTGACCATCTGGATGATCCAGAGGAGGCATGGGAGAAGGTCATGTGGTCAGATGAGACCAAAATAGAACTTTTTGGTATCAACTCGATGCCCCGTGCTTGGAGGAAGAACGATGAGTACAACCTCAAGAACCACTGTCCCAACCGTGAAGCATGGTGGGGGGAAACATCATACTATGGGGTGCTTTTGTCCAAAGGGGACAGAACAACTGCATCATTTTGAAGGGAGGAGGGATGGGGTCATGTATTGCAAAATTTTTACCAAGAACCCCCTTACCTCAGTAACAGAATTGAAGACTGGTCATGGCTGGGTCATCCAACATGACAATGACTCGAAACACACACACACAGCCAGGGAAACTAAGGAGTGACTCCGTGAAAAGCATTTCAAGGTCTAGGAGTGGCCTAACCAAACTGAAGACATAAACCTGAACTGAATGTTGCCCAGTGATAGCCCCGAACCCTGAAAGATCTGAAGATCTATATGGAGGAGTGGGCCAAAATCCCTGCTGCAGTGTGTGCAAACTTGGTAAAAAAAAAAAACACTACAGGAAACGTCTGACCTCTAATTGCAAACAAAGGTTTCTACACCAAATATTAATGTGTGTGCAGACGTTGCGGATTTGCCTGTGGATTTTTACGCACTGAATCTGCATCTCTTGGCAGAAAACGGAGGTAAAAATCTGCGCGTTTTTGGTGCGTTTATGATGCTTTTTTATTGCGTTTTTGAAAGCTAAATAAAGATCTATGATTGAACAAAAAAAAAGTTGTGATGTCATTTCTTGTACAACCTCCTCTTTTACATTTGTCGAACCCACACTCCATTACACACAGATAGACAGACAGATATGGAATAGATTGATAGATGTTATCTATAGATCTATGTGTAGATCTATCTATAGATCTCATTCCCATCTATCTATAGATGGATAGATAGTTAGGAAAAATGAAACAGCACTAATATTAAATGGGTGCACAGCCTCCCATCAATCAATCCATACTTGCCAATATATAGCAGTCAAAAAACGGAAGATGGATATATAGAAGGAATGAGATAGATGGATAGATAGAAGGAATGACATCGATAGATCTCACCATACTTACAACCACACCTAATTCCTGCGACGCCCTCGATCGCCTGCAAAAAATAAATAATAAACCAACCGTATACTCCCTGTCTGACGTAGTCCAATTAATAACGAGTGTCCCACGATGATCTCACCGCTCTATAGGTCCTCCAGTGACACACTGACAGGAGACAATGGCTCCTGCAGTGCACCACTGAATAGGTTACTTTAGTTCATTGTCTCGCTTTATGGCAATGCTGCGTGGGAATTTTCCCACGCAGCTGTGCCGCAAGTGAGAGTATGAACTATACTGTACTCACAGCAGCGGAGGGATACAGTGCGGAAGGATATCTTCCGTTATTGTATCCCGGAGCCCCTGGAGAGCGGTCGCATCTGCTTTTGTGACAGCTCTCCACGGGTGATCGGAGTGGGACAATCGTATTAATTGGACTACGTCGGACACAGGGAGTATATTGCAGGTTTATTATTTAAATTTTTTTTTCAGGTGAGTGAGGGCTTCAGGGATTAGGTGTAGATCGTGAGTATGAACTATATATGTACTGTATGTGTTTTGTTTTTTGTTTTTTTTACATTCAACACATTAGCCGGATGATGGGACTACTACTGTCCCATCATTGGCTAATGTGTCAATCACTGTCTCTGTGACAGGCATAGCCGGATGGGACTTGTAGTTCCATCGGACGATGCGTACACACACACACACACACAGCCCTGGCAGACCCTCAGACAGCACCGCCAACCCCACACACAGAACCACTGACCCACACACGCACAGTCACCGCCCACACACTTCCCTCCTCCTGATCTGCAGCGTTTCATATGCAGCTAAACTGCAGATCTTTTACATCTGCGGTTTTGAGGCGGATGTGCCTGACTAAATGCAAGTCAATGGGTGCAGAAACACTGCAGATCCACACAAAGAATTGACATGGTGCGGAAAAAAAAAAAAAAGCTGTGAATCTGCGTGTTACTTTCCGCAGCATGTGCGCAGAATGCTTGAATTTACATAGGCTTACATGGTACTGTACACCACATGGAAAACTGCTGCGGATCTGTAGGGCCATATATGTGTGTGTGTTATATATATATATATATTTTTTCTTTATGCATCTTCATCTTCTATATCCATCCATCCTGAATATACAAGTACACACATATACAGTATAGACCAAAAGTTTGGACACACCTTCTCATTTAAAGATTTTTCTGTATTTTCATGACTATGGAAATTGTACATTCACACTGAAGTCATCAAAAATAAGAATTAACACATGTGGAATTATATACATAAAAAAGTGTGAAACAACTGAAATTATGTCTTATATTCTAGGTTCTTCAAAGTAGCCACCTTTTGCTTTGATGACTGCTTTGCACACTCTTGGCATTCTCTTGATGAGCTTCAAGAGGTAGTCACCGGGAATGGTTTTCACTTCACAGGTGTGCCCTTGTCAGGTTTAATAAGTGGGATTTCTGCCTTATAAATGGGGTTGGGACCATCAGTTGTGTTGTGCAGAAGTCTGGTGGATACACAGCTGATAGTCCTACTGAATAGACTGTTAATACAAATTCTATGGCAAGAAAAAAAAAGCAGCTAAGTAAAGAAAAACAAGTGGCCATCATTACTTTAAGAAATGAAAGTCAGTCCGAAAAATTGGGAAAACTTTGAAAGTGCCCCCAAGTGCAGTGGCAAAAACCACCAAGCGCTACAAAGAAACTGGCTCACATGAGGACCGCCCCAGGAAAGGAAGACCAAGAGTCACCTCTGCTTCTGAGGATAAGTTTATCCGAGTCACCAGCCTCAGAAATCGCAGGTTAACAGCAGCTCAGATTAGAGACCAGGTCAATGCCACACAGAGTTCTAGCAGCAGACACATCTCTACAACAACTTAAGAGGAGACTTTGTGCAGCAGGCCTTCATGGTAAAATAGCTGCTAGGAAACCACTGCTAAGGACAGGCAACAAGCAGAAGAGACTTGTTTGGGCTAAAGAACACAAGGAATGGACATTAGACCAGTGGAAATCTGTGTTTTGGTCTGATGAGTCCAAATTTGAAATCTTTGGTTCCAACCACCGTGTCTTTGTGCGACGCAGAAAAAGTGAACGGATGGACTCTGCATGCCTGGTTCCCACCGTGAAGCATGGAGAAGGAGGTGTGATGGTGTGGGGGTGCTTTGCTGGTGACACAGTTGGGGATTTATTCAAAATTGAAGGCATACTGAACCAGCATGGCTACCACAGCATCTTGCAGCGGCATGCTATTCCATCCAGTTTGCGTTTATTTGGACCATCATTTATTTTTCAACAGGACAATGACCTCAAACACACCTCCAGGCTGTGTAAGGGCTATTTGACCAAGAAGGAGAGTGATGGGGTGCTACACCAGATGACCTGGCCTCCACAGACCTGAACCCAATCGAGATGGTTTGGGGTGAGCTGGACCGCAGAGTGAAGGCAAAAGGGCCAACAAGTGCTAAGCATCTCTGGGAACTCCTTCAAGATTGTTGGAAGACCATTTCCGATGACTACCTCTTGAGGCTCATCAAGAGAATGTCAAGAGTGTGCAAAGCAGTCATCAAAGCAAAAGGTGGCTATTTTGAAGAACCTAGAATATAAGACATATTGTTTCACACTCTTTTGTTAAGTATATAATTCCACATGTGTTAATACATAGTTTAGATGACTTCAGTGTGAATGTACAATTTTCATAGTCATGAAAATACAGAAAACTCTTTAAATGAGAAAGTGTGTCCAAACTCTTGGTCTGTACTGTACACACATACGGTGGGTTAACAGGTTTGTCTCTCTTGCAAGCTAAATCCAGTACTTAGTCGGTCACTTTGCTGGGATCTACCAAACTTACACAGTGAATTATTTGAAAAATTATTGTTCACCTCCATGGTGTGTGGGCAACTTTGTACTTTAAGGAGTTTAGCAGACAACCTGCCATCTGTGTCGCTCCGGGCAGAATACAAAACTACGTCATGACTTAAGTCAGAGATGACTCCACATTTATAATGGACCAAAGAGAATAATAAAAGCTGCGCATGATCACATGACCATCTGGACAAGGAATGACAATTTCCTTCAGCTTTCTTACACCATACACACGCCAGGTTCCTGCACGTCAGAGGGATCTACTCAGTCTATGAGCTACCAAATACAGAAAGCTTTGAAGTCACCCAAGCGTCAAAATATATAAGGATTACCTGGCCAAAATGTTCTGTACAGTAAAGTCTTTATCTTATTTTGCCTTCCGTTTGGGACAGAGAATACTTAACTTGACTTTGGGCCAAAGCCGCCTCGACTGAAATCCTGCGCATGTGCTGAGCAGCCTTCAAGGAATGGCAGCGTGCGTGGATTTCAGTCAAGGCCATGCTAGTCCAAGTGAAGCGTGATGCCAACACCTTCAATTAAATCTGATCAGATTGTGGTCTGAGAGTCATCAGTTTCTCGCACATGGAGGCAAAAGAAAAAAAAAAAAAAGTTTCTCAGTCTGAAAATTACATCCGAGTGCGGTCAAATTTTTTCACGGACCCATAGACTTGCACTGTCGATTTAGTTCTGACCCGCAGATCAGAAATCGGAATGTTCTTTGATATTTTCCACAAATCGCTCGGTCTGATGAGAAAAAAAAAATTGGACATTTGAACAGCCCCATAGAATATCATAGGCACGAGAGCCATCAATGAAAAAATATGGACAGCACTCGTATGAGAAAAACTGACATCTGAATAAGCCCCAAGTCAACATAAAAAGTTGTGCTGGCAATATACACAATATCCTTCAGTGTAAATTTAATATTTAAAATTTTTTTCACTAAAATGTCAAAATTCACTGGAAAATCTGTATGCGTGTTATGCATAACCATATATACAGCATGTCAGTATACATAACCAAATACATGGGCCTGTACACCCATTTGTGTAAGTATAATGTATACAGTTGAAACTAGAAGTTTCCATACACTATATAAAAAGACAAGCATATCTGTCACGAAATCAGACTAAACCATTCTCATTTTAAGAGAGATTGAGAAAGAGAGAGAGAGAGAGAGAGAGAGAGAGAGAGAGAGAATATGTGTGGCATCATGGGAAAGTCTAAAGAGATCAGCTAAGATGATGTAACGAAGAGAACCGTGGACTTGCACAAGTCTGACTCGTTCTTGGGTACAATTTCTAGATACTTGAAGGTGCCTCGTTCATTTGTACAAACCACTATACACAAGTACAAACAAGATGGGAATGTCCAGCCATCATACCGCTCAGGAAGGAGATGGGTTTTGTGTCCCAGAGATGAACGTGCTTTTGTCAGACATGTGCATATCAACTCAAGGACAAAAGCAAAAGACTTTGTGAAGATGATGGTGGTAGCTGGTAAGATTGTGTCAATATCCACAGTGAAACGAGTACTGTATCAACATGGGCTGAAAAGCCGCTCTGCCAGGAAGATGCCATTAAGGTACTGTTAAACTAAACGATTTATCAACTATCACGACCAGCGATACGACCTGGCCATGATCGTTGGTAAGTCGTTGTGTGGTCGCTGGGGAGCTGTCACACAGACAGCTCTCCAGCGACCAACGATGCCGAAGTCCCCGGGTAACCAGGGTAAACATCGGTTTACTAAGCGCAGGGCCGCGCTTAGTAACCCGATATTTACCCTGGTTACCATTGTAAATGTAAAAAAACCACTACATACTCACATTCCGGTGTCTGTCACGTCCCTCGCCGTCAGCTTCCCGCACTGACTGAGGGCCAGCCGTAAAGCAGAGCACAGCGGTGACATCGCGGTGGCGGCCCTGTGCTTAGTAACCCAATATTTACCCTGGTTACCAGTGAACACATCGCTGGATCGGCGTCACACATGCCGATTCAGCGATGACAGCGGGTGATCAGCTACCAAAAAAAAAAAAAAAGTCCTGATCATTCCCAGCGACCAACGATCTCCCAGCAGGGGCCTGATTGTTGGTCGCTGTCACGCAACAATTTAGTTGATATCGTTGCTACGTCACAAAAAGCAACAATATCGTTAAAGAAATCGTTATGTGTGACGGTACCTTTACTCCAAGATAAACCTAAAAAAGCCTGATTAATGTTAGCAAATACACACAGGAACAAAAATTTTAATTTTGGAGACATGTCCTGTGGTCTGATGAAACTAAAATTGAACTTTTTGGGGATAATGACCATCATTACGTTTGGAGGAAAAAGGGAGAAGCTTGGAAGCATAAAAAACACCATCCCAACTGTGAACTATGGGGGTGACTATCATGTTGTGGGGTTGTTTTGCTGCAGGAGGGACTGGTGCACTTCACAAAATAGATGGCATCATGAGAAAAGAGGTGTATGAGGCAATACTGAGGCAACATCTCAAGACATCAGCCAGGAAGTTAAAGCTTGGGCGGAAATGGGTCTTATAAATGGACAATGACCCGAAGCATACTGCCAAAATGGTAACAACGTGGCTCAAGGATAACAAAGTCAATGTTTTGGAGCGGCCATCACAAAGCCCTGATCTCAATCCTATTGAACATTTATGGGCAAAGCTGAAAAGGCCGATGCGAGCAAGGCGACCTACAAACCTGGATCAGTTACACCAGTTTTTGTCAGGAGGAATGAGCCCAAATTCCAACCAACTATTGTGAGAAGCTTGTGGAAGGAGATCCCAAACGTCTGACCCAAGTCATTCAGTTTAAGGGTAATGGTACCAAATACTAATGAACTGTAGGTAAACTTTTGACATTGCAGTAAGTAATACAAATGCCTTAAAACATCCTCTCTCTCTCTCATCATTCTGGCAATTATTAATAATTATGGTAATACTAATTTACCTAGAAAGGTTTATTCTGATTCCATGTGAGATATTGAGAAAAACATGCATACGTGTCTTTTCATATAGTGTATGTAAACTTCTGGTTTCAACTGTAGGTGCGCAATCACACTGCAACCAGAACCTTGTCTGCTAATGGCCACAGTGTGAATGTGCACCTACACATGGTACTTATAACAGGTAAGCTGGCCCATGTTTTCCTTTTTATTTTTTTAGTCACTTGTACTTTATACATATACTAGATGGTGGCCCGATTCTAACGCATCGGGTATTCTAGAATATATATGTATGTATGTATGTATGTATGTATGTATGTATGTATGTATGTATGTATGTATAGTGACTGCTACATACATACATATTGTAGAATACCCAATGCGTTAATACAGGCCACGCAATATATAACACTGGCCACGCAGTATATAATAGCCCACGTACTATATAACACAGCCCACGTACTATATAACAGCCCCTGCAGTATTGCAGTATATAACACTGGCCACGTAATATATAGCACAGCCCATGCAGTACATAACATAGCCCACATAGTATGTAACACTGGCCAGGTAGTATATAACAGCCATGCGGTGTATAACACAGCCCACATAGTATATAGCAGTGTGGGCACCATATCCCTGTTAAAATAAAAAAAAAAATTCTATACTCACCCGCCGGGATCCAATCCAGTGAAGCTCTGGCAATGAGCGCGGCTGCCGCCATCTTCCGTTTCCAGGATAAATTGTGAAATTACCCAGATGAATTAGCGGTCTCGTGAGACCGCTAAGTCCTCTGGGCAATTTTGCAATGCATCTCTGGGAACGGAAGATGGCGGCAGCCGCACGCGGCTCGGCGGACTACGGAAGGTGAGAATAGCAGGTTTTTTTGCTTTTGTATTATTTTTAACATTACATGATGCTGCGGGGAGTAAGGAGCGGCCATTTTTCTGCCGGACTGTGCCGGTCGCTGATTGGTCGTGGCTGTTTTGCCGCAACCAATCAGAGACTTGGATTTCCATGACAGACAGATGCCGCGACCAATGAATATCTGTGACAGAAAGACAGACAGGCAGACGGAAGTGACCCTTAGACAATTATATAGTAGATAAGTGTGCTCCCCTTTGGGCTGAGCACCTTGTCAATTTAGTGACAGGAAGTCTCTTTTCCCTGCATGAGTCATCATTGCAAAAGTCCCTGGCAGAAGGGAGGAGCTGACCAGCTGAGTCAGGAGTTGAAGAGAGGGATGCCTCATGATGGCAAAAGACACTTCCTGTTTCTACATAGAGCAGAGAAAAGTGAAGAATTATCCGGGTAGAAAGGCAAAAAGAGCAATTGTAAGTACACAGTGTTATATAATAAGATGACTGCAATATAGCTATAAATTAAAAACTTTGCTGGGATAGTTTCTTTAGTCCTTGAGGAATCCACGTGTAAAAAGTATCTCTTCCAAGAAGAATCCCCCAGTTACATCTCTCTAGCACACAATCACATTTCAGCCTGTAGAAAATCCTCAAACAATGCAATTTTTTTTTTAGGTCTAATTTCTTGTTGGTGCCACTTGAGGATATCTGGAATTTGTGCTGATTTTGCAAACTACAAATTGCTGCCTGTCAGCTATATCATATCCTGAAGAGCCACACTTCAGAGATAATCCCTTGTGTAGCTCGGCTCGCCAAGTACTCTTTATAAGATTACGCAGACCACTTTAAAGCTAGTCATCTCCCTATACTCCTCTAGATTAAGCAGCCCACATCTCACCAGGTGCGGAGGCGCTGCAAATCCGAGCATGTTCCGTAGAGCAGAGGGAAATGAGTCGTGCCTTTCCAGTCCGAGGATCTCCAACTCCTCTTCATTCCTTCAGAACATATAATGATTATTCTCATTCCAAGAAGGAGCCTCCTACCGTGGAAGGTCAATTAGCAGAACTGTTGACTGCCCACTACGAGAACTGCTGACATAGCAGCGTGCCTTCAGGAATTATTGAAAAATACAAACACTACACCACATACACAACAGTAACTAAGCATTGATATATGCACAGAAATTACCTGTAAATAAATAGGTCATTAATAGGCACCTTAAATATAGTACAGCTCAAAAGTCTGGACACTTGTTCATACAGTGGTTGCTCGTATTGGAAAGTGCACTTTGTAGACTTAGTCTGAAGGCGGCAAAACAAAGAGGGAAGGCGTTAAACCTTAGATTCCCCTTTTATTCAGATGATAGGATTAAAGCCCTCCTGGCATTCTCTCCATCAAGTAGTCACAAGGAATGGTTTCCAACATTCTTGAAGGAGTTCCCAGAGGTGTGGAACACATGTTGGCTGCTTTTCCTTCACTCTGTCAAACACATCCCAAACACTCTCAACTGGGTTGAGATAGGGCAATTTTGGAGGCTGTATCATCTGACGCATACTCCATTCCTCAACTTTTTGGTCACATAGTCCTTACAAAGCCTGGAGACGTTTTTTGGGGTCATTGTCCTGTTGCAACACAAATTATGGTCCCACTGAGTGCAAACCAGATGGGTGGCACGTCAGTGCAGAATGCTATCGTAGCCAACATGGAGTCTGCAAAACATAACTGATAGTCGCAAACACTTAACGAAGGGTGATGATTCCACAAATTAACCCTTTACGAGGTATAGCTATTCACTGGAAACCAATCAAGATGTCTAATGAAGCAGCTTGAGAGAATGCCAAAGGGGTGTAAACCGATCATCCAGATAAAAGGGGGTACTTTAAGGAAGGTTTAACACATTCTGGTTTGTTTCACAGTTGTTGCTTTATTCCCATATGTGTTCCTTTGTAGATTCAGTCTGAAAGCAGCAAAACCCACAATGTCCACAATTCAATAAGAACAAGGAAAACTATTTCATGAACATGTGTATCCTAACTTTTGACCAATACTATACATTTGCGTTATTGTTTAGCTTACAGGGTTGTCAACTACCAAGACAACACCTTCTCGATCTAATTTTTTTATCGGCATCTAATGAAAAAAACCTCACCTCCTGTGCCGGCACTGTTCCAGCAGTGTTGGCACTGGCATTCCTGGGGCTTTTGTGCGGTTGTTATGACACGTGAGCCCTGAGACCGATCCACGCCTTCAGACAAAATCGATCATCAATAAGAAGTCAGGGCTTTGGCTCCTCTCTGACTTCCTGTTTATGTTCGATTTGTCCGATGGCGGGAACAGTAATGCCAGCACTGATTGAGCGTAGGGTTCACGTATCATAACTGCACAAGAGCCCCTGGAGAGCCAATGACAACACCGCTGGAATGGCAGCGGCACGGCACCAAACATTCAGATCGAGAAGGAATTTTCTTGAGTAGTGGACAACCCCTTATTCCCACCCAATGCTCTACCTGCATTGTTTCTGAAGGATCTCATCTTCTACCTTCAGGAGTGCACTGTTCCCCGGCCTACACGGTCCTGCTTGCCGGGAAAGATGTGTACTCCTGATTAGCTGTTTGGTCTCCGATGTGCACTCTCTGGTGCAGCAAGCAGAGGTAGCTTTGTATCAGAGGAGCACAAGGGAACTGAACTTGGCTGGATCCAGTTGCAAGCGATTACTGAGGAAACCGTCCACTTTGTTAGAATGCAAAAGGTGGCTGGTAACCAATGCTGAAAACAATAAATTATAAAAAAAAAAAAAAAAGCTAAGTAACTTGCAACCCCTTTAACTTTTGAATGGAATGTCTGAAGATGACCAAGATCTCATCCGCTCTCATAAAAGAAAAAAAGAAAAAAGTTGAGGGTTCATAGAGTGACTGCAGACTTGTAGATTAAGATTGGACAACCCCTTTACGCCTTTTTCTGCTCGCAGACCTGTACCAAATCGAACGGAAGATGATCGCCAGGAACAAACTGCCTGGCAACTTTATAAATAAAAGAAACTGGACCTCATTTATTAAAATGTTTATAAAAAAAAAAAAAAAAAAAAAAAAACACTTTTTGCCCATAATAACCAATCACAGCACAGCTTTCATTTTATAAACTGCTGTGGTAAAATGAAAGCTGTGCAGTGATTGGTTGCTATAGGTGACACGTGATAAATCTGCCTCTATGGCTTATGAGCAATTGTAGCTAGAAATGTCTAAACTTTTGAGTTAAATTGGCCCAATGATGGGCAGCATATACTCCTCAGGAAACAGCAAGTCGGAAGTTCGGTCATTACCCCCAAGCCATTCCCCTGATTTCTCTTAAAAGGTAAAATTAGGTGGAGAATCCCTTTAAGTTATACTTCTCCCATAATCTGCTTATTAAAAAAATTATTAGAGCCTTCGCTGAGGCATCTTATGTATAGGATCATGGGAAGTAAACTCAATAGAAGGAGGCACGAATCTCTATAGTCAGGCCGCGGCGCCACCATGGGCCCAAATTGTGTCGCTAAGCAACTATTCAGTATACATCAGGCAGGCGGGCGCTCGGTTTACATTCTGTTCCCTTGTATTCACACAGAATAAAATCCCTTTCTCTTTGATATGTAGAGGACAGAACATAACAAATATTCAGTGGTCTGACATGAGCGCGGTCATTCAGGGATTTCTTAGCAGATAACGCAGCACTAGAAGGAACCGGGAATGTAATACAACTGGGGGATTCATTTTCCAATTTTGTTACCAAAGCGAAGACGTCCTCTTTTTTCACATAACAATTCTACCTCAGTGTTAATTATCCATAAGCTTTAGTTTAGAAAGGGGCTGTCCAGGATTAGGAAAATAAATACATTTTTTCTTAGAAACAGCGCCACTCTTATCTATGGGTTGTGTCTGGTATTGCAGCTCTTATGCAAGCAGCTCTGTCCCACTGAATTAAGAGGGGGGGGGGGATGTACCAAGGCAAGCTGCTCATTTATCGTAATATCGTTGTTCTCGGCAGCATCTAAACTTTTGGCAAATGTTTTTATACATTTTAAGCCCTTAATGCTTAGCAGTTTTATGGGGGTCCAGGTCCTGAGAACCCCATCAATTGCTCAAAATATCGCTTACAAATGTGCAGCTTAGTTGACAGGAGCGCGCCTTGTCCTGAACTGCACACGCTTAAGAGGTTTCTTGAGTGATCAGTTGGGGTCTCAGGACCAGGACCCCCCATCAATCTGCTACTAACTACGTATAATCAGTGCTGTGGTTCCTGTACGATAAGCAGCCCAATGACTACTGGTAACTCCCATCATCGCTTTACCATTGCTAAAGTGAATCTGTCAGTAGGATCAACTCCCAAACTGCAGACATTGTCAAGCTGATCTGACACCTTCAGATCTTTTGTCTGTTGCATTTCCCACTCCTACCCCCTCCACCCCAAAAAAACAGTATTTTAATTAATTTGCAAAGGAGATATTAAGTGCTCTGGGTGTGGCAGAGCACTTCCCGAGCCTCTGCCTCCCTAGGTAGTTTCCCGCCCAGTAGCAGAATGTTTGCCTTGATGGATATACACCATGTTCCAAATTATTATGCAAATTAGATTGAAGTGCCATAAAGATCTACTTTTTTTGTTTTGCCAATAAACTCATGGATGGGTTGTGTCTCAGGGTCTTTGGATCACCCAAATTAATCTCAAACATCTGAGATAACGAGTTTTCCAGGTGAACCCAACTAAAGGAAAACTACCGTATATACTCGAGTACAAGTCAACCCGAGTATAACCCGAGGCACCTAATTTTGCCACGAAAAACTGGGTAAAACTTATTGACTCGAGTATAAGCTGGGTATGTATTGTCCCCTCATCCCTATCCTGGTATGCATGGCTCCCCTAATCTGTCCTTGTATGCATGGCTCCTTATCCCTTATCCTTGTATGCATGGTTCCTATAAAAAAAAAAAAAAAAAAAAAACACCATCATACTTCTTATCCCTGCATCTCGTTCCGGCGCCGACAGCTCTTCTGGCCGAGTAATCATTTGGCCCTGCTCATTAAGGTAATGAATATTCACTGCACACCTATGGGAGTGGAGAGGCGTGAATATTCATTACCTTAATGAGCCAGGCCACAAGATCGCTTGGCCGCAAGAACTGCTGGCGCCGGAAAGAGCGAGATGCAGCGATGGCGTGCAGGGAGGCAAGTAGGAGGTGTCCTGGAAGCAGCTGTCACTGTGCGCTATTACAGAGAAAGGAATATTAATTTCCCTTTAGCAGCAGCACATGCTTTAGCCACAGCCACCGCATCCTGCCTCTGTGACCCGCTGCTTTCCCTACCCCGCCATCTTTCTGGAACAATTGACTCGTGTATAAGCCGAGGGGAGAGTTTTCAGCACAAAAAAAAAAAAATGTGCTGAAAAACGCTTATACAAGAGTATATACGGTACTTAAGAAAGACATTCCATATTATTAAGCAGACAAAGGATTCAAGCAATATGGGAAAGAAAAAGGATCTCTCTGCTGCCGAAAAGCGTCAAATAGTGCTATGCCTTGGACAAGGTATGATAACATATTTCATGAAAACTTAAGTGTGATCATCGTACTGTGAAGAGATTTGTGTCAGATACAGAGCACAGATGGGTTTGTGCAGATAAAGGCATAATAAGGAAGGTTTCTGCCAGACAAGTTTATAGGATTTAGAGAACAGCTGTTAAAATACCATTATAAAGCAGCAATCATATTTGAAGCTGCTTGTGGCTCGGAGGTTCTGCAAACCTCAAGGTGTAGGATCCTCAAGAGGCTTGCAGTTGTTTATAAACCTACTATTCGGCCACCCCTTGTGCTCGTAAGCAGAAATGGATACAGGTGGGCTTAGACATACAGTGGGGCAAAAAAGTATTTAGTCAGTCAGCAATAGTGCAAGTTCCACCACTTATAAAGATGAGAGGCGTCTGTAATTTACATCATAGGTAGACCTCAACTATCGGAGACAAACTGAGAAAAAAAAAATCCAGAAAATCACATTGTCTGTTTTTTTAACATTTTATTTGCATATTATGGTGGAAAATAAGTATTTGGTCAGAAACAAAATTTCATCTCAATACTTTGTAATATATCCTTTGTTGGCAATGGCAGAGGTCAAACGTTTTCTGTAAGTCTTCACAAGGTTGCCACACACTGTTGTTGGTATGTTGGCCCATTCCTCCATGCAGATCTCCTCTAGAGCAGTGATGTTTTTGGCTTTTCGCTTGGCAACACGGACTTTCAACTCCCTCCAAAGGTTTTCTATAGGGTTGAGATCTGGAGACTGGCTAGGCCACTCCAGGACCTTGAATTGCTTCTTACGAAGCCACTCCTTCGTTGCCCTGGCGGTGTGCTTTGGATCATTGTCATGTTGAAAGACCCAGCCACGTTTCATCTTCAATGCCCTTGCTGATGGAAGGAGGTTTGCACTCAAAATCTCACGATACATGGCCCCATTCATCCTTTCATGCATCCGGATCAGTCGTCCTGGCCCCTTTGCAGAGAAACAGCCCCAAAGCATGATGTTTCCACCACCATGCTTTACAGTAGGTATGGTGTTTGATGGATGCAACTCAGTATTCTTTTTCCTCCAAACACGACAAGTTGTGTTTCTACCAAAAACAGTTCCAGTTTGGTTTCATCAGACCATAGGACATTCTCCCAAAACTCCTCTGGATCATCCAAATGCTCTCTAGCTAACTTCAGATGGGACTGGACATGTACTGGCTTAAGCAGTGGGACACGTCTGGCACTGCAGGATCTGAGTCCATGGTGGCGTAGTGTGTTACTTATGGTAGGCCTTGTTACATTGGTCCCAGCTCTCTGCAGTTCATTCACTAGGTCCCCGCACGTGGTTCTGGGATTTTTGCTTACCGTTCTTGTGATCATTCTGACCCCACGGGGTGGGATTTTGCGTGGAGCCCCAGATCGAGGGAGATTATCAGTGGTCTTGTATGTCTTCCATTTTCTAATTATTGCTCCCACTGTTGGCTATTGCAGATTCAGTCTTCCCAGCCTGGTGCAGGGCTACAATTTTGTTTCTGGTGTCCTTTGACAGCTCTTTGGTCTTCACCATAGTGGAGTTTGGAGTCAGACTGTTTGAGGGTGTGCACAGGTGTCTTTTTATACTGATAACAAGTTTAAACAGGTGCCATTACTACAGGTAATGAGTGGAGGAAAGAGGAGACTCTTAAACAAGAAGTTACAGGTCTGTGAGAGCCAGAAATCTTGATTGTTTGTTTCTGACCAAATACTTATTTTCCACCATAATATGCAAATAAATTGTTAAAAAAAACAGACAATGTGATTTTCTGGATTTTTTTTTCTCAGTTTGTCTCCCATAGTTGAGGTCTACCTATGATGTAAATTACAGACGCCTCTCATCTTTTTAATTGGTGGAACTTGCACTATTTCTGACTGACTAAATACTTTTTTGCCCCACTGTACATGAAGACATTTTAAAACAGTCTTGTTTACTGATAAATGCAGTGCATCACTGGATGGCCCAGATGGATGGAGCAGTGGATGATTGTTGAATGACAGGGTCAGCAAGAAGGTAGGAGTCATGTTTTTGGCCAAAGCCATGAGGAGAGAGGTGGTGGGTCCCTTTAGGGTCCCTGAAGGTGTGAAAAAGACCTCGGTAAAGTATATAGGGTATATGACTGACCTCTTTCTTCCATGGCAGAAAAAGAACCGTGCCATCCAGAATGCCATCATCTTCATGCTAACAATGCACCATCTCATGCTGCAAAGAAACCTCCAAGTCATTGGCTGCTATTTGCATAAAAGGAGAGAAAACTCCTGACGTGGCCACCATCCTCCCCAGACCGCAACCCTATTGAGAACCTCTGAAGTATCCTCAAGCAAAAAGATCTATGAGGATTGGGAGCAGTTCACACCAAACCAGCAGCTCTGGGAGGCTATTCAATAAGTTCAATGGTTGCAAGAATTGTGAAGGTGATGTCAAAGAACAGGTCCTATGTTAACATGTAAGGCTACTTTCACATTTGCGTTTTAATCTGCAGCGTTTAATCCGCAAACGCAAGTACCAGAAAAACACATAAAAGCGCGTACAAACGCAGCATTTTTTTAGCGCATGCGTTTAACGCATGCGGCTTTAAAACGCTGCGTTTACATGCTTTATGCGTTTTTCATGCGTTTGCGTTTTTGGTGCGCATGGTGACAAATTTTACAGGAGAAAAATCTAGATAACCAGACACCGCCAATGGGACTACAGAGGGCGTGTATTATGGGATATCTCTATATAGACCCTAGGACTACTGAAATCTTCAGATTTTGCTCCTGTATCCCGTGTCATGATGGATCTTCACATGGATAGCTTTTACTTCAACCTGGATCTAAGCATCAAGCTTTTTATTGCGTGTGCGTTTGCTTGGGAGCAACACCGAAACCGTGAAAGACTGAGAAGGACCCTGCGTAGGCGTTTTGGCAACACCCCATTATAGAACTGCAGGAGAGCCGTGGTGCATATCACACACTGTTTGTCGAGCTCAATGACAACCCGGACAAATTCCCGGAATATACCAGGATGTCGCAAGACTCTTTCTGGGATTTGCTTGCTCGTGTCCAAGGAGCCATCCGGAGATAGGACACCCAGCTCCATAGAACGATTCCACCAGAGCAACGTCTACTTGTTACCTTAAGGTACGTAATAATTCTAAACAAATACCAGTCAATTATTGTTGGTATGACATGTATTCTTTGCATTTTTTGTAAATTCTTTTTTCTTTATTACGGATTTCTTGCAACTGAAGAGAGCTCGTCATCCCTACACTTCCAGTACCGCCTTGGAATTTCCACCCTGTCCGGAATAGTTTTTGACACCTGCCAGGCTTTGTGGGATGTTCTCCGTGAAGAATTTATACCCATACCCAACGAGGACATGTGGATGGAAATAGCTGATAAATTCTGGACTGTGTGTGATTTCCCCAACTGTTTGGCTGCGGTGGATGGGAAGCACATCCGGATTATCAAACCAGCCAGAATGGGATCACAGTTCTTCAACTACAAAAAATATTTTTCCGTAGTTCTCATGGCAATAGCCGATGCGGACTGTCGCTTCATTGTTGTGGACATTGGTGCTTTTGGCCGTGGCAACGATTCACAGACTTTTAAAAACTCGGATATGGGCTGACGTGTTTATGGCAAAAATTTTAATTTTCCACAGCCACGACCTCTCCCCAACACTCAAGACCCACTGATGCCATTTGTAATGGTTGGAGATTAGGCATTTCAGATGAGTGAAAATCTACTGAAGCCCTATTCAAGTCGGGACTTGAACCGCACAAAACGGGTCTATAACTACAGACTAACCAGGGCCCGCAGAACAGTAGAGTGTGCCTTTGGGATTATGGTGTCAAAATGGTGCATTCTTGCAACAGCCATAAATCTAAAAATGGAGACAGTGGATGAGGTGGTAAAAGCATGTGTGGTTCTCCACAATTACATTCTGGCTAAGGAGCAACCCACCATTGAACTTGATGAACAAGTTGCAAACCCTTTGCCTGATTACCGGCATCACCCGCTGCGGTCTACTGTTGAAGTTGGCCACATGCGGGACCAATTTGCTGCGTTTTTTTATTCAGACCTTGGACGTGTGGAATGGCAGGACAATATGGTGTAAAATGTCCTGTTGGCTTTGGGTCTGTAACAGTTATTTTCAAAATGTTGATAATGTTTGTTGTAATAAAATAATTGTGTTTTATTATCTCCACCATGTCTCCCATGTATTTGCTTTACACACCACGTTTGGTTTTTGGGTTTAGGCTGTTGACGTCATTGCGTCCTGACTCGGTTCACCAGTAGCTATTTGACGCAGACTATAGAGACGATGGCTGTTTGGTGCCGTCACATTCAGTATTTGTTCATTACTTAACATAAGTATTTGTAAGCCAAAACCAGAAGTGGTTGTTAAATGCAGAGGTGTTGTTTATATTTTTATTTGACGTTTCCTCACATTGATCCACTCCAGGTTTTGGCTTCCCAATAGTGATGTAAAATACTGAGCAAATACTGTCCGTGTGACGGAAGGCTACACAACAGATCAATAGTCATCAAGTCAGGTGTCAGAAATAATGAATTCATGATGCACAAATAAATAGCTCATGAATTAATTATTTCTGACACATGTCCTGTTGGGTATAGATATGCCTTGTACCATCGTACCTTCACTTTGTGTTAAATAGATTTAATGTAAAAAGAAGATAAAATGGAGGTAATACAAGGCATTTATCTACTCTGCCGGTCAGGTGTCATATCTAACGATTTTGTGAAGACACGACCAGTTGAGTATAGTTCAGCTGTGTATTCAGCTGTGTATTGCCACCATTTTGCCTTCAGTCTGCGACAAAAAGTCAGAGTGAAAATACAAGTGTTATTTTTTTGGGCAACCTCAGATCTCTATGCCAAACACACACAAATCTTCTGTGTTGTACTAACTACTGGAGCTAGGAGGTGACCCAAAAAAATGTGTTCGGCGCATTTTTGGATTTGGCGCATGGTGTGTGTTGCTGGCGGCGAAATACACAATTAACCAAACCTTATTGGGGGCAAAAAAACATGAATATTTATTGTAACAAAATAAACTAAAACAAAAAATTAACTGCGCCTGCTTGGAGTTGAATGATGAAATTGGGGGGTGTGGAGCAGTGAGGGCTGGCTAACTATCGACGACGCAGGGGTGGCTGGAGAGGGTGCAATAAAATTACTGGGGTCAGGAAAAATCGGGGATTGGGCTGGACACATGAGAGGGCAGAGACACACTAGAAGGATGAGACAAACCAGACATTACAGACACATTGGGAGGTGAGGGGGGAGGGATAGCTATTATTATTGCCTTTCCCTTTTTGGGATCGGCTCTGCTGTCCGGGGAGCCTCGTTGGGCTACTTGGTATTGGCCTAGCCGTGGTGGCCCACCTGTCACGGTCCGTGTGCCGTTGTAGTGGCATTCTTATGGTGGTGGCAGGGAACACCAGGGCAGGGTCCGGCAGCGGCATTCTTGTAGTGGTGGTGGCGGGGAACGCCATGGCAGGGTCCGGCAGCGGCATTCCTGTGGTGGTGGCGAGTAACATGCCTAGGTCCGGCAGCAGCATTCTTGTGGTGGCGGGGAACGACAGGCCAGGGTCTTGCGGGTGCCGCATGGTGGTGGCAGTGGAGGAGGTCCAAGCAGGAGTTGTCATGGTGGTGGTGGTGGGCTGTCCTACTGCACTCGGCATGGTGGTGGTGGTGGGCTGTCCTACTGCACTCGGCATGGTGGTGGTGCTATAATAAAGGTCCGGCAGTGTTTGGAATGGAGGTGGCCGTGCAGTGGTATGCAGCAGATGTCGGCATAGAGGTGAAGCGTGACAGTGTGGGCACAGGTGGAAATGCCCCCACTGTCTGCTGAAAATACCGACTCTGCTGCATAGCCTGCACGTAAGCAGCATTGCAGGCCTGCATAACACTAATCTGGAGATCGGGAGTAAGGTGTTCCGACATGCCCTGTTCTATTTGATTAAAAAAAATGATGTGCTGGCCTCTGGAGGTCGGCTTTCACTTGGGCAAGGGCTGTGGTAACCTCCTGGATATGTGTACTCATATGACTAATGGCAGTATCCAGTCCATCGCCTTGAGTCCCTCGTGGAAGACCGAGCTCAAGTGCAAAAACTCGGGCATGAGTGACCTGTCCGCGGCCCTATGCCACTGCCGGGAGGAGCCCAAAAAAAAATTGGCCAGAGGCAGAGGACTGGGGAAGTGGATCACCTGATTGACCAGCTTCCTGGTCTCCAGTTTGTGTGGCAGGCCCACTTGCTGCAGCGCTGGAGGATGGCTGGGACGGGTCCGTGGATGACTGATGAAGGACCACTCCAGAACCTGTGCCAACAGTGGTGCTCCATGTGCTGTGAAAAAAGAATGAAAAATATGTAAGACCAAACATTTACAAAACGCAAATTCCTGTGGAATAAAAACAGAGATTAAGGCGGAGGTCACACTAGCAGGATTTGGACAGAGTTTTACCTCACACTTTGCAAGCCAAAATCAGGAGTACTACAGTACGAGCAAAAGTATAATAAAAACATATGCTCCACTTCTGCATTTACACTCCTGGGTTTGGATTTCAAATACTGATGTAGAATATGAAGGGACGATGGAGGTGATACAAGGCATATCTACACTCACCAGGACATGTGTCAGAAATAATGAATTCATGAGCCCTTTCTTTGTGCATCATGAATTCATTATTTCTGACACCTGACTTGATGACTATAGATCTGTTGTGTAGGCTGCCGTCACACTGTCAGTATTTGTTCTGTATTTTACATCACTATTGGTAAGCCAAGACCAGGAGTGGAAGTATATGAGGACAAGTATAATAAAAACATATGCTCCACTTCTGCATTTATCTACCACTCCTGGTTTTCATTTACAAAAAATGATGCAAATTATGGACCCAAAAATGGAAGTGTGACGGCAGCCAAATGCATTAAAAAACATCTTTTTTTTTCACCAAAAATATACTTACATTCTCTGGGCAAGGACCGGTCTCAAAAATGCAAGGATGCGGTGGTACTTGTATTTACGGATCCTTGCTCCTGAACCACTAGGAAGCCGGCTCTCTTGACGCAGGTCCTTGTTGAAGCGGTCCTTCATCGATCGCCAACGTGTTTTGACTTTGAGCACTGTTGACAAAACATAATAGTTAGGACAATGGTCTTTTGACCGTGGTCACACAACTGTGTGTGCTGAGAAAAATTAATGACTTTCTCTCATCATACACAGTTGTGTGAGCATGGCCAAGGTCTTGGCTGTATCACACCGAATTGCAATATTTACCAAATGCATTTCGGACCCGAGTTGGGGCGTT
This sequence comes from Ranitomeya imitator, assembly GCF_032444005.1. Taxonomy (NCBI): domain Eukaryota; kingdom Metazoa; phylum Chordata; class Amphibia; order Anura; family Dendrobatidae; genus Ranitomeya; species Ranitomeya imitator. The sequence continues at coordinate 646,138,028 of NC_091285.1, forward strand.
GTCCCAGCCATCCCACAACGCTGTGGCCACCTCATTCCAAAGCCGCCGGATCGTCATGTTGTTGGAGTGCAGTGGATCCCAAAAACGGGACTCGCTCATGGACCAGGGAGATTAGGTGCTGATTCTCGATGAGGTCCTCATCCCGTTCTGGAACCTTAAAAAAAAAAAAAAAATCAGAACATTAATGTTGGAGACATTCACATAAGGAAAAAAGAAAACAGAAGCAGAGAAATGGCCTAAATATTAAAAGTTAAAGAAAAAATTAGTACAGAAGCAACAGGGAAAGAAAGAGAAAAGTACAGAAATGAAGAGTCAAGAATTGTAAAGTGAGGATACAATAAACAGTCAGCCAGGTATACTTACACGCTGCCGTCGTGCCACCCGACCGTGACTCCGCTGCTCCTGCTCAGTCTCTGCCGCAGTAGAAGAGCTCTGAAAAAAGGAAAAATAATTTGTCATATGTGTAGATGTGACAGTGAATACTTACCAATCTGAGGAGGTGAGTACTCACTTCGCTGACATATTCCGCTTGTGCAGGCCCAGGCGTTTGATCCTCATCAGAAGAAGACATTCTGATGCATGCAGAAAAAAAGAAATGGAAGAAATTAGGACATTTAAAGGCAGAAAATAGAAAATAAAGGCATTGGCTAGGATATACTCACATTGTTCAGTCTTGTTTCCTCCAAGTTGCTTTTCTCTGTCTGGTCTCGTACTCCATCTGCTGAGTAGTGACCTGCAAATGTGCACTCCCTCCCTTTATCACCTTGTATGTGGGGGGTGGCTAATTAGTGTCTAGACATGTTTTTCTCTGGTGCAACGCATGCGTTTACAAACGCAAGCAAACGCATGTGCTTGTAAACGCATGCGTTTACATAGACAGCAATGCGTTTTTTTTGTCGCAATCCTTGCGCAATCGACCGCATACGTTTACAGGCAGCAAATGGACGCCTCTAAAAATTACTACATGTTGCATTTCCGCGCCAAACTGCAGACGACGAAACGACGTCCCTAATGTTAAATATAGGAATACACAACGCATGCGGATTTTTGCGGAAGAAACGCTGCGGACACAACCGCAAATGTGAAACCAGCCTAACTTGGCCTGTTAAAGGGAACCAGTCAGCTGATACCACCTGCTGGAGCGTTTCAGAGACAAACATCCAAGGCCATAAGCTGATAATTACAGGTTGCCTTTGAGATTTTTTTTTTATTGAAAAGCTTTCGATATCAGTAAATGTGACCTCAATGCTGCAAATTCAACAAAAGATGATTTTTCAGCTCTTTACAACCTAGAAAAATGTTTGGAAGCTCTGCTGCGATAATTTGGAACAAGGCATTTAGAGTTTTTCTAATTTTCCAAAGGAATCCTGTTCTCATTGGGAGGCTTGTCTCATAAAATGTGGTTTATCCTCTAACAGTTAATGATTTTAACATTAAGCCAACTCATTTGCATCCACCATTTAGGAAAATTTATTCTTCCCCTAGTACAGGAATCTCAAATGCAGAGGGGCAAAATTAAAAGCTTGGACAAAGAAGCGGGCCAACCTTGATATATACGGTATATATTTTTTTTTAAATGTCTACAATGATGAAAGTTTATTCTTATCAATTATAACGATGAAACTTTTCATACGCAAACAAAAACGTAACCCCTTTCTGACATTAGACGTAATAGTACGCCCACGTCGAATTTCCACCCCTGTTTGCTGCGGGCTCCGGTACTGAGCCCACACCTTTCTGTGCATATGACAGCTAATCTATACAGCTGACAAGTGCCCGCAACAGCCACGGGTGGAATCGCGATCCACCCACAGCTGTTAACTAGTTAAATGCCGCTGTCATTCTCCGACAGTGGTATTTAACTCGATCTTACCGGAAGCTGTTCTCTAATTCCACCCATCAGTGATTGCATCACATGCTAGCGGGTCACCGATGGGTCGGAATGACAACCAGAGGTCTGCAGCAGATCTCTATAGTTGTCATTGCTAGATTCCAATGAGCGCCGCCCCATGGTCGGCGCTCATAGCAAAGTGAGCATTTCTGCTACACACAAGCGGATCTGATCATCGCCTGTGTGTAGCAGAGGTGATCAGAAGACAACAGCTTCTAGTCTCACTGGGAGACTATTAAAGCATGCATAAAGGAAAAAGTTTTTAAAAATATATGAAAAGTTCAAATCAGCCTCCTTTTGCCCCATTCAAATAAAAAAATAAAAAAAATCAAATATATGTATATTTGGTATCGCTGTGTTCAGAATCGCCTGATCTATCAATATAAAAAAAAAAAAAGAATTAACCTGATCGCTAAATGGGGTAATGAGAAAAAAAATGTAAATACGCCATTATTAATTTTTTTTTTTTTTTTTGGGGGGGGGGGGGGGGTGGAGGGGTGGGGGGGTGGGGGGTTGCTGCTACTTTTCAATAAGAGGATAATGTGCGGCCCCATATGCTAGCATATTGCGCCATCACAAACATTTCTGTTGTATTTACAAGCACCGAGTTCAGACCGGTAAACCAGTGCGATCGACAATATTGAAGTTGTTTGACGCTTGTTTCCCGGCCTCTTTAGGGTATGTGCACACGTTCAGTAATTGGCAGTGCTTTGGAAGCAGAACATGTCCGCTGCCGGCTATTGAACGCAGGTGATTCCTCATGTGTTCATTGAAATGTCAGGGCTACCATACCCTTAACCTAATCAGAGTTCCAGTGCCAAGTATAAGGCTGTGTGCACACGTTGCGGATTTTTCGTGGTTTTTCCGCGTTTTTTCCCCGATAAAAACGCTATAAAACCGCAAAAACAGCATACATTATGCATCCCATCATTTTTAATGAATTCCGCAAATTTTGTGCACATGATGCGATTTTTTCCGCAAAAAAAAACGCATCGCGGTAAAAAAACTCAGCATGTTCATTAATTTTGCGGATTTTTCGCGGATTTCCCACTATATAATGCATTGGGAAATGTTCGGAAAAATCCGCAAAAAAAAAAAAAAAACCGCACCAAAAGCACGGTAAAAAAGACACGCAAAAAACGCATGCAGATTTCTTGCAGAAAATTTTCAGGATTTTCTCAGGAAATTTCAGCAAGAAATCCTGAACGTGTGCACATAGCCTAAAAGTTTACTCATCCAGGTAGATATAAAACTGCTTATACATTGAGATGCATATTTTTACACACAAACACGACGAAAAGATTGATTTTACACACGTTCTTACACGTACAGTGCAGTCACTGTGTGCATACATTACTGACCCTGGGTTACATCCTGTATTATACTCCAGAGCTGCACTCACTATTCTGCTGGTGCAGTCACTGTGTACATACATTACTGATCCTGGGTTACATGGTGTATTATAGCCCAGGGCTGCACTCACTATTCTGCTGGTGCAGTCACTGTGTACATACATTACTGATCCTGGGTTACATGCTGTATAATACTCCAGAGCTGCACTCACTATTCTGCTGCATGCTACTACATACACAGGCACACTTTTACAAATACGCATAGATATGCCTTTACACACATGCTTCTACACACACAGGAATACTTTTGGTACGTTTTTAGACTCATCCTACATAATTTTATACTGTAGGGATTTACACTCTCTCGTAGGCATTAGGCCTTAGGTAGCAGTCATACCAGCAATGCAGTTTTGGTCCAAACACGTGCAGTTTGTATTGATTTCCACAGGTTGCGTTGCGCAGCACCAAAACAAACAAACCCCTAGCCTTGTCCAGGCACTAACTAATCATAACTGACCCTGGCTACTCATTCATGGCTGGGCTAGCCCATGTTCGGTCAAACAAAACATGGCTATTGTCCATAACCAGCAATGCTTGTGGTGCTCTACACCCTGCCTGTGCAGACTCTTCTCAGAGAGTGCTTCTGGCCTCTCTTTATCTCCAAGACACATCCAGTCTGGTGCAAACGGTCTGTCCATTCATGAGCTAACACATTTGCCTCTGTTACGTCCAGCAGACTGTCTCCTCGGTCACTCCATTCAGAGAGAGACCCCGCCACATCTGTCTTTCAGCTACAACTCACATCCTGGCTGGTCTCACAATGAATCTACTTCCTGCCTCTTACAGAAACCATGCAGGTGCTTCAAATCAAACCCTGCAGAGCTGCGATTTAGCCCTGTCCTTCCTAGCTATGCTACAATACATATACTTCTGAAGACTTGTAACAAAGACCCACAGGGTGGTAGTCGAGGGCAAGTTCACTTGGCAACAGCCCGTGTGTACCCCGGCTCCTAGTACATGAAGGCATGGGTACCCACTGTAATCGCTGGAATTCTGGTTCCATGAATCATCACCAAGTCAGCCTTTGTTTCAACGGTTGAGCTTTACTAAACAGCAAGGGATCCATCACATCCAGGGTATAAATCACAGGTCAACATTTAATATTATTTCCCTGCTGTCCCTACGGACCATTCGGGTCCCCATCTGTTCATCAGCTCCCATCCTGGTCTTGGGCCCAGTCATCTGCCTGGGGACAATCCCGTTGAGCCAATGCCTGTTCCCACTGCTCTCCAGTCTGGAGCAACTGTATCCCCCATGACTGGGGAACTCTGTGCTCACCAATGTTCATGTCCTGCCCTGGGTAGGACTGCCCGGGCTTCTCCCTCTCTACAGGAAATGCCTACTCTATACCCCTGTGACTCTGCGCGTCACACTATAACTCCTCCCAATACATTAACCCTCAGGTTGCCTGGACCTCACCAACACTTCTCCATCCCTAAGCTTATATGCAACACATAACAAACACAATTACATCACAGGACATACAGTAGCAAAACATTAGATAATCAGAGCGCCGCATGCGGCACAGGTGGACAGTATTCGGGAGAGAGAAGGTACATGAAGGTCCCCACCACCTCCTTACAGACTCATTTAAGATACACATATTACACACATAGAATCCTTACAGGTGTCATATAATGACCCTCTGGCAGGTGTATTGTGGGTTGTGCAAGCAGAAGTATCATCATTAGGGGCTAACTAGTAATGATATGGCCTCCTGCTACATCTTAGTAGGACTTCACCGTAATTATGTGTTGAGATATTCTGTTTCTCTTACAAATCGCTGCAAAATATGGCACTTTTTTTTTTTACAACACTGTGAAAATCATAGCATGTGAACACATCCTTAGTGGCCAGGAGTGCTGATTGGAAGAGAACCTGACGATCGAGAGAGCTGAAGTGCTCTCCGCCAATTAATCAGCTGTCCCACGTCATAATCACAGCTTTTAGTAAATGCTTGGAGCTGCGTCAATGCAGATATTCTCGATCTAAGAGTCATCGGGCATATGGCCTGTGACAGGAGGTCCTGCTGGACTACGAAAGACTCATTTCCACAGCTTATGCAATGGAGTAGAGCTTAGTGGCCATCTATTTCGGAGAACATTAAAATCGGAGTGAGACCAGTCTATTTGGTTTTGGGGCCCACCGGAGAAATTACAAGCTAGCAGTTGGCCAATCCAAACGTAGTCAGCTGAATGAATGTTTGATCGTCGTGATCCTTTCAAACAATTTGGCTGTCCTGATCCTTTCAAAACAATTTGGCCAAGGGTTTATGTGGTCCAAGTTCTGGAGGCGGCATATCTCGCCTGGAACTAAAGGATAGGGAAACTGAGAAAGTTTTAAACTTATGAAGACAGACAGAAGGCCACAGTCATATTAGATGGTTGCCCGAACTCGCTCAATTGCCTTGTCCATACATCACACGGCTGGCCATATCATTTAGCTGTTGAACACTAGAGGTTATAGAAGCCATACCTGTAGTGATCTGCTTCCATATAAAAAAGGACTTGACTTCATGAGACAACCCCCTTTTAATGCAGCCTTTTCTCCCATTTCTAAGTAGCACTACTTTAAAACGGCCACCATAAATCAGGGCAATACACTCAAAGCATAATAAAAGGTGGGCGGGATGTAAGAAATAAGGCCGGGTGAGGTATGGTCGTAATTCAGACCATCATTAATGTCTGGTAAAATCTGTTGAAAGGAATATGCGGGGAGAATGAACCACATAGCAAGTACTTGTTGGAGATGAATATGCAGCCAAAGTAATAAGCAAATATGAATATACATGAAGGAAGGAAAGAATGATTGGAAGGGTGGGGGCAAAAGGAACCGAGGAAAGGCAGCCATAAAAAAGGAATGTGGCAGGGAACGAGTGGGGTGAAATGCAGAATGAGTGTGGGATTAACATCTGAGAAGGCACATTTATATTCAGCTTACAGTAGGATAGTAAATACGGTATACATCTCAGCCCCATGTGACGTCCACATAAATCAAGTTATAAAATCTACAACTGTAAAAAAGAATAAACAGCAGCTCCCCCAATGATAAAATCATACACATTTAGTAGAGCACAGGCCCATAGAAGCCTCAGAGTCACAAGATAATTGCTGATCTTTATTCACTGGTTAACTAAAAGGTTAGTTTACGTCTCCATTCACAGTTTATGTTCACTTCTAATTTGTGTATATTGGTGTAATAAATAAAGATTATGCAACTATTTTGTTACGCAAATTTAATTTATTTTTTATTTATTATTTTAGACAATTACGCAATTGACTGACGAGTGATGGCCGAAGCTACGGTTGTTTTTCCTACTAGGCCAGTTATTGGAAACTCAGATAGTGTATGGTATGTACACCTCCGATTCCAAAGCATGGAATATACCGATATGATCACTGCCAACTCCACAACAAGAGGAACCAACTGCCTCCACCAATTGTTTATACAGGTCAATTGAACTCCAGTGGACATAACGTATTGCTTCAGGGGTGCGATTTACAGAGCAGGAAGAATGGAGCAATTACATTTTATATATTTAATCCAGAAAAGTAGTCAGTGTTTATAAAAACGAAAAAAGAAAGAGAAAAAAACAAACAAAAAAAAACATACAAATATGTTACAAAATGGAAAAAAAACAATATGGTATATACAATTACATAAAAGGGATAACAAAAGAAAAGTACTAAACCTGTGTCACGAAAACTTTTCAGAGCTTAGCGGAGGAAAGCATGCCTTAGAGAGCAACGGACAGAACCACAGAGCGCTATGACTTCCAGAACTGACAAATTATAAAAACCCAAACTGATTTTTATTAGATCAAGGTTACGCCCACATACGTCCCTTTGGGGAGCTCATATGGGGGTGGGATGAGCTAGGTCTTTGGAAGATTATGAGAGCCCCAACTGTCAGGATATCTTCGCCCCTGGAGGTCAGGTTTCCCATAACAATGAAACATGGCATGGATAGCATCATCCATCTGATTGATATTAAGCTGGAGGTGTTAGGGTACCGTCACACAGTGGCATTTTGATCGCTACGACGGCACGATCCGTGACGCTCCAACATCGTAACAATATCGCTCCAGCGTCATAGACTGCTGTCACAGTTTGCAATGTACAACGCTGGAGCGATAATTTCATGACGTATGTGCGATGTAGAAGCCGTTGGTTACTATGCGCACATCGTATACAATATCGTGCACACCTTTGTTACACCATGCGATCATGCCGCCACAGCGGGACATTAGACGACGAAAGAAAGTTTCAAACGATCTGCTACGACGTACGATTCTCAGCGGGGTCCCTGATCGCAGGAGCGTGTCAGACACTGCGAGATTGTAACTATATCGCTGGAACGTCACGAATCGTGCCGTCGTAGCGATCAAAATGCCACTGTGTGACGGTACCCTTAGTGTGGCGAAGAGGAAAAGAAAGTACAAGCAGCAAGGGATCCTTAAATTATTTAAGACAGAGAAGACACAGACGCGTTTCAGACTAAAGGTCCTTAGGCATTGCATACACAAGATGGGGGCTCTGGAAGCCGGGAACCTCCACTCCAGTCTTGAATAGAGCGGAAGTGAACATGGTCAACCTCCATCTACGGGACTCCCTGAGAAAGTAGACTACAGTGTTTGTCTACGGGACTGAAGGAAATAGCCAAAGTATAGAGCAGAGGTGGAGCATTTACAACTCCGCTCCATTTAGTTACTTGGTTCCAGAGCCTCATTCTCAGATCACTAGAGGTCCAAAACAAAAATCAGACCTCCAGAGATCAGCAAGTTGTACTCGGTCCTATGGATAAGAGAGAGATTTACCATTTTAGGAATAATTTATTAATACTTGATGGATCAGCGTCAATTGAAACTGTACAACCACGGCAGAAATCAAAGGTTCAGCTCCGGTTACTACTGAGGAAATTATAGGTTGGCTTTTAATTTGACCGGTGTGAAGATAACCTAAAGCAGACAAAACAGTTTTACGGTTGACACCCTCGGTGAATAAGTGACTGTATATATTTGGACACTCTCCTGTGAAGTCTACACGGAAGGTATTAAAACAGATGAGATCAAGAAGGTGATTTGGGGTTTGGAGGGATTGTCCGATCAGATGTTTATAGCTTACTCCATATAGGCCGCTGGGAGGGAAAATCCTTGAATGCAACCAGTTAATAAAAAGGCCAGTAATAATAATTCCTCATAATCAGTAACGTAGCTGCTGACACAAGCCATCTGTAGGAAGTTATGTTCATAGGTCTCGGAGGGCATCATCACTGCACATACACAATGTGCAGAATTACATGATAAGTATCATGTTGGAGGAAACCCTTAGTCTTTATTTTATAGTATATTGGCGCGTTCTCGTAACATTCTAGAATTAAACTAGGAACCGGTGCCGTCCACGGCTAACCACCAGCTTAAATAGAAAGATCACGCCATGCCCATTTACAAGGAGCAGGGTGACTTCACCGCCGGCTTTGGCTGGGTGTAGGTGTGTGGAGAAGTCTGTTCTGTATAAAATCATCTCCATGACGGTTTATCAAAACAGGAAACGAAAGAGGACAACAGGATGAGAGTTTGGGGGGCGGCCATATACTAGGAATTAGATAAAATAGCGTTTCAGGGATTGAGGAAAAGTCAAAAATCACAGGAAGGGAGAGACTGAACTGCGGACGAGAACATTGATATCACAGAATCAAGAATCAGGACAGGGGTTGTGGGAAACCGGGGGTTGTTCGGGTCAGGGAGTGACATTCACACATGTGACAAGTTGCGTGAGATTGTGCAATGTTATATATTTGGCTATTAGAGTAATCACAAAAATAAAAAAAAATAAAAAAAATCTGGTAAATTTCTTCACTCGCATTTATTTCTCTTTAGTACACAATATCAAGTATGTTTTGCACAGTATTTTACATGTTAGAGCAGCATTTTGTCCTCGAGAGCTGAACTTCCTACTATAACAATTACGAATCAGCACCCGTGAAAGCAATTGAAAGAGGTCTTGAAGGGACTCTGCCTTTTATCTGTGGGAACGGCAGAACTCTTGTCCATAAAGAATAACGAACACTAGCACTTCTTTCATCTGTGCCCATAGGAGCTTTCTTTTAACAGTGCAAGATTGCAATACGACAAATAGCTGTGCCGACGCGTTTCAAGTAGACGCATTTCCAGTAGTATACTCTTTACCCTTTTATATGTAAGAATTAACCACCCAATTTTCTTTCTATAGAGAGCTATGAGTTGTCAATACACAATATAGAAGGGGTTAAAATCATTCCACCCGAAATGCGTCGGCACAGCTAAATACACACCTACCACCACAAAAACACTATGGGGACGCAAAGCAACCATGGCCTCTACAGTAGGCCACATATGGATTACCGCAGCCGACAGTTCACATGACATTCTGAGCTGCAACTGTAAATACACCAGATGTCATTATTATATAGCACCATTAATTCCATGGTGCTATACATGAGAAAAGGGGTTACTTACAGGGTTATAAATATTGTTTACAGTAAAATTGACAATGACAGACTGGTGCAGAGGGGAGAGAATCCTGTCCTTGCGGACTTACATTCTATGGGATAATGGGGAGGAGACAGAAGGTCAAGGGAGTGGCAGCTCTGGCGGTTGGCGACACGGCAGCATGGTTATTGCAGGCTGTAGGCTTTCAGGTTCCGTCTGAAGGATCCGAGGGTGGTGGATAATCGGACGTGTTGAGGCGTGGAATTCCAGAGGATGGGGGATATTCGGGAGAAGTCTTGGAGGCGGTTGGGCGAGGAACGAATAAGTGTGGAGGAGAGGAGGAGGTCTTGGGAGGATCGGAGATTACGTGAGGGAAGATGGTGGGAGATTAGTTCAATGATATAGGGAGGGGACAGGTTGTGGATGGCTTTGTAGATCAGTGTTAGTAGTTTGAACTGGATTCTTTGGGGAATTGGGAGCCTGTTGAGGGATTTGCAGAGGGGAGAAGCAGGGGAGTAGCGAGGAGAGAGGTGGATTAGTCGGGCAGCAGAGTTGAGGACAGACTGGAGCGGTGCAAGAGTTAGCGGTGAGGCCACAGAGGAGGGTGTTGCAGTGATCGAGGCGGGAGATGATGAGGGCATGCACAAGAGTTTTAGTAGATTGTGGGCTGAGGAAGGGACTGATTCTGGCAATATTTTTGAGTTGGAGGCGACAGGAGGTGGCAAGAGTTTGGACGTGCGGTTTGAAGGACAGGGCAGAGTCGAGAGTTACCCCGAGGCAGCGGATTTCAGGTGCAGGAGAGAGCGTGATGCCGTTTACCGTAATAGATAGGTCAAGTAGGGGGGGATAGGATATGGCTGACTGGCACTTCGGGATTCTGGACAGCAGAGAGGTGACATCTGGGCCAGAGAGGTAGATCCGAGTGTCGTCCACATACAGGTGGTACTGGAAGCCATGGGACTTTATGAGTTGTCCTAGGCCAAGGGTATAGATGGAAAAAAAAGTAGGGGCAGCATTCCTAATGCATATTATATAATTATTAATAGTCAAATAAGTGATCTTGAGTACAATATAGTAACATAGTAACATAGTTAGTAAGGCCGAAAAAAGACATTTGTCCATCCAGTTCAGCCTATATTCCATCATAATAAACCCCCAGATCTACGTCCTTCTACAGAACCTAATAACTGTAAGATACAATATTATTGCGCTCCAGGAAGACATCCAGGCCTCTCTTGAACCCCTCGACTGAGTTCGCCATCACCATCTCCTCAGGCAAGCAATTCCAGATTCTCACTGCCCTAACAGTAAAGAATCCTCTTCTATGTTGGTGGAAAAACCTTCTCTCCTCCAGACGCAAAGAATGCCCCCTTGTGCCCGTCACCTTCCTTGGTATAAACAGATCCTCAGCGAGATATTTGTATTGTCCCCTTATATACTTATACATGGTTATTAGATCGCCCCTCAGTCGTCTTTTTTCTAGACTAAATAATCCTAATTTCGCTAATCTATCTGGGTATTGTAGTTCTCCCATCCCCTTTATTAATTTTGTTGCCCTCCTTTGTACTCTCTCTAGTTCCATTATATCCTTCCTGAGCACCGGTGCCCATACCAAAAATGGGGTGACAGATTCCCTTTAATCAGATCATAAAGATATCCAGAGTAACATGGCAACTTATTAAAACCAAACCTTTTACCAATCACCAAAAGGCTCGAGCCCATTAACCTTTACTCCGTCCATTCAGATTCCTGAATGACTAACCCCAATGCTGTGACAAAATTTGGTGCAGTAAGGCACTTCTGGCAGGAAAAACGGCGGAGGCCGGACACAGACTTCTGGCGCTCCTCCCTTTTAATACCCTGCTCACTCCTTGTTTACCCATACCTGCACCAATATGGGGTCGTTCACAGAGAAGAAACTCAATCTGGACACAACATGCACGGTAATGCCAGGTGTTTCCCTTTTGAGGGTCCAGTGATAACCATTCTGAGGTAAAATCTGTAGTCAGTGAAAACAGACTTCCCCATTAATGAGATAGGAGATGGCAGCTGCTCCTGATACAATCCTATGTAGCTAGAGAGTGCTCCTCCCTCTTCATAGAATCTTATGAGCACCAACAGCCATCTCTCTCAGTAATATAACATTCTGTCTTCACTGAATACAAATTTTACCTCTGAATTGAGGATTTTGATAATGACTGATCAATCCTAGCAGATTCCTCTGATAAGACACATGACAAGTTGCTTATTTGCACATGTACTACTGATTTACGAAATAAAAATTAAAACGAGAGTTACTTTAACTCATTTCCTATTCTTTTATGAAGACTTTTCAGGAGCGAAATTACCATCAAAGACTGGTTTACAATGCCACATGGCACCTCTACATACATAGCCCCCACAATGACATTTGCACACACTCATTAGATGCTTTAGTATAAAAAGATAGGGTCGGAGTCGGTCTATTGCTACTAATGCACAAGTGAATTCCCTGAAATATGAAGTAGGAGTCTAGTATAGCCCCAGTAGCCAATGGGAAAACTGCTATATTTATTTTTCTAATGTAAGCCCGCAAGGGCAGGGTCCTCGCCCCTCTGTACCAGTCTGTCATTGTTCGTTTGTTTACTGTATGTGATATCTGTATTTTGATGTAACCCCTTCTCATGTCCAGCACCATGGAATTAATGGTGCAATAATAATAATAATAATAATAATAATAATAATATTATTATTGATCATGATCTGAAATAAATTACCAAACATGAGACACATTCATCTACCAGATGTCAGCAGGTTCCATCATCTCTTTACCCAAAATGTTTTGTAAGGCTAAGTTCACATTAGCGTTTCTGTGCACAGCGTTTCATCTGCATGCGCAAAAGCATGCCAAAACGCATGCAAAAGCATGCTTACGCCTGCGCATCATCTTGCACATGACGCAAACAAAAATGCTGCGCGTGCATGCGTTTAAATGTGTTTTGCCATGCGTTTGCGTTTTTTTTTTTATGAGCATGGTGGAGGCGGTGACCTCATTTTCTGGACATGTGAAGTCTAAAGTGTGCATGCGAACGCATGTCCTTGCGTACCAATGCGTTCCCATAGACAGTAATGCGTTTTGACGCAAGCGGACGATTGCGCAATATTTGACGCCTCAAAAAAAAAAAATGCAACATGTTGCATTTGCCAGACCCCGCCGCACACCGCGAAACGACGCATGCGTACGCATCTGCAAGCAAACGCATGCAAAAACATGCCCCTGCGTACACAATGTTAAAGATATGTGCACGTGACGCATGCGGAACGTACGCTGCACACAGAAATGCGAATGTGAACCCGACCTAACTTCTGTAAACCGACATGCCCTCAAAACGGTTCACCCATATTTATGAGGAGTGTTTAAGGGACATTAGATTGGTAATAATGGGTGCTCTGCAGAAAAAGGAAATGAAAAGGGTTCTTCCACTTTCAGCAGAGTACACCATAAATGCTTGTAAAATAAAGTCATCCTCCACAGCTCCAGTGGCGCCTCTCTAACACTGATCCGATGTCTGCAGCCGTGAAGTGCGTGTCACCACTGCAACATCACCGAGCTCAGCACCGCCTGCGTTGGCAGAGTTGCTAAGCTCAGGGATTGGCTGCAGCAGTGATTAGCTGCAGCAATGAAGTGCAGGCGCTGAAGTGGGTGGAGGCTTAGTACCATCTGGCTTTGATATTTTTAATGCCTGGATGCAGTCAGGGTCCACTTTGCTGAAAATGCAAAATACCTTTAAAGGGAATTTGTCACCAGGTTTCTGCTACCTCATCCGAGAGCAGCCTGATGTAGGAAGAGAGACCCTGATTCCACCGATGTAGCAGAGCTCAGAAAGCTGCCCCTGCCCACACCACAGCTCTCTATGTACATGGTCTATTGACAGTGAGCAGCTTATCAGAGGAGGAGGAATAGTCGGGCCCGGGCTCGTGTAACCCAGGCAGCGATAATCTCCTGGAGATAAAACCTTCATTGTATGGAAACAACAGCAGACAGCCTAATAAATGACAGAACTGAAATCTGTGTTTCAGCCCCCGTCGCCTGTCTTCAGGTTACATACCTGAGGACAGATTTTTATTAAATTCTGAATATACATTATTCTGAAACAGGACTAGTAAGAACTTTTAGACAATGTTCGACACCTCCCTAAATTGCTTACTGCATACCATTTCGGAAAAAGGGAATAATATTTGTGTTACATGCAGCTAGTCATTTATTTTTTAAAGGTAAAAAAATATATATATTTAAAAGACAAAGAATGAAGAGATTTTTAATTCTAGTTTCCTGTTAGTTTCCTTGGTTACCAGCCACTTCTGTTATTTTTTGAACGGTAGCATGTCTCCTAGACAATGTGTGCTTTAAACAGGTTATCCTACAAGGGTCCATTCTGTATATTTACATTTTTGTTTTTTATTTCTTCTATTTCTGTTTGACATTATTGCACTCAGATAGCGGTCGTTATCCGTGCAGTTACGTTTAGCTTTTATCTCATTTTTGTATATTTTTGATGATATGAAATGGGTGACAGGAGGCTCCATCTGGTGTTGTGCTCAGAGTTTTAAAAATTTCACTCCCTATTGCTCTCAAGAGTCAGATTTAGAAAATTAATGAAAACGGTCGTGGTGGGCGGCGAAGTTATGATTAGAGTCATTATTGTTAATATTGTCCGGGAACTGTATGATGTCACATAGTTGACCCCTTCATATGTGGAGGAGGTAGTCAATGTAATGGCCGTACCACTCCAGGCTGTCAAAACATGGATGATATTAATTTAAAAAAACAAAAACAAACGGTTCCACACACCATGCTGTGAAGATATTTGCTAAAGACGGAAAGAACTTTGCGTCCTGGTATTGTAACTCAATCCCATACGCTCCAGCAGAAATGGAGCTAAAATCTAAACATACAGGCCAAGCAAAAAAAAAAAAACGAGACAATAATGCCCAAAGTGAGACCATGAAGAGTTATGGAGAACTGCCGATTGGGAGCGTACTCAATTTCTTTCTTGCCAAGATCACAGATTTGATTACGTGGTTCCTTGCCAACAATCGACATGAAGGGCCACATCATTCGCTCAGAGGCAGAGCTCTACAGGTACAGCACTCAGGGGGCCATCTACGGTGAAGCTATTTAGGACATTTAAGAGGCTGTCTCTTGTCTTGTTAGATCTTGGATAGATACAAGACATCTTTTTTAGCAAAATACCTAGAAAATCTTCAGAATTTGAAAAACAAAAAAAAGAATAAACCTGTAAGGTTGCTCAAGAAAATATCACATTTATCACAACTGACCTGAAGAAGAGCGCGTTCTGTTCCTTGAGCTCACACGTAGATTTATCTTCAAGTTGGCCAAATCTTCTTCATCCAAAGCAATATCCCCCCAGAAAGCGACTACAAGTGAGAAAGAAAAACAAGAAAAAAAAATTAGACAACATGCTTAACGGGAATGTTCTTCCAATTAACAGCAAATTGAATATGACCGTCCATAGCCAAACTAAGTAAATGGAGACCTCGATCTGAGAGCAACTCAAGACCAGAAAGTCACATCATGAGATTTAGGCCACAGCAGAAGACCCCAAGAAGCCTCTTCACATGTCACCCAGTGGCATTAGGTAATAATTGGCAGTGATGATTAAGATATTTAGAAGAACGTTCATAAAAAAAAAATTAAATTTTTTTTTTTATAGTTTCATGGGAAGCAATCTATAAAAAAGTACTTCAAGTCTTCCTAGGCACATGTGTTGCATTAATCTGATTAATACTGATTGTGAATACTGTAGAGTACATCATCACTTAGAAAAAAAAACTCTGCATAAATTTATAATTCAACAGACTCCAGACTGCTACGTTACCAGAAAATCACAACCAATGTGAACAAAGACTAAAGGGATTTTTTTTTTTAAATAAAATAAGCCATGGGAAGGAATGCTATTAAGAAACAAGGAAGGCACGTTTATGTTCTAAAAGAAAACTTATCACCAAAAGAAAAAAAAATGCAGTTTTTGCTCTTATTTTATTCCTGCTGCTCTTCGAAGTATTTAGTTTCTCTCTTTTTAAAAATCCACCATACGGCTTCAGAGATATGGGCCCTTTTGTTTAGTTGCCCCCAGTATGCTGATTTTTGTGGTCTTTGGGGGTGGTGCTCACAGGGAATAATGCTGAGCAGCTTGAAGACACGCCCCAGAGGATCCTATGATCAACACTCCCCCTTGTTAAAGACCATAAACATTAGTATATTTGATGCACTAAATAAAAGGGTCCATATCTCTGGAATCATATGGCAGATTTTTAAGAAGAAAAAAATAAAATGCTCGGAAGGAGACTAAAATAAAAGCAAAAACTGGACCCTTTTGACTTGGTGATAGGTCCTCTTTATTTTGTCCTCTCCAGTGACGCCAGACCGAGATGAAGAAACCAATACCTGTCATCTGACCACTAAGATTGTGGATTGGCTTAGGGGTCAGGTGACTTGTGCCCGCAATATCATCTTTTCCGGTCCGGTAAAGAAGAGAGTCAGATGGACAGCGCTCGAACGAAGACCAAAACTCTTTAAAAAAAAAAAAAAAATTCTCAATCTCGAACACAAGTTCAGTAACAATTTTGCCTTGAGGGAAAGAGTAACCAGAAAAACTATTGCCGGATTCAGCTCTGCAAAGGCTTCATTTATTTCTAAAAGACTAATACCAGTGCCACGTGTTGTGCAACTGTGTAGGGTCCAAATAAAGGGGTAAGTAGCGCCTAAATCAGCAACCAAGTTACTACAAATAGCAGCCTACACCGTATTTAGACAACAAGGACCTACTACAGCCTAAGTTCTTTGTTAGAAGCGCCAAACATTTTGGAGGTAGGTAAGGGCGCTAGTTGTCCTCCCTATTAACCAACCATCAGAAATACCTAGGTTAAACTGCATTATCTGTATACCAGAGAAGAAAAACAGTCAATTTTATGTTTCTGCCTTGATGTTAATCAGAAGTTCTAAAGCGATCCATGAAGTCGGAGAACATCTTTAAAATTGATATACTATTAAAGAATGGGGATGATGAATTTCATAAAATGGACTCCATTTGCAATCTAATTTTTTTCTCCCCATCCCTAAAAAAATAAGAATACTCACACGTCAAGTATTTTTATTTTTTCTTTTAGCTACGAACAAAGTGTTCCAAGAATTCTACGGATCTGTGTGGAAGCTGTCATTTAACACATGGAAGAATGCAACAGCTGCGGCCTCACCTGGATGTTCTTGTTTATATATATATATATATATATATATATATATATATATATATATATATATATATATATATATATATATATAAATAATAGGGAAAGCAGAGTTATGAATGCAAAATGCAAACTAGGATAATATACTAAAAAAGTGGCCTAATCAAACCAGTACACCGAGCAACGGGTTCCAGCGCTCATTGGACCAGTTAGAATAGTCTATGCTTTGGCACAACTCACGATCCATAAAGTACGAAGTCCAGAAATCCGGCAACTATCTCCTCCTAAACAAAGAGGAACAAATAGTTTAAAGGCAGGTAGTCGCTAACAGAAGCAACTACTTGCCTGGTCAACCCAGAGACTGTTCAGAGTTGTCATTGACCAATGCTGCCGGCGATTCAGCTGCTACAGTCAACAGAGCAGCTCTTCCCTTCTTCCGGGCCGCTCTGCTCTGTCAACATTGCGTGTTCCGATGTCATGCTGATTGACAGCCAACTCCCCACAGCTCGGCAGCGGGGAGCCAGTTGTCAATCAGCATGACGTCAGCAGTCACATCCCAGCAGAGCGGAAGAGAAGACGTTGCTCTGTCGGTCAGTGGAAGCCGCAGAATCGTTGGCAGTAGTGTTTTGTGAACGCCTTGTGCCAGCTGAGATCAGTGCCAGGCACAACATGCAAGTAGTTGGCAACAGTTAGTTGTTTGGCCCATAATGAAAAAAATAAAATGTAGTAGTCCTGGATAACCCTTTAACCATAAACACCGTAATGTTACTGAAAGGCTGCGTTTATTTTCACACGTCAATGTCAGAACGTGAAAAAAAAAAAAAAAAAAAAAAAGAGACCAATGGGGCAATCGGGAGGAGGGTAGCAAATCAGTAGGTGTGTAGTGGGCTTTTTTTTTTTTTTTTTCTCTAATAACACATGGATAACTTAATAGAAAGCATTAAAACTCATGATGTACAATATGATCTGTAAGACGAAAAGCACATAAAACAATTTAATCCTAAATACGGTAGGTATGTGCAGACAATTTTATTTTTCTAATTAGCTTTTTTAGCACAGGTTCTGCACCAAAATCCAGATATCTTAATTCAAAATGTGCTTGGATGGGGGCGTGGCCTAGCTGCTGATGGAGTAGGTCACAGAGTGGGAGCTCCGTGTCCAGGAATCTTAAAGCGGCTCTTATCTACCTCTCCGGCGCCCTTCCGCTCCTCCTCGATCTCGATTCCGGTCCCTGGTACGGTGGTGAGTGTATGGGGAAATCCAAAACGCGCTCCCGTGACCCCACCAGGAGAATTCCTGACTTCTTTGCGGCCTCCTCACAGCTACCGCCGGAGTCCAAGATGGCGCCGCCCTCCCCCAGATCTTCCCGCTCTTCACAACGCAACACTCAGGCGTCGCAATCGAGCGCTGCAGCGTCGCATTCAAGCGGAGCAGCGTCGCATTTAGGCGGAGCAGCGTCGCATTCAGGCAGTACAGCGTCTGATTCGGCTGATGGCCCGGTGACTGCTTCTCTCCTCAAGGGTTTGCTTGGAGACCTTAGAACCTCCATCCAGGAAGATATACGCACTATGCTGGCTGAACTGAGAGGGGAGGTGGTTGAGTTGGGTAACCGCACTGACCGTTTGGAACGCAAAATGGCGGAGCTGGTGTCTTCTCATAATGAACTCTGGGACGCTCATGAGACCCTGCAAATCATGGCCACTAAAACCCATGCTAAAGCCCTGGACCTGGAAGATAGGTCCAGGAGAAACAACGTCAAACTGAGAGGCATTGAGGAATCTGTCCTGGCGGCGGATTTGAAGATATTTCTGCAGGAATTTATGGCCGCAGCTCTCCCGCAGTTTGCCCCAAAGGACATTATAATTGACCGCGTGCACAGGATCCCTAAACCGTCTGGCCTGGGGCCCTCCATCCCGAGAGATGTGCTGGCACGCATACACTTCTTCGAGATGAAGGAGGATTTTCTCCAGGCCCTAAGGAAGGGTCCAGCTCTTCCTGAAAGATTTGCAAGCATCTCCGTCTTTCCAGATCTCTCCCCGGGCACTTTGGCTCTACGGAGGGCCTTTGCCCCCTACACTACCATCCTCAGAGAAATGCATCCTGTACCGCTGGGGGTTTCCTACCAAGCTCCTCATCCGTAAAGATGGATCAATCACCACCTGCCTGACTCCGTCACACGCAGCTACTGCTTTCGCCAAATGGGGACTCTCAACTCCGGACTCTCCGACCGCCGTGACCCTTCCTAAGCGTGGAGCTGATGGAGGTCTCAGGGCCCGCATCACACCGGACTGGGAGGTGGCCTGAGCCCACTGCAACTTTGGTTCCTGGCCATTTTCCCGCACGGATT
Source organism: Ranitomeya imitator (assembly GCF_032444005.1). Classification (NCBI taxonomy): domain Eukaryota; kingdom Metazoa; phylum Chordata; class Amphibia; order Anura; family Dendrobatidae; genus Ranitomeya; species Ranitomeya imitator. Next base: position 646,157,395 of record NC_091285.1, read on the forward strand.
CATTTGGTTTTCTTTTTTCTTTTTTTAAGCTGCGTTGGTTCCTCTCTCGAGAGTATCCGCAGCATTTGTTTGCCCCATAGGTGAATTGTTTTCCTGATTCTCACCTCTTGGACTCAGGGTATTCCTGATGGACCTCGGTCCACTGGTTTACTTGTTGTATGTCTTGTTTGCTCCCCTTTTTCCCCCCTTCTCTCCTTCTGGTCCCCCCCTACTTATGCTCTAGCTTTTTTTGCCACAAGTACTAGACTCTTTTACACAGGTTATTGGTGTCCTGAAGTTTGCAAAACTGTTTACATGTTCTCATTATGAGTATATCGCTGTATTCAATTAATGTTAATGGTCTCAACTCGCCGGGCAAGAGGTCTGTGGTATGGCGTCAGTTGGGTAAATCCCGTCACGACATTCTGTGTCTTCAAGAAACACACCTACTGGAATGTGATAATCCCAGAATGCAGTCAGGCTTATACCCGCATCAATTTTTTGCCAACGGCCCGTCAAAAAAGGCGGGAGTAGCCATTTTTTTCAGTAGGTCCAACGCCTTCCAGCTGGTTCGCTCCATAGCGGATCCGTTGGGTAGGTTTATTGTGGTCCTATGCCTTATTAATAACGCCCCCTATACCATCGCCTCGATCTACGTCCCCAATGTAGGGCAGCTTAAGTTCCTGGAGGGGGTCTTTGAAACTTTGCGTGATATCCAACATGGTCATAAACTGATTGCTGGTGATTTCAATGCTCCAATGTTTAGGGACTTGGACTGCTCTGCTTCTTCCCTGTCAAGATGCGAAGCAGGTCCTCTGACTAACTCTTTTAACCTGCATGATATCTGGAGATATTTGCATTGCGGCGAGAGAGACTACACGTTCCTGTCTCCCAGGCACGGTTCCTATAGCAGGATTGATTTTGTGCTGGTGAATGACGTGGCTCTCCCTCACTGCATTTCAGCAGATATAGGCAGTATCACATGGTCAGACCATGCCCCGGTGTCCCTTACACTGAGAGATCCCTTGGCTATTAGACCCCCCTTGCACTGGCGTCTCAACCCCCATCTTCTTGCTGACCATTCCAACTCTCGGTGTATTGAGGAGGCTTTGGGGGAATTTTTCACCTCCAATGATACTCCTGACATAGGTGACGACACCCTTTGGTTTGCCCACAAGGCGGTAATTAGGGGTCACTTTATTAAACTGGCGGCAAGGGCCAAAAGAAAGTATAATGCAGCTCTCCAGTCTTCCCTAGATGAATTAAGTCGCCTGGAGTCCGCGCACAAATTATCTCCTACCCCGGCGCTTCTCTCCGACCTCTCCAAAGCGCGCATGCATGTTCGCAATTTGCTTCTCCATAAGGCTGAGAGGGCCCTGAGGAAAACTAGGGCTAAATTTTACACAATGGGCGATCGAGCGGGTGCTGTTCTGGCCAGACGTGTTAGGAAGAGAGAGGCTCAATCCAAGATCCCATTTTTGCTCAAGCCTGACGGCTCCCGGGTGTATAATCCGATTCATATCGCGGAGGAATTTGCATCTTATTACTCCTCGCTCTATGACCTCGGGTCTGACCTGGGGATTCCTCAGCCTTCGCGGGAGTCAATTTTGGCGTTCTTGGAGAAGGTTAATCTCCCCTCGGTCACCCAGGAACAGCTCTCCTTCCTAAACTCTCCCATTGTTGAGTCTGAACTCTCACAGATTGTCAGAGAGGCCAACAAGGGTTCTTCCCCGGGGCCTGATGGTTTTTCTTTTCTCTACTATGCTCAGTTCTTCCCTGCCCTCTCCCCCTACCTCTTGCGCCTTTTTAATAATTGGCTGTCGACGGGCAGTATTAGGGCTGAGGGGTTGGAGGCATCCATAGCGACTCTCCCCAAACAAGGGAAACCCCCAACATCCCCGGGGAACTTTCGTCCGATAGCACTTTTAAACTGCGACGTTAAGATTTATGCAAAAATCTGGGCCAACAGACTGTTCTCGGTTCTCCCTGGTCTCATCCACCCCGACCAAGTTGGGTTTGTTCCTGGCAGACAGACCAGGGATGGCACCAGGCGCCTGATAGATCTTTTAGATGTGGTCGAGAGGGGGAGCCTCCCCAGTGTATTTCTCTCGCTTGATGCCGAAAAGGCGTTCGACAGGGTACACTGGAGTTATATTGAACTCACGCTGGAGAAATTTGGGCTCACCGGGCAAATTAGTAAAGCGGTTATGGCATTATACTCCAATCCCTGCGCGTCGGTTCGTTCGGCGGGATTTAGATCTCGGACATTTTCTATTCGGAATGGCACTCGTCAGGGCTGCCCCCTCTCCCCTATCATCTTTGCTCTGGTCATGGAGCCTTTGGCTTCCATGGTCAGACAGAGTGCGGACATTGAAGGAATCCGGGTGGGGGGAACCGAACACAAAATTGGCCTCTATGCCGACGACGTGGTCCTGACTTGTGCCTCACCGTTAGCATCGCTGAACGCGATTACCTCTATTTTAACTGAGTTTTCGGCGGTTTCGTATTATAAACTTAATCTGACCAAATCCACAATTTTCCCCCTTTTTCTCCCGGCCCCCCTTCAAATCCAAATTCAATCTCAATACGAGTTCATTTGGGCTCCCCTGGGCTTTACGTACTTAGGCATCAGGATAACTAGGCTGGATAATATAGTTCGTGTAAATTGTGAGGAAACTCTTGCGGAAGTCAGGAAGAGCATGGATCATCTGTCGAGTGCACTGCTCTCCTGGATGGCCCGCATACAAACGGCGAAAATGCTATTCCTACCCAAAATAATGTATCTCTTCCGATGCCTCCCCCTTTTTATCCCTTCGAAGTTTATTTCAGCTTTTCAATCTCTTATAGATCGGTTTATTTGGAATAGGAAACCTCACAGGATTAGGCGTCGGATTATGTCCCTACCGTATTCTATGGGTGGGTTGGGCGCGCCTGCAGTGCTTTCATACTATAGGGCGGCGATCCTTGAGCCCCTTAAAATATGGTGGGAGGGGAACTCATGCTTACCCTGGTTTCTGATTGAATCTCATTTTGCCCCCAAAAACTCGCTTAGATTGCTCTTGGAGTTTCAGCTGCTTAAGGTACCTCTAGTTGGCCCTTGTATCCGTTCTATTAGGAATGCTTCTAAATTGTGGGCGCTACTCAGCACTTCCCATCTAATATTTATGTTTGACTATGTTTCTTTGCAGGCTTTGGAGTATGCTATCGGGCACATTTCTTTTTCCTCCTGGACGGACCGCGGGGTGCTCCGGGTGGCAGACCTTTTCGGCTCAAATGGCCTTCTGTCGTTTGAGGACCTCTCAGGGAGATTCTCTCTTACTGGGTCTGACTTCTATCAATACCTGCAGCTCCGTAGCTTTCTCAGGTCACGTCGGTCATTCGGAGTGCCCCCGCCTCTGACAGAGGACCCGGCTCATAGTTATTTCAGACCGGCCACCATATTGCCCCATGGCATCTCCATAATCTATAAAGCTCTCATCTCCTATGGTTCTGCTGACAAGCTCCCTTTCATGACCGCCTGGGAGTTCTCGCTGGGTTTCGAGGCCTCCCTGGAGGACTGGCAATTTGCTATGGTGCACCCTTCCAGGTTCTCTACATGTCTTGGCCACTTGGAGCAGGTGAAAAAAAATTCAACTGCATTGGTACTTTACCCCTGTCCGCCTGGCGAAGGTTTTCCCGTCTTCCTCCCCTCTGTGTTGGAAGAAGTGCGGCGCCTTGGGGTCCTCCTCTCATGTATGGTGGTCGTGCCCGCAGATCCGGGTTTTCTGGCGTGAGGTGGAGGCTTTGATTGTCGATCTGACACGTCTCCCCCTTGCGCTGAGTGGTCAACTAGCTGTCCTGGGTATTTCCCTCATGGGTCTCCCTTCCCCTCTCCGGCCCATAATTTCAAATATACTAGTTGCCGCTAGACAATGTATAGCGAAACATTGGAAATCCTCGGGTCTTCCCTCCAGAGCCGAACTGATCGCCAGAATTGACTTACACTTCTGCTATGAGGTTATCATGGCACAGGATCTATCGAGGAGAACTAGGGTCCTCTCGTGGTGGGATCCCTGGGTGTCCTCGGCACATATCTCAGTCTGCTCTTGCCCTCATTTAAATCGTTTGCTTCTCAATTTTTGACACTATCTGTGTGTATTGTACTGTTCATATTGTGGTCTTTAATTTATGCGCTGGTCCTTTTCCCCCCCCCCCCCCCCCGGTGTACCCTTTTCTCCCACCCCCTCCGAAGTTCACTGATGTGTTGTTTAACATGCAAAATTTCAATAAACATATATTGGTTAAAAAAAAAAAAAAAAATGTGCTTGGATGGAACAAGCTCTCCTTTCAGGTAAATGAGAAAACGTGCATGGTACATAATTTGTGGGAGATTTTCCCTGTTTTTTTGTTTGTTTTTTTTGAGGCTATGTTTATGTGGAGCTTTTTGTGACATTTTTGGGAGAGGAACCCTCCTAAAAAACAACTTCAAAACTTCTTGGAAAATTCTATTGATTTCTTTGTCAAGTTTTTTATCACGAGGAGTTTTTTTTTCTTCAACAGAAAAACCTTGAAACTCCAGGTGAGGGAAAAAAAAAAAAATCCTGATGGAATCTCACAAAACTAGACCCTGTCCAATCAATAGGCTACAAAAAAACTGCTTCAAGAAAATAAAAAGAATTAAAAAAATAAATAAAATTTGCTTCTCTGGCAGTCCTCCCAATCTTAGGCTGCCGCAATCATATGTTAGGCCCCTGTAATCAGTGGTCACACGTCGTGCTTCCGTGAGTACAGAGATCGGTGGAGGACCAAGGAGCATCGGAAACAGAGGATGCATAGGGTGAACATGACCTCCTATTCTCCACCATTACACACTGAACGGGAAACCACTGGGTAAATCTGACAGGGAGAAGGACTTGGGGATCCTAGTTAATGATAAACTTACCTGGAGCAGCCAGTGCCAGGCAGCAGCTGCCAAGGCAAACAGGATCATGGGGTGCATTAACCCCTTCATGACCCAGCCTATTTTGACCTTAAAGACCTTGCCGTTTTTTGCAATTCTGACCAGTGTCCCTTTATGAGGTAATAACTCAGGAACGCTTCAACGGATCCTAGCGGTTCTGAGATTGCTTTTTCGTGACATACTGGGCTTCATGTTAGTGGTAAATTTAGGTCAATAAATTCTGCGTTTATTTGTGATAAAAACGGAAATTTGGCGAAAATTTCGCAATTTTCACATTTTGAATTTTTATTCTGTTAAACCAGAGAGATATGTGACACAAAATAGTTAATAAATAACATTTCCCACATGTTTCTTTACATCAGCACAATTTTGGAAACAAAATTTTTTTTTGTTAGGAAGTTATAGGGGTTAAAATTTGACCAGCGATTTCTCATTTTTACAACGAAATTTACAAAACCATTTTTTTTAGGGACCACCTCACATTTGAAGTCAGTTTGAGGGGTCTATATGGCTGAAAATACCCAAAAGTGACACCATTCTAAAAACTGCACCCCTCAAGGTACTCAAAACCACATTCAAGAAGTTTATTAACCCTTCAGGTGCTTCACAGCAGCAGAAGCAACATGGAAGGAAAAAAATGAACATTTAACTTTTTAGTCACAAAAATTATCTTTTAGCAACAATTTTTTTATTTTCCCAATGGTAAAAGGAGAAACTGAACCACGAAAGTTGTTGTCCAATTTGTCCTGAGTACGCTGATACCTCATATGTGGGGGTAAACCACTGTTTGGGCGCACGGCAGGGCTTGGAAGGGAAGGAGCGCCATTTGACTTTTTGAATCAAAAATTGGCTCCACTCTTTAGCGGACACCATGTCACGTTTGGAGAGCCCCCGTGTGCCTAAAAATTGGAGCTCCCCCACAAGTGACCCCATTTTGGAAACTAGACGCCCCAAGGAACTTATCTAGATGCATAGTGAGCACTTTGAACCCCCAGGTGCTTCACAAATTGATCCGTAAAAATGAAAAAGTACTTTTTTTTCACAAAAAAATTCTTTTAGCCTCAATTTTTTCATTTTCACATGGGCAACAGGATAAAATGGATCCTAAAATGTGTTGGACAATTTCTCCTGAGTACACCAATACCTCACATGTGGGGGAAAACCACTGTTTGGGCACATGGTAAGGCTCGGAAGGGAAGGCGCGCCATTTGACATTTTGAATGGAAAATTAGCTCCAATTGTTAGCGGACACCATGTCGCGTTTGGAGAGCCCCTGTGTGCCTAAACATTGGAGCTCCCCCACAAGTGACCCCATTTTGGAAACTAGACCCCCCAAGGAACTTATCTAGATGCATATTGAGCACTTTAAACCCCCAGGTGCTTCACAGAAGTTTATAACGCAGAGCCATGAAAATAAAAAATAATTTTTCTTTCCTCAAAAATGATTTTTTAGCCTGGAATTTCCTATTTTGCCAAGGATAATAGGAGAAATTGGACCCCAAATATTGTTGTCCTGTTTGTCCTGAGTACGCAGATACCCCATATGTGGGGGTAAACCACTGTTTGGGCGCACGGCAGGGCTCGGAAGGGATGGCACGCCATTTGGCTTTTTAAATGGAAAATTAGCTCCAATCATTAGCGGACACCATGTCACGTTTGGAGAGCCCCTGTGTGCCTAAACATTGGAGATCCCCCAGAAATGACACCATTTTGGAAACTAGACCCCCAAAGGAACTAATTTAGATGTGTGGTGAGGACTTTGAACCCCCAAGTGCTTCACAGAAGTTTATAACGCAGAGCCATGAAAAAAAAAAAAAATTATTCTCTCAAAAATGATCTTTTAGCCTGCAATTTTTTATTTTCCCAAGGGTTACAGAAGAAATTGGACCCCAAAAGTTGTTGTCCAGTTTCTCCTGAGTACGCTGATACCCCATATGTGGGGGTAAACCACTGTTTGGGCACATGCCGAGGCTCGGAAGTGAAGTAGTGACGTTTTGAAATGCAGACTTTGATGGAATGCTCTGTGGGCGTCACGTTGCGTTTGCAGAGCCCCTGGTGTGGCTTAACAGTAGAAACCCCCCACAAGGGACCGCATTTTGGAAACTAGACCCCGAAAGGAACTTATCTAGATGTGTGGTGAGCACTTTGAACCCCCAAGCGCTTCATAGAAGTTTATAATGCAGAGCCGTGAAAATAATAAATACGTTTTCTTTCCTCAAAAATAATTATTTAGCCCAGAATTTTTAGTTTCCCATGAGTTTACAGTTCAATGCAAACCTACGGGAAACAAAAATCGCTATGCCCATGCTGCGGAAAAACTGCACGGAAACGCAGCGGTTTACATTCCGCAGCATGTCACTTCTTTGTGCGGATTCCGCAGCGGTTTTACAACTGCTCAAATAGAAAATCGCAGTTGTAAAACCGCAGTGAAATGCGCAGAAAAAACACGGTAAATCCGCCATAAATCCGCAGCGGTTTAGCACTGCGGATTTATCAAATCCGCAGCGGAAATATCGTAGTTACTTACCGATAACGGTATTTCTCTGAACCCATGACGGCACTAACGAGAGAGAGGGATCCGCCCTCAGGGACAGGAAACCCACAGGTTAAAAAGGCGGGACCTCTCCTCCACCTCAGTTGGTTTACAGAGCCTTGCAGGGAATTTCTGCTGTAACTTAATTGGTTATTTTTACACAACAAAATATAACTGTATAACTTATATAAGCTCCTCTATATATATATATATATATATATATATATATATATATATATATATATATATATATATATATATATATATATATATATATATATATATATATATACACTTTTTTTTTTTTTTTTTTTTTATGCACACCTCGTGACTTAATTTATAAGTAGTGTGGACACCCATACGTGAAGGGAGGGAATATACAGGTGCCGTCATGGGTTCAGAGAAATACCGTTATCGGTAAGTAACTACGATATTCTCTTACCCCATGACGGCACTAACGAGAGAATTTCAAAGAATGAAAATTTTAGGGTGGGACTACTGCCTCAAGAACTCTCCTACCAAAAGTTAAGTCTGAGGGAGAGGATAGATTAAGCTGATAGTGCTTGAAGAATGTAGAGGGGGAAGACCAAGTGGCTGCTCTACATATTTGATCTATTGATGCTCCACCACGTTCAGCCCAAGAGGTTGCCACCGACCTGGTTGAATGAGCCTTAACTGTGTTTGGAACTTTTTCCCCGGATGAGGTATATGACATCTTGATGGCATCTCTTACCCACCTCGCCAACGTGGCTTTCGATGCCTTGTGACCCTTATTTGGTCCCTGAAAGCAGACAAACAGAGCCCTCCCTTTCCTACACTCCCTTGTGGCTGATAGATAGTGTGTTAGACATCTCTTTACATCTAGAGTGTGTAGAGCCTCCTCTTTTTTGTTTTTTGGATTGGGGCAAAAAGATGGTAACGCTATCTCTTGAGATCTGTGGAATTTTGACGCCACTTTGGGAAGGTAAGAAGGGTCAGTTTTGAGGATTACTCTGTCATCTAATATTTGTGTTAGAGGTGGGTAGGCTGATAAGGCCTGCAGATCACTAATCCTGCGAGCTGAGGTTAGGGCCACCAATAAACAGGTTTTCCAAGATATTATTTTTAGTGAAGCCTGAGATAAAGGTTCGAACGGCGCTTTAGTTAGTGCTGAAAGGACTAAGTTCAGGTCCCAGGGAGGAGCGGTGAGATGTATAACTGGTCTGGACCTAGTAGATGCTCTAATAAATCTTTTTACCCAGTGATTCCCCGCCAAATCCTGGTTGTAAAGGGCACCCAATGCTGCAATCTGAACCTTCAGCGTGTTTGTTGCTAGGCCTTTCTCTAAACCTTTTTGAAGAAATTCTAAGATTTCCTGAATTGGCATCTGATTTGATAGGATAACTCCTGACGTGGAGAGGAACTTTTTCCAGACTTTGCCGTAGGCTCTGGTAGTTATAGGTTTTCTACTGGCCAGCAGGGTAGAAATTAAATTTGAAGAAAACCCCCTTTTTGTTAACAGTTCCCTTTCAAAAGCCAGGCCGTCATGTGCAAACTTTTTATTTGAGGGTGATTCACTGGCCCTTGATGCAGAAGGTCTGGGATATCTGGGAGTACCCATGGATCCGCTATGGACATTAGGCGTAGCCATGGGAACCATACTCTTTTCGGCCAGAACGGAGCTATCAGTATCACTTTGGCTCTGTCTTCCCTGATTTTCTTCAAGACTAAGGGAATTAGAGCTATCGGAGGAAACACATAAGCTAGATGGAATTTCCATGGAATTAACAACGCGTCTATGGCCACTGGACTCCCCCGAGGATCTATCGAGCAGAAGGCCTCCGTTTTCCGATTTTGATTGTTTGCAAATAGATCTATATCCGGGGCCCCCCAAAGATCCACTATGCGTTTGAATATACTTGTATTTAACTCCCATTCCCCCTGTTTTAATTGGGTTCTGCTTAGAAAATCTGCAGTTTGATTTTCTGACCCTTTTATGTGAAGGGCTGTCAGGGAGGACAAGTTGGCTTCTGCTTGTGACATGATGAAATTTGTCACTTTCATTAGGGATTGAGACCTCGTCCCTCCCTGATGGTTTAAATATGCTACTACCACCCTGTTGTCCGTCAGTAGTCTCACGTGGTGGGAACGGAGGGAAGTTAAAAAATGATTGATGGCGTACTGAACTGCTAAAAGCTCCTTCATGTTTGAAGTAAGGTCTTTTTCTTCTACTGACCAAGGACCTTGGGCAATTTGCCTGTTTAGGTGGGCCCCCCACCCCCAAGGGCTTGCGTCTGTGGTCAGGATTATCGAGACCGGCCATACCCATGGAACCCCCCTCCTGAGATTGGACGGGTCTGTCCACCAAGCTAAGGAAGTTTTTGTCCGAGAGGATATTTTTAATTGCTTTTCTAAATTTCCTCCTGCGTGGGATACCGCCTCTAGTATTTCCCACTGGAGATCTCTCGAGTGGCTCTGAGCCCACTGTACCGCTGGGATACAGGATGTCATTGATCCCAGTATGGACATGGCTCTCCTTAGAGAGATCAGAGGAGAGATACTCAACTGATTCACTAGATGTATCATGTTGGATACTTTTTCTTCTGGCAGACGACACTCTTGCTTTGTTGAGTCTATTAATATCCCCAAGTACAACTGTACTTGAGATGGGATAAGCCTGGATTTTTCCAGGTTCAGAAACCATCCTAGATTCGATAGGGCTACCATCACTCTGTTTAGTTGCTGGCTGCAATGTAGAGAGGAACTGCCCATCACTAGGAGGTCGTCCAGATAAGGCACAATCAATATGTTTTGTTCCCTTATATGGGCCATTACTTCCGCCATTAATTTTGTGAATACTCTCGGGGCAATGGCTAGACCAAACGGAAGAGCCTTGTATTGGTAATGTTTCAGTTCCCCTTGTATCATTACTGCAACCCTGAGATATTTCCGGAAATCCGGATGGATTGGCACATGATAGTATGCGTCCTTTAAGTCTATAACAGTCATGAAACAAGACGGGATAAGGGATCTGACACATGATTTTATTGTCTCCATTTTGAATTTTTCTATTACCAGGTATCTGTTTAGTTGTTTCAAATTTATAATTACTCTGAAAGTTCCGTCCGGTTTTGTTCGAAGAAAGAGCGGAGAATAAAACCCCCTCGTCTCTTCCTGTTGTGGAACTTCCTGTAAGACTTTCTTCTCCAGAAGAGTGAGAACTTCTCTCTGGATGCTTAGCTGCTCGATCTCTGACTTTCTTCGTGGTGTGACCACAAACTGATTGTGTGGCATTGTGTGAAAGCTTAGTTTTAGGCCCGTCTTTATGATGTTTAGAGTCCAGGCACTTCCAGAAATTTTTTCCCAGGTTGGAAGAAAGTGGGTCAGTCTCCCTCCTACCTGGGGCACACCCTCATTGTGGCTGTTTTTTATTATCCGGCTTGTTGAACATGAAACCTCCTCTTTTGAATTTTCTGTCTTCCCACCCCTCCTTTTGATTTTTTGGGGGGCGTCTTTGTGTGAACCTCCTTCCTCGAAAGGGCCGCCTATAAGATTGATTTAGGAATCCCGGAAAGGCTTTCTTTTTATCAACCGCTTTTTCGAGGACATCGTCTAGGGTGGGACCGAACAAATATTCACCTTCACACGGAATGGAACACAACTTAGCTTTAGTTTGCAGGTCCCCCGGCCAGCACTTTAGCCATAATGCTCTCCTAGCCGCATTTGAGAAGGAAGCCGATCTTGCCGTCAGTCTAACTGAGTCTATTGAGGCATCTGCTAAATATGCAGCGGCCCCTCTCATCGCTGACACGGAGTCTAGTATAGACTCTCTCGGGGTTTTATTTTTTAATTGAGTCTCTAAATGATCCAGCCAGACCATTAGTGCTCTAGCTGTACACATAGCAGCTATACCGGGTTTTAGCCCCCCGCTGGCGGCCTCCCAGGACCCTTTTAGGAAGACATCGGCCTTTTTATCCATAGGATCCTTGAGGGTCCCCATATCTTCAAAAGGCAGAGCAAACTTTTTAGAGGCTTTCGCTATGGCGACGTCTAATTTTGGCGCTTTTCCCCATGAGGCGCAGGCTGGGTCATCAAATGGGTATTTCCTTTTGGGTGTTAACAGTACTTTTTTGTCTGGTCTTTTCCACTCCTTTTTTATAAGGGCTTGAATTTTTTCATTTAATGGGAACACTCTGTACTTCTTTTGTTCCAGGCCACTAAACATAAGATCTTGTACAGATTTTTTGGAACGAGTGTCTGCCAGACCCATTGTCGCCCTAACCATTTTCACCAACGCATCCGTTTCATCTATTGGGAAACAGTTGCGACCGCTTTCTGAAGATGCGGAGGAGGATGATGAAGCTGTAGAGCTATCAGAATCCCCACTCGTACTATCTCCCTCGCTGGAGCTGTAATCTGGAGATTTTTCTTTATGTTTTCTTTTACGGTTTTTTACGCTTTTTAATGCGTCTGCTACTTGGGTTTTAATTAAATCTTTTAATTCAGATGTGAAACTTGGTGTCTCCTCATCAATGGTGTTCTTAATACATGGCGCACAGAGTTTTTTAACCCATGAATCCGGCAAATCTGCTGAACAAAGCGGGCATACTCTATGTTTACTTTTCCCCTGGCATTTCTTTCCCTAGGAAACAATAAACCCCTATTAGAATTTACACTTTCACGGAGGTCACTTACCCTCCTAATGTGAGGAAGATACCGGCTGTGGATTTGAGGATGCCTCCTCCACTTGAACCACCGTCTCCCTCCTGGATCCACCAGAACCTCTGCTACGCTGGGATCCTGAGCTGCTGCGCTGCGTGGGTTTTCTTGAGGAATGGCGCTCCTTCGGGTTCTTTGTCACAGGGGCCTGTGAAATTTCTTCCACCGACTGCTCTATTCCACTCATGGTGGTAATCTCTGAGCAGCGGTATACCCCTTTTCCTTCTGGATATATACTAATGGAGCGGCGCCAGGCAACTTCCGGTTTACCCAGAGGTGCCCTGCGCCGCCCCGGAAGTGACCCCCACGCCTGCGCAGTAAGTCGCCGAACCCCGCGCGCGCGCTCACTGTTTGCCGGCTCACAGGAGGGACGGAGCTTCCGCAGCCGCCGCTGCTCCCAGCGTTCTCCTGTCAGTGACCGGCGTCACCACTCCTGTGTGCCTTATGGATCGGTGGAGAAACCCTCCAGGTAGCCACCGCTACCTATTGCCGATCATCCCTTTGAAAAGGAAGAGGCAGGCTTTCTCGGCATCCTCTTCACTGCCTCCCCTCTGCGCGCATCTACGAGGCCCGCCGACCCCGGATCGCGCCCTCAGGGAGGAATCCACCTGAGACCGTGGCAGGGCCCCCCGCTGCCTGAACTCGGCCTGATGGTCCCTGGACTCCTGGATGGTGAGTTGTGGGATCCCCGTCGGGGACAGGAAACCGAACTGAGGTGGAGGAGAGGTCCCGCCTTTTTAACCTGTGGGTTTCCTGTCCCTGAGGGCGGATCCCTCTCTCTCGTTAGTGCCGTCATGGGGTAAGAGAAAATCCGCAGAGGACCAGAATACGTGTGCACATACCGAAACCCTAACCCTAGCCCTAACCCTAACCCTACCCCTAACCCTACCCCTATTCTAACATTAGTGGAAAAAAAAAAATTTCTTTATTTTTTTATTGTCCCTACCTATGGGGGTGACAAAGGGGGGGGGTCATTTATTATTTTTTTTATTTTGATCACTGAGATATAATCTATCTCAGTGATCAAAATGCACTTTGGAACGAATCTGCCGGCCGGCAGATTCGGCGGGCGCACTGCGCATGCGCCCGCCATTTTGGAAGATGGCGGCGCCCAGGGAGAAGACGGACGGGACCCCGGCTGGATCGGTAAGTATGATGGGGTGGGGGGGGGACCACAGGGGGGGGGGATCGGAGCACGGGGGGGGAATCGGAGTGCGGGAGGGGTGGAACGGAGCACGGGGGGCGTGGAACGGAGCACGGGGGGGCTGGAACGGAGCACCGGGGGGGGGTGGATCGGAGTGCAAGGGGGGTGATTGGAGCATGGGGGGGGGTGATTGGAGCACGGGGGGAGCGGACAAGAGCACGGGGGGGAGCGGAGCACTGGACGGAGGGGAGCCGGAGCAGTGTACCGGCCAGATCGGAGGGCTGGGGGGGCGATCGGTGGGGTGGGTTGGGGGCACACTAGTATTTCCAGCCATGGCCGATGATATTTCAGCATCGGCCATGGCTGGATTGTAATATTTCACCCGTTATAATAGGTGAAATATTACAAATCGCTCTGATTGGCAGTTTCACTTTCAACAGCCAATCAGAGCGATCGTAGCCACGAGGGGGTGAAGCCACCCCCCCTGGGCTAAACTACCACTCCCCCTGTCCCTGCAGATCGGGTGAAATGGGAGTTAACCCTTTCACCCGATCTGCAGGGACGCGATCTTTCCATGACGCCGCATAGGCGTCATGGGTCGGAATGGCACCGACTTTCATGACGCCTACGTGGCGTCATGGGTCGGGAAGGGGTTAAAAGAGGTCTGGATACACATGATGAGAGCATTATACTGCCTCTGTACAAATCCCTAGTTAGACCACACATGGAGTACTGTGTCCAGTTTTGGGCACCGGTGCTCAGGAAGGATATAATGGAACTAGAGAGAGTACAAAGGAGGGCAACAAAATTAATAAAGGGGATGGGAGAACTACAATACCCAGATAGATTAGCGAAATTAGGATTATTTAGTCTAGAAAAAAGACGACTGAGGGGCGATCTAATAACCATGTATAAGTATATAAGGGGACAATACAAATATCTCGCTGAGGAGATACCAAGGAAGGTGACGGGCACAAGGGGGCATTCTTTGCATCTGGAGGAGAGAAGGTTTTTCCACCAACATAGAAGAGGATTCTTTACTGTTAGGGCAGTGAGAATCTGGAATTGCTTGCCTGAGGAGGTGGTGATGGCGAACTCAGTCGAGGGGTTCAAGAGAGGCCTGGATGTCTTCCTGGAGCAGAACAATATTGTATCATACAATTATTAGGTTCTGTAGAAGGACGTAAATCTGGGGATTTATTATGATGGAATATAGGCTGAACTGGATGGACAAATGTCTTTTTTCGGCCTCACTAACTATGTTACTATGTTACTATTCTGTAATTTTCCGAACAGTTTTCAAATACATTTTTAATTCCTGGATTATAAAATAACATAAGAGTTGTCTGAAGTCTCTTGCTTTGCCTGACTGAAGTTGGAGATATTCGGTCAGTCACAGGATCTACCGTATTTATAGTTTACATTTTGGCGCTCTTTCTCTGGCCCAATCATATCAGACCTGTTCATGAGGAGAAATAACAAAAACCAATCAAACGACACAAACTCATTTAAGCTGGTTCTGAGACCCCAGTCAGATTAACCCCTAATAAAATGAACTCTGATTAAAACGCTGCCAGGTCTGTGACAAGCTTATGCCAGCAGTGTGGTTTTCCATGCCAGTCGAGATGTGGGCGGTACAGAGGGAAGTTCAGTGTGTTCTGTGGCTCGCTAAACTCGAATATGTGACCAAAGTGCTATGTGAATATCGGCGTGTTTGTAACGAAGCGCCACCACATAGGAATAACATTACTCGGTGGGATAAGCAGTTGAAGGAAACCAGCAATTTGGTGGAGAAACCCCGTTCTGGTAGGCCATCAGTCAGTGATGAATCTGTAGAGGCTATGAGGGATAGCTGCCTAAAAAAAAAAAAATCTGTGCTTGCGGGTGGTCGACAATTACACCTAAGCAAGACTACAGTTCATAAGGTGTTAAAGAAACGTGTGTTTTACGGTGTATCAAATCGGCGGATAGACCCAAGCAATGCGCGTTTGCTACAGATATGCTTCAGGAGATCAACAATGATGAAAGATTTTGCCCCCATCTGCTCTATACCATATCTGTTAGACCCCAACTATACAGACCCATACGGTTTGTGGTCCTCTCTCCCTGGGGAGCCGCTGAAGAACTTCTAAAATGGAAAAATTTTATATAGAGGAAACTGGCCCCCAAACTCCTTGATGCAGCCCAAAAACTTTCTGCAGACAACACCTCAGACGTACGCTCTTTGACTTCAAAAAGAGGTTCTCCCGGGGCTCTACCTGGTTATGGCTCGATATGATGACTAAAATCCCTCACCCCGAAATGAAAAGTGTTTCTCGTTTCTATGCCCAGCTCGGCTCTATCAATAACCAAGCTAAACCTGCATTTATTCATTCCTGGGAGCTAGAGATGGGGGTTGTTTTCACGGAGACGCAAATTTCCAAAATTCTGGCTTCTGCACGGGGGTTTTCCCGCTGCATACTGCTTCAAGAGAACTCCTATAAAATCTTGACCAGGTGGCACTTAACGCTTGCCAAATTGTTTCATCTAGGTCTGACAGAAGACAGCTCCTGTTGGCGCTGCCGCGGGTCCCTGGGCCACCACACCCACATTTTTTGGGAATGTCCTACTTTGTCAAAATTCTTAGGGGGGTGAGGGGGGATTAATGAGACCCTTAAGAGACTAAATTTAATTAAAACTAATTTACAGGCTTCTGAAGTCTTACTCTCTTGCCCGTCTATTAATTTCAGACCTAAGCAGCATAGACTATTACCATTGTTAACAAGTGCAGCCAAACATTTAATCACACTACATTGGAAAGATGCTTCCCCTCCATCCATAGCTGAGTGGTTTTCTAAGGTTGACCAAATCTCTAGACTTGAAAAGTAGTCCAGTTGGGAAATGCACAGTCATGAACTGTATGATAGAGTTTGGGCCCCCTGGAGAGAGCTGCGAGCAAGCGGGTATACTTAATCCACTTTTGCTTCTCTAGGTATGCTCACAATGTTTTTGGTTGGGACTGGTTATATGTTCGCAAAATATATTTGTTACCGGCTTTGACTCAATGTATAGTACCATTTCTACTCGTTTTAACCCCACCCTGCTTCTTTCCTCCCTTTGATTTTTCCCTGGTTCTCTCACTCCCTGCCCTCCCTTCCATTACCCCCACCCCTATTCTTCCCCGTTCACCCTCCCCCCCCCTCCATTCCCCTCGCCTCACTCCACCTAATAACGTGTTATCTGAAGAGTTTATTACTGACTTTGAATGTATTTGCCTGTATTTCGCGCTTAATTGTCAGTGCTTCTATGTTTATTCATAAATAAAGAATTTACAAAAAAAAAACAATGATGAAAGATTTTTGCAGAAGATTGTGTTTAGCGATGAGGCGACCTTCCATAAAACAGAGAATCACCGACGTTATTTACTCTGTTACACCAGACGCCCTTACCCATGTGTGGCAAAAACTTCACTCTCGTTTGGATGTGTGTAGAGCAACAAATGGAGACCACATCGAACTGCACTGAATAGGTATGAAACTGGGAGAGTTTTTCTTCTTTTGGAGCAGATTTCACATTTCTATCTATCTTGTCAACAGTGCACCATGACTTTACGGACACACTGTATATCAAATAAAACCCATTAATTGGTAGAGGGGTTTTTTTTTCTCCACACTTACCACTCAGTAGGGTACAACATAAGCTACAGTATTTAAATATTTAAAAAATGGATCTTGACTGAAAGTTTGGGAATGCCTGTCCTAAATAGGTAAATGGGAGAGAGCAGAACACCTTTTTTTTCCAAGAATAAGTACAGTTCTGAAGTGGTCCTCCAGCATTCCGGAAAGGTTTTTGGACGTATGTATATAAATAATAAAGTGACTTGCTGGGAGTTACTATTGAGGAGTGTGCCCCTGACATAGCGCAATCAGTGCATGTGGGGTGGTCATGCATTTCCGAGAAGAACAACAAAGGAACGGCACTATGAACTGATCATAGCATCATCACTTAAGAACAGAAGCCACGATGTTAAAAGTGTAAGGGCAGGTGCAGACAGATGTATTTTCGGTCCGAGTGTAATCCGACAAAAACATCGAATCGTACTTGGACCAATGCTATGCAATGGCACCATGCACATGTACGATTATCTTCCTTGATGGATATAAAGCACGGCTCTCCTATACAGTTCCTTCTCAAAAAATTAGCATATAGTGTTAAATTTCATTATTTACCATAATGTAATGATTACAATTAAACTTTCATATATTATAGATTCATTATCCACCAACTGAAATTTGTCAGGTCTTTTATTGTTTTAATACTGATGATTTTGGCATACAACTCCTGATAACCCAAAAAACCTGTCTCAATAAATTAGCATATCAAGAAAAGGTTCTCTAAATGACCTATTACCCTAATCTTCTGAATCAACTAATTAACTCTAAACACATGCAAAAGATACCTGAGGCTTTTATAAACTCCCTGCCTGGTTCATTACTCAAAACCGCCATCATGGGTAAGACTAGCGACCTGACAGATGTCAAGAAGGCCATCATTGACACCCTCAAGCAAGAGGGTAAGACCCAGAAAGAAATTTCTCAACAAATAGGCTGAAAGGGTTAACTCCCATTTCACCCGATCTGCAGGGACAGGGGGAGTGGTAGTTTAGCCCAGGGGGGGTGGCTTCACCCCCTCGTGGCTACGATCGCTCTGATTGGCTGTTGAAAGTGAAACTGCCAATCAGAGCGATTTGTAATATTTCACCTAAAAAAATGGTGAAATATTACAATCCAGCCATGGCCGATGCTGCAATATCATCGGCCATGGCTGGACACACTAATGTGCACCCACCCCACTCCTCCGATCGCCCCCTCAGCCCCCCGATCTGTGGTCTGCTCCCCTCGGTCCTGTGCTCCGCTCCCCCGTCCTCCTGCCCGCTCCCCCCGTGCTCCAATCAAACCCCCCCGCACTCCGATCCCCCCCCCCGCACAGCGATCCCCCCACCCCCGCAGCGATCCCCCACTCCGTGCTCCAATCCACCCCCCCGTGCTCCGATCTCCCCCCCCTTATACTTACCTGGCCTCCCGGGGACCGTCCGTCTTCTTTCCTGGGCGCCGCCATCTTCCAAAATGGCGGGCGCATGTGCAGTGCGCCCGCCGAATCTGCCGGCAGATTCGTTCCAGAGTGAATTTTGATCACTGAGATATAACCTATCTCAGTGATCAAAATAAAAAAAAAAAGTAAATGACTCTCCCCCCCCCCCCCCTTTGTCACCCCCATAGGTAGGGACAATAAAAAAAAATAAAAAAAAAATTTTTCCACTAAGGTTGGGGTAAGAACTAGGGTTAGGGGTAGGGTTAGGGTTAGGGTTTCGGTATGTGCACACGTATTCTGGTCCTCTGCGGATTTTTCCGCTGCGGATTTGATAAATCCGCAGTGCTAAACCGCTGCGGATTTATGGCAGATTTACCATGTTTTTTCTGCGCATTTCAATGCGGTTTTACAACAGCGATTTTCTATTTGAGCAGTTGTAAAACCGCTGCGGAATCCGCAGAAAGAAGTGACATGCTGCGGAATGTAAACCGCTCCGTTTCCGTGCAGTTTTTCCGCAGCATGTGTACAGCGATTTTTGTTTCCCATAGGTTTGCATTGAACTGTAAACTCATGGGAAACTGCTGCGGATCCGCAGCGTTTTCCGCAGCGTGTGCACATACCTTTAGAATTAGGCTATGTGCACACGGTGCGGATTGGCCGCTGCAGATCCGCAGCAGTGTTCCATCAGGTTTACAGTACCATGTAAACATATGGAAAGCCAAATCCGCTGTGCCCATGGTGCGGAAAATACCGTGCGGGAACGCTGCGTTGTATTTTCCGCAGCATGTCAATTCTTTGTGCGGATTCCGCAGCGTTTTACACCTGTTCCTCAATAAGAATCCGCAGGTGAAATCCGGACAAAAAACACTGGAAATCAGCGGTAAATCCGCAAGTAAAACGCAGTGCCTTTTACCCGCGGATTTTTCAAAAAATGGTGCTGAAAAATCTCAGACGAATCCGCAACGTTGGCACATAGCCTTAGGGCTAGGGTTGGGTTGGAATTAGGGTTGTGGTTAGGGTTAGGGGTGTGTTGGGGTTAGGGTTGTGATTAGGGGTTTTGGAGTTAGAATTGAGGGGTTTCCACTGTTTAGGCACATCAGGGGGTCTCCAAACGCAACATGGCGCCACCATTGATTCCAGCCAATCTTGTATTCAAAAAGTCAAATGGTGCTCCCTCACTTCCGAGCCCCGACGTGCACCCAAACAGTGGTTTACCCCCACACATGGGGTATCAGCGTACTCAGGAGAAACTGGACAACAACTTTTGGGGTCCAATTTCTCCTGTAACCCTTGGGAAAATAAAAAATTCTGGGCTAAATAATTATTTTTGAGGAAAGAAAACGTATTTATTATTTTCACGGCTCTGCATTATAAAAACTTCTATGAAGCACTTGGGGGTTCAAAGTGCTCACCACACATCTACATAAGTTCCTTTCGGGGTCTAGTTTCCAAAATGGGGTCACTTGTGGGGGGTTTCTACTGTTAAGCCACATCAGGGGCTCTGGAAACGCAACGTGACGCCCGCAGAGCATTCCATCAAAGTCTGCATTTCAAAACGTCACTACTTCACTTCCGAGCCCCGGCATGTGCCCAAACAGTGGTTTACCCCCACACATGGGGTATCAGCGTACTCAGGAGAAACTGGACAACAACTTTTGGGGTCAAATTTCTCCTGTTACCCTTGGGAAAATAAAAAATTGCAGGCTAAAAGATCATTTTTGAGAAAATAATTTTTTTTTTTATTTTCATGGCTCTGCGTTATAAACTTCTGTGAAGCACTTGGGGGTTCAAAGTCCTCACTATGCATCTAGATAAGTTCCTTGGGGCGTCTAGTTTCCAAAATGGGGTCATTTCTGGGGGATCTCCAATGTTTAGGCACACAGGGGCTCTCCAAACGTGACATGGTGTCCGCTAATGATTGGAGCTAATTTTCCATTTAAAAAGCCAAATGGCGTGCCATCCCTTCCGAGCCCTGCGCCCAAACAGTGGTTTACCCCCACATATGGGGTATCAGCGTACTCAGGACAAACTGGACAACAATATTTGGGGTCCAATTTCTCCTATTATCCTTGGCAAAATAGGAAATTCCAGGCTAAAAAATCATTTTTGAGGAAAGAAAAATTATTTTTTATTTTCATGGCTCTGCGTTATAAACTTCTGTGAAGCACCTGGGGGTTTAAAGTGCTCAATATGCATCTAGATAAATTCCTTGGGGGGTCTAGTTTCCAAAATGGGGTCACTTGTGGGGGAGCGCCAATGTTTAGGCACACAGGAGCTCTCCAAACGCGACATGTGTCCGCTAACGATGGAAATAATTTTTCATTCAAAAAGTCAAATGGCGCTCCTTCCCTTCCAAGCCTTACCATGTGCCCAAACAGTGGTTTACCCCCACATATGAGGTATCGGCGTACTCAGGAGAAATTGCCCAACACATTTTAGGATCCATTTTATCCTGTTGCCCATGTGAAAATGAAAAAATTGAGGCTAAAAGAATTTTTTTGTGAAAAAAAAGTACTTTTTCATTTTTACGGATCAATTTGTGAAGCACCTGGGGGTTCAAAGTGCTCACTATGCATCTAGATAAGTTCCTTGGGGCGTCTAGTTTCCAAAATGGGGTCACTTGTGGGGGAGCTCCAATTTTTAGGCACACGGGGGCTCTCCAAACGTGACATGGTGTCCGCTAAAGAGTGGAGCCAATTTTTGATTCAAAAAGTCAAATGGCGCTCCTTCCCTTCCAAGCCCTGCCGTGCGCCCAAACAGTGGTTTACCCCCACATATGAGGTATCAGCGTACTCAGGACAAATTGGACAACAACTTTCGTGGTTCAGTTTCTCCTTTTACCATTGGGAAAATAAAAAAATTGTTGCTAAAAGATAATTTTTGTGACTAAAAATTTAAATGTTCATTTTTTCCTTCCATGTTGCTTCTGCTGCTGTGAAGCACCTGAAGGGTTAATAAACTTCTTGAATGTGGTTTTGAGTACCTTGAGGGGTGCAGTTTTTAGAATGGTGTCACTTTTGGGTATTTTCAGCCATATAGACCCCTCAAACTGACTTCAAATGTGAGGTGGTCCCTAAAAAAAATGGTTTTGTAAATTTCGTTGTAAAAATGAGAAATCGCTGGTCAAATTTTAACCCTTATAACTTCCTAACAAAAAAAAATTTTGTTTCCAAAATTGTGCTGATGTAAAGTAAACATGTGGGAAATGTTATTTATTAACTATTTTGTGTCACATATCTCTCTGGTTTAAACAGAATAAAAATTCAAAATGAGAAAAATTGCGAAATTTTCGCCAAATTTCCGTTTTTATCACAAATAAACGCAGAATTTATTGACCTAAATTTACCACTAACATGAAGCCCAATATGTCACGAAAAAACAATCTCAGAACCGCTAGGATCCGTTGAAGCGTTCCTGAGTTATTACCTCATAAAGGGACACTGGTCAGAATTGCAAAAAACGGCAAGGTCTTTAAGGTCAAAATAGGCTGGGTCATGAAGGGGTTAAAAAACACTGATTGGATGGGTGAAATATGCTAATTTATTGAGACAGGTTTTTTGGGTTATCAGGAGTTGTATGCCAAAATCATCAGTATTAAAACAATAAAAGACCTGACAAATTTCAGTTGGTGGATAATGAATCTATAATATATGAAAGTTTAATTGTAATCATTACATTATGGTAAATAATGAAATTTAACACTATATGCTAATTTTTTGAGAAGGACCAGTATATGGTGGACAAGTAGGAGCCTATCCCTTGAAAAGTAGTTGTCGACAGGGGCCAGAAAGAAACCATGTTGTCCGATTCCACATTCTACTGCACTGATAAGAAGCTCTTTATTAACGTATTAAACAGTGCATGGCTTAAAGCTGTTCAGTTGAGTCTTAGAAGCTTTCCTGTTTTGACGGTGTCAAAATGTTCAGTGTTGGCAACTCCCCTCTGCTATATGTATATGCTCACCTCTGGCAATCAGAGTTGCCAGCGTTAATTTTATACTGCCTGGTGTGGAGTCGGAGGTGTTTGCCGAGGAGACGTTTGAAGTGTTGTTCTGAAGACTGTTGCTTGGCGATTTGTCTGTGTACATATCCTCATCCTCTCCTATTTGATTGTTCATTCTCGGTGTTCTCTTCTGTTTGTGAGAGCATATTGGTATTTTCATTTATCCCTGTACATCTTCCCTTGTTAGTGTGGATTGTGTATTCTGATATACAACTGCTTCCCACTTCCTTGGGTGGTGGAGAGGACCAAAAAGGGCCAATTCAGGGGCTCAGCAAGGTAAGTGGTCCCTGCATCTTCACCATTAAACTAATCCGTGGAGCATGGATAGCTAGGGCACCCTTAACTATAAGGAAGAAGCACCTAACCCCAGGATATCAAACTACAGTCATGTGACAGTAGTGAAGAAAACTTGGCACTTCGTTAAATTATGAAGTGCAGGCAATCCAAAGATTAAAACGTTTTGGTCAAGCAATCTTCATCAGTATATATAATATCGCACCATGCCAGGGTTTTATTTGACATTCAGATCATACTCAGCCATGCAAATCGACAAGTGCGTGGAAAACATCGGACTGCATACGGACACAATGAGAATCAGATCATACTATAATCACACTTTGATCAAACAAGCACAATCGACCAGATTATCTTGGATGAGAGAGAGTCTACGCACGTGTGACGCCATCTTTAACAAACTTTAACACGGATTCAAGAAAATGGGATGGAGCTGCAGCAGCAGCAACTTTTCTTAAAAAAAAAAAAAAAAACAATGCTTCTTCATTGTGCTGATCTTCCAGGCTTCCAGGTTAAGCCCCGATCTAACGTAGATGACAGATTCTAGGAATAGGCAGTAACTGTAGAATTATGGAAAAATTACTTTAAAAATATTTCTAAATAGAAAACATTGAAAATAATTCTGTCCATTGAGGCTTCTGTTATACATAATTTTGTCATTGCCATAGATACAGACACCTGTGGAGCATGATTAACCCCAATTCTTCCATGCTTCAGTCCATTGAGTTCTGTGATGTTTCTGTATTTCTGATGTGAAAAAAAAAGTCCACTTTGTTAGAGAACAGTTATCCAGGTTTTCGCATTAGATCTGCTTTGGGCTTTCAAAAAAGTCAGCATAGATTCCACATGGCGCTGAAATTGTTCTCCACTAGAGTTGGCCCATGTGGAAAGGACAACTTCTATCCTAGATGGAGGTCATGACCTGCTCATAACATCACGTGTTACCTCGCCCAAGAGATGTTCTATGGGATTATGATCTGGGGACTGTGGAGGCTTGAGAAGAAAGTTTGTCATGTTTTTGAAACCAATTAATCACTATACAACTTTGGCGGCACGATGCGTTGTCCTTCGACCACGAAGGGAAATTTGGTTAGTCTCAAAGCTTAGGTAAGCCTTAATGTACACAAAAAGGTATCATAGAACCCAAGATATGCCAAAATACATTCCACACACCATTACTCCAGTTCCACCAGCCTTACTACCGAACATTAATGGTTTACAGATTTAGGTCGCTCAGACACATTGATTGGGGGCCACCAGCCATTTCATGACTGTGCACCACGTGATCATCAAAACAGTTCTTGACATCTTTCTTAGACCCCTTTCATCAAGGAGTGAATACATCCGCAGGATTGCCTTCCTCTGGATGTTATTCTTCAATCACACCATTCTTGGTAGACTTTTCACACAGTTACATGAGAAAACATGACAAGACTGGCAGCTTCTGAAAATCTAACCCTGGCTACTCCTACTCGTTAAAGTCGCTCAGATAGCCTTATTTTCCCATTCTAATGCGGAGTCACACCGACAGGGCTCTCTTATGATCTATTTTGCTAGGGTAGCTCCGATGTCAAGTCTTTCATATAGTGGCCATTCAGTGCCTTTATTATATTTAATACGCTGAGCATTTCATATAGATAGAGAATACTATCGCTAAGTATGCATCTTATTAGTTCATTTCTGAATTGAGCTACATTAGGAAAATTAAACAATAAGGAGGAAAATAGATAATATCCTTTAAAGGAAGTCTGTCAGCAGGCTTTGGCTATGTAATCTGAGGGTAGCATGAGTTAGGCGCTGAAAGCCCGATTCCAGCAATATGTCACTTAAGGTACCGTCATACTCAGCAACTTTGCAAAGAGAACGACAACAATCCGTGACGTTGCAACGTCCTGGATAGCGATCTCGTGTTTGACACGCAGCAGCGATCAGGATCCCGCTGTGCCATCGCTGGTCGGAGCTAGAAGTCCAGAACTTTATTTTTGTCGTCAGGTCGGCGTGTATCGTCATGTTTGACATCAAAAGCAACGATGCCAGCAACGTTTTACATGGAGCTAACAACCAGCGAGAACGATAAGCGAGTCGCCGTTACGTCACTGGATCGCTCCTGCATCGTTCTGGAGTTGCTGTGTTTGACGTCTCTACAGCGACGCTCCAGCGATCTAGTTTAGGTCGGCTCGTTGTCTATATCGCTGCAGCGTCGCAGAGTGTGACGGTACCTTTATAGGACTGTATTTTGCTGTTTCAATAAAATCAGTATTTTATCAGCAGGAGATAATCACTGCAAGATTAGGCATCTTGTGACTACTAGTCAACTGCTCTGTGTAATCCTGCCCCCACCACTGATTGGCAGCTTTCCGTGTACACAGTTAATTGACAGAAAGGTGCCAATCAGTGGTGAGGGCAGGGTTATACAGAGTTCAGCATTCTGAATTCTGCAGGATGTGCAGCAAAGAAAACGGTGATTGTATCAAAATGACAACATGCAGACCAACCAAGGGATACATCGCTGGAATCAGCGTCTCAGCCCCTACAACATGCTGCTCTCAGATTACATAGCAATAGCCTGGTGACAGACTTCCTTTAAAAACAGAAGCCAGAGTGAACAGTCATTAGACCATTTTGAATTTTTTTTCCCCAATAGTCTTAAGATCTGACACAATTCACAGTAAAGGTACCGTCACACATAACGATATCGTTAACGCTATTGTTGCTTTTTGTGACGTAGCAACGATATCGTTAACAAAATCGTTATGTGTGACAGCGACCAACGATCAGGCCCCTGCTGGGAGATCGTTGGTCGCTGGGGAAAGTCCAGCACTTTATTTTGTCGCTGGATCTCCCGCTGACATCGCTGAATCGGCGTGTGTGATGCCGATTCAGCGATGTCTTCACTGGTAACCAGGGTAAATATCGGGTTACTAAGCGCAGGACCGCGCTTAGTAACCCGATGTTTACCCTGGTTACCGTTGTAAATGTAAAAAAACAAACACTACATACTTACATTCCGGTGTCTGATCAGGTCCCTCGCCGTCAGCTTCCCGCACTGACTGGGGAGCGCCGGCCAGCCGTAAAGCACAGCACAGCGGTGACGTCACCGCTGTACTTTACGGCCGGCGCTCAGTCAGTGCGGGAAGCTGAAGGCGAGAGACATGACCAGACACCGGGAATGTAAGTATGTAGTGTTTGTTTTTTTACATTTACAACGGTAACCAGGGTAAACATCGGGTTACTAGGCGCGGCCCTGCGCTTAGTAACCCGATGTTTACCCTGGTTACCCGGGGACTTCGGGATGGTTGGTTGCTGGAGAGCTGTCTGTGTGACAGCTCTCCAGCGACCAAACAGCGACGCTGCAGCGATCGACATCGTTGTCGGTATCGCTGCAGCGTCGCTTAGTGTGACGGTACCTTAAGAGATATGCTTGTTATCAGGACTCCACATGTCACAGGGATACCGTGACAGAGAAAGGCCATAAGATCTCGGCCTCTGGTTACACAAACCCCTGCACATTTTAGATCTGTTTCACATTCCTTTTAGCAGTGCAGGTCTTATTGCAAGAGTTAAATCAGCTCTGTCTTATCTTCTGAAGCTCTCCATCCTGAATTGTCTCAGCTGTTCTGTGTTGGCCACTCCTCTCAGGTATATGCACTTACCACTTGCACCAAGGAATTGCTGATGATAATTTACAACTTCCCGGTTTAGTCTTGAAGTAGTCTGAATTAGTATCAGTAGATCGGTGTTTTACAGGAGATATCTGCGTGGATTTGGTATTGTGCTTTTATCCTAATCCTCTTCCCATTTGGTTTGTCCCTCCTTCTGTTCCCTTGATTTCTATTATTAGCCTGTACACTTTTCAGAGCATCCATGGACCTAATGCAGAGTGCTGCACATGTACTGCTGCCTCTGTTCCTGACAACATACAATGGGATCTAATGGTGTAGAAGAAAAAAAACAAACAAAAAAAGGAGTTGTCACCTCAAACACATTAAGTCCCCCCATTACAGATATTTTCGGAGCTTCCATATACATAATGGAGAGCTGTGCTTGTGCAGCTGCCTCTCCATTCCTGACCACATGCAACGTGGCCCAGAGCTGGGATAATTACGGCATAGCTTGTCGACATCCCATAAATGTCTACTGCTCTGTGTATGGAGGTTATGCTGCCGACAAAAATTAAACTGTATGGAAACAAACCAGTGCACGCAGAACCCATAAGTGCCCCATGTAAATGGAGATAAATAGAGCACATTGGCTAACGGGCTCATCAATCGTTTTGGAAACAAATCTGCCCATGTAAAAAGGACCACGACACCACAGATTAGAAAATGGAGCGCATCTGAAAGAAATTTTGCATTACAAATTGATTTATTCATTCATATCAAAACTGTGAAATCTGAAGGCAGAACATCGGGATCACACTGAAAAGTTCAGACACCACAATTTCAGGTCAGTGACCCATATTTGCCTTTTTTTTTCCTTCTCAGTCGTACAAACATGGTGGCATCCAGACTGAATAGGCCATTAGCTGTAACTACAGTGCCTCTCTATAGCAGAACAGAGCGGGCTATGTGAGCTGCAGACAGAGTGAGCTGTGTAAACTGGACAAACATATGGACAGGACACTGACAATCACTGTGCAAACGCCGAGGTGTAACCCTTTATAGGTGCGGACAGTGACAAATGCTGCATGGGATCCACGTGTGCTCAAAGGCAAGATGGACATAAGCCACCGATGCACATAGAAAAAGATGATATCGACCCCTGCGGCTATAGGGTCTACACAAAACGTCTGCCGAAGATGCGGCCAATTCGTTTTCAACGATCCACACCATTTGTGTAGCTCAATGAGGCCTAGCAGCGAGCAGATAGCCCATTACCTCAGTTTCCTTATAAATTACCCAAATATCCTGGACTTCTATAAAAACAACAGGAGTGACAGCCCCTCTTAAAAAGGCCGAAACCACAAAATCCTATAGCCTTAATTAATTAGCTCTCATTGAAAGGGGTTGTCCAGGATAAGAAGTGTTTTAGGTGCAAGAACATTGTTTAATAGTGTAGCAAGTACAAAATTGGCAGATTTCAGATAAATAACGCTACTATATGGCTTCTTTATTATATGGCATCAAATATTATTATTACTACATGTTCACAAATCGCCACACTAGATTAAAACAGAAGTGAGCGCCTTCACAATCCTCCAGAGGTAATTATTAAACAATTGAACCCATTACGATTTCCCTAGATTGTACAAAGATATAAAGAAATATTAAGTCACTGGACAAGGTCTTCAAAAAGCGAGGAAAATTTCACTGGTGACGAAGACACAACTAATATATAGTTTTTACCTCTCTTCTATGGTAACATACAGATGAGAAAGCAGATCAATAAAGAAAGAAGGCAGAAGAAGAGTCGACACCTTCGAAATGTGGTGCTAAAGAAAGATTTTATAATGCCATGGATGGCCAGAAGAACAAAAAAAAAAAAAAAATATCAGTCTTGGAACAAATCAAACCAGACATGTCACTCGAAGCAATGACCACCAAGCTACCATTTGCATACTTTAAACACATCATATTATACAAAGAAAGAAGGTCATCATGGTTGGAAGACTAGAAGGAACAATGCGAAGAGGAAGACCAGTAACCCGATGGATTGATACTATCAATATACGGTAATAGCGGAGAAGACGTTGGTGGACCCAATTAGGCTTGCGAAAGAAAGATCGATCTTCCTAAAGGTCGTTCATCCATCGAATCGCCATGGCTCGAGATCGAGCCGAAGGCTGCTAAATAAAATAAATAAGTAAAAATTAATAAAAAAAGCTGACTCCAATGGATACACTTTGTAGTATTTCTTGTGGTAAGTCCAGTCTTAAGTTCTTATGCATAGTCCATATATTCCTAGTGTATCATTTGTCATAGCCTAGAATGAGACTGAAGATTCCATACAATTATTCCTTAATTAGGTCACAGACCATACGTGCCAAACAAGACAAAAGTATCAGCTTCAGCATCACCTATCAGCCCAAAAGTGACAACAAATATGTGGTCCGATCAATCCACATGGAGGGGCGGACAAGCCCCGGAGTCCACCTCTCCTCTCCAGCCTGGATAATACCATACAAATGCCCTTGAGAGAGACCTCAACCTAGGCCAAAACATTGGACTAGGTCTGATTTTTTGGGTGCCAGATCGTAATAAACTTGAGCATTATTTAAGATTCCTGTGCAGAGCTTTCCCAATTTATGATACGACTGGACTACAGTCCCTTTGTAGAGCACGTTACTGCTTAGACAGAGCTGCCGGTTTCATCTCTGACTAATAATAGCTATAATATACCAAACAAACCCTATTAAATGTATAGTGATCATATGACCAAATTGATGGCCATGCATTACACTGCAGAAGAACCAAAGCGTTTCTCCTGTACCTCATTCAGGGTTATGAGAAAATCACTCAAATACCACCCATGGTAAACCAATGATATTAAACACAAAAATGGAAAACATATGAACGTTAATTAAAAGGGAACTAAAAATCATGTAATATGACTTACAAAAAGGATGAAATTAGTCATGTAGCAGGCATGAAATTGGCAAATGTATATCAGCCACCAAAGGACATCAAGGATGCGGAGTCGGTAGGCCAAACCTCCAACTAAGCCAAACCTTCCTCAATTTCCCCGACTCCCTAACTACTGAGCATGTACTTAAAGCGCAGCACAAATTCTGTCCAGTGACTGATCACAGTTCTCTAACTCGCATCTGATGGATGAGCCGGTTTGGTGAAAGCCATGAGAACGTTACCTGCCTGACTGCATTGTGCCAGTGGTAAAGTTTGGTGGAGTAGGGATAATGCCATCAGCTTGGTTTTCAGGGGTCGGCCTTGGCCCCATAGTTCCAGTGAAGTGAATTCTTAATGCTTCAGCATGCCAGACATTTTCAACTATTGTTTGTTTCCAACTTTGTGGGAACAGTTTGGAGAAGGCTTTTTTATGTTCTAACATAAATGTGCCTAGTCCTCAATGCAAGGTACCCTAATGGAATGGTTGGGGAATTTTGGTGCAGAAGACCTTGACTGGCCCAAACAGAGCTAAGACTTTAACCCCATCAAATAACTTTTAGATTAACTAAAATGGAAATTGTGAGCCAGGACCTCTCATCTAACTTCAGTGTCTGACCTCAGATATACTCTTCTGGATAAATGGGCAAAAAATCCCAAACCTCCAACATTTTGTAGAAAGACTTCCCAGAAGAGTGGAAAATGTCCTACCAGCATATTAATGCCTATTGGTTTAGAATTTAACGGTATAAGAACTGCAGTCAGTGTGATGTGTCCGTGTCCTTTTGGTTTTTCTCCATAGGATGTATGTTCTTATAATAATTAACTCAATTCCAGTTCCATGGACAGTAGGAGTCAAACGTAAAGCAGGTCATATCCACAAGTGCTGTTATTGTTAGAGCAGGGTTGAGGAAACTACTGTAGGGGCACGTTAGGGAAAATTGTACGAATTCCATAGATTGCAATAATAAAAAAAAAAACAACAAACGTTTGGCACCAGATGCTATATTTAAAGTTCATTGGCTGGCTACTAAGACTTGTACAGCGCCAACTTAGAAGTATATTTCGACCTCAGACATTTATGGCAAATCCATACTTGCCAACTTTTATGAATTCCTTGTAGGAAGATTCAGGATCTTTTATTTGCCTCCATTGATGATCGCACCCCTTTCCCGCCCCCTAAAGGGTCATCTATGGGTCACGGCAAAGCCCTGTGATGAAGAATCCCGGCAACAGATCAACGGAAACATAAAAGGGGAAGCGCTGCTTTGCCGGAGGCTTGTGCAGCACCGGTGGAGAATTGGCAGCTGTTCCATGGAACCAGAAGCTCTCCCCACCCATCTGGACATCTCTGGATAGTTGGCAAGTATGGACATATCGAAACCTTTTTCTACTGGTCCTCACCAGCCAGAACATCGTATTGCACCGAGACCTCACCATCAAAACATATTGTGTAGATTTGTCAATCATCTAATGAAATCACTAGGACATTAAAAGCATGAGCAAAATACTGAATATCATTGAACCAGATAGCTGGAAATCAGCCAATACAAAAACTTTATTTTGCACCAAATTCATGAACCAAGTGTGCCATTTTGAAGAACTGACGCAAAATACTTAAGCTGGTCCAGAGTTTTAGGATATTGATTATTATAAAAAAAAATAAAAAAAAATAAAAAAATTACCGTACACGCTTCGTCAGACTACCTACAAGGAGATAACCTCGAGTAGCATTGCATCTACAGGAGCATATGGAGTCTGGAGTCTAAGGCTGGGGGGTTAAATGGCGACTTTGGCAGCAACACGTCGTGTGAACTAGGATCAGTGTATGCCGCTGCTTCGTCACAGCATACTGCAGGAGGATAGGGTCGCATTACACAAAAAGTCATAAAAAGCGTCAATAAAACAAAACTCTATCAGTCTAAGTAAAAAAGGACATTAATTGTAAAGGGTCCGTGATCTATCCGTAAAAACAAAAACTGCCATATGAAGCCTTCTTAAGACACTCATCTCTCCTAAAAACCTAAAGGACTGGGTGATTGAACTTCACCTTCTCGGATCCTTCTCTGCCTCAGACATCAAAGAATAGTCAGGCAGACTCCATAAAAAAAATAAATAAATAAATAAAAAAAAAAAAAAAAAAAAAATCAGATAATTGGAAATTGATAAGATTAAGCCTACTGTAAACTAATTTTCATGGACAAAAAATGTATCCATTAAAGCCTATGGTCCTATTCACATGTCTGAGTATTTTTGAGGACAGCGTGTCTGCAGAAAAATCTAGAAGACATGCTCCATGAAATTCATGGACATCTGAGTGAGGCCATTGCCACACATAGGACAAGTCACACAACAATATGTTGGTCGTGAATAATAATAACAAAAACTAAATAAACACATGCGGACCAATGTTATTTAATTGGCCTGTTGAAGTGCGTTTATTTTTTTTTTCTTCTTACAAGGACCATGTGAATAAAAAAAAAAAAAAAAAAAAAAAACGCACCATGTACTAGTTTCTTCTTCCATGTCAGATATGACCCTCGCCTATGCAAATCTATGGGTGCACAAAATAAAAAAAACATTGGTTCCCATATAGAGCAATTGCTTAGAGTCCGAATTTTACAGGCATGTTGCAATTCTTTATAACATAGGAAACTATATTTAATCTTGTAAATTTTAATAACTGCTGCAGTATAAAAATGGCTGCCGTACGGATGACAATTGTGATGAAAATCGTGTGAACCATGAAAGTGGTGCGATACTAAATGTACAGCAGAAGCAGCTTAGTTTGTTACTCGGGGCCTCATTTTCTGTCGACTATCAAATATTTTTCTTGCAGGATATTAGAGGCAGATATAGTATTCTTGGCGAGAATCACATCTTGCAGCATAACCTAATTTAAATCACGACCATATGTCCCATTATCTAATTAGATTACCAAAACAGATCTGCAGAAAAAGGGGCAGAATTCTCATGTTGATGATGTGAACACTACCCATGTTCAATAAACAGCACATTAAGGTCTGAAGACATTTCTTCCCCCTTGTACATGAATTTCAGCTGTTTTTCTTATGCTCCCCCTTTACTATGCTGTCAATGTAGCCATGCAAGTTTTTTTGTTTTATGGGATGAGTTGTACTTTTCAATGACACCATCCATTTTATTATGTAATACACAAGAAGGAAAAATTGTATTTATGCATTTACAGAGAAATTACCGTACCCCCCAAAAAATGGTTTTTAGTTTTCAGGGATTTATAGAAAGTGATCGAAAAACACATAATATCAATCACCATAAATTAAAAAGGAAAAAAAGATTAATATAAAAGCGTAAACAATTGGGTTTTACTGGCGGTATATTGTCTGAAAATATGACTTGTTGTTCAAATTACACTTTTATATTTACCTTTTTAATTGACTAATTACTAGGACTCCTAATAGTCTATTAGACGTCCTAGTGAACAAAGAAAACGACGATAAGTTTTCTGCATTATTTTATAAAAAGTGATCGAAAAACAAATATCAATCATCAAAAATTAAAAGGAAAAAAAAAAAAAAAAAAAGGTTAATATAAAAGTGTAATTTAAAATATTACATCGGGGTCACACTTGCGAGTTCAATGCGAGAAACTAGCGCGAGTCTCTTGCATCAAGTCCAGCACTGCCGCCGGCACTCGGGACTGATGCGTGAAATACATGCATCTGCACGCTCTGGTCCTGAGTGCCGGCGGCAGTGCTGGACTTGATGTGAGTTTCTCGCATTGAACTCGCAAGTGTGACCCCGTTCTTAGTCATACTGTCAGACAACACACCACCAATAAAACCCAACACAACCTGTATCTTCTAATACAAATTATATTTTTGCCCTCAGACCATAATGGTCCTGGTGGACCAGGGTAGTCCATAAAAATATCTTGATATTAGATAAATGGCAGCTAGAACTACTTTTTTCCCCTATGGCAGAACATTTTTCTTATCGGTCTAGCATCCAGTGGACATTGATTTTCACTGAAACTGAGGATGACCTCCAGACAAATGTTAACAAGCGCTAAAGCATTAAAGAAGAGGCCTCATTCAGAAGTTCGCGAACAGAACGCGATGCACAAACTGGCAGCGCGCGAGTCTCCTGACCTGAACTTGACACCCCCATAATATGTTCTCATGAGGTTGTCAAGTTCGGCCAGGAGACCTGCATCCATACATGGATGTCTGAATGAGACATTGAAATCGGGACACCCTTATACATATTAAATGATCATCTGGACGCTCTGAAATCGGTGGTGGCCTACGCTCATCTAATGCAGCGTTTCCCAGACTCCAGTCATCACGGACCCCACAGGTCATGTTTTCAGGATTTCTTTAGTATTGCGCAAGTAGTGGAAGTATCATCAAGGCATCAGGAATGGTCTCACCTGTGCAATACTATCGAAATCCTGAAAATATGACCCGTGGGGTCTGTGAGGACTGGAGTTTGGGAAATACTGATCTAATGTGTATATAGCCATCCAAAATCCTGAACGTTGCCTAACATGTCAGTAGCCATGCTAGAACAAGACTAGTTTCTAAAAAATATGCAAGGATATGTTACATAGGCAAGCTAACGCGTTTTGGTCCCTGAATGAAGGCCGCAGTGGATTTTGTCATTTTGGTTACTATGGCTACATCTGGGGACATGGCTTCAGCAAACAGCTGATATAGCTTAGGAAAATGGAGGTCGGCCAAACAAACTAATATTATGTTGGGCCAAATTTGACTGAGCATCAGTCACTATTAAATGCGGTCTACTTTTGGTAATAACGAACCACATCCATGGTGGTACCAAGCCTTATGGAGTCTATATGCCCTACTGTGGAATAAGGACAGGGGTTCCCTTGTTTAAAAGGGTTTTAACCACCACGGCCATTGCCCCATATCTACAGGATATGATTAAAGGGTTTGGTAGATGAAAGTCCCTGACTTTGGGACCTCCAGAATTCTCAAGAACCACTTTGTAATGACATATGAAATTCCTTACTGCAGCATCCACAGTAAAGCCCCTTCGCTGCCCGAGGGGGATGAACACTAAACACTCAGCCCCAAAAATGGTGTCACTTACATGATTCAGCTAAGTAACAACCCCACCTATGTATAACCTAATTTATATACCGTAAGAAATTTGGTTTGTTCTTACAGGCAGTCCCAAAAAAAAAAAAAAAAATTACTGATATACTCGAGTATAAGCCGACCCCCCTAATTTTGCCACAAAAAAAAAAAAAAAACTGGGAAAACTTAATGACTCGAATATAAGCCTAGGGTGGGAAATGAAGCAGCTACCGGTAAATGTCAAAAGTAAAAATAGATACCAATAAAAGTAAAATTAATTGAGACATCAATAGGTTAAGTGTTTTTGAATATCCATATTGAATCAGGAGCCCCATATAATGCTCCATAAAGTTTATGATGGCCCCATAAGATGCTCCATATTAAAATATGCCCCATATAATCCTGCATAAAAGGTTAATAATGGCCCCATAAGATGCTCCATAGACACATTTGCCCAATATAATGCTGCATAAATGCTGATTATGGCCCCATAAGATGCTCCATAAAGATATTTGCCCCATATAGTGCTGCAGAAACCTTGATTATGGCCCCATAAGATGCTCCATACAGACACTTCCCCCGTATACCGTAATGCTCCACAAACGTTAATTATGTCCCCATACAGACACTTGCCCTGTATAGTGCTGCACAAACGTTATGGCCCCATAGATGCTCCATACAAACACTTGCCCCATTTGCTGTTGCGGTGATAAAAAAATAAAAAATAAAATACTCACCTCTCAGTCGCTCAGGCCCCCAGAACTTTCAATATTCACCTGCTCCTCATTCCGGCACTGCTCCATCTTCAGCGTCTTCTGCACTGACGTTCAGGCAGAGGGCATGCACTAACCACGCCATCGCGCCCTCTGACCTGAGCGTCACTGCAGAAGACGCTGAAGACGGAGCGGCGCCGGAACGGGGAGCAGGTGAATATCGCGCAGCGCTCCCCTCCCCGTTATACTCACCAGCTGCTGGCGCGATGCAGTCCCTAGCTTACCCTATGCCGGCAGCTTCATCCTGTACTGAGCGGTCACCGTTACCGCTCATTACAGTAATGAATATGCGGCTCCACCTCCCATAGAGGTGGAGACGCATATTCATTACTGTAATGAGCGGTACCATGTGACCGCTCAGTAAAGGAAGAAGCTGGGGCGCCAGGGAGCCTGGGACCTGCAGGGACCGCGCCAGGAGTAGGTGAGTATAATTAGACAGTCCCCTCCCCTTGGTATGACTCTAGTATAAGCCGAGAGGGGGACCTGCCCAAAAAAATTGGCTGAAAATCTCGGCTTATACTCGAGTATATACGGTAAGCTACCATTGATCATTATTTTTTGTAACTTTTGGGAAAAAGTCAAAATTTTTGTGCAAATGTACTCCAGTGATTTTATGCACACCAGAATTTCTTCTTTTCCCAGTTTTTGCAAAATGTGTGATGGGTGAAAGACAAAAAGTTAATTTTTGACTTTGCGCATAATTTCTCAAAATGTGTACACCAGCTTTAAGATGCTGGCATGCAAAAAAAATACAAAGGGAAAAATATTAGCACAAGAGAAAAAGAATGACTTAATTAAAAAATAAATAAATAGACCACACATGATAAATGGGGGTCTATGTGCACTAAAGGTGAGTTTTCCCATTTCAATGAATAGGAAGAATATTTGAAGTTTTTTTTTATTCCCCCCAAATGTGGCTTTTGGAGAACAATCTGTTCCAAAATCCATATAAAAAAAAAAAAAAAAAAAATTTGTGAACAAACCCCAAGTTATCAAAAATGAAGAACTGCATATTCAGCTGCCTGGTCCAGCGGAGGATTCTGGATCCATAAGAGAATCACTGGCAATGCAATTTCCCCTACGTAGATGCAGGGGTAGCGTTGAATATTTCGTGGGAAGCATTGCACAACTAAATTGCTTCGGTTTACTACAATAGTTGATGACTTGTCAAACGAGAAAAAAAACGAAAAAACAAACAAAAAAAAAAACAGATGAATCATGGCAGCTGGGTCACAAAGTTTTTCGACTGCTAAAAGCAGGGGGGGGGGGGGGAAGCTTCAAAACCAGAGGACAAAACAGACAAAAAGCTAAGTTCTATGGCAGATGTAAGCAGTGGGGCTTCATTTTCCCGCAGCGTGACCCGCACAACATTTCTGTATGTTACCTACACACACACTAGCCGGGCCTGAGTCAGCATATGTGTGCGCTCCCATGTCTGAATCACTGCATTTGGTATGAATGAGTGTGCCGGAGCCTGTATCTGCCTGTCTGCCTTTTGTGTTTATGTGGCAGATACTTTCCGCACATGTGGGGAGGGGAGAAAAAAACTGTCTATGTGTCAGTGTGTGTAAAGGAGCCGAGTGGTGTGTAAGCGTGCGAGAGAGAGAGATGGTGACTTTGAGACAAGGCCCGAGTAGGATCGAGTATTTAGTGCCATACCTATACCAGCAGATCCCGTTACATAGGAAAGTGACAAATTAGGTTTGATGAATAGTCATCTTACCTGGTTATACACACACTAGCTATTGAACCCGTTCTACGCCCGGGTGGCGAGCATTTATATTGGTATATTGTCTCCATCCTGTCATGCGCTGCTCCATCCTGCGTCCCCATCCTGTCATGCGCTGCTCCCATCCTGTGATGCGCTGCTCCCAATCCTGCGTCCCCATCCTGTGATGCGCTGCTCCCATCCTGCGTCCCCATCCTTATGTGCTGCTCCATCCTGCGTCCCCATCCTTATGTGCTGCTCCATCCTGCGTCCCCATCCTTATGTGCTGCTCCATCCTGCGTCCCCATCCTTATGTGCTGCTCCATCCTGCGTCCCCATCCTTATGTGCTGCTCCATCCTGCGTCCCCATCCTTATGTGCTGCTCCATCCTGCGTCCCCATCCTTATGTGCTGCTCCATCCTGCGTCCCCATCCTTATGTGCTGCTCCATCCTGCGTCCCCATCCTTATGTGCTGCTCCATCCTGCGTCCCCATCCTTATGTGCTGCTCCATCCTGCGTCCCCATCCTTATGTGCTGCTCCATCCTGCTTCCCCATCCTTATGTGCTGCTCCATCCTGCTTCCCCATCCTTATGTGCTGCTCCATCCTGCGTCCCCATCCTTATGTGCTGCTCCATCCTGCGTCCCCATCCTTATGTGCTGCTCCATCCCGCGTCCCCATCCTTATGTGCTGCTCCATCCCGCGTCCCCATCCTTATGTGCTGCTCCATCCTGCGTCCCCATCCTTATGTGCTGCTCCATCCTGCGTCCCCATCCTTATGTGCTGCTCCATCCTGCGTCCCCATCCTTATGTGCTGCTCCATCCTGCGTCCCCATCCTTATGTGCTGCTCCATCCTGCGTCCCTATACTGTTATGTGCTGCTCCATCCTGCGTCCCCATACTGCCTCTGACCCGGTCGGCGCCGAGTGCTGGGGGGCCTGAGCAGGCGGGGACACCGGCGCGCTGTGGGGGTCAGGTGCCGGTATCGCCGCCAGCTCAGGCCCCCCCAGCACTTACTATACTCACCTGTCCGGCGTTCCATCGCTGAGCGCCGCCATCTTCCCGGTCTCCTGGCTGTGACTGTTCAGTCAGAGGGCGGCGCCGGCGCGCATTAAGCGCGTCATCGCGCCCTCTGAACTGAAGGTTACAGGCCGAAGACCGGGAAGATGGCGGTGCTCAGCGATGGAACGGGGACAGGTGAATATAGGCAGATACTCACCCTCCTGGCGGTCCCTGCTTCTGCGGTGGAGATCGCGGTGTGCGTTCAGTGTGAACGCACACCGCGATCTCCCGGGAGCGCCGCTCTGTGAGGCCCAGACTGCCCGGCGCTTGCGCAGTCTATAGAGGCTTCGGACAGAGTGACGCTCCCAGCGTTATATTATAGATACACAAAACAGTGGAATCCTACCCTGATCTCTCTGCAAGGTCCATCAACGATGTCCTGACCCCGGCTGTGGATCTTCTTACCCTAACAACATACTCAGATTTGCCCATGGAGCTGTCAAGTTCGGGTCAGAAGACTCTCGCCCGGTCCAGGTAGCGCAGTCTGAATTCAGACCATGATTATCAGATGCGTGAAAAGAGTCCAAGAATGGTGATCGCCCCGCTGAGAAGGCACATTGTTCTAGTGGGAAGAGTGCGCCAAGTTGGTCTTCCAAAACCACAAAAAAAAGGATTGAATGCATCGAAATCCAACATTTCTGATAGTTTCCCCAAAACTAACATTGGGCAAGTTAAAAAATTAGTAGGAAATACCAATATTTATGGGCAGCCTTTAAGAAAAAGAAGGCGAAATTGATTTATAGCGGGAAAATCTTTTGAGAAATTCAACAACCGAAATAAAAAAAGCCGAAGGCTCCAGTAACAAATTTCTTGTGAAATTGGCTCAAAGTTATTAACCGGGTTACACAAATTTGGCAGCAAATTGAAGAGGGGAAAAAAAAAGCAACACACGATGATATTACAAATTTGCGCACAACAGTAGGTTCTTGGTGGTCAAGGGTACTATGAAATATTTAGAATATCACAAGTTCAATGCCGTCCCTAAAATAAGTTATCAAAATCTCTGTCCAGTGCTGAAGGGTCATCAATAGTTTGCAAATCAGTGAAGAACCAAAGAACAGAACAACAAATGATATCCGTTACGTGTTACGGAACCACTCAGCACCCAGAATATGTTGTGCAGTTATATGTATGTATAATAGGTTCCATGTGAGATGCAGGTCCCTAATGCATCAGCCCACAGGCTGCGCCCCTGGGCAGAGGGGACATGATATTCCCCTTTTGTCCGCCCCCCACCTTTGTAATTCCCCACAGTAAATATCGTCAGGCTCCGGCCACCTGCGGCTATTGTAATGTATGTCTGGCCTGCCGCTTTTCTATTGGCCTGCCCTCTGTATCTGTGTGATATATATTCTGTGAGTAAAGTGTTGTCAGACTGGAAATACGTGGAGAAGCAGTGATCTTTTAAATGCGCCCATGTAACCAAGCAATTCCAGCCAGCGTCCTTCATTCAGACTCCAGCCAAAGCAGAGTGGACCTCCTGAAACACGCGGTGGTACTGAAATAGGTACCCCAGCTTGGTAGACCCCGTTACAATATCAATGCTGACTCCACGGCTCTGAGAAACCATCTCACCGCTTAGAAATTAAACTTGTCCAGTTCAGTAAATAAAGTCAAGAGGTCACGTGAATAAAGGGAACTCAGGAAAAGATAGCCTTAGACTCCAGAAGGATGCTGGGAACACATCCGGCACTCCATGTATTCTCTTCGGTGGTACACGAGATGACCCTTGCGGAGAATAAAGCTCATAAACATTCTATTTTAAGAGGTTTAAGCCTCAAGAGGCAGATCGATGAGAACATTTTGCCATATACCATCTCACAAGTCCCATTTCACACAAACAAATTTTTGAGGCACCCAATACTCTACTTGTTTTATAAGAAGATATAGTGCAGGTGGAGGATACTTGCCGTATGGCAGACAACTGTAGATTGACGTCAGCAGCGCTGCTCACCCGCAACGCAGAAGGGAACAGAGTCCCTTGAAGGGTGCTAAAATATCTGTTGGCTAGAGGCTCTTTCTTTCGACTACCTCATACACATGAAGGCTCGGTTGAACGATCATTGGATTTCAAAAGGGATAGGGGAGCAACCGACTGACACATCTCTGGTGGCATCTTTCCTCTCCTAAAGATAAAAGGACCTGGAGCTGAAATTAAGCCTGCCCGGTTCTTCTGTTGCCCAACATCATCGACTGAAGTAAGGAGGGACCTCATACTACATGTCTGGGGTAACCAAAATTAACGGATTCAGCAGACTTTGCTCTATTGGAAGAGTTTAAAAGAAAATATAATTAAACATCTCAGATACAATCTTAAGGACCTTATTTCATAGAGGAGAAGGTACCCAAAAATAAGCAAATTACAGGAGGTCTCATTGCTGTAACTCACAATGACTGGCTGTGCTTTCTTTGGGAAACTCAGCAGCAAGTGTTCAATTTTCCCTATAGCGCCCCCAAAGGAGAAATTCACAAATTTGCATATGCTTCTAGATAATAAACTGGGTAATATGTTAAGTTAATGATGAGACGCTGCTTTTGTCTGTACATGGTGAATCAAGTGTATTGTGCCAACTACTATTCAGATAGAAGGATGCGAAAAAAATCCTGCAGGGGGGCCTACCAGGTGATTGCACTGTTCTCCTGTGGGCCAGTCCATGTCTGGCTCCATACATGGAGTCACTATGCAGCCATTCATTTTTATTCTAGCACTGTACATCACAAACATACAGATAAAAGCACTTAGGGACTTAGTCTTTCACATTACAATTATGTATTGCATGTAGAACAATGAGCAGTTCCCATCCCTTCTTACAACCAAGTCTTGGATTAATGAAGAAAATTGTACTTGGAGCCTCCTTAATACCTACAGCCGTACCATAATCTTTATCTTTCTTCACTTGCAGATTTTTTTCCACTATGTAGTAGCAGGGGTCAAGGATGCAGGACTTTGGGAAATTTGCCATTAATCTTCTTAACAGAAAGGATAACCCACTTCAACCTGACATTTCCTGAGAGAGAGCTCTCTCACCGGCAAACTTTCACTTGTGGCTCAAATTCTCACACAGCAGAACAGAAACGTGTCCGCTCCTTAACGGGTGAAAGGACGGTTAAAGGGGTTATGAACGAAAGTAAATCCTTAACGTACTCACATAGATCCTTAAGAAATCCCAAATGTCACCATTACCATGCTTATTCAGCTCAACCAAATCCACATGGAATCTTTTTAGAGAGAAGGAGAAAGATATCAGGCATTGTTCATCTCAGGCAAGGTTAAAAAATAATTTCCTCAGCTGGCAAAGATGTCCCATCATTTCCTAACTATTCCATAAGACAATTTCCTACATTTCAAACTTTTTTTTTTTATTTTAATTTTAATAGAGTACACAGTTGGATAGTTCGAACAGCTAAAGGGGAACTTGTCCCAATGTTTGTGACCACAATCCAGCCAAGTGGGTGCAAGCATATTGTGAAGATGAGGCAGGGGACAGTACCCCCGGCTTCACATTGCATGCGACCACTGTCAGAAGACACTTCTCCCAGGCTCAATCTGGCAGTATAGGAGTTAATTGGCAGTGGGTGCAAAGCCCTATGCAGATTAGGCACAGGAGAGTACCCTCAATTTCACTTTGCATGTTCTCACTGCCAGTGCACACTTCTCCCAACCTTATTTCAGTAATGTAATAATTCAGCAGTGGGCACACGCACGGTGTGCAAAGCAGCCAACGGCAGTACACCTGGCTCCACTGCAGATGCACCCACTGCCTATGGACTCATACTTTTGCCAAAATATGAAAAGGATAAGAGTACACAAACACAAAGTCCATGTACATTGCACAGAAGAAGAGTGCCCCTCATTTTGCTGTGCATGCACCGGCTCCTGATGGACTCACCGCCCAAAGTTAAATGGGTAATGTGTACAAATTAATATTGGAGCCCTGGACCCGTTGAAGCGATCACTCGCGAAACGGCCGTGGTCTACTTTCTCTCCCCCCTGCATGCCTCCTTGAACCTACACGATCACATGTTGCTTGAACACACCGAGATGTGTGTAATAAAGGACTGAACATTTGCTTTCAATTCGGTGAGCGCCACTGTTATTCTTTTTTTTTTTTTTTAAATAATATTGTAACAGACTTTTTTTTTTTCTTTTTTAACATGGACAAGGTGGACATCCTAAACTGGAGCTGCATCATGACTTGCTGGTGGTTTAGTGGCCTCAACCCTAGTGACCCATTACCTCTAGAATGGCGTTCCTTGCATATACAGTCAAGGATAACATGGCCATTAATAGTCACTGATACATTTGCCTGTGGCACTGAAATATCTACTTATCTTGAATCGTCTACAGTTCCAGTACAAGAGCAGACAGAAACCAGTATTAGGCTGGGTTCACATTGCGTTAAGTGCAGTCCGCTGACGGCATCCGTTACATAGCGGCACTAACGCTACGTAACGGATGCATTAGCGCACCCATTGACTGCCATTATGCAGCACATCGCTAACGCATGTCATAATCGGCATGCGTTAGTGATGTGCCGTCATTCTGTGATGGACCCTCGGACGCAGTCTGCAGCGTTTTCGGGTCCATCACCGCTAGCAAAGATCGCGCTAGCGCAGATGCTCTATCGCATAAACGCGATCTTTTTCGGCACTTGCGTTAACGCAGTCCGTTAGCTTATGCGCTGAACGGACTGCACTTAACGTAATGTGAACCTAGCCTTATAAACGTGGTCACCGCATGGGTCTCCTCGCTTTTCCTTAGAAGCAACGACAGAATCGGAGTCACACAAGAGACAATTTCGGTATAAAGAACTGTACAGGTTCCATAGTAAGGATCAGTACTACGTTGAGCAAGAACCAGTTCAAATCCCAACATTCTAGGGAAACCTCTCCTGTTTGAGTAGGGAAGCAAGACTTATGCAATGATGTTATCTGTTTGATGATGGACTTGTGTAGAGAAAAGCAGAACTGGCCAATTCCCCATAAAGTGCATGTGTTCCCTCTTCTCGGAAACAATTAGGCAGGAAACATCCAACATGTCGGATTTATTTTCCTCTGTTCACCCAGAAGTCAACAAGGGTCTGGTTTAGAATTGCAAGCATCCCACTTATTGGAGGAGCGAGCATCCTACATGACATGGACAGGTAAAACAATGTCAAAGGGCACCATGTAAAGATATATTATCCCCGTGAAGGTTGTGTGGGAAAGTGAACTCATGCTGTGGTGGCAGGCTCTACTTCTGATCCTGCAAAATAATTTCTTCATCTCTGCTAATATGGCTTTTTAATAATGCCCAAACCATGGAATACAGTCCACACTGGGCGGTTCCCGACAGCTGCTTCCCAGCTGGATTGATTGACTTCCTCTATGAAATAAGGGAACGAGCTGTCAATCACGGCGTGTTGGGTGACGAGAACCAGAGAGTGGACTTTTTCTCTCCTTTCCTATAGTGCCTCCACAGGGGAAATTAAGTATTGCACAGTACAAATTTCAATATAGATGAGCTGGACAAGAGACAATCTCCTCTCTACTATGGCTAGAGGGTCCCTTCTTCTACTTCACAAGTTCCTAACACATATTGGAAGGCTTTATGTACAAAATACTCAACTTAGTTTTGTTATTTTATAAAATTCACAAAGTGGGGAAGTATAATGAGGCAAAGGGGTACACGTAAGGTCAGACTGGCCAGCTGGAGGACAGGAGGATTCTCCGGTGGGCCCATGCACTAGCACCGTCTACAGCTGTGATGAAAAAGGTCAGCTGATCGGAACAGCGTTCTGTTTAGTATACTCCGCGAGCTGCAATAGAACAGAGATTCACCAGTGCGGGAGACGCTCCACCTGGTTGTTCCAGGCGTGGAAAAGCGGTGATTAGCGTCCAGCAAGACTGAAGAGTGTTCTGATTAGCACAAGAAGTGATCTGCAGCAGGGTACATGGGAAGTACTGATGTGCACACCGGAGATGGTAAGAGAAGTGGGCCCTACATGCAAAAAACCAACAACAAAAACTATGCGAGCAGTGGAAGGCAACAACACAAGATGAATGGAGGCATCTAAAGACCTTAGGAACGTGCCATCAAAGAACTAAACAGAAGACAGGACATTCTGGTGGTGTAAAATCCACGTGGCCACCAGGAGTTAAATCCATACATTAACAAAATAAATAAAACAAACACAAATACTCAGTGATACATAGTAACATATCTCAACACTTCCTTAATAAGCAGCTATTTCCCTGTAGATACCAGAGGCTCCCTGAGCACATTCACACCAGGGTGCGAGATCTTGGGAGAGTCTGTGAC
This sequence comes from Ranitomeya imitator, assembly GCF_032444005.1. Classification (NCBI taxonomy): domain Eukaryota; kingdom Metazoa; phylum Chordata; class Amphibia; order Anura; family Dendrobatidae; genus Ranitomeya; species Ranitomeya imitator. The sequence goes on from NC_091285.1 coordinate 646,201,537, forward strand.
GGAGCCGAAATGCCCAAGCGTCCAAAATCCCAAACCCACCAGAACCCCCCTTATAACATTGATTATATATATATATATATATAAGCTATGCCGTATATCACCCCAGGGTCACCAGCGTTACATAAAAGCAATCGTGTAAGTAGAGCGCCCTCTCTGGAGAGATGTGGGTAGAACATGTCTGTGTGGCAGCCGGACCAGATTTCCAGCACAACACATCAGGTCGTAACATCCAGCAAACACTAAATCAAAATGACCAAACTGGAAACAATAGCGCTACAGCCAGATGTGGCCGCCATCTCGGGACCGAACAGCGATATAAACACGTGCAGATGTGGCAGAACTTGGTCTGACGTTTGGCCCCACTTGTGGCCCCTGCTGTGTTTTACATAGGACTGCAGCCATTGATACTGCACTGTGTAACCCTAGAGGAGCACGTGCCCCTGGGGGCAAATAGGACTTGACCAAACTGAATATTTGCCCTGGGTGAAGGAAAGTCACACTAGGCCGACGGCTAAACCGCAAATTCAGCTCAGCTGCAACTAAACAGATCGTCCACGTTCAGGCTATTTTTTGCACCCATTAAGAAAAATAGGTGAAGAAAATAAGCAGTGGGAAAAAAAAAACAACTCATAGTGTGAACGTAGCCTAAGGATGCATCGGCGTACAAAATGACAGCAAAACCGCAGCACAAAATGCCAAGTGACCACAATGTGTGAATGCACCCTTAAAGGGACACCTTAGGCTACGTTCAGATTAGCGTTGTGCGCCGCTGCGTCGGCGACGCAACGCACGACGCACGAAAAAACGCGTGCAAACGCACGCAAAAACGCTGCGTTTTTCGACGCTTGTGCGTCGTTTTTTGACGAAAATCGGACGCAAGAAAAATGCAACTTGTTGCATTTTCTTGCGTCCGACGCTAGCGTCAAAAACGACGCACGTATCGGAAAACGCAACAAGAAAAACGCATGCGTCCCCCATGTTAAACATAGGGGCGCATGACGCGTGCGTCGCCGCTGCGTTTCCCAACGCAGCGTCGGGAAACGCTAATCTGAACGTAGCCTTAGATAGTGGCCAACAGCTATCCCCCCCAGACCCCTTTATACTGCTATCCCTTCCCCCCCCCCAGACCCCTTTATACAGCACCCTGTTCTGCCAAGTCGTCAGGATTTGGGCTCTGTACTTGAAGATGCTGCCCCGAACTATGAATAGATTCTACAAATAATGTGGAAATGTGCAAAAAAAAAAATCTGTGGAAATTACTTTGGCAGATGTTGGGTAACATATATTATATATATTTTATTTAAAAAAAAAAATCTGTGCCCATAAAACTGGTGCACTGAATACAGTGGGATTGGGATCTATAAAATATAGAAATATAACTATATATATAGATCTATCTATATCTATACATAACTTATGCTCACATACACCAAAACTTTTGTTCTGGCCATGGCTTTCATCATTGTGAAAGGTGACGAGTCCGAGGGTCCCATCACTGGATGGGCTGTCATTAGAGACACACACTTGTCACAGAGCCCACCATAAAGTTCTCTCCCTTCCCCCTCCTCTGCCTCCCTGTCCCCGCTCCCTGCGCCTCCTCCTCCCCCAGGTCGCCCCCTTCTCACCAGCCTTGCAGGGGTCCTTGTAGTCGAGGTCGTCCTCCGGCTCGTCCAGCTCGTAGTCCGGGAGCTCCTGCCCCTCTCCCCGCAGCGGCAGCAGCAGCCCCGGCAGCAGGAGCAGCAGCAGTGGAGCTCTGCCTGTCCTGGGCATCCCGGCAGCTCGGTCCCAGGGCTGTCTGTGAGGCTGCTGCTGCCTCTGCTCTGTGCAGCTCGGAGGAGGCGGGATTCCGGCGGGTCAGCCCCCAACCCAGCCCCGGGATAGCAGCATTGTGTCCCTGGGCAGGAGCCAGCCTATAGGGAGGGAGCAGAGCGGCCGGGACCCCTCACCTCGGCAGGTCCTGCACCCACAGCGTGAGGGGTCGTCAGGGGAGTGGGGGTATGTGTAGACAGCTGCTGCAGAGCATCGCACCTCTATGTGGAGGGCTGCTCACTGCACACAGGGACATACAGGGTGACAGTCTGCAGAGCATTGCTTCCCTACCTGTGCGTGTATCTGCAGAGCATCACTTCTCTACCTGTGCGTGTATCTGCAGAGCATCACTTCTCTACCTGTGCGTGTATCTGCAGAGCATCACTTCTCTACCTGTGCGTGTATCTGCAGAGCATCACTTCCCTACCTGTGCGTGTATCTGCAGAGCTTCACTTCTCTACCTGTGCGTGTATCTGCAGAGCATCACTTCTCTACCTGTGCGTGTATCTGCAGAGCATCACTTCTCTACCTGTGCGTGTATCTGCAGAGCATCACTTCTCTACCTGTGCGTGTATCTGCAGAGCTTCACTTCTCTACCTGTGCGTGTATCTGCAGAGCATCACTTCTCTACCTGTGCGTGTATCTGCAGAGCATCACTTCTCTACCTGTGCGTGTATCTGCAGAGCATCACTTCTCTACCTGTGCGTGTATCTGCAGAGCATCACTTCTCTACCTGTGCGTGTATCTGCAGAGCATTGCTTCTCTACCTGTGCATGTATCTGCAGAGCATTGCTTCTCTACCTGTGTGTGTATCTGCAAAGCATCACTTCCCTATCTGTGCATGTTTCTGCAGAGCATCACTTCCCTACCTGTGCATGTATCTGCAGAGCATCACTTCTCTACCTGTGCGTGTATCTGCAGATAATCACTTCCCTATCTGTGCATGTATCTGCAGAGCATCACTTCCCTACCTGTGCATGTATCTGCAGAGCATCACTTCTCTACCTGTGCGTGTATCTGCAGAGCAGCACTTCCCTACCTGTGCATGTACCTGCAGAGCATCACTTCTCTACCTGTGCGTGTATCTTCAGAGCATCACTTCCCTACCTGTGCGTGTATCTGCAGATCATCACTTCCCTACCTGTGCGTGTATCTGCAGAGCATCACTTCTCTACCTGTGCGTGTATCTGCAGAGCATCGCTTCTCTACCTGTGCATGTGTCTGCAGAGCATCACTTCTCTACCTGTGCATGTATCTGCAGAGCATCGCTTCTCTACCTGTGCATGTATCTGCAGAGCATCACTTCCCTACCTGTGCGTGTATCTGCAGAGCATCACTTCTCTACCTGTGCGTGTATCTGCAGAGCATCGCTTCTCTACCTGTGCATGTGTCTGCAGAGCATCACTTCTCTACCTGTGCGTGTATCTGCAGAGCATCGCTTCTCTACCTGTCCGTGTATCTGCAGAGCATCGCTTCTCTACCTGTCCGTGTATCTGCAGAGCATCGCTTCTCTACCTGTGCGTGTATCTGCAGAGCATCACTTCTCTACCTGTGCGTGTATCTGCAGAGCATTGCTTCTCTACCTGTGCATGTATCTGCAGAGCATCACTTCCCTACCTGTGCGTGTATCTGCAGAGCATCGCTTCTCCACCTGTGCGTGTATCTGCAGAGCATCGCTTCTCTACCTGTGCATGTATCTGCAGACCATCACTTCTCTACCTGTGCGTGTATCTGCAGAGCATTGCTTCTCTACCTGTGCATGTATCTGCAGAGCATCACTTCTCTACCTGTGCGTGTATCTGTAGAGCATCGCTTCTCTACCTGTGCATGTGTCTGCAGATCATCACTTTCCTACCTGTGCATGTATCTGCAGATCATCACTTCCCTACCTGTGCATGTATCTGCAGAGCACCATTTCCTTACCTGTGTGTGTATCTGCAGAGCACCATTTCCTTACCTGTGCGTGTATCTGCAGAGTATCACTTCCCTACCTGTGCGTGTATCTGCAGAGCATCACTTCCCTACCTGTGCATGTATCTGCAGATCATCACTTCCCTACCTGCGCATGTATCTGCAGAGCACCATTTCCTTACCTGTGCGTGTATCTGCAGAGCAGCACTTCCCTACCTGTGCATGTATCTGCAGATAATCACTTCCCTATCTGTGCATGTATCTGCAGATCATCACTTTCCTACCTGTGCATGTATCTGCAGATCATCACTTCTCTACCTGTGCGTGTATCTGCAGAGCACCATTTCCTTACCTGTGCGTGTATCTGCAGAGCATCACTTCCCTACCTGTGCATGTATCTGCAGAGCATCACTTCCCTACCTGTGCGTGTATCTGCAGAGCATCACTTCCCTACCTGTTCATGTACTGTATCTGCAGAGCATCACTTCCCTACCTGTGCATGTATCTACAGAGCACCATTTCCTTACCTGTGCGTGTATCTGCAGAGCATCACTTAACTACCTGTGCATGTATCTGCAGAGCATCACTTCCCTACCTGGGCGTGTATCTGCAGAGCATCACTTCCCTACCTGTGCGTGTATCTGCAGAGCATCACTTCCCTACCTGTTCATGTACTGTATCTGCAGAGCATCACTTCCCTACCTGTGCATGTATCTACAGAGCACAATTTCCTTACCTGTGCGTGTATCTGCAGAGCATCACTTAACTACCTGTGCATGTATCTTCAGAGCATCACTTCCCTACCTGGGCGTGTATCTACAGAGCATCACTTCCCTACCTGTGCATGTATCTGCAGAGCAGCACTTCCCTACCTGTGCATGTATCTGCAGAGCACCATTTCCCTACCTGTGCATGTATCTGCAGAGCATCACTTCCCTACCTGTGCGTATATCTGCAGAGCATCACTTCCCTACCTGTGCGTGTATCTGCAGAGCATCACTTCCCTACCTGTGCATGTATCTGCAGAGCATCACTTCCCTACCTGTGCATGTATCTGTAGAGCATCACTTCCCTACCTGTGCGTGTATCTGCAGAGCATCACTTCCCTACCTGTGCATGTATCTGTAGAGCAGCACTTCCCTACCTGGGTGTGTATCTGCAGAGCATCACTTCCCTACCTGTGCGTGTATCTGCAGAGCAGCACTTCCCTACCTGTGCATGTATCTGTAGAGCATCACTTCCCTACCTGTGCATGTATTGCAGAGCATCACTTCCATAAATGTGCATGTATCTGCAGAGCATCGCTTCTCCACCTGTGCATGTATCTGCAGAGCATCACTTCCCTACCTGTGCGTGTATCTGCAGAGCAGCACTTCCCTACCTGTGCATGTATCTGCAGAGCATCACTTCCCTACCTGTGCATGTATCTGCAGAGCATCACTTCCCTACCTGTGCATGTATCTGCAGAGCATCACTTCCCTACCTGTGCATGTATCTGCAGAGCATCACTTCCCTACCTGTGCATGTATCTGCAGAGCATCACTTCCCTACCTGTGCATGTATCTGCAGAGCATCACTTCCCTACCTGTGCATGTATCTGCAGAGCATCACTTCCCTACCTGTGCATGTATTGCAGAGCATCACTTCCCTAAATGTGTATATATTGCAGAGCATCACTTCCCTAAATGTGCATGTATTGCAGAGCATCACTTCCCTAAATGTGCATGTATTGCAGAGCATCACTTCCCTAAATGTGCATGTATTGCAGAGCATCACTTCCCTAAATGTGCACGTATTGCAGAGCATCACTTCCCTAAATGTGCATGTATTATAAATAATAATAATCTTTATTTTTATATAGCGCTAACATATTCCGCAGCGCTTTACAGTTTTGCACCCATTATCATCACTGTCCCCGATGGGGCTCACAATCTAGATTCCCTATCAGTATGTCTTTGGAATGTGGGAGGAAACCGGAGTACCCGGAGGAAACCCACGCAAACACGGAGAGAACATACAAACTCTTTGCAGATGGTGTCCTGGGTGGGATTCGAACCCAGGACCCCAGCGCTGCAAGGCTGCTGTGCTATCCACTGAGCCACCGTGCCGCCCTCCACTGAGCCACCGAGCCACCGTGCCGCAGAGCATCACTTCCCTACCTGTGCATGTATTGCAGAGCATCACTTCCCTAAATGTGCATGTATCTACAGAGCATCACTTTTCTCAATTTGTATAGGTATCCAGCAGAGCATCTCTCGTCTACTTGTATAGGTAACTGTATAGTATCACCTTTCTACCTGTGCAAGTATCTGCAGAACATCGCCTCTCTACCTGTGTAGTTATCTGCAGACTATCTTTTCTCTACATGTATAGTTGCAGTCATGGTCTAGTGTTGGCACCCTTAGGGTATGTTCACACGTTCAGGATTTCCATCCTTTTTTTTTCAGGACAGTTTTTTTTAAAAAACTGCAGCTCTTGGCAGAAAACGCAGGTCCTTTTTTTGGTCCTTTTTTTGTCCTTTTTTGATGCGTTTTTTGATGCGTTTTTTGATGCGTTTTTTTATCCTTTTTTTATGCAGTTTTCTATGCAGAGACTGTGTGTTTCCTAGGAAGCTTTTTAGGGCTAAAATGGCTGAAAATACCCTAACCCTACCCCTAACCCTACCCCTAACCCTACCCCTAACCCTAACCCTACCCCTAACCCTACCCCTAACCCTACCCCTACCCCTATTCTAACCTTAGTGAAAAAAAAAAAAAAAAAATTCTTAATTTTTTTATTGTCCCTACCAATGGGGGTGACAAAGTGGGGGGGGTGTCATTTACTATTTTTTTATTTTGATCACTGAGATAGGTTATATCTCAATGATCAAAATGCACTTTGGAGCGAATCTGCCGGCCGGCAGATTCGGCGGGCGCACTGCGCATGCGCCCGCCATTTTGCAAGATGGCGGCGCCCAGGGAGAAGACGGCCGGACGGACACCGGGACGCCGGGTAAGTATAAGGGGGGGAGATTAGGGCACGGGGGGGGCATCGGAGCACTGGGGGGGGCATCGGAGCACGGGGGGGGGGCATCGGAGCACGGGGGGGCGGGATCGGAGCACGGGGGGGCAGCCACACTCCGCCCACGCACTTCCGCCCGCTCCCCCGCACTTCCTGCTGCAGCGGTTCTGCACATCAAATCGCAGTAAAACCCGCAGATATATTTTTGATCTGCGGGTTTTACTGCGATTTTGACCTCACAATGGAGGTCTATGGGTGCAGAACCGCTGCGGTTCAGGAAAAAGAAGTGACATGCTCCTTCTTTTTTGCCGCAGCTATTCTGCGCGGCTTTTTAAACGAAATTACGGACCATGTGCACAGCAGTGACTGTTTTCCATAGGGTTACATTGTTATGTACCCTGCATGGAAAACAGCTGCGGAACCGCAGCGGCAATACCGCTGCGGTTCCGCAGTAAAAAACGCACTGTGTGAACATGGCCTTAAAATTGTTCCAGAAAATAAGTATTTCACCCAGAAAATTATTGCAGTGTTTTGTTATACACGTTCATTTCCATTGTGTCTACTGGAACAACAAAAAAAGGCAAGCTGGACGTAATCTTACACAAAACTCCAAAATGGGCCAGACAAAATTGTTGACACCTTTCCCCAATTGTGGGTAAACAACTTTGCTTGAAGCATGTGATGTTCGTTCAAACTCACCTGTGGCAAGTAACAGGTGTGGGCAATATGAAAATTACACCTGAAACCAGATAAGGAGGGGAGAGGTGGAATCTGTCTTTGCATTGTGTGTCTGTGAGTGCGCCACACTAAGCATGGAGAACAGAAAGAGAACTGTTTGAGGATTTGAGAACCAAAATTGTAAATACAATATTAACACTCTCACGGTAACAATTCGTCTCCAGAGATCTTGATGTTTCTATGTCCACGGTGCACAACGTCATCAAAAGGTGTACAACCCATGGCGCTGTGGCTAATCTCCCTGGATGTGGACGGCAGAGGAAAATAAATGAAAGGTTGCAAATATAGAATAGTCCGGATGGAGGATAAGAGCCCCAGTCACGTTCCAAAGTAATTCAAGCTGTCCTTCAGGATCCAAGTGCATCAGTGTCCGTGCAAACTATCTATCGGCATTTGAATGAAATGAAACGCTATGGCAGAAGACCACTGCTGACACAGAGACATAAAAAAGCTAGGCTGCAGTTTGAAAATATGTATGTGAGTACCCCAAAATCCTTCTGGGAAAGTGTCTTGTGGACAGATGAGATAAAGATAGTTTTTTGGTAAAGCACATCATTCTACTGTTTACCAAAAACGGAATGAGGTCTACAAAGAAAAGAACACAGTACCTACAGTCAAATATGGTGGAGGTTCAAAGATGTTTTGGGGTTGTTTTGCTGCCTCTGGCACTGGGTGCCTTGACTGTGTGCAAGGCATCATGACTCATGAGATCTGAAGGTTACCAAAGGATTTTGGCAGTGCCCAGTGCCAAAAAGCTGTGTCTGCGTCCTAGGTCATGGGTCAATGACCCCAAACATACTTCAAGAAACACCCAGACATGGATGGAAACAAAGCGCTGGGGAGTTCTGAAGTGGCAGCAATGAGTCAGGATCTAAATCCCATTGATCACCTGTGGAGAGATCCTAAAATTGCTGTTGGGAGAAGTCACGTTCACATATGAGAGACCTGGAGCAGTTTGCAAAATAAAAAAATAGTCCAAAATTCCAGCTGAGAGGTGTAAGAAGCTTTATTGATGGAAATAGGAAATGACTGAAGTGCAGTTATTTATTCCAAAGAGGGTGCAGCAATTTTTAGGGGTTTGTGTGAAATTATGGCCAATTTGTTTTTGGTTTTTTTATGTTGTTCCAATATGCACAAAGGAGATAAACCTGTGTATAACAACATATGTAATTGCAATAATTTCCTTGAAGAAATACTTCATTTTCTGTAACAATTTCAAGGGGGCCAACACTTTTGGCCATGACTGTATAGCTGTATAGGTAGCTGCAGAGCATCACTTCTCATATTGGTCAGGTACACGCAGAGCATCACTTCTCATACTGAACAGGTACATGCAGAGCATCGCTTCTCATACTGGACAGGTACACGCAGAGCATCACTTCTCATACTGGACAGGTACACGCAGAGCATCACTTCTCATACTGAACAGGTACATGCAGAGCATCGCTTCTCATACTGGACAGGTACACGCAGAGCATCACCTCTCATACTGGTCAGGTACACGCAGAGCATCACTTCTCCTACTGGACAGGTACACGCAGAGCATCACTTCTCATACTGGTCAGGTACACGCAGAGCATCACTTCTCCTACTGGACAGGTACACGCAGAGCATCACTTCTCATACTGGACAGGTACACACAGAGCATCACTTCTCATACTGGTCAGGTACACGCAGAGCATCGCTTCTCATACTGGACAGGTACACGCAGAGCATCGCTTCTCATACTGGACAGGTACACGCAGAGCATCACTTCTCATACTGGACAGGTACACGCAGAGCATCACTTCTCATACTGGACAGGTACACGCAGAACATCACTTCTCATACGGGTCAGGTACACGCAGAGCATCACTTCTCATACTGGTCAGGTGCACGCAGAGCATCACTTCTCATACTGGACAGGTACACGCAGAGCATCACTTCTCATACGGGTCAGGTACACGCAGAGCATCACTTCTCATACTGGTCAGGTGCACGCAGAGCATCACTTCTCATACTGGTTAGGTACACGCAGAGCATCACTTCTCATACTGGACAGGAACACGCAGAGCATCACTTCTCATACTGGATATGTACACGCAGAGCATCACTTCTCATACTGGACAGGTACACGCAGAGCATCACTTCTCATACTGGACAGGTTTACGCAGAGCATCACTTCTCATACTGAACAAGTACACGCAGAGCATCACTTCTCATACTGGTCAGGTACACACAGAGCATCACTTCTCATACTGGACAGGTACACGCAGAGCATCACTTCTCATACTGGACAGGTATACGCAGAGCATCACTTCTCATACTGGACAGGTACACGCAGAGCATCACTTCTCATACTGAACAGGTACATGCAGAGCATCGCTTCTCATACTGGACAGGTACACGCAGAGCATCACTTCTCATACTGGACAGGTACACGCAGAGCATCACTTCTCATACTGAACAGGTACATGCAGAGCATCGCTTCTCATACTGGACAGGTACACGCAGAGCATCACCTCTCATACTGGTCAGGTACACGCAGAGCATCACTTCTCCTACTGGACAGGTACACGCAGAGCATCACTTCTCATACTGGTCAGGTACACGCAGAGCATCACTTCTCCTACTGGACAGGTACACGCAGAGCATCACTTCTCATACTGGACAGGTACACACAGAGCATCACTTCTCATACTGGTCAGGTACACGCAGAGCATCGCTTCTCATACTGGACAGGTACACGCAGAGCATCGCTTCTCATACTGGACAGGTACACGCAGAGCATCACTTCTCATACTGGACAGGTACACGCAGAGCATCACTTCTCATACTGGACAGGTACACGCAGAACATCACTTCTCATACGGGTCAGGTACACGCAGAGCATCACTTCTCATACTGGTCAGGTGCACGCAGAGCATCACTTCTCATACTGGACAGGTACACGCAGAGCATCACTTCTCATACGGGTCAGGTACACGCAGAGCATCACTTCTCATACTGGTCAGGTGCACGCAGAGCATCACTTCTCATACTGGTTAGGTACACGCAGAGCATCACTTCTCATACTGGACAGGAACACGCAGAGCATCACTTCTCATACTGGATATGTACACGCAGAGCATCACTTCTCATACTGGACAGGTACACGCAGAGCATCACTTCTCATACTGGACAGGTTTACGCAGAGCATCACTTCTCATACTGAACAAGTACACGCAGAGCATCACTTCTCATACTGGTCAGGTACACACAGAGCATCACTTCTCATACTGGACAGGTACACGCAGAGCATCACTTCTCATACTGGACAGGTATACGCAGAGCATCACTTCTCATACTGGACAGGTACACGCAGAGCATCACTTCTCATACTGGACAGGTACACGCAGAGCATCACTTCTCATACTGGTCAGGTACACGCAGAGCATCACTTCTCATACTTGACAGGAACACGCAGAGCATCACTTCTCATACTGGTCAGGTACACGTAGAGCATCGCTTCTCATACTGGACAGGTACACGCAGAGCATCACTTCTCAGCATCACTTCTCATACTGGTCAGGTACACGCAGAGCATCACTTCTCATACTGGTCAGGTACGCACAGAGCATCGCTTCTCATACTGGGCAGGTACACGCAGAGCATCGTTTCTCATACCAGACAGGTACATGCAGAGCATCGTTTCTTATACTGGACAGGAACATGTAGAGCATCAATTCTCATACTGGACAGGTACACGCAGAGCATCGCTTCTCATACTGGTCAGGTACACGCAGAGCATCGCTTCTCATACGGAACAGGTACACGCAGAGCATCGCTTCTCATACTGGACAGGAACATGTAGAGCATCAATTCTCATACTGGACAGGTACACGCAGAGCATCGCTTCTTATACTGGACAGGAACATGTAGAGCATCAATTCTCATACTGGACAGGTACACGCAGAGCATCGCTTCTTATACTGGACAGGAACATGTAGAGCATCAATTCTCATACTGGACAGGTACACGCAGAGCATCGCTTCTCATACTGGACAGGAACATGTAGAGCATCAATTCTCATACTGAACAGGTACATGCAGAGCATCGCTTCTCATACTGGTCAAGTACACGCAGAGCATCGCTTCTCATACCAGACAGGTTCACACAGAGCATTGCTTCTCATACGGAACAGGTACACGCAGAGCATCACTTCTCATACGGGACAGGAACATGCAGAGCATCAATTCTCATACTGGACAGGTACTCGCAGAGCATCACTTCTCATACTGGACAGGTACACGCAGAGCATCACTTCTCATACTGGACAGGTACACGCAGAGCATCACTTCTCATACTGGACAAGTACATGCAGAGCATCAACTCTCATACTGGACAAGTACATGTAGAGCATCACTTCTCATACTGGTCAGGTACACGCAGAGCATCACTTCTCATACTGGTCAGGTACACGCAGAGCATCGCTTCTCATACCAGACCGGTTCACGCAGAGCATCGCTTCTCATACCAGACAGGTTCACGCAGAGCATTGCTTCTCATACGGAACAGGTACACACAGAGCATTGCTTCTCATACTGGTCAGGTACACGCAGAGCATCGCTTCTCATACTGGACAGGAACATGTAGAGCATCAATTCTCATACTGGTCAGGTACACGCAGAGCATCGCTTCTCATACCAGACAGGTTCACGCAGAGCATTGCTTCTCATACGGAACAGGTACACACAGAGCATCGCTTCTCATTCTGGTCAAGTACACGCAGAGCATCGCTTCTCATACCAGACAGGTTCACGCAGAGCATCGCTTCTCATACGGAACAGGTACACGCAGAGCATCACTTCTCATACTGGTCAGGTACACGCAGAGCATCACTTCTCATACGGGACAGGAACATGCAGAGCATCACTTCGCATACTGGACAGGTACTCGCAGAGCATCACTTCTCATACTGGACAGGTACACGCAGAGCATCACTTCTCATACTGGACAGGTACACGCAGAGCATCACTTCTCATACGGGACAGGAACATACAGAGCATCAATTCTCATACTGGACAGGTACTCGCAGAGCATCACTTCTCATACTGGACAGGTACACGCAGAGCATCACTTCTCATACTGGACAGGTACACGCAGAGCATCACTTCTCATACTGGACAGGTACACGCAGAGCATCACTTCTCATACTGGACAGGTACACGTAGAGCATCACTTCTCATACCGGACAGGTACACGCAGAGCATCACTTCTCATACTGGACAGGTACACGCAGAGCATCACTTCTCATACTGGACAGGTACTCGCAGAGCATCACTTCTCATACTGGACAGGTACACGCAGAGCATCACTTCTCATACTGGACAGGTACACGCAGAGCATCACTTCTCATACTGGACAGGTACACGCAGAGCATCACTTCTCATACTGGACAGGTACACGTAGAGCATCACTTCTCATACCGGACAGGTACACGCAGAGCATCACTTCTCATACTGGACAGGTACACGCAGAGCATCACTTCTCATACTGGACAGGTACACGTAGAGCATCACTTCTCATACTGGACAGGTACACGTAGAGCATCACTTCTCATACCGGACAGGTACATGCAGAGCATCGCTTCTCATACTGGCATTATAGCTTATGACTGTTTTCACGCTTTTATTTTTGTAGATCATGAAAAGGTGATGACATGTCCGATTTGTGACGAGTCTGTGAAGTTGCATTTGAGGGGTTTCATGATCGGTTTATTCTAGCTAAAACAGATTTAGGGGTTAGTACCTAATATTCCTATTGGGTGAGGGGTATTTTGCGATGTGTGAAGAATAGAAGGTAATTGGTCATTCCAGCAGAGAGCTTTACGTGATGTAGCGGTCTGAGGTGGGCTTGGCCCTCTGTTACAGAAACATATCGTGCCCCAATGGGGTCTTCCAATTATGTCATCTAATTGGCGTCCAACAGCTGAGACCCGAAACAGTGGGACCTTCGTCCATTCTTTTTATTACGGTAGTCTATAAAGAAATCCTAATATTATTCCCAATATCCCTATATGACATCAGCGTACGATCACACACAGGGAAGAGTGCCTGCACGAGATATCGAGATGACCAACTCCGCAGCTTCGGGCCTATAAGGTGTCAGTGCCTGAGGAGGAGATTCTACACCTAAATCCCAGGTGTTTCCCAGAATCTCAGCTGTGCACAGAAATCCTGGACCGGGAATGTGAAGAGTGGGAACATACACACACTGGGCATGACTGGAACATAAACCCTTCAGAGCCTGTCCGGGCAAGCGGTTTGGCATTCTTTGCCCACACGTTGTTCAGAGCACAACACAAGGCCTGTAAATAGCTGCAGAAAGACTGTAGACATTGGGATCTGTGCTCACTTCATTAAGACATGGAAAGGCCCTCATGATGATTCATCTTCCACGAGGAGACGTGGGACTCCTCTTAATATGAAAATGAGGCCCATATCTACCAGGAGTTTGTGACTTCACTGCTGACTGAGTTTGGTTGAACAATAAAGGGAACCTATCAGTAGGATCAACCCTCCTAAGCCGCCTATATAGGCATGTAGGTCATAGGAAGCTGAATAAAATGATACCTTGATATCTGCGATCTAATGTCTTATTCCTGAGAAATCCACATTTTTCTCAATATGTAAATGAACTGTTAAGATCTATTGTCCAGACATAGATCTCCCCGAGAATCCTGATTTTCCCTGGAATAAGATATCGGATCACAAATATCAAGGTATCATCTTATTCATCTTCCTGTCACCTACATGCCTATATAGACGTCTTAGGAGGGTGGATCCTACCGACACATTTCCTTTAAAGGGATTGTCTTGTTTGAAAAACCCTAATATAGGAGTTTCTGCTCATAAAAGGTTACTAAACTTATTTTTAAGTGTAATAGGGTTTGTTACCCTGTTTTGCTGCTTTCATGGAGAAAGTAAATGTTAGGCCTTGTTCAGACGTTCGTTATATGCAGGTCTGTAAGGAATTAGTTCCGTCCGATACCGAGAACAGCCGGGTGTGCCGTGTGTCGCACCTCCACTGATCAGACATTGATGACCCATACTAAGGATAAGCCGTCAATGACAACCCCTTTAACACTCCCATACTCTCTGTTTCTTCAATGATTATTTCAGTTTAAATTTTTTTTAAATTTTTCTCATATTGCTGCAAAATTTTGACATCCCTGGCAGGTCTTATTACCCTTAACGGAAATCTGTCATCAGGCATCACCCCCACAAACTAATTATATGTGCTTGTGTCTCTTTCAAAGACCAATCCATCAATACCTTTACAAGAACAGTTCATTCCTCCTTTACTGAGAAATCAGCATTTGAATTGTTATGTAAATGGCTATGGTAAACTGCGAGCACAGTTGTTACAGAAGTGAGTATTTTGACCTTCTCACCATTTTGATGCAGATTTTCTAACTCTGAGCTGCATAAACGTGTATGCTTATTGTGTAACGTGGCACAGGGCAGTAGCCATGGGCGAGGTACTCATCTCTTGCACCTAGGCACTATTCATGAAGCTGGCAGTCCAGGCTTGACGTGTGGACATGTGCTATGGGGACGCTATGCCCTTGCACGACGCATGTTATCGACTACGTCGGCTTTCCAGGACCAGATGCTAAACAGTTCAATGAGGGAGACCCCCAGTCAAAAATAAACTTTTCACTGAACGATAACTTGCTGGGGGTTCTATTCGGCAGGTAGCCGGTGCACAAATTTTTGAACGTTCCCTTCCCCATACGGAGCACTTTTCACACAATTCCAATTCCTTCCTCTTTACTCGCGTGTTCTCCTCCTTCGCTGTTCCTCTCGTGTTTGGTGTCTATGAACATGTAATGCCTTGGAGAATCATAATGGCAGGTCAGTTTTACCATTTATTGAACATGGTAAGAAGCTGTGAAATTGCACTTTTTTTTGCGATTTCACCGCACTTGGAATTTTTTTACCGTTTTCCAGTATGCGATATGTTAAAACCAATGATGCCTTTCAAAAGTACAACTCGTGCCGCAAAAAAACAAGCCCTCACATTGCCATTTTGACAGAAAAATAAAAAAGTTATGGCTCTGGGAAGAAGGGGAGCAAAAAACAAAAACGGAACTACCTCTGGTCATGAAGGGTTTAAGGGAACTATGTTGCCAATATGACCGGTACCTAGCTACTCGCACTCCGAAACTCTCGACTGGGGCACTCTCTCGCTTCGTCTAACTTTCTCTGTCCCATCTTGGCCTGTTACCTCTCTTAAGCCGGGATCACACATGCGAGAAACACGTCCGTGTCTCGCGTGTGAAATCCAAGCTCTGGCGCCGGCACTGTGGAGCGGAGCGTGCGGCCGCATAGGAACACATGGAGCCGCACGCTCCACTCCCAAGTGCCGGCGCCAGAGCTTGGATTTCACATGCGAGACACGGACGTGTTTCTCACATGTGTGATCCCGGCCTAAGTTGTAAACTCGGGGCCATACTACCAGGCATTCTCTCCTGGGACCCGTCTCCGATTAACTACTCTTCCCTTCCGTCAGTTCTCCTTTCTTCTTTGCTTCAGTTTCACTAACCACCGTGTTGGTCTCCCCTCATTTCAGGACACCCAGGTCATACGGCACGGCTACTGTCTTCTAGACCTTAGGTCTACTTCAGACTCACACTGGGCCCCATCTGACGTTCTGACCAGAAACTGTCTCTGTCCCTTCATCTTAGCCCCTCACACTCGAGGCTAGATCCAATCATTAACTCTAACTCTTCCTACTGTCGGGCAGAACACAACATGACACCATTATCGCATGTCATAATTCAAATTACACAATGCAATGAATATAGGTGATAAATGTACTTTGGGGCTACGACTGTACAGCTCCCTTATCTCATTGTTAGAGATAGCATAAGCCAGGATGAGGGGCTGAACAGGGTAAATCACAGTGTGGAGAGGGGGGAAAGCATTCAGGTTATTAGGGAAGTCTGCTCACTAAGACTGTAGATAGGGGGAAAGTATGTAATAATTCGTGATCTGTAGATAATGAAATCACTCCATAGATTACACTGTGCTGGAACATGAGATCTGTTGAAGACAACAATATTCCGAACCCGCAGACCTCACATCCAGCCTGTAGTAAATTATATCAGAGTGCAATTTATTAAACTCAAGGTAACTTCTGACATATATCAAAATAATTTCTGTGTTCTTAGCTTTTTAACATGGCAACTCCCATTACAAACTCACGTAATCATGGATGATGATAATCGCTTCTTGTAAATGGACCTTTAATGATTACATTATGTAATGGGTGCGACCTGATCATGTGCATACGGTTCACACTTTTCAGGACTGGGACAAGACTGGACACGTGATGATTATTACAACTTGTAAATCCCCTGGGGGACAGTATATCTCACTCATACATTGCTTGGATTCAGACACCGATGCCTCAAGGACATGTATTATTAACCTCTTTTTATCCAGGGTTGTCTGTGAATCAGTGTTTAGCCCACTTTAGCTATTCATATGCGTAGTCTGACTTGTATAGAGGTAAAACTGTGTTCTCAAGTAGGAACTCTTTTTGATGTGTCCCACAATTTTATTTGCCTTGGCAGCAGCTGCCTGGCACTGATTGCTAACTTCATTTAAAATTCTACTTAAAAAAAACCCAAATCCTTTTCAATTTCCATTTTGTCTGATGTTAGACTGTGGAATGCGTATTGGTGAAATATTGCCACTGCTCTACCTAAGCGTCCAACATTTCCAAGTCCCCCTGTAATATAATATCCTCTGTGTCACTTACCCTAAACGGCTGAATTTCATCTGCAAATATGGAAAATTTGCTCTGTAAGAGCATGGTTTTGTCAGCTGTCAGCGCATGCCGGTTTATAGCTTAAAATCGAGAAACATTAGGTAGCTTGGCGCTAAAATTAAGAGAGCAGCTGGCAGTGGTGCCAGTATACAGGGCAAAAAGGGCGGCCAGTTACTGCGGAAGTGCAATAGTATTTCATGTGGTGTAACCCCTTATTTTTAATGCTCATCGATCATACTGTGACATAATCCTACAGCGTGTATGGCAGCATGTATCCGCATACCGCCCAACATTTACAGAACAGAAAGAGGGACAAACTATGCGCCGCGTCAAATATTGGCCACGAACCTAGCCACCCACCTAAACCCCACTCATTTACCATTTCTTTCCACCCTGGTAGGAGACAATGTCAGAGGGGGCATGGTAGCAGTAAAGGACATTCAATAGACGCCCAGGACTGCATGATGTAGACCCAAATCCGGGACTGTCCTGCAATATCTGGGCCGTCTGGATTTATTTATTGTATTCATTCATTCATAGCAGAAGTCTGCAAGAGTAAAATTGTTTGAAAAGTTAGAGGTGATTTTTTTTTATATACTTTCGATCGCAAAACTCAGTAAAAATATTTTAAAAATGCCATCACGTTCATTTTTTTTCACAAACACTGACTCCATAGGTTTTTTCTTGCAGCGACTGACTCCTTTGGCCCCTTTCACACATCAGTTTTTTTTTGCTATCAGTTGCAATCCGTCGAATTTTGAAAAAAAAAAAAAACGGATCCGGCGACTGATGCCGCCAGATCCGTTTTTTTGTCATAGACTTGTATTAGCGACGGATGGCTTCACGTTTCATCCGTCGTTTGCCGGATCCGTTGAAAATTGTCCGGCAGCCGCCATGTTTTTTGTCTCCGTCTCCATCCAAAAAATGGACAGCGACAGATCCGTCGTCGTCCATCATTTGCTAGAATGTAAGCCTAGGGGCGCCGAATCTGTCATGCTCCGATTTTTTTAGGATCCTTTATCCAGCTCTCCTGGTCGGATCCGTTGAAAAAAATGGATCCGTCGCATCAGTTTTTCACAATCTGTGACGGATCCGTTGATCCGTCGAGCCAACGGATTGTGACTGAGGGCAAAAAACTGATGTGTGAAAGGGGCCTTAGGCTAGGTTCACATTGCGTTAATGGGTTAACGCTAACGGACTGCGTTGCACGGCGAAAATGTCGCAATTAACGCCGTGCAATGGATCCGTTAGCGCACCCATTGACAGCAATGTGATTTTTTGCTGTAGCGCATCGCTAGCGCATGCCATTTTCGGCACGCGCTAGCGATGTGCCGTTCTTTTGTGACGGTCCGTCCCTCGCTAGCGCAGATTGGGGATCTGCGCTAGCGGGGACGCCGAACGCTTAACGGATTGCCCTAACGCAATGTGAACCTAGCCTTAGTGTGTGACCTTTTGTGGATGATTTTGGTGTCATTAGATTATTAGAAATTAATGGACGCTGGGCTGTGATTAGCTGCTATGGGCAGAAAAGACTTTCTTTACCCAGCTTCCAACGAGTGTGGTGGTGTCCATAGCATCCAATAATAACATATCTCTCATTTTACCTCAGCAGTATAAGAAATGAAAACTGCACTGTGATTGGTTGCTATGGGGAGCGAAGGCAGATTTTCTTTTATACAGAGTTCATTAGAGTGTGGTGGCGCGAACACCATGATTCCTATCAGTATTTAGTTGTGGTGCATTAAGCTTCTGTTTCTAACAACATGATAGAAATGGCTACAAGGGGGTGTCATATATTTGCCCGACAACTTTTGCTCCATTTGCAGTTGTTGTGTAGTGAAGAGACAACTAAAGAATGGACTTTGTTAGAAAAGTGTATTGTGCCTACTAGGTGGTCAGGACAAGTCGTGGGCTTCACATGTAGTGTGTTTGTGTAGAAGAACTACGATAGTGGTCTGAAGGGAAGAAAGAGAGCTTTCATATTGGCGTGCCTATGATCTGGAGGGAACCGCAAAATCATAGTGATGACTGCTACTTTTGTACATGCAACGTGCAGGGATTCAACCTTAAAAATAAGCAAATTCTATACCCGGACCTCCCGTCCCATCAGAACATGGACCTTCCTAAACATTCTGCAGAACTTTTAGGCTCTAGACTAAAGGAAAATAAACCTGCCAGCTCCTGATACCTGTTTTTCATGGTATAAAAGCAGAGAAAAGGAATTCCTTCCATACTTTTCTCATGACGTATGGGGTACACTTGACTCACCAGCGCCTCTGATACTATCCCCTTATTCCCAAATTCTTATCCATACCGCCCCCACCCTATAGTAACATCAGTTGTAACACCCAAAAATGACATTACACCTGTTTGGATTAAATGGCCACAGCAGCCTTTTATTAACCAACAATTACAAAATTAAATAAAAACCCAAACTAGGAAGAGGTGGTCCTTGAAGCCACAAATTAAGGATTTTCAATGTTCCTATTATAGATATTACTTTTGGCCTCCAGGCTTAGTCTGGCCTCCAGGCTTAGTCTTACCCCCAGCCGCAAAGCACCAACTCGGAGGCAGCTAATGACCAGCCCGGCCAAAACCAACCAATACCAATTCCCATAATTATCCATTCCACCGACTGATCGACCACATTTCCTCGTAAACTACTGCGGGGGAGTCCAGGACCAATAGAGATCCCCCCCCCTGCAATCCGCCATCGCCCATTCCACCAACTTCGAGGACCTCCCTCCCCCGCCACCAACATAAATGTTCTGACACCTCAAACATTTATGTCCCTCCAAACTCTGAGGCTGGTTTCAATGCCCTCTTGGATGGCCAAACACCACATGTCCGTCCCTACCGCATTTAAGTGAACCCCCGTCTGACCTCCAATATTCCCCTTTTCCCGATTCTAAATTAACGTGCCGTACAACCACAGCTCCATTTCGTGACATGAAGCGCGAAATTGCCCTGTTCACTTTGATTCTTGCCTTATTTATTCCTTCCACCGACCTTGCCCCACGCCACACTTTCCGAGGAACAATGTCAGACCACACCACCATCAACTTTGGGAACGACGCCCACAACTGCAGCATGTCAAATTTTATGTCCTTTATCAGCTCCCGGCATGGCCTTTTCCCCAAATCGTTCCCGCCCAAGTGAACCACCACCAAATCCGGGGCTCGATCTAAGCGTACGAATCGGTGAAATTCCGGCAAGAATTGACTCCAGACCATCCCGCGCTTCCCGATCCAACGCAACGTCGCAGAATCTCTCTGGAACCCCAGCTGACGCCCATCCGGCCGAACTTCTGCCCTTAGCACCGCCCAGAACACGAATGGCCTAAAATCCAGACCAAACGGGATGTACCGCCTGAAATGATTAACAAAAACCGTAAGTAAGAAAAACTTTCACGAAGCCTACGAAAACTAATCCACTAAATTCGGGCGGATGTAGGATCTGAATCTAATCGATTCCCATCGAACAATTCTCTTAACCATTTCTTCACCTAAACCTCCTCTTGCCGCCTCCGTCGCCGCACCAATCCTAAATGAGGGTCCACTGTAATACGTAGGCGAAACACCCCCAGCTGCCAAACACCGTTTGAACACCACGATAAACTGGAATCGCGATAAGAAAGACCCATCTTCGTGTATCAAAAAGGGGTTGGATAACGCACCACCGTGTCTAATGAAATTATTTGCGCACTACACTGGACACATGATGGATCCCGGAACCGCAAACAACGTTATTTTGCAACCCTTACCGCAGACATCGGTCTTAGAGGACCTCAGTAATATCTCGACTCTGTCGCCGAACACATTAATATCTTCCCTCCGTACCCCCCTTTCTTCAATTTGGAGGGGCTAACCAATTCCCCAAGGCGAAAAGCACCGAAAAAGGCTAAAGCGAATGCTACTCTGAAAAGGTCAATCTCCCATTGTGATACACAAACCGTCAACAACTGTGCGCCTAAAACCAACAACACCTCGTACGAAACCGGGCGTCATAAATCCTGAACTTTCCAACCCTTTCTCCATCCTTTTACCGCTTGACCCACCAAAAACGATTTTGTGACATCTTTTGAACCACGGGCCTTAAAACCAAAAGCTAACCCTGCTAGCAGCTTGTTCAACTTAGAAATAGACCAACCTTTTTCTTTTAGGTGACCGATCAACAAAAGCAATGTGGGTTCATCTTGTAAACGCTCCCCTAAACAACCTTTCCACTCCTCCCAAACGCCCCATGCATGATTGTATTGCTTCCAGGACCTATCGGATAAGGAGTTCACCAATAAACCCTCTAAAGCCCGCCAGGAAGATTCCACAAATCCGCCGGACACTCCATGCCTGTTGAGTCCGCTTGAGGCACCAGCTCTCGAAAACGGTCCTCCTGGAGATGAGAAAGAGCGACAACAACTGAGTTACACTCCATTGACCTGACTTCGGCCACAATCCACAAGTTATACGATAAACCCAAGAAAACCAGACGTTGCAAAATTTAAACCACTAACGGGGAATCCGCTGACAATGAATTCATCACCCTCGCCTCGCTTTCTGACCTGCATGGAAAATTTATCTTTTTGTTCATGATAACCTTGCCCCATAACGACAAGGCCACCAAAATGGGAAACAGGTACGTCAACACCCGATTCGCTGTCCAACCTTGCTCCTTCCAAAATTCTGGCCATTCCGCTAACAACCAAGCTCCCTGAAAAAACAATCCGAAACCGCGTCCGTCTACCACTGCGACAAAAAGACCCAAAGCATCCGCGTCTATCACCGGTTCAATCCAAATGGACTTACCATTGTAATCCTCCAAAAATCTCGCCCAAACTGCCAGATCATCCCGTAACTCTTTTCTCAATCTAATAAAATGAATGGGAGATTTTACACCTGCTGTTGACAGTGATAGCCTCCTGCAAATGCTCGGCCCATCGGCATGATCCGACAAGCGAAGTTCAACTTGCCCAACAACAACTGCACTTCACGTAATCTCAGTTTCTTCCCCCTGTGCGCCTTAAACACTTCATCTCGCAGCGCGCCAACTTTCTCCTCTGGTAATCTGCAAACCATTTCCATCGTGTCAATTTCAATACCTAAAAAACTTAAAACAGTAACTGGGCCCACTGTCTTATCTGCCGCTAAAGGGACCCCAAAACTCTTAGCAATCTTCTCCATTGAATGCAATAATATTGAACAGTCTGCAGTCTGAGCCGCCCCTATGAACAAGAAATCATCAAGATAGTGTATACATGCATTTAAACCTGACACGTCTTTTATCACCCATTCCAAAAAAGTGCTGAATGTTTCAAAATATGCACAAGATAGGGAGCACCCCATGGGAAGACAGCGGTCGACAAAATAACCTCCATTCCAATAACAACCCAACAAATGCATACTATCAGGATGGACAGGTAACAGTCTGAACGCTGCTTCGATATCCGTCTTTGCTAACTTGGCACCTTGTCCGCACACCCGCACCCAATGCATGGCTGTATCAAAAGAAGTATACACCACTGAGCACAATTGCGGATCAATGCCATTATTTACAGATGACTCCCTGGGAAATGACAGATGATGTATCATCCTAAATTTATTGGGTTCCTTCTAAGGGACTATACCTAATGGCGATACCCTTAAGTTCCGCAAAGGAGGACAAGTAAACGGACCTGCCATCCTACCCAAACTGACTTCCTTCTCTAACTTTGCCGACACAACCTCAGGAAATTGCTGCGCCGACTTTAAATTTTTCTTAGACAAATTTACTTCCGTATCAACTGACGGGATTCTAAAACCATCCCTGAAACCTTTTTCCAACAACCTAGCTACCATCCTATCTGGGTACCTATTTAGGTAGTGTACCATCTCTCCCAGCCGAATTGGCGTCACCCCTTTTTTCAGATCCCTCCGCTCCTCTCTGTCTGTTTCCCCTGAAACATTTAGATGATCCGTGTGCTCCTCCACAGATTGTACACTCATGCTTAAATTTGCATTTTGCGCCAAATCTACACACCCCCTCGTTGAATGCGAAGCACAAACCCTTCTGTATGGCTGTTGGATGTCCTGACTGACTATAGCCCCCTGCGCTCCCGGGAAAGGACTGAGTGCTAGGCGCCGCTCTGGCTGGGACCATCACCCGCATCCACAGAGCGATATCCTTATGATCCCACCGAATGTTAGGCCTAACTGCCTTCCTCTGATGAAATTGCTCATCATATCTCAACCACCCCTGACCCCCGTAAACGCGGTAAGCCTCCCCTATAGCGTCCATATAACAGAATAATCCCGAACAATTTTCGGGAGCCTTTTCGCCTATAACACTGGCCAAAATGGCAAATGCCTGCAGCCAATTTGTAAAAGTTCTCGGAATCAATCTATACCTCCTCCTTTCCTCGTCCTCTTTCTTAGAGTCATCTCTTCTCACTCTATCTAAATTAAACCGTTCTAGGGGCAATAAAGAAAAAATTTCCACATACTCCCCTTTCCATATTTTTTCCCAAGTCTCGTTTTTAAGATGAGCTCCTAAAGGGCCCTCAAAACACACGTATACCTCTCCACGTGCTGTATCGTCTAACCTCACTGTATCCTCCTTCTCCTTTTCCGTGTCTCCTACCTGACTGGCCACTGATACTGTAGCTGAAGAAACGGCCGCACCGGCCCCTCCGCTCTCGTTCCTTAAATTCTTTGCTGATGGATCCCTAGCCTGCACATTAGATACCTCACCAAACATGCCCCCTTGCCCAGAGCTCCTACCTGTACACCCCAGCCATGCAGTAGATGGTGGAGCAACAGTCTGCCCACCCCCCCACAGAAGAGCTAAATCTCTTAAACTGTGCATAAGCATATTTAATCCCCCGCTAACCCCCCCTGGGACCACCTCGTGACTACCCCTACCAGACGAGGTTAACAAAGGGGGATAAGGTAAAAAAGAGATGTTCTCACCAAGCTGCCCGAGAGCTGTGGACCCAGCAGCCGACGGTCCGGTAGCCTGATGCTGCCTCTCCTCCTCCGTCCTCCTGTCATGGTCTGGTGCACCGTGGTCCGTGCGGGAGTTGCTCTGCGATGCTTCCCTTGGCGTTACCGGAAGATCCGTGGAAGTCTGTGCTGGGGACTGGGAGCCCACGTTATACGGGGACTGTCGCCGCTGGTGGTCCCTGCGTGCAGGAGTGAGGGATGGGGCCTGCGCAGCGCCGATCACCGGCCCAAGGACTCGCACCACGCTCGACCCCCTGCTGCTCTGCGCTGTGCTTGGTAAGGCGGCGCTGCTAGGGCCAGCTGTTAGCCGCCCGCATTGCGCCCCCCCACTGAGGCGCCTGTGGATCAGGCCCCCGTATATGGTCTCGCCTGCCTGTCACATGCTGAGCCGGCTCACCTGCCCCGGTGGCTCCGGCCGTTCCTGCTCCCGACACCCTGCGTGGTCCAGATGTTGAGGAGGAGGCCGCCGCCTCCTCCTGTTGCAGGCCCCGCCGCGTGACTGGATTCCTCCCAGCTCGCCCTCGGGACCCAGCAATCCCGCGGCGCGCGCCACCAGCTGGAGGGTCCCCGGAGGGGCTCCTAATTCGGCGTCGGGCCCAGGGGGGACATCAGGGCTTAAGCGTGCCGGCGGCCGGGACCGCCGCAGCCGGCGCCCTCCGGTGGGGACCTGGGGAGATCCGCTCGCCACCCCCTGGAGAAGGCTGCTTACATTTTGCTGCAGCCACGCAGTCCCCTGCATGCTGGCTGCGTCTCGGAGGCTCTGCAGGAGCGCTTCCACCTCCATGCTGTCGGCAGACCGGAGCTTCGCTTGCTGGCAGACCGCAGGTAATTAAGTGCTCCAGCCGAATGCTGACTTGTCCTTTGGCAGTTTTCCAATAACTGCCCTGCAGTCTCTCAGCCCAAAGCTCCCTCACTCCGCCCTTCTGGGTTCCTCCCCCTCACCAATTCAAAAAACTCCCCACAGCCCACTTAACCCTGCAATGCCCATTAACCCCCTGTGGCCCTGATTTTGCATGTGACCCCGTCATGGCGGCCTCCCCTGATGGCCCGAGGGGCCAGTACGGCCTTTCTAGACAGTGCTATAGTGTATTGCAGTGATGTTCCTGGGCTGATGGAAAAATTTAACATTGAGTACAATGTCAGTGAGTGGAGCCTATTGAATCATCCAAAAAAAAAAGTCTGCAAGCTGTGCTACTGCACAATGGCAGCTAGTATGATTCAGTACCTGTAGGGCATTCTGTGCACTTGAAGGAAAGCTATGAGAATATAGACTTTATTCTCAAGAAACGTAACTGCGAAGATCAAGGATGGCCAATATGTGGTGATCTGAACGTTTTCTGTTTGCTCTTTGGGCAGTACCCATGATTTTTATATGAATGAGCCAGGCGGATAGGACTAAACACTGGACCCAAAAAAGTTGGCCAACGAGAACATGTTTGCAACCTGGACTTAAGAACATAGTTGCAGAGATTTTTTTTGTTCATCTCACTTGTACGTAATTTCACAAGCGTTTTGTGCAAAATCCATACGTGATGGTTAAAAATAGATTTATTTTTTTAAATCAGGGCATAAGGCTTCTTTCACACGAGCGTCGGAATCTCCCCGTCGCAATGCGTCGGGGAGAGATTCCGACGCTAGCGTTTGCTGCATTGCACAATGGGTGCAGCGGATGCATTTTTCCGGCGCATCCGCTGCCCCATTGTAAGGTGCGGGGAGGTGGGGGCGGAGTTCCGGCCGCGCATGCGCGGTCGGAAAAAGCGGTCCGTCAGGAGAAAAAAACGTTACATGTAGCGTTTTTTTCAACCGACGGTCCGCAAAAGCACGACGCATCCATCGCTCGACGGATGCGACGTGTGGCAATCCGTCGCAAATGCGTCGTCAATGCAAGTCTATGGGGAAAAAACGCATCCTGCAAGCACTTTTTCAGGATGCGTTTTTTCTGCAAAACGACGCATTGTGACGGATTGCAGAAAACGCTAGTGTGAAAGTAGCCTAAGAAAACAAAAACCAGCCATTGGATTTGAAACAATTTTCATAAACCAAATTTTTGTATACCTGTGCAGTTGTAGCAGCCAGAGCTTTTTTATTTGTACGAAAGTGTCACCGTATGAGGTCTTTTTTGTGTCTGTAAAGCCGTTGCATAAATACTTTGTTTTTCATTATCTGCATCAAACTGCACAATAACAATCTTCTCTGGTTATTGCATTTTTGGTGCATTTTTTTAATGCTTTTTCCACCGATATTTGACGTTTGTTGTGCAGATGTGAATCCGCTTTTTTAGTGTGTTTTTATTCGTAGTACAGAAAAGTTTTAATTTTGCCCTTAACCCCTTTCTGACATCGGACGTACTATCACGTCGAGGTGGGGTGGGCCCCTATGACCACCGATGGGATAGTACGTCATACGTGATCGGCCGCGCTCACGGGGGGAGCGCGGCTGATCGCGGCCGAGTGTCAGCTGCCTATCGCAGCTGACATCCGGCACTATGTGCCAGGAGCGGTCACGGACCGCCCCCGGCACATTAACCCCCGGCACACCGCGATCAAACATGATCGCGATGTGCCGGCGGTGCAGGGAAGCATCGCGCAGGGAGGGGGCTCCCTGCGGGCTTCCCTGAGCCCCTCGCAGCAACGCGATGTGATCGCGTTGCTGCTAGGGTCTGCATACCTCCCTCCCTGCTCCAGGCCCGGATCCAAGATGGCCACGGCATCCGGGTCCTGCAGGGAGGGAGGTGGCTTCACAGAGCCTGCTCAGAGCAGGCACTGTGAAGCCTGCAGCACTGTAAGTCAGATCGGTGATCTGACAGAGTGCTGTGGAAACTGTCAGATCACCGATCTGTGGGCAAAAAAAAAAGTTTAAAAAAAATTTCCAAATGTGTAAAAAAAAAATTAAAAAAA
The DNA here is from genome assembly GCF_032444005.1 of Ranitomeya imitator. Classification (NCBI taxonomy): domain Eukaryota; kingdom Metazoa; phylum Chordata; class Amphibia; order Anura; family Dendrobatidae; genus Ranitomeya; species Ranitomeya imitator. The sequence goes on from NC_091285.1 coordinate 646,228,664, forward strand.
TATTCCTAAATAATGAAAAAAAAAAAAAATTATTCCCATAAATACATTTCTTTATTTAAATTAAAAAAAAAACAATAAAAGTACATATATTTAGTATCGTCGCGTCCGTAACGGCCCGACATATAAAACTGGCCCACTAGTTAACCTCTTCAGTAAACACAGTAAGAGAAAAAAAAAAAACGAGGCAAAAAACGCTTTATTATCATACTGCCGAGCAAAAAGTGGAATAACACGCGATCAAAAAGACAGATATAAATAACCATGGTACCGCTGAAAACGTCATCTTGTCCCGCAAAAAACGAGCCGCCATACAGCATCATCAGCAAAAAAATAAAAAAGTTATAGTCCTGAGAATAAAGCGATGCACAAATAATTTTTTTTTCTATAAAATAGTTTTTATCGTATAAAAGCGCCAAAACATAAAAAAATGATATAAATGAGGTGTCGCTGCAATCGTACTGACCCGAAGAATAAAACTGCTTTATCAATTTTACCAAACGCAGAACGGTATAAACGCCTCCCCCAAAAGAAATTCATGAATAGCTGGTTTTTGGTCATTCTGCCTCACAAAAATTGGAATAAAAAGCGATCAAAAAATGTCACGAGACCTCACATGACTCTGTGGACCAAAATATGGAAAAATTATAGCTCTCAAAATGGGGTAACGCAAAAAATATTTTTTGCAATAAAAAGCGTCTTTCAGTGTGTGACGGCTGCCAATCATAAAAATCCGCTAAAAAACGCACTATAAAAGTAAATCAAACCCCCCTTCATCACCCCCTTAGGGAAAAATTAAAAAAATGTATTTATTTCCATTTTCCCATTAGGGCTAGGGTTAGGGCTAGGGTTAGGGCTAGGGTTAGGGTTAGAGTTAGGGTTAGGGCTAGGGTTAGGGTTAGGGCTAGGGTTAGGGCTAGAGTTAGGGCTACAGTTTGGGTTGGGGCTAAAGTTAGGGTTAGGGTTGGGGCTAAAGTTACAGTTAGGGTTTAGATTACATTTACAGTTGGGAATAGGGTTGGGCTTAGGGTTAGGGGTGTGTCAGGGTTAGAGGTGTGGTTAGGGTTACTGTTGGGATTAGGGTTAGGGGTGTGTTTGGATTAGGGTTTCAGTTATAATTGGGGGGTTTCCACTGTTTAGGCACATCAGGGGCTCTCCAAACGCGACATGGCGTCCGATCTCAATTCCAGCCAATTCTGCGTTGAAAAAGTAAAACAGTGCTTCTTCCCTTCCGAGCTCTCCCGTGTGCCCAAACAGGGGTTTACCCCAACATATGGGGTATCAGCGTACTCAGGACAAATAGGACAACAACTTTTGGGGTCCAATTCCTCCTGTTACCATTGGGAAAATACAAAACTGGGGGCTAAAAAATTATTTTTGTGGGTAAAAAAAGATTTCTTATTTTCACGGCTCTGCGTTATAAACTGTAGTGAAACACTTGGGGGTTCAAAGTTCTCACAACACATCTAGATAAGTTCCTTAGGGGGTCTAGTTTCCAAAATGGTGTCACTTGTGGGGGGTTTCTACTGTTTAGGTACATTAGGGGTTCTGCAAACGCAATGTGACACCTGCAGACCATTCCATCTAAGTCTGCATTCCAAATGGAGCTCCTTCCCTTCCGAGCCCTCCCATGCGCCCAAACAGTGGTTCCCCCCCACATATGGGATATTTGCGCACTCAGGACAAATTGGACAACAAATTTTGGGGTCCAATTACATCTCTTACCCTTGGGAAAATAAAAAATTGGGGGCTAAAAAAATAATTTTTGGGGGAAAAAATGTTTGTTTTATTTTTACGGCTCTGCATTATAAACTTCTGTGAAGCACTTGGTGGGTCAAAGTGCTCACCACACCTCTAGATAAATTCCTTAGGGGGTCTACTTTCCAAAATGGTGTCACTTGTGGGGGGTTTCAATGTTTAGGCACATCAGGGGCTCTCCAAACGAAACATGGCGTCCCATCTCAATTCCAGTCAATTTTTTTTAAATTCGTTTATTGATTTCAGGAAAGATCATACACATTTTGCTCGTATTCATCATTTTCCATTAATTACAGGAAATTACCATACATAGCCATGTATAAGATATTATAAAGATAATAAATTGTGCATGTTGATCATTAATGCCTTATTTTAAACTTTAACTGTAACTACATTAACTTCTAATAAAGTCTTTAATACAAACGTAGTGCCGCTTACAAAGAAGAGTTCTAAATACATCCCGCTCTGTTGGTAAATAATGTCTAGAGAGTCATACACCCTTTTCTTATGCGTATACTGAGTCCTTTTAACTTATACAGTGTAACATAGTAACATAGTAACATAGTTAGTAAGGCCGAAAAAAGACATTTGTCCATCCAGTTCAGCCTATATTCCATCATAATAAATACCCAGATCTACATCCTTCTACAGAACCTAATAATTGTATGATACAATATTGTTCTGCTCCAGGAAGACATCCAGGCCTCTCTTGAACCCCTCGACTGAGTTCGCCATCACCACCTCCTCAGGCAAGCAATTCCAGATTCTCACTGCCCTAACAGTAAAGAATCCTCTTCTATGTTGGTGGAAAAACCTTCTCTCCTCCAGACGCAAAGAATGCCCCCTTGTGCCCGTCACCTTCCTTGGTATAAACAGATCCTCAGCGAGATATTTGTATTGTCCCCTTATATACTTATACATGGTTATTAGATCGCCCCTCAGTCGTCTTTTTTCTAGACTAAATAATCCTAATTTCGCTAATCTATCTGGGTATTGTAGTTCTCCCATCCCCTTTATTAATTTTGTTGCCCTCCTTTGTACTCTCTCTAGTTCCATTATATCCTTCCTGATCACCGGTGCCCAAAACTGGACACAGTACTCCATATGCGGTCTAACTAGGGATTTGTACAGAGGCAGTATAATGCTCTCATCATGTGTATCCAGACCTCTTTTAATGCACCCCATGATCCTGTTTGCCTTGGCAGCTGCTGCCTGGCACTGGCTGCTCCAGGTAAGTTTATCATTAACTAGGATCCCCAAGTCCTTCTCCCTGTCAGATTTACCCAGTGGTTTCCCGTTCAGTGTGTAATGGTGATATTGATTCCCTCTTCCCATGTGTATAACCTTACATTTATCATTGTTAAACCTCATCTGCCACCTTTCAGCCCAAGTTTCCAACTTATCCAGATCCATCTGTAGCAGAATACTATCTTCTCTTGTATTAACTGCTTTACATAGTTTTGTATCATCTGCAAATATCGATATTTTACTGTGTAAACCTTCTACCAGATCATTAATGAATATGTTGAAGAGAACAGGTCCCAATACTGACCCCTGCGGTACCCCACTGGTCACAGCGACCCAGTTAGAGACTATACCATTTATAACCACCCTCTGCTTTCTATCACTAAGCCAGTTACTAACCCATTTACACACATTTTCCCCCAGACCAAGCATTCTCATTTTGTGTACCAACCTCTTGTGCGGCACGGTATCAAACGCTTTGGAAAAATCGAGATATACCACGTCCAATGACTCACCGTGGTCCAGCCTATAGCTTACCTCTTCATAAAAACTGATTAGATTGGTTTGACAGGAGCGATTTCTCATAAACCCATGCTGATATGGAGTTAAACAGTTATTCTCATTGAGATAATCCAGAATAACATCCCTCAGAAACCCTTCAAATATTTTACCAACAATAGAGGTTAGACTTACTGGCCTATAATTTCCAGGTTCACTTTTAGAGCCCTTTTTGAATATTGGCACCACATTTGCTATGCGCCAGTCCTGCGGAACAGACCCTGTCGCTATAGAGTCACTAAAAATAAGAAATAATGGTTTATCTATTACATTACTTAGTTCTCTTAGTACTCGTGGGTGTATGCCATCCGGACCCGGAGATTTATCTATTTTAATCTTATTTAGCCGGTTTCGCACCTCTTCTTGGGTTAGATTGGTGACCCTTAATATAGGGTTTTCATTGTTTCTTGGGATTTCACCTAGCATTTCATTTTCCACCGTGAATACCGTGGAGAAGAAGGTGTTTAATATGTTAGCTTTTTCCTCGTCATCTACAACCATTCTTTCCTCACTATTTTTTAAGGGGCCTACATTTTCAGTTTTTATTCTTTTACTATTGATATAGTTGAAGAACAGTTTGGGATTAGTTTTACTCTCCTTAGCAATGTGCTTCTCTGTTTCCTTTTTGGCAGCTTTAATTAGTTTTTTAGATAAAGTATTTTTCTCCCTATAGTTTTTTAGAGCTTCAATGGTGCCATCCTGCTTTAGTAGTGCAAATGCTTTCTTTTTACTGTTAATTGCCTGTCTTACTTCTTTGTTTAGCCACATTGGGTTTTTCCTATTTCTAGTCCTTTTATTCCCACAAGGTATAAACCGCTTACACTGCCTATTTAGGATGTTCTTAAACATTTCCCATTTATTATCTGTATTCTCATTTCTGAGGATATTGTCCCAGTCTACCAGATTAAGGGCATCTCTAAGCTGTTCAAACTTTGCCTTCCTAAAGTTCAATGTTTTTGTGACTCCCTGACAAGTCCCCCTAGTGAAAGACAGGTGAAACTGCACAATATTGTGGTCGCTATTTCCTAGATGCCCGACCACCTGCAGATTTGTTATTCTGTCAGGTCTATTAGATAGTATTAGGTCTAAAAGTGCTGCTCCTCTGGTTGGATTCTGCACCAATTGTGAAAGATAATTTTTCTTGGTTATTAGCAGAAACCTGTTGCCTTTATGGGTTTCACAGGTTTCTGTTTCCCAGTTAATATCCGGGTAGTTAAAGTCCCCCATAACCAGGACCTCATTATGGGTTGCAGCTTCATCTATCTGCTTTAGAAGTAGACTTTCCATGCTTTCTGTTATATTTGGGGGTTTGTAACAGACCCCAATGAGAATTTTGTTACCATTTTTCCCTCCATGAATTTCAACCCATATGGACTCGACATCCTCATTCCCTTCGCTAATATCCTCCCTTAAAGTGGACTTTAGACAAGACTTTACATAGAGACAAACCCCTCCTCCTCTCCGATTTTTACGATCCTTTCTAAACAGACTGTAACCCTGTAAGTTAACTGCCCAGTCATAGCTTTCATCTAACCATGTCTCGGTTATTCCCACTATGTCAAAGTTACCTGTAGATATTTCTGCTTCTAGTTCTTCCATCTTGTTTGTCAGGCTTCTGGCGTTTGCGAGCATGCAGTTTAGAGGATTTTGTTTTGTTCCAATCTCCTCACTGTGGATTGTTTTAGAAATGTTCTTACCTCCCTTCTGAGTATGTTTTCCTGGGTCGTCTTTGTTCGAGTCTAATGTTTTTCTTCCCGTCCCCTCTTCTTCTAGTTTAACGCCCTCCTGATGAGTGTAGCGAGTCTTCTGGCGAATGTGTGTTTCCCAGGTTTGTTGAGGTGTAGTCCGTCTCTGGCGAGGAGTCCATCATACCAGTAATTCACACCGTGGTCCAGGAATCCAAATCCTTGTTGTCTGCACCATCGTCTTAGCCAGTTGTTTGCATCAAGGATCCTGTTCCATCTCCTGGTGCCATGCCCGTCTACTGGAAGGATAGAAGAAAAAACTACCTGTGCATCCAGTTCCTTTACTTTCTTCCCCAACTCTTCAAAGTCCTTGCAGATTGTCGGTAGGTCCTTCCTTGCCGTGTCATTGGTGCCAACATGTATCAGAAGAAATGGGTGGACGTCCTTGGAGCTGAAGAGCTTTGGTATCCTATCGGTCACATCCTTGATCATCGCACCTGGAAGGCAGCATACTTCTCTTGTAGTTATGTCCGGTCTGCAGATGGCTGCTTCGGTGCCTCTCAGTAGTGAGTCTCCCACCACCACCACTCTTCGTTGCTTCTTGGCTGTACTTTTTGCTGTCACTTGTTGCTGTGTGCCCTTTTCTTTTTTGCTTGCTGGTATTGCTTCATTCTTAGGTGTGCCATCTTCATCCTCTACAAAGATTTGATATCGGTTCTTCAGTTGTGTGGTTGGTGATTTCTCCATGGTCTTCTTGCTTCTTTTGGTCACATGCTTCCACTCATCTGCTTTTGGAGGTTCTCTGACACTTTTTGCACCTTCTGTGACCAGTAGAGATGCTTCTGTTCTGTCTAGAAAGTCTTCATTCTCTTTGATGAGTTTCAAAGTTGCTATTCTTTCTTCCAGACCCCGCACCTTTTCTTCTAAAAGGGCCACTAGTCTACACTTCTGACAGGATGAATTCCATCTTCCCCATATCTTCTCAAATTTAGTTGGACAACCCCTATTCTGATAAAGCGTCCGCTCATACGGAATAATTGAATTTATTAAGTCAACCCATGCTCTAAGAGATGGACCAGAGCCTCCCATCCAACGCAGCGCCAACACCTTTCGTGCCATGTACAGTGACTCCCTCAGGAATATTCCTGTGTGGTGATCCCAAGCCTCCGCCTCCCATACTCCAAACAAACATACCAGTGGCTCAAGTGGAACAGGGATCGACACCAAAGATGTCAATAGTGCCGTCACTTCTCTCCAATATTGAAAAATAACAGGACACTTCCATATCATATGGATAAAATCTGCGTCACTAGAGTGACATCTCAAGCATTCTGATGAATGAAGACGGCCCATTTTAAAAAGACGAGTCGGGGTCAAATAAGATTGATAGATTATATATAATTGGATCATCTTATTATTGATTGACGGGGAGACCTTAGTTGGAGATTCCAAGATTTCATCCTATTCTTCTCCTAGTGTATCTGGAAGAAGTCTCCCCCATTTTCCCTTAATTGAATCTATAGCAGATACTTCGCCTATGGATATCAGGTAGGTGTATAAAGAGGAAATGAGTCCCTGAGGGCCCTGTGAATTAAGAATTCCTATTAACGGCAGAGTTGAAATAGCTCAACCCGCACCCGTATTTCGTACATGTGATTGGAAGGCAGATCTTAGTTGCAGGTAGCGGAAAAATTGAGACTTCGGTATATTATGAGTATTTTGTAATTGTTCAAAAGAAACAAAAAACCCCTGGCTATGTATATTGCTCACCGTAAGGACACCACACGATATCCAAAATTCAGTAGATGGGTGGCCCAATAATCCCGGAAAGTAACCATTATTCCATAACGGCATTTCGGCTGCTATATCTACATATTGTGTCACTTTTTTAATTTGTCTCCATACTGATCGTGCCAGGCGAAGCAAAGGAAGCAAACGAGGGACAGCAATTTTCTCCATCTCTAGAAAACCCAGCGGGCAATCAACTTTAGCTGAATGTAATATATGGCTTTCAGAGTTGGGGAGAGACCTCCCGGGCATCCACTCACTTATCATTTTGGCCTGTCCAGCAAGGTAATACAGATAGAAGTCCGGCAAAGCCGCCCCGCCTCCCCGCTTAGGTCTCTGCAGGGTGGATAATTTAAGTTTAGGCCTAGCCTTCCCCCATATGAAGGATGTAGTAAGGGAGTTTAGGGTTGCAAAGAAAGATTTAGGTATTGAAACGGCACTATGTTGAAAACAATAGCTCAATTTTGGGAGTAAAATCATTTTGATCAGGTTAATACGACCAGCCACCGATAGCGGGAGCTTATCCCAGGTAGCATATTTAAATTTAACCACGTCAATTAGTGGATATATATTGAGATGTAGATCAAGGTGACTGCGCTGAGTCATATGCATCCCGAGATACTTAAAATTGGAGACAATGGGCAATAGCGAGAGGGTTTCAAGGCTTGGCATTGGGGTATGGGAGAGAGGCATCAAAGCAGACTTATCCCAGTTTATATATAGGCCAGAAAACTTGCTAAATTTATCAATCATCGTTATTACTTTTGGTAATGTATCCTCCGTCTGGTCCATAAACACCACCATATCATCAGCATATAGACCTATAGTGTCCACCCGATCAGCAATATGTATCCCTTTAATATCTACAGAAGACCTCATCCATATTGCCAAGGCTTCTATTGCCAAGGCAAATAAGGCTGGGGAGAGAGGGCATCCCTGGCGAGTTCCCCTATGCAAAGAAAATGGCGCAGACACAGAGCCGTTTACCACCATTCGCGCCCCAGGCTTCGCATATAGTGTACCTATCCCTCTCAGAAATTTATTCCCAAACCCATATTTCCGTAGACATGCAATTAAAAAAGACCACTCAAGGGAATCAAAAGCCTTGGCTGCGTCCAGCGAAGCCAATGCCCACTTATTGTCTGGTTCTAGTGTACTATATTGAATAACCGATTGCACCCGTCTGATATTAATAGAGGTATTTTTCCCGGGCATAAAACCAGTTTGATCTGGGTGTATGAGATCCAATATGATCGTATTCAGTCTGGTAGCTAGAATTTTCGTAAAAATCTTATAGTCAACATTCACCAAAGAAATTGGTCTATATGATCCACAATCTAGAGGATCCTTCCCTTCCTTCCTGAGCACGACAATATTAGCATCATAAAATGTTTCAGGTACAGATTCACCCTCCCATATTCCCCTAAGTACCTTTAGCAATATAGGTGCTAATTTATCACGGTATTTCCTGTAAAATTCAATGGGGAACCCATCAGGTCCCGGGGCCTTCCCAGTAGCCATATCCGCTATTGCATGTTCTACCTCTTCCAGGGTGAATTCAGCCTCCATAAGGGCTCGTTGAGATGGGCTTAGTAAGGGGAATGTTATATCTGATAGATAATCCAAGCATACATCAATATCAAAACCACTTTTAGATTTGTATAGTGAAATGTAGTAATCGTAAAAGCTCTGAAGTATTTTATCAGTAGAGGATACCAACGAGCCATCAGACGCTCGGATCTGCAATATTGTGTTGGAGGTGTTATGTTGGCGCACCAAAAAGGCCAGGAGTGTACTGGCTTGATTGCCTAGCTCAAAATAGGACTGCCGAGTGAAAAATAGTTTGCGTTTTGACTTAGCGTCTGCATGCTGGGTATATTGTCTCTGGGAAGTAAGCTATTCAATTCTATTGCTGCTGGACTGATTAGCTATATAAGTGGCCTCTGAGTCTTTTAATCTTTGCTCTATCTCCTCATCCTCCCTCGCCGTTACCCTCTTGATGTAGGAAATAGTTGAGGACAAGCATCCTCTCAAGTATGCCTTCAGGGTATCCCAAAATAGACCAGAGTTTTGGAGTTCCGAATGTGTTAGAGTAAAATCATTCAACTGATCAACCGTCCTATCACTAGAGTCTATCAATTTCAACCAGAAGGGATTCAGTTTCCAGAACCCATTACTATTATCGGATTTCTCATATTTAAGTTTAAGAATAATTGGACTATGGTCTGAGATCCCCCGATTACCATGTTCAATGCTATCCACCCGTAATGCCAACTCACCCGACCCAAATATATAGTCTATTCTAGATAGAGATTGTCTAGTTGACGAGTGGCAGGTGTACCCTCTAACTTCCGGATGATTTATTCTCCATAAATCTAACCACCCGCTCCCGTTCATAAACAATGCTAATTGAGAGGGTTGTTGAGGTAAAGCGTCCCCTGATGTTACGTCATCCAGTCTCAATCTATCCATGGATTGATTCATAACTAAGTTAAAGTCCCCCATACAAATAACTTTGGCTTCCGGATATTTTAAGGAGAAGCCTAGAGCCATACGGAGGATTGACACATTGGCAGGAGGAGGATTATAGATGCACAATAACACATACTCTCGTGAATTAATAAATGCATGCACAAAAACGAAGCGGCCCTCTGGATCACGTCTCGCCTCCCTGGCCTCCCACCTGACCTCCTTGTGTATCAGTAGAGAAACCCCTCTAGAGTAGCTAGTGTGGAATGTGTGCAAGGACCATTGTACCCACGGTTTCTGCATACATCGAACTGTATCCCTTGTTAAATGTGTCTCTATTAGTGCCACAACATGAGGGTGATATTTTTTTATCTGCGAGAATACCTTAATTTTCTTTCGTGGGGTCTTTATACCTCGTATGTTCCAGGTCATACATATAATTTCAGCCCCCATGTTCACTCTTAAAGGGAAAGTGAATGCATATCATTACTATTCGGGTGTAGTTCAGCGGCATCGCACAGAGCAAAGAGTCAGCATTAGCGGCAACCATACCTAGTAAACAATCAAATCTAATACATAAAACCAAACTGAACAAAACTTGAACAATAGGGGAGTATATTTCCATACTCCCACAGTCAAATTGAAAAAGGGATACCCTCACTGGATTCAGTGTCCGGTATTGTTGACATTCCCTGCAGCCAAACAGAGAGCTCTATCTATACTGCCATTAGTCAGGGAGTCCAGGTTAGGAGTTCTCCGCATTCGACCCCACACGGGACCGCAGCCACTCGATCGCCTCCGCTGGGTCTGTGAAAAATAAGGAGGAGCCCTTATAAACAATACGGAGCCGGGCCGGATAAAGCATAGAGTAGACGATGTTCCTCTCTCTAAGTTGCTTCTTGACATCCATAAATCGTGCCCGCTGCTTTTGAAGCTCCATGGAAAAATCTGGAAAGATCGATATGGTAGCATTATCGAATTTAATGAGGCCCCTCTGTCGCGCCAAGCGGAGGATGGCGTCTCTGTCTCTACAATTAAGGAGACGCGCCAGAAAGGGTCGCGGAGGGGCTCCAGGAGGGAGAGGTCTCGTCGGGACCCTATGGGCCCTCTCCACCGAAAATGTCGAGGAGAATCCATCTCCCAATGTAGACTTAAGCCATTCCTCCAGAAATTGCTCAGGCTGCTGGCCCTCTGACCGCTCCGGGAGACCTATGATACGGATATTATTGCGGCGCAGTCTATTTTCTAAGTCGTCTGCCTTTTGCTTCCAGGCATTCATGGATCCAGCAGCTTTATTCAGTTTAGCTTCCATAGGGGTGATAGTGTCCTCTATATGAGACACCCTCGTTTCAACCTCTGAGATGCGCCCTCTCATAGCTTGCATGTCATGTCTCAGGCGCCCCACCTCAGTATGTACATCCTCTATTTTCTCCGTGAGAGATGATCTAGTGAGAGATATAGCTTGCATCAACTGCTCTGATGCCTGTTTAAGAGTCAGTTCATCCTCTCCTCTCTCCTCATTACCATCAGAGGGGCGACCTTTACGCTGAGATGGTGCGGGGTTATTTCTAAGATTGCGCACATTATCAGGAGGATCATCCTTGGCATATTTTTTTAATTTTTCAGCAGCTGCAGCTCCTCTAGGGTGCTGCATGATGAGTGTTTACAAGAAGATTATGCAAAGCGACCTCAGGTGCAATTATGGGGAAGCTCAAAGTCACTTGTAACACGCAGGCCGTGTAATTTCACAGTTACCCCCGGGGAAGCAGCTAAAAAGGGGTTAATCCCTGTAGTATTATGGCACTGGTAGGGAAAATGTCCACCCGACAGGGGGGCGCAGGTCCCACTTTTTCAGGGCACACACTGTACCACCCCTACTTCTTCAGGCGCCCATTCACCGCCCAGCGCCGCTGATGTGGTTAAAAGCGCAACTCCCTATCTGCCAGGGTGTGCGCTATATTAATGGCCGCTGCCCCAGGAACTTTCCGGCACCTGTCAGTCCTCACCGCTTCTGCCTGCAAGCTTCCCGCCTCTCTCTCCAGCACCATTCACCGCCGCTACTTCTGAGATGAGAGGAACCCAACAGAGAGCAGCGCTGTGATTCATGCGCCCTCCCTGCTCCCACATGCAGGTGTCCCGCCGCTCTCACCAGCGCGGCCAGCCGCCGCCTCCGGGATGACAGGGGGGCTCAGCTCCAGTAGTTGGCAGCACCGCGTCCTGTGCTCCCTGGCGCGTGCTCAGAAAATGGCCGCCGTCACCTGCGGGGATCTCCTGCCCGCTCCGGTTCCCGCGGCTCCCGACTCCACGGAGCTCTGCAGCGGTCTCCCAGAAGATCCAGGGGACTCTCTGGTATGTAGGGCTCAGGTTTGGGTTGGTACCGCTCGGTCCCACTCAGTATTTATGGCAGATATGTCTCAGGATGTACGGAGCTCTCCTAAGATGCTTCCGTCTTCTTCGGCTACATAGCCACGCCCCCCAATTCCAGTCAATTTTGCATTGAAAAGTCAAATGGCGCTCCTTCGCTTCCGAGCTCTGCCATGCGCCCAAACAGTGGTTTACCCCCACATGTGGGGTATCGGCGTACTCAGGACAAATTGTACAACAATGTTTGGAGTCCATTTCTCCTGTTACCCTTGGTAAAATAAAACAAATTGGAGCTGAATTAAATTTTGTGTGAAAAAAAGTTAAATGTTCATTTTTATTTAAACAAAAAATTCCTGTGAAGCACCAGAAGGGTTAATAAACTTCTTGAATATGGTTTTGAGCACCTTGTAGTTTTTAGAATGGTGTCACACTTGGGTATTTTCTATCATATAGACCCCTCAAAATGACTTCAAATGAGATGTGGTCCCTAAAAAAAAATGGTGTTGTAGAAATGAGAAATTGCTGGTCAACTTTTAACCCTTATAACTCCCTAACAAAAAAAAATTTTGGTTCCAAAATTGTGCTGATGTAAAGTAGACATGTGGGAAATGTTACTTATTAAGTATTTTGTGTGACATATCTCTGTGATTTAATCGCATAAAAATTCAAAGTTGGAAAATTGCGAAATTTTCATAATTTTCGGCAAATTTCCGTTTTTTTCACAAATAAACGCAGGTACTATCAAAGAATTTTTACCATTGTCATGAAGTACAATACGAGGGGCGATCCAAAAGTAACGATAATCGGTTATTTCTATTGCACACAGAAATTAAAATAAAATGTTTTCTTCTCTCTTAGGTACCCACTAGTCCAGGAAAAAAAAATTACTTAAATAGACCACGATTCCCGGGAGCTACATTCATTTGAATATGAACTGCCGAGGAGTGAACATCAAAATGGAAAAAAACGAGCTCAGAGCTGTCATCAAGTACCTCTGCTTGAAAAAAGTGACTACCAAAGACATACACAGCGACTTGGTGGAAACATTGGGGGACTCTTCTCCTCCATATTCCACAGTTGCACACTGGGCCAAGGAATTTAAGCTGGGAAGAACATCGACGGAAAATAACCATCGTGAAGGATGCCCATCCACGTCCCTCAATGAAGAAAACGTGAAAAAAGTTGAAGAAGTTGTATTGGCAGATCGAAGAGAGGGTCAAGATCAAGAATTTTTTTCGAAGGGAATTCTACGTTTAGAAAAGAGATGGACTAAATGCAGGGCCGGTTTTAGGCAAAGTGGGGCCTTAGGCAAAGTTTAAAATGGGGCCTCAAATGCTAACATATTGCACATCATACATAAGCATTTCGGTTGTATTTACATGCGCTGATCTCAGGCCACTAAACGAGTGTGATCGACAATACTGAAGTCGTTGGACGCTTGTTTCCCGGCCTCTTTCCACCGTCTGAGAAAGAATGAAGGGGACAGAACAATCACCAATAGATCACTAACAGATCACCATGCAGTTTCATGTTATCAGCAGCACATCTACAGTTTACACCGGTGATGTGCTGCTGAGAACAAGGGTTTTTATTCCGGCATAAACAATCCAATCACCCAATGAATATGCAGCATTTTGTATAATACACCCCATAGTCCTCCATATATTATAATGTGCACCACAGTCCTCCATATAGTATAATACACTCCTCATAGTCCTCCATATAGTATTATACACTTCCCATAGTCCTCCATATAGTATAATACACTCCTCATAGTCCTCCATATATTAAAATATACTCCTCAGTCCTCCATATAGCATAATACACTCCTCACAGTGCTCCATATAGTATAATGCACCGCCATAGTCATCCATGTAGTACAATTCACTTCCCATAGTATAATGCACCCCATAGTTCTTCATATAGTGTAATGTATTCCCCATAGTCCTCGATACAGTATAATTCAGCCCACATATAGTATAATGCAGACACCCCAGAGTATAATGCAGCCACCCCAGAGTATAATGTAACACCCCACAGAGTATAATGTAACCTCCCGATAGAATATAATGCAGCCCCCCATAGTATATAACACAGACTCCTCCATAGAATATAATATTTGTATCCCCCAAATATATAACACAGCCACATAGTATATAACACAGCCTCCCCATAGAATATAATATGCCCCCATAGTATATAGCACAGCCCACTTAGTATATAGCACAGCCACTTAATATATAGCATAGCCTACACAGTAGTATATAGCACAGCCCACACAGTATTTTATAGAACAGCCCACACAGTAGTATACAGCACTGCCCACAGTAGTATACAGCACTGCCCACAGTAGTATACAGCACAGCCCACAGTAGTATACAGCACAGCCCACAGGAGTATACAGCACTGCCCACAGGAGTATACAGCACTGCCCATACAGTACTATACAGCACTGCCCACAGAAGTATACAGCACAGCCCACAGGAGTATACAGCACAGCCCACAGGAGTATACGACACTGCCCACAGGAGTATACGGCACTGCCCACAGTAGTATACGGCACAGCCCACAGGAGTATACGGCACAGCCCACAGGAGTATATGGCACAGCCCACAGGAGTATACAGCACTGCCCATACAGTAGTACACAGCACAGCCCACAGGAGTATACAGCACTGCCCACAGTAGCATACAGTACAGCCCACAGGAGTATACAGAACAGCCAACAGTAGTATACAGCTGTTGTGAATTCTGTTGTCGAACTCCCTCCTGTGGTCGTGAATGGTACTTCGGCGAGTTCTGTCCATGGACTCCCTCTGGTGGCTGTGAGTGGAGCTGCTGCTTCTGAGGTTCCTTACACAGGTGACGTGGTTTATCCTTTGGTTGGCTGCTCTATTTAACTCCACTCAGATCGTTACTCCATGCCAGCTGTCAATGTTCTTGCATTGGTTCAGTTCGCTCTTGGATCTTTCTGGTGACCTGTCTACTCCAGCAGAAGCTAAGTTCCTGCTTGTTATTATTTGTTCATTGTTTCCTTGTCCAGTTGGCTATCATGATTTTGTCTTGCTAGCTGGAAGCTCTGGGATGCAGAGTGGCATCTCCGCACCGTTAGTCGGTGTGGAGGTCTTTTTGCACACTCTGCGTGGTCTTTTGTAGTATTTTGTGCTGACCGCAAAGATACCTTTCCTATCCTCTGTCTGTTTAGTAAGTCTGGCCTCCCTTTGCTGAAACCTGTTTCATTTCTGCGTTTGTGACTTTCATCTTTACTCACAGTCAATATATGTGGGGGGCTGCCTTTTCCTTTGGGGAATTTCTCTGAGGCAAGGTAGGCTTTATTTTCTATCTCTAGGGCTAGCTAGCTCTTAGGCTGTGAAGAGGCGTCTAGGGAGAGTCAGGAACACTTCACGGCTATTTCTAGTTGTTGTGATAGGATTAGGGGTTGCGGTCAGCAGAGCTCCCACATCCCAGAGCTTGTCCTGTTGAGTTTAACTATCAGGTCGTGCTGGGTGCTCTTAACCACCAGGTCCATAACAGTACAGCTGGCCCAAAGTATTAATGCATCTCAATAGAGGGATAAGAGAAGTTCTGAGACCATTTTTTTTTCTCTGCAGTGTGTTTTGTCTTTCTTTTCCCCTTAACCTCTGGGTGGTTCAGGACACAGGTGTAGATATGGACATTCAAGGTATGTCCTCTTGTGTGGATCATCTCACTGCAAGGGTACAAAACATTCAAGATTTTGTGGTTCAGAATCCGATGTTAGAGCCTAGAATTCCTATTCCTGATTTATTTTCTGGGGATAGATCTAGGTTCTTGAATTTCAAAAATAATTGTAAACTGTTTCTAGCTTTGAAACCCCGCTCCTCTGGTGACCCCATTCAACAAGTAAAAATTATTATTTCTTTGTTGCGTGGTGACCCTCAAGACTGGGCATTTTCCCTTGCGCCAGGAGATCCTGCATTGCGTGATGTTGATGCGTTTTTTCTGGCGCTTGGATTGCTTTATGATGAACCAAATTCAGTGGATCAGGCCGAGAAAATCTTGCTGGCTTTGTGTCAGGGTCAGGATGAAGCGGAGGTATATTGTCAGAAGTTTAGAAAGTGGTCTGTGCTTACTCAGTGGAATGAGTGTGCCCTGGCGGCAATTTTCAGAAAGGGTCTTTCTGAAGCCCTTAAGGATGTCATGGTGGGATTTCCCACGCCTGCTGGTCTGAATTAGTCTATGTCCTTGGCCATTCAGATCGATTGGCGCTTGCATGAGCACAAAGCTGTGCACCATTTGGCAGTATTCTCTGAGCATAGGCCTGAGCCTATGCAGTGTGATAGGACTTTGACCAGAGCTGAACGGCAAGAACACAGACGTCGGAATGGGCTGTGTTTTTACTGTGGTGAATCCACTCATGCTATCTCCGATTGTCCTAAGCGCACTAAGCGGTTCGCTAGGTCTGACACCATTGGTACGGTACAGTCTAAATTTCTTTTGTCCGTTACTCTGATTTGCTCTCTGTCGTCCTATTCTGTTATGGCATTTGTGGATTCAGGCGCTGCCCTGAATTTGATGGACTTGGTGTTTGCCAGGCGCTATGGTTTTTTCTTGGAGCCCTTGCAGTATCCTATTCCATTGAGAGGAATTGATGCTTTGGCCAAGAATAAGCCTCAGTACTGGACTCAATTGACCATGTGCATGGCTCCTGCACATCAGGAGGATATTCGCTTTTTGGTGTTGCATAATCTGCATGATGTGGTCGTTTTGGGGTTGCCATGGCTACAGGTCCATAATCCAGTGTTGGATTGGAAATCTATGTCTGTGTCCGGCTGGGGTTGTCAGGGGGTACATGGTGATGTTCCATTGTTGTCAATTTTGCCTTCCACTCCTTCTGAAGTCCCTGAATTTTTATCAGATTACCGGGATGTATTTGAAGAACCCAAATCCGATGCCCTACCTCCTCATAGGGATTGGGATTGTGCTATTAATTTGATTCCTGGTAGTAAGTTTCCTAAGGGCCGACTGTTTAATTTATCTGTGCCAGAGCACGCCGCTATGCGGAGTTATATAAAGGAATCCTTGGAGAAGGGTCATATTCGCCCGTCGTCGTCACCATTGGGAGCAGGGTTCTTTTTTGTGGCCAAGAAGGATGGCTCTTTGAGACCTTGTATTGATTACCGCCTTCTTAATAAGATCACAGTCAAATTTCAGTATCCTTTGCCGCTGCTGTCTGATTTGTTTGCTCGGATTAAAGGGGCTAGTTGGTTCACCAAGATAGATCTTCGAGGGGCGTATAATCTTGTGCGAATTAAACAGGGCGATGAATGGAAAACAGCATTTAATACGCCCGAGGGCCATTTTGAGTACCTGGTTATGCCATTCGGGCTTTCTAATGCTCCATCTGTGTTTCAGTCCTTTATGCATGACATCTTCCGAGAGTACCTGGATAGATTCATGATTGTATATTTGGATGACATTTTGGTCTTTTCGGATGATTGGGAGTCTCATGTGAAGCAGGCCAGAATGGTGTTCCAGGTCCTTCGTGCGAATTCCTTGTTTGTGAAGGGGTCAAAGTGTCTCTTTGGAGTTCAGAAGGTTTCATTTTTGGGTTTCATTTTTTCCCCTTCTACTATCGAGATGGACCCTGTTAAAGTTCAGGCCATTTATGATTGGACTCAGCCGACATCTGTGAAGAGCCTGCAGAAGTTCCTGGGCTTTGCTAATTTTTACCGTCGCTTCATCGCTAATTTTTCTAGTATTGCTAAACCGTTGACTGATTTGACCAAGAAAGGTGCTGATGTGGTTAATTGGTCCTCTGCGGCTGTAGAGGCTTTTCAGGAGTTGAAGCGTTGTTTTTCTTCTGCCCCTGTGTTGTGCCAGCCAGATGTTTCGCTCCCGTTTCAGGTCGAGGTTGATGCTTCTGAGATTGGAGCAGGGGCTGTTTTGTCGCAAAGAAGTTCTGATGGCTCGGTGATGAAACCATGTGCCTTCTTTTCTAGAAAATTCTCGCCTGCTGAGCGCAATTATGATGTTGGCAATCGAGAGTTGTTGGCCATGAAGTGGGCATTCGAGGAGTGGCGACATTGGCTGGAAGGAGCTAAACATCGCGTGGTGGTCTTGACGGATCACAAGAATTTGACTTATCTCGAGTCTGCCAAACGGTTGAATCCTAGACAGGCTCAATGGTCGCTCTTTTTCTACCGTTTTGATTTTGTGGTTTCATACCTTCCGGGATCTAACAATGTGAAGGCTGATGCCCTGTCAAGGAGTTTTGTGCCTGACTCTCCGAGTGTTCCGGAGCCGGCGGGTATTCTTAAAGAGGGGGTAATTTTGTCTGCCATCTCCCCTGATTTGCGGCGCGTGCTGCAGAAGTTTCAGGCTGATAGACCTGACCGTTGTCCAACGGAGAAACTGTTTGTCCCTGATAGATGGACTAGTAGAGTTATCTCTGAGGTTCATTGTTCGGTGTTGGCTGGTCATCCTGGAATCTTTGGTACCAGAGATTTGGTGGCTAGATCCTTTTGGTGGCCTTCTTTGTCACGGGATGTGCGTTCTTTTGTGCAGTCCTGTGGGACTTGTGCTCGGGCTAAGCCCTGCTGTTCTCGTGCCAGTGGGTTGCTTTTGCCCTTGCCGATCCCGAAGAGGCCCTGGACGCATATTTCCATGGATTTTATTTCTGATCTCCCTGTTTCTCAAAGGATGTCGGTCATTTGGGTGGTTTGTGATCGCTTCTCTAAGATGGTCCATTTGGTACCCTTGTCTAAATTGCCTTCCTCCTCTGATTTGGTGCCATTGTTTTTCCAGCATGTGGTTCGTTTGCATGGCATTCCGGAGAACATCGTCTCGGACAGAGGTTCCCAGTTTGTTTTGAGGTTTTGGCGGTCCTTTTGTGCTAAGATGGGCATTGATTTGTCTTTTTCTTCGGCTTTCCATCCTCAGACTAATGGCCAAACCGAACCAACTAATCAGACTTTGGAAACATATCTGAGATGCTTTGTTTCTGCTGATCAGGATGATTGGGTGTCCTTCTTGCCTTTGGCTGAGTTCGCCCTTAATAATCGGGCCAGCTCGGCTACTTTGGTTTCTCCTTTTTTCTGTAATTCTGGTTTCCATCCTCGTTTCTCTTCAGGGCAGGTTGAGCCTTCGGACTGTCCTGGTGTGGATACTGTGGTGGACAGGTTGCAGCAGATTTGGACTCATGTGGTGGACAATTTGACATTGTCCCAGGAGAAGGCTCAACGTTTCGCTAACCGCCGGCGCTGTGTTGGTCCCCAACTTCGTGTTGGGGATTTGGTTTGGATGTCATCTCGTCATGTTCCTATGAAGGTTTCCTCTCCTAAGTTTAAGCCTCGTTTCATTGGACCATATAAGATTTCTGAAGTTCTTAATCCTGTGTCATTTCGTTTGGACCTTCCAGCTTCTTTTGCCATCCATAATGTGTTCCATAGGTCGTTGTTGCGGAGATACGTGGCGCCTATGGTTCCCTCCGTTGATCCTCCTGCCCCGATGTTGGTCGAGGGGGATTTGGAGTATGTGGTGGAGAAGATTTTGGATTCTCGTGTTTCAAGACGGAAACTCCAGTACCTGGTCAAGTGGAAGGGTTATGGTCAGGAAGATAATTCCTGGGTTTTTGCCTCTGATGTTCATGCTGCCGATCTAGTTCGTGCCTTTCATTTGGCTCATCCTGATCGGCCTGGGGGCTCTGGTAAGGGTTCGGTGACCCCTCCTGAAGGGGGGGGTACTGTTGTGAATTCTGTTGTCGAACTCCCTCCTGTGGTCGTGAATGGTACTTCGGCGAGTTCTGTCCATGGACTCCCTCTGGTGGCTGTGAGTGGAGCTGCTGCTTCTGAGGTTCCTTACACAGGTGACGTGGTTTATCCTTTGGTTGGCTGCTCTATTTAACTCCACTCAGATCGTTACTCCATGCCAGCTGTCAATGTTCCTGCATTGGTTCAGTTCGCTCTTGGATCTTTCTGGTGACCTGTCTACTCCAGCAGAAGCTAAGTTCCTGCTTGTTATTATTTGTTCATTGTTTCCTTGTCCAGTTGGCTATCATGATTTTGTCTTGCTAGCTGGAAGCTCTGGGATGCAGAGTGGCATCTCCGCACCGTTAGTCGGTGCGGAGGTCTTTTTGCACACTCTGCGTGGTCTTTTGTAGTTTTTTGTGCTGACCGCAAAGATACCTTTCCTATCCTCTGTCTGTTTAGTAAGTCTGGCCTCCCTTTGCTGAAACCTGTTTCATTTCTGCGTTTGTGACTTTCATCTTTACTCACAGTCAATATATGTGGGGGGCTGCCTTTTCCTTTGGAAAATTTCTCTGAGGCAAGGTAGGCTTTATTTTCTATCTCTAGGGCTAGCTAGCTCTTAGGCTGTGAAGATGCGTCTAGGGAGAGTCAGGAATGCTCCACGGCTATTTCTAGTTGTTGTGATAGGATTAGGGGTCGCGGTCAGCAGAGCTCCCACATCCCAGAGCTTGTCCTGTTCAGTTTAACTATCAGGTCGTGCCGGGTGCTCTTAACCACCAGGTCCATAACAACAGCACCGCCCACAGTAGTATACGGCACAGCTCACAGGAGTATACGGCACAGACCACAGGAGTATACCGCACAGCCCACAGGAGTATACAGCACTGCCCATACAGTAGTACACAGCACAGCCCACAGGAGTATACAGCACTGCCCACAGTAGTATACAGCACAGCCCACAGGAGTATACAGCACAGCCCACAGGAGTATACAGCACAGCCCACAGGAGTATACGGCACTGCCCACAGGAGTATACGGCACTGCCCACAGTAGTATACGGCACAGCCCACAGGAGTATACGGCACAGCCCACAGGAGTATACGGCACAGCCCACAGGAGTATACAGCACTGTCCATACAGTAGTACACAGCACAGCCCACAGGAGTATACAGCACTGCCCACAGTAGTATACAGCACAGCCCACAGGAGTATACAGCACAGCCCACAGTAGTATACAGCACAGCCCACAGTAGTATACAGCACAGCTCAGATAGTAGTACACAGCACAGCCCACATCCCCCTTCCCTCCCCGCCTCTCTCCTCCCGAGAATAGCCGCACAGTCAAGTAAAAAAAAACAAAAAAAAAACAAACACAAGCTCCTTACCTCTCCCAGAGCCCGCGCTGCTCCCAGCTCCTGTGTCAGCGGCTGCCGCCGCACTGCCTGACACACAGCGAGTGCGCGATAACGCACACCCGCTGTGTCAGAGGCAGAGCGGGGAATGATGGGAGAGGGAGCGTGAGGTGACGCTCTCTCCTCCATCATTGCTTTGAACTGTACCGGCAGACGCCGGTACAGTTCAATGCGGCGGGGGAGTCAGCGCTGGTGGCAGGCGGGCCCCCCTGCCTCACACGGGCCCCAGAGCGGCTGCGTGACTTGACGCTAGCTGGGGGCCCTGGAGGAGCGGGGGCCCCAGGCAGCTGCCTGGTCTGCCTGCCCCTAACGCCGGCCCTGACTAAATGTATAGACTTGTTAGGAGACTATGTAGAAAAATAAATTTATTTTTTGACTATATTCATTGTGTTTAGTATTGATTATCATTACTTTTGGATCGCCCCTCGTATGTCACGAGAAAACAATGTCAGAATCACTGGGATCCGTTGAAGCGTTCCAGAGTTATAACCTCATAAAGGGACAGTGGTCAGAATTGTAAAAATTGGCCCGGTCATTAACGTGCAAACCACCCTTGGGAGTAAAGGGGTTAAAGAAGCAACTGCGTTTCTTTACATATATTTTTTCAGACTCTGCGTAGAAGCTTATAGAGAAAAAAAGAATTAAAACATCTCAGTTAAGCAGTACGGGAGATTTCATGAAATCACATACAATTTGCTTGGACAGTTAAACGCAGAAGAACTTCTGCACAAAAAAGCAGCAGGTAAAAAAAAAGAATTTGTTACATGTAAACAATTTCTAAATGTCCAAGCAAACGGGATGTGATTTGACGAAAACTCTGCCCACGGTGCATCTAAAGATTCTCTTGAACTGTGCGACTTTGTTCCCTGAAAAAAGGCATGTAAAAAAAACACTGTTGCATTTTATGAAATTTGTTTACTACTTCATACAAAAGCCTTGACAGTTTCAGTTCTCCTCTTGTATGGAGAAACTAGTCACAGGCGTTGCTCAGGTGTGATTTAGGCCCATTCTTCAACACAAACACTCTTCACATCCTGAAGGTCCCATGAGTTCCTTCTATGAACTCTGAGCTTCAGTTTCTTCCATAAATTTACTATTGGATTCAGGTCCAGTGATCGGCTCGGCCATTCTAGCAGCTTTATTTTCTTTCTCTGAACAAATTGAGAGTTTCCTTGGCTGTGTGTTTGTGATCATTCTCTTGGTGAAATGTCCACCCTTGTTTCATCTTCATCATCCTGGTAGATGGCAGCAGACTTTTATCAAGAATGTCTTGGTATATTTGTCTATTCATTTTTCATTCTTTCACGTAAGTTTACGCTGCTTTGTTTCTGACAACCAGGAGGAATGGTCAACGTTCCTTCCTAAGGCTAAGTTTGCCATTAACAATCACCGCCAGGAATCGTCTGGGGAGTCCCCGTTCTTTTGTGTTTACGGGTACCATCCTCAATTTTGTACTCTGCGTCAGGGTGGCTCTGCTGGCGTTCCTGAGGAGGACCAGCTAGGAGCACAACTGTCATCTGTTTGGAGGAGAGTGAAACAGCGCTTGCTGAGCGTGGGTGCTAGGTACAAACGAGTGGCTGACAGTAGACGTGTGCCAGGTCCGGACCTCAGTGTGGGTGATTGGGTGTGGTTGTCCACAAGGAACATAAAGCTCAGAGTACCATCCCTGAAATTGGGTCCAAGGTTTATTGGTCCATTTAGGGTCACCGCCATCATTAACTCGGTAGCCTACCGATTGGAGCTTCCTTCGGTATATAAAATACACAACGTGTTTCACAGATCTCTGTTAAAGAAGGTGGTGGGTTCCGTGTACGTGGCGTCGATGCCACCTCCAGTCTTGGTGGATGGCAATTTGGAGTTTGAAGTCTCCAAGGTGGTTGACTCTCGTATAGTGCGCCGCACATTACAGTACCTGGTACACTGGCGTGGTTATGGGCCAGAGGAAAGGTCTTGGGTACCAGCTTTGGACATACATGCGGATCGGCTGGTCAGTATGTTTCACCGCCGCCATCCAGACAAGCCGGGACCTATAAGTCGTGAGGGCCCTGGGGTCCCTTGTAGAAGGCGGGGTACTGTCATGTCGGACGCTGTTCACACTAGGGCGTCCGACAGACAGCGGTAATTCCACATTTGTCCACTATACGCTCAGTGGCGTCGGCTAGACTTTATCCAGGTTATCCAGGGTTAATCTGGCTGGTAATCTGGTTAGAGGCTGGGTCACGCCCGTGGCCTTTAAATAGTAATTCTGGACTTTGGGCGTCGCCGATTATAGCTTGTGTCTTGTGCCTGGTGATCTCGGTCTGGAGTGGTGGTCTAGGAGTTGAAGTATCGTATCTGGTGGTGTATTATCCTTTGTCATATTTCTCCTTCCTATATTTGTGTTTATTTTTGCCCTGTGCAAATTATAGTGGTGCGTTTTTAGTTTTCCCTGTCTGTACTTTCTGTGTAGGTTGGTGTGTGGTCTTATCACTGGGTGGCGGGTGGAGGTTTCAGCATAGGGCTGAAACAGGAGTCAGGGTCAGGCCTGGTGGCCCAGACAAGCACACCATCAGTATAAATTCTGGGATAGGGACAGACAGGGTTTTCCCTAGTCTGAGGGATATCGCAGGGGCCCGGGTAATCAGCTTTAGTCTACCCAATACTCCCGTGACAGTATCTTCATTCTTAACCCCTTTCTGACGTTAGACATACTATCCCGTCGAGGTGGTATGGGCCCATATGACTACCGACAGGATAGTACGTCTAACGCGATCAGCCCCGCTCACGGGGGGATCGCGGCTGGGTGTCAGCTATCACAGCTGACATCTGGCACTATGTGCCAGGAGCGGTCACAGACCGCTCCTGGCACAAAAAGATGGCACAAAAAGATGATCAAAGATGATCTCAGCGTTCCGGCGGCATAGGGAAGCATCGCGCAGGAAGGGGGCTCCCTGCGTGCTTCCCTGAGATCCTCGGAGCAACGCGATGTGATCGCGTTGCTCCGAGGGTCTCCTACCTCCTCCTCCCTGCAGGCCCGGATCCAAAATGGCCACGGGGGGGCCTTCCGGGTCCTGCAGGGAGGTGGCTTTCAAGCGCCTGCTCAGAGCAGGCGCTGGGAAGCCTCCCTGCAGTGCCTGTGTGATCACTGATCTGACACAGTGCATTGCAGAGTGTCAGATAAGCGATCTGTCACTATACTGTGATGTCCCCCCCTGGGGCAATGTGAAAAAGTAAAAAAAATAATATTTACATGTGTAAAAAAAAATATAAATTCCAAAATAAAGAAAAAAAAAATATTGTTCCAATAAATACATTTCTTTATCTAAATAAAAAAAAGCAATAAAAGTACACATATTTAGTATCGCCGCGTCCGTAACGACCCGACCTATAAAACTGTCCTACTAGTTAACCCCTTCACTGAATACCGTAAAAAAAAAAAAAACAAGGCAAAAAACGACGCTTTATTATCATACAGCCAAACAAAAAGTGGAATAACACGCGATCAAAAAGACCGATATAAATAACCATGGTAACGCTGAAAACGTCATCTTGTCCCTCAAAAAACGAGCTGCAATACAGCGTCATCAATGAAAAAGTAAAAAAGTTATAGTCCTCAGAATAAAGCGATGCAAAAATAATTATTTTTTATATAAAATAGTTTTCATCGTATAAAAGCACCAAAACATAAAAAAAATTTAAATGAGGTATCGCTGTAATCGTTCTGACACGAAGAATAAAACTGCTTTATCCATTTTACCTAACGTGGAATGTTATAAGCGCCCTCCCAAAAGAAATTCATGAATAGCTGGTTTTTGTTCATTCTACCGCACAAAAATCGGAATATAAAGCGATCAAAAAATGTCACGTGCTAAAAAATGGCACCAATAAAAATGTCAACTCGTCCCGCAAAAAACAAGGCCTGACATGACTCTGTGGACAAAAATATGGAAAAATTATAGCTCTCAAAATGTGGAGACGCAAAAACTATTTTTTGCAATAAAAAGCGTCTTTTAGTGTGTGACGGCTGCCAATCATAAAAATCCGCTAAAGAACCCGCTATAAAAGTAAATCAAATCACCTTTCATCACCCCCTTAGTTAGGGAAAGATAATAACATTTAAAAAAATGTATTTATTTCCATTTTCCCATTAGAGTTAGGGTTAGGGTTGGATCTAAAGTTAGGGTTAGGGTTAGCGTTGGGGCTAGGGTTAGAGTTGGGGCTAAAGTTAGGATTGAGGCTAAAGTTAGGGTTAGGGCTACAGTTAGGGTTGGGGTTAGGGTTGGGGTTAGGGTTAGTGTTGGGGCTAAAGTTAAAGTTAGGGTTGGGGCTAAAGTTAGGGTTAGGGTTGGGGCTAAAGTTAAGGTTTGGATTACCTTTACGGTTGGAATTAGGGTTAGGGGTGTGGTTAGGGTTATGGTTGGGATTAGGGTTAGGGGTTTGTATGGGTTAGGGTTTCAGTTAGAATTCGGGGGTTTCCACTGTTTAGGCACATCAGGGGCTCTCTGTTGTGAATTCTGTGGCAGAGCTCCCTCCTGTGGTCACAAGTGGTACTTCGGCTGATTCTCTCTGTGAGCTTCTGTTGGTGGAGGGAAGTGGTACTGCAGCTTCTGAGTTTCCTCCCTCAGGTGATCTGGTGAGGTCGTTAGGTGCTTCTCTACTTAACTCCACCTAATGCTTTGATCCTGGCTTCCTGTCAATGTTCCAGTGTTGGACTTGCTTTTCCCTGGATCATTCCTGTGGCCTGCTGCTCTGCATAGCTAAGTTCTTCTTTGCTATTTGTTTGCTATTTTTTCTGTCCAGCTTGTCTAATTTGTTGCTGGAAGCTCTGGGACGCAAAGGGTGTACCTCCGTGTCGTTAGTTCGGTACGGAGGGTCTTTTTGCCCCCTTTGCGTGGTTTTCTTTAGGGTTTTGTGTAGACCGCAAAGTTACCTTTCCTATCCTCGATCTGTTTAGAAAGTCGGGCCTCACTTTGCTGAATCTATTTCATCTCTACGTTTGTCTTTTCATCTTAACTCACAGTCATTATATGTGGGGGGCTGCCTTTTCCTTTGGGGTATTTCTCTGAGGCAAGGTAGGCTTATTTTCTATCTTCAGGCTAGTTAGTTTCTCAGGCTGTGCCAAGTTGCATAGGCAGAGTTAGGCGCAATCCACGGCTGCCTCTAGTGTTGTTTGGAGAGGATTAGGGATTGCGGTCTGCAGAGTTCCCACGTCTCAGAGCTCGTTTTATGATTTTGGGTTATTATCAGATCACTGTATGTGCTCTGACCGCTATGTCCATTGTAGTACTGAATTGCCATTCATAACAGCTCTCCAAACGCGACATGGCGATCTCAATTCCAGCCAATTCTGCATTGAAAAAGTAAAACAGTGCTCCTTCTCCTCCGAGCTCTCCTGTGCGCCCAAACAGGGGTTTACCCAAACATATGGGGTATCAGCGTACTCAGGACAAATTGGACAACAACTTTTGGGGTCCAATATCTCCCATTACCCTTGGGAAAATACAAAACCGGGGGCTAAAAAATAATTTTTGTGGAAAACTTTTTTATTTTATTTTCACTGCTCTGTGAACTGTGAACTGTAGTGTAACACTTGGGGGTTCAAAGTTCTCACAACACATCTAGATAAGTTCCTAAGTTCCATGGGGAGTCTAGTTTCCAATATGGGGTCACTTGTGGGGGGTTTCCACTGTTTAAGTACATCAGGGGCTCTGCAAGCGCAATATAACGCCTGCAGACCATTCCATCTAAGTTTGCATTCCAAATGGAGCTCCTTCCCTTCCAAGCTCTGCCATACGTCCAAACGGTGGTTTCCCCCCACACATAGGGTATCAGTGTACTCAGGACAAATTGGACAACAACTTTTTGGGTCCACTTTCTTCTGTTACCCTTGGGAAAAAAAATTGGGGCAAAAAGATAATTTTTGTGAAAAAATATGATTTTTTATTTTTACGGCTCTACATTATAAACTTCTGTGAAACACTTGCTGGGTCAAAGTGCTCACCACACATCTAGATAAGTTCCTTTGGGGGTCTATTTTCCAAAATGGTGTCACTTGTGTGGGGGTTTCAATGTTTAGGCACATCAGGGGCTCTCCAAACGCGACATGGCAATCTCAATTCCAGCCATTTCTGCGTTGAAAAAGTAAAACAGTGCTCCTTCCCTTTTGAGCTCTGCAATGTGCCCAAACTGTGGTTTACCCCCACATATGGGGTATTAGCGTACTCAGGACAAATTTTACAACAACTTTTGGAGTCCAATTTCTCCTGTTACCCTTGGTAAAATAAAACAAATTGGAGCTGAAGTAAATTTTTTGTGAAAAAAAGTTATGTTTATTTTTTTTAAACATTCCAAAAATTCCTCTGAAACACCTGAAGGGTTAATAAAGTTCTTGAATGTGGTTTTGAGCACCTTGAGGGGTGCAGTTTTTAGAATGGTGTCACACTTGGGTATTTTCTATCATATAGACCCCTCAAAGTGACTTCAGATGTGATGTGGTCCCTAAAAAAAATGGTGTTGTAAAAATGAGAAATTGCTGGTCAACTTTTAACCCTTATAACTCCCTAACAAAAAAAAATTTTGTTTCCAAAATTGTGCTGATGTAAAGTAGACATGTGGGAAATGTTACTTATTAAGTATTTTGGGTGACATATCTCTGTGATTTAAGGGCATAAAAATTCAAAGTTGGAAAATTGTGAAATGTTCAAAATTTTCACCATTTTTTTTCACAAATAAACGCAGGTAATATCAAAGAAATTTTACCACTGTCATGAAGTACAATATACCACGTAGTAAATGGGGTGCTCACAGTAAGTATAGGTGCTCTGGAGAAATATAAATAGTCTATAACGATGAACTCCGGCACTCAAAAATCAAGTTCATATAATTTCTTAGTTGGTCTCATAGCTTAGTATGTGATATGGCAGGCTCTTTATTTTACTCAGGGGGCGGTTTAGTTTTGTTCATACGTGTGTACACATGCACATATATTTTTTGCAGGGGGATTTATCTCTTTTCAAGCTATCTTCATATGAGTATAACGTTTGTCTACAGTGATTTCTCCTACATGTATGTATATTGTATTCCAGAGCGGTTTTTCTTTACTTGGCTGTTGATCTCCTATTCCCTTTTGGTGGTAGCTAGTATTATTAGTTACTAGATATCAGTGACTCCGTTTGGTGTCTCCTGGATTTTGATCTGGATTGTCCTTTTTTCTCCTTCCTTTTTCTCTTAAAATGATCCCCTGGACTCTATCGGCTCCTGCTGCCTTACAGCTCTACCAGCTGCACCGTCGGACTGTTATCCTAAGGGGGATTTATCTCTTTTCAAGCTATCTTCATATGAGTATAACGTTTGTCTACAGTGACTTCTCCTACATAACACAGGCTTAACTTGAAAAAGGCATATAGCCGAAACGTTGTGTCTATTGTCTGTAAAACAGAAATTCTTATGTTCATACCTTTTTATGACATCGTATGAAGTTTGCTGATCATGGAATGTTTTTGTTATGGAAAACTATCACTTTCACATTAAAGAAATTATATGAACTTGATATGAAGTACAATATGTCACGAGAAAACATTGTCAGAATCATCGGGATCCGTTGTAGCGTTCCAGAGTTATAACCTCATAAAGGGACAGTGGTCAGAATTGTAAAAATTGGCCCGGTCATTAACGTGCAAACCACCCTTGGGGGTAAAGGGGTTAAAGGGAACTCTTTCCTTAACATGCCATCATATTAACTTTTCCGTGAAAACCCTGTTTTCGCAGGATCTGTTTATCATGAACCTGGGTGGATGTCATGATGTGACATTATCCACGCTTCATCCAAACTTTCCAGCCTCATGGAAGAGCTCTGAGATTGGGAACTTGTGCAGAGGCCGCCACCACGTGGTGTTTGGAGGAAGCGCATGATTTCATATGAGTTATCTAAGCTCCTGTAATAAATCGTTAAAAAGCGAGGGCTGTCATTTTGTCAGCGACTTCTTTTAATTATTTTTTTTTCAATGGTGAGTATTTGTTACATCTAAAGGAAAAAAATCTTTCACCATCGTTATATGCATGGATTCTTAATGTACAAGTAGTCAGACTATGGGACTTTCTTTATAAGGGAACTTGGAAGTCTCCCTAGGTCCCTAAACCACCAACATCTCTTTATGTAATTCCTAACAAGCCCCTTTTTGTGGCTTACAGATTTTTTTGTTCTCCATAAAATCAATATGATATCTGGGCTTCGCGATTCACTGATTAGTGGGTGACGCTACTTTCCCCAGTCTAATCTTCCTCCTAAACATGTTCTCACACCCCTGAGGACATGAGTGACTTGATTTGCAAGAGCGGCATCACTTCCGGCTCTATGCAAACCACACCCATTGATTTTTTGGTGAAATGATTAGTGGGTGACCAGTTATAGGGACCTTGCTTTCTCCAAATTAACCTGGAGGGTGTAGAATAAGATTTTACATAGCTTTGTGTGTCACTTTTGGTCTCTGAAATCCCTTACAAGGAACTAGACATCGATGTGACAACATGATTGAGAAGACATCTGGTCTCATCTGTGGAGCATTATGGAGATGGATGAGCAGAAGATGATTCATGTGCATTGTGAAACGAGGGTCTCTGCGACCCCTGCAGAGCCGAGTCATGTGGAGAACACGATGAAAAGTATTTATGGTTAAACTATGGGAACAGATGGGTAACCGTATAACTTTTACATGTTAAGGCCAAATGTACGAAGAGGCAGATATTTGGGCCACGAGCTGGCGTAGATTTCAGCAGCGCTGTGTGCTAGTTTTCTGGTAATTGCTAGAATTTTGCCACTTTTTATGCCGGTTTTCTAGGGTGTGAAGATTATATATTCTCCCTATGACTAAAAAAAATCCCAATGGAGCTGTACATTAATGGACTGCTAACTAAAATCAAAGAAGAAATGAGGAATCCAGCTCAACGAGATAGTGAAAAAAACTTCTTTCTTTATTCACTTGAAAATATATTCGGTGGAGGATAAAAACATCAGCAATTACAAAGGATAAAAAGCGATATCAACGCGTTTCTGGTGACCAAGCACCCTTAATCATGATTAAGGGTGCTTGGTCACCAGAAACGCGTTGATATCACTTTTTTTGAATATATTTTCAAGTGAATAAAGAAAGAAGTTTTTTTCACTACCTCGTTGAGCTGGATTCCTCATTTCTTCTTTGATTTTCTACGCCCTGACACAGCGGTTCCGTGCTCCGAGTCTCCAAGGATGTCGATCATGGTGAGCTGGACTTTGTTCGATGCTAACTAAAATACATGCATGGCCTCACTCACCCGTCCCATTTTTGTGTGCGAGTGCTATCCTATGATATTCTATGGGGCCTTTCACATGTCTGTGCCTTTTTGCAGACATGTCCAATTTTGATCCGAGGGTCGGATCAATGCAAGTCAATTGGCACATGGAAAAATCGGACCGCACTGGGATGACATCTGAGAACAGTCCTATTTTCATGGTCTGCCATAAATGAGAACATACATTTTTTTTTGTCATGTATGAAAAAAATCCCAAGTGATCGCAAAGAGCAATCAATAATGGAAAAAATGAAACAACCGGACAAGTGATAATACATAAGTAACGCTGAATCAAAGGAATATAAAAGAAGTAAGCGATAATGCTAAAACAAAACGGAGACATGTCCAATTTTGATCCAAGTCACAGATCAAACTCGCCCATTTAAGATAATGGGTCTAAAATGTAAAATGCTGTGTAATGTGTTGACGCTATAGAAATACAAAAATAATAATATTATTAATATGCGTCCATGAAGAAAAAAATCAGATAGGAAACGAATGCCAGCTGTGCTTTATCCATGTGTTTAAAGGCAGGACTAGATCGGAAATATTTTGTCATTTTTTTGCTTATGGGAAAAATAGATGTAATGCTTTATGGTAAAAAAATGAATGTCTGGCCGAAAAATTGAAAATCACATCCAGCACAATGATGAAAATGAAACTTTTTTGGCGCAGGAGAACAAAAAAAAAAAACAGACAACTTAGGCTACTTTCACACTAGCGTTAACTGCAATTCGTCACAATGCGTCGTTTTGCAGAAAAAACGCATCCTGCAAAAGTGCTTGCAGGATGCGTTTTTTCCCCATAGACTTGTATTGACGACACATTGCAACGGATTGCCACACGTCTCAAGGACCTCTATGGTTACAATTCAGAAGCATCGCCGACCTCCGATCATGTGACGGGGGTCGGCGATGCGATCATTTCCGGCCGCCCGGCCGGAAGCGGTAGTTAAATGCCGCTGTCTGCGTTTGACAGCGGCATTTAACTAATTAATAGGCGCGGGCGATTCTGCCCGCGCCTATTACGGGCACATGTCAGCTGTTCAAAACAGCTGACATGTCCCGGCTTTGATGCGGGCTCACCACCGGAGCCCACATCAAAGTGGGGCTTCTGACTAGGTTATTTTTTTATCTAAGTGGTGAAAAAAAATTCCAAACTTTGCTAAAAAAAAATCCCTATTTTTTTTTACTATCCCGTCCGAGGTCAGAAAGGGGCAGGGCCGGCGTCAGCACCCGGCACAGCGGGCAAATGCCGGGGCCCTGGGGAGAGGGGGGGGGGCCCACTCATGCTGTCATAGATACAGCTGGGAGAGCAGAGCAGGAGATAACATGCTCTCTCCCCCCACAAAGTCACTGCTGGCTGCGTTCTCTTAACCCCTATGTGCCAGCTCTGACACAAGCATCTTCTCACTCAGTCAGTGCAGCCAGGCAGGCACACATAGGGGTTAACAGAAGGCAGCCAGTGTGACATTGTGGGCGGAGAGAGCACGTTCTCTGCTCTCCCCCCTGGGTGGCTGCAGACAGTGCTGAAGT
Organism: Ranitomeya imitator; assembly: GCF_032444005.1. Classification (NCBI taxonomy): domain Eukaryota; kingdom Metazoa; phylum Chordata; class Amphibia; order Anura; family Dendrobatidae; genus Ranitomeya; species Ranitomeya imitator. The sequence goes on from NC_091285.1 coordinate 646,260,507, forward strand.
TTATCAGGCAGATTCCGGAGGAGCTCTGTCCTACTAGTGCCTGAGTGACTGCAAAGGTATCCAGCAGTGGTTGCAGTTGTGGCTCAGTCTGCTGCTGTCTGTCTCCGCTGCCTAAAAATTTGGGTGATGTCTGGAGGAGCAGCTGGTGGGGTGCAGCCTGTAGCCGCCCAGCTCACCCAGAATACATGCATGCTGCACCAAACCTGCACCAGTGGGGTAAGGAAGAAGCTTAACTGTTGTGAGTTCTGTTTTTGGGCTCCCTCTGGTGGTTACTGATGGTACTGGGTGATTTGTGTTCTGCTGTCTCTGGTGTCCACCTGTTCTATTAGGATTTGGGAGTTTCCTATTTAACCGGGCTTTCTTGTCATTTCCCCGCCGGCTATCAAGGTTATCAGAGTGTTTTGTTACCTCAGCTTCTGGCTTCAGTAATCTTCAGGACAAGCTAAGTTTTTGATTTTCTTGTTCCACGTTTTGCTTTATTTTTGTCTTGTCCAGCTTGCATGTAATTGTTTCTTTGCTGCTGGTTGCTCTAGTGGGCTGTAATTGCTCCTCATGTTCCATGAGTTGGAACATGAGTTCAAGTAATTACAGGATGGTTTTTTGAAGGGTTTTTTGCTGACCGCGCAGTTTACTTTTGTATCCTCTGCTATCTAGTTTTAGCGGGCCTCATTTTGCTGAATCTGTTTTCATACTGTGTATGTGCCTTCCTCTCATTTCACCGTCATTATATATGGGGGGCTGCTATTTCTGTGGGGTATTTCTCTGGAGGCAAGAGAGGTCTGTGTTTCTTCTAATAGGGGAAGTTAGATCTTCGGCTGGTGCGAGACGTCTAGGATCAACGTAGGCACGTTCCCCGGCTATTGTTATTTGTGTGTTCAGGTTTAGGGTCGCGGTCAGCTCAGGTTCCATCACCCTAGAGCTCGTTGGTGCTTGTCCTTTTGTGATTCCCTGCCATTGGAATCATGACAGTATAGCCGGCCTAAAATGTTTGGGCTGAAGTAGGAGGAATAGTAGTCTGAGGAAGTTTTTTTGTTTTTTTTTCTCTGAGGTTGCTGCTTAGCCTTAATTGCAACCTGGCTTATTTTTTTTTTTTTCCTCCTCTTAATCCTTGAATGGCTCTGACCTTAGCTGTTTATCATGGACGTCCAGAGTTTAGCTTCCAGCTTGAATAATCTTGCTGCTAAGGTTCAAAATATACAAGATTTTGTTGTACATGCTCCTATGTCTGAACCTAGAATTCCTATTCCAGAGTTCTTTGCTGGAGATAGATCTAGTTTTCTGAATTTTAGGAACAATTGCAAGCTGTTCCTTTCTTTGAAATCTCGCTCTTCTGGAGACCCTGCTCAGCAGGTTAAGATTATTATATCTTTCCTGCGGGGTGACCCTCAAAATTGGGCATTTGCATTGGCACCAGGGGATCCTGCGTTGCTTAATGTGGATGTGTTTTTTCTGGCATTGGGTTTGCTCTATGAGGAACCTAACCAGGAGATTCAGGCTGAAAAAGCTTTATTAGCTCTCTCTCAGGGGCAAGATGAAGCAGAAATATATTGTCAAAAATTTCGGAAATGGTCAGTGCTTACTCAGTGGAATGAGTGCGCCCTGGCTGCAAAGTTCAAAGATGGCCTTTCTGAGGCCATTAAAGATGTTATGGTGGGGTTCCCTGCGCCTACGGGTCTGAATGAGTCTATGACTATGGCTATTCAGATTGATCGGCGTTTACGGGAGCGCAAACCTGTGCACCATTTGGCGGTGTCTTCTGAACAGGCACTTGAGACAATGCAATGTGATAGAGTTCAGTCTAGAAGTGAACGGCAAAACTATAGGCGGAAAAATGGGTTGTGCTTTTATTGTGGTGATTCAGCTCATGTTATATCAGCATGCTCTAAACGCACAAAAAAGGTTGATAAGTCTGTTGCCATTAGTACGTTACAGTCTAAGTTCATTCTGTCTGTGACTCTGATTTGCTCATTATCATCCATTTCCGTCGATGCCTATGTAGATTCAGGCGCTGCCCTGAGTCTTATGGATTGGTCATTTGCCAAGCGATGTGGGTTTAGTCTTGAGCCTCTGGAAGTCCCTATTCCTTTGAAGGGAATTGACTCTACACCTTTGGCTATGAATAAACCTCAGTACTGGACACAAGTGACCATGCGTATGACTCCCGTTCATCAGGAGGTGATTCGCTTCCTGGTATTGTATAATTTACATGATGTTCTAGTACTTGGTCTGCCATGGTTACAAACTCATAATCCAGTCTTTGACTGGAAAACAATGTCTGTGTTAAGCTGGGGATGTCAGGGGGTTCATGATGATGCACCTCCGATTTCTATCGCTTCATCTACTCCTTCTGAGGTTCCTGTATTTTTGTCTGATTATCGGGATGTTTTTGAGGAGCCTAAGCTCAGTTCGCTTCCTCCTCACAGGGATTGCGATTGTGCTATAGATTTAATTCCTGGTAGTAAATTTCCTAAAGGTCGTTTGTTCAATCTGTCAGTGCCAGAGCATACTGCTATGCGGGATTATGTTAAGGAGTCCTTGGAAAAGGGACATATCCGTCCATCTTCGTCCCCTTTGGGAGCAGGTTTTTTTTTCGTGGCCAAAAAAGATGGGTCCTTGAGGCCTTGTATAGATTATCGTCTTTTGAATAAGATTACCGTAAAATATCAGTATCCTTTGCCTTTGTTGACTGATTTGTTTGCTCGCATTAAGGGGGCTAAATGGTTCACTAAGATTGATCTTCGGGGTGCGTATAATCTTATACGAATAAAGCAAGGTGATGAGTGGAAAACCGCATTTAATACGCCCGAGGGCCATTTTGAGTATTTGGTAATGCCTTTCGGACTTTCTAATGCTCCTTCAGTCTTCCAGTCCTTTATGCACGATATTTTCCGTGAATATCTGGATAAATTTATGATTGTGTATTTGGATGATATTTTGTTTTTTTCTGATGACTGGGAGTCTCATGTTCAGCAGGTCAGGAAGGTGTTTCAGGTCCTGCGGGCTAATTCCTTGTTTGTAAAGGGCTCAAAGTGTCTCTTTGGAGTCCAGAAGATTTCTTTCTTGGGGTATATTTTTTCCCCTTCTACTATTGAGATGGATCCCGTCAAGGTTCGGGCTATTTGTGACTGGACGCAGCCTGCATCTCTTAAGAGTCTGCAGAAGTTCTTGGGCTTTGCTAATTTCTATCGTCGTTTTATAACTAATTTTTCTAGTGTTGTTAAGCCTTTGACGGATTTGACTAAGAAGGGTGCTGATGTTGCTGATTGGTCTCCTGCGGCTGTGGAGGCCTTTCAGGAACTTAAACGCCGGTTTTCTTCTGCTCCTGTGTTGCGTCAGCCTGATGTTTCGCTTCCTTTGCAAGTTGAGGTTGATGCTTCCGAGATTGGAGCGGGGGCGGTTTTGTCACAGAGAAGCTCCGATTGCTCGGTGATGAAGCCATGTGCGTTCTTTTCTAGAAAATTTTCGCCCGCTGAGCGGAATTATGATGTGGGTAATCGGGAACTTTTGGCCATGAAGTGGGCATTTGAGGAGTGGCGTCATTGGCTGGAGGGTGCTAGACATCGTGTGGTGGTCTTGACTGATCACAAAAATCTGATTTACCTTGAGTCTGCCAGGCGTCTGAATCCTAGACAGGCTCGTTGGTCACTGTTTTTCTCTCGTTTCAATTTTGTGGTTTCATACCTGCCAGGTTCAAAGAATGTGAAGGCGGATGCTCTTTCTAGGAGTTTTGTGCCTGACTCCCCTGGAAATTCTGAGCCCACTGGTATCCTTAGGGATGGGGTGATTTTGTCGGCCGTCTTCCCAGACTTGCGACGTGCTTTGCAGGAGTTTCAGGCGGGTAAACCTGATCGTTGTCCGCCTGAGAGACTGTTTGTTCCGGATAGTTGGACCAGTAGAGTCATCTCCGAGGTCCATTCTTCTGCGTTGGCAGGTCATCCTGGAATATTTGGTACTAGAGACTTGGTGGCCAGGTCTTTTTGGTGGCCTTCCTTGTCGAGGGATGTGCGTTCTTTTGTGCAGTCTTGTGAGGTTTGTGCTCGGGCTAAGCCTTGCTGTTCTCGAGCCAGTGGATTGTTGTCACCTTTGCCTATCCCGAAGAGGCCTTGGACGCACATTTCCATGGACTTTATTTCGGATCTCCCTGTCTCTCAAAAAATGTCCGTCATCTGGGTTGTGTGTGACCGCTTTTCTAAAATGGTTCATCTTGTACCCTTGCCTAAGTTGCCTTCCTCCTCTGAGTTGGTCCCTCTGTTTTTCCAGAACGTGGTTCGTTTGCATGGGATTCCGGAGAACATCGTTTCTGACAGGGGATCCCAGTTTGTGTCTAGATTTTGGCGGACGTTCTGTGCTAAGATGGGCATTGATTTGTCCTTTTCGTCTGCATTCCATCCTCAGACGAATGGCCAGACGGAGCGAACTAATCAGACCTTGGAAACTTATTTGAGGTGTTTTGTTTCTGCTGATCAGGATGACTGGGTTACCTTTTTGCCGCTGGCCGAGTTTGCCCTTAATAATCGGGCTAGTTCTGCTACCTTGGTTTCTCCTTTCTTTTGTAATTCGGGGTTTCATCCTCGTTTTTCCTCTGGTCAGGTGGAGCCTTCTGATTGTCCTGGAGTGGACATGGTGGTGGATGGGTTGCATCGGATTTGGAGTCATGTGGTGGACAATTTGAAGTTGTCCCAGGAGAAGGCTCAGCAGTTTGCTAATCGCCGTCGCCGCGTGGGTCCTCGACTTCTTGTTGGGGACTTGGTGTGGTTGTCTTCTCGTTTTGTTCCTATGAAGGTCTCTTCTCCTAAGTTCAAGCCTCGGTTCATCGGTCCTTATAGGATCTTGGAAATTCTTAATCCTGTGTCGTTTCGTTTGGATCTCCCGGCATCGTTTGCTATTCATAATGTGTTCCATCGGTCGTTGTTGCGGAGGTATGAGGTACCTGTTGTTCCTTCGCTTGAGCCTCCTGCTCCGGTGCTGGTGGAGGGAGAATTGGAGTATGTTGTGGAGAAGATCTTGGATTCTCGTGTTTCCAGACGGAAACTCCAATATTTGGTCAAGTGGAAGGGTTATGGTCAGGAGGATAATTCTTGGGTGGTTGCCTCTGATGTTCATGCTGATGATTTGGTCCGCGCTTTTCATAGGGCTCATCCTGGTCGCCCTGGTGGTTCTCGTGAGGGTTCGGTGACCCCTCCTCAAGGGGGGGGTACTGTTGTGAGTTCTGTTTTTGGGCTCCCTCTGGTGGTTACTGATGGTACTGGGTGATTTGTGTTCTGCTGTCTCTGGTGTCCACCTGTTCTATTAGGATTTGGGAGTTTCCTATTTAACCGGGCTTTCTTGTCATTTCCCCGCCGGCTATCAAGGTTATCAGAGTGTTTTGTTACCTCAGCTTCTGGCTTCAGTAATCTTCAGGACAAGCTAAGTTTTTGATTTTCTTGTTCCACGTTTTGCTTTATTTTTGTCTTGTCCAGCTTGCATGTAATTGTTTCTTTGCTGCTGGTTGCTCTAGTGGGCTGTAATTGCTCCTCATGTTCCATGAGTTGGAACATGAGTTCAAGTAATTACAGGATGGTTTTTTGAAGGGTTTTTTGCTGACCGCGCAGTTTACTTTTGTATCCTCTGCTATCTAGTTTTAGCGGGCCTCATTTTGCTGAATCTGTTTTCATACTGTGTATGTGCCTTCCTCTCATTTCACCGTCATTATATGTGGGGGGCTGCTATTTCTGTGGGGTATTTCTCTGGAGGCAAGAGAGGTCTGTGTTTCTTCTAATAGGGGAAGTTAGATCTTCGGCTGGTGCGAGACGTCTAGGATCAACGTAGGCACGTTCCCCGGCTATTGTTATTTGTGTGTTCAGGTTTAGGGTCGCGGTCAGCTCAGGTTCCATCACCCTAGAGCTCGTTGGTGCTTGTCCTTTTGTGATTCCCTGCCATTGGAATCATGACACTTAACCCCTTCCCATCTGTATGAAGGTTATTGCTGAACCTTAAAGATAACAATCCGACCTGCATAAATGGGGTTAACCAGATGCCAGGAGGAAGGGGAGCTGCTGCCATGGGTAATACTGAGCTGTGGGCTGTAGGTTGGGGCCCCGTGGCCCCAGGCTGGTGACTGGAGGGACTCTGCCCAGTGCTGGCATGTGGGTGATTTTTGCGTCTCAGCTTCTCTCCTCCACATCACACTGTGCAGTCACAGCAACATTGGTTGTCTCTGTCCAGGTCCCAGCAGCTGCCACTGCTCCCACCAAGGACATGGCATCACTTAACCCTTCCCCTGCAGCCACCGGCAACAAATCCACATTATTCCTTGATTAAATCAGGTTCCAACCCAATAGAGGAGCAGACATTTCCTGCTGCCATTAGGGTCCGGGAGGGGGTGACATTGGCTGCCCTGCTACTCTGTAGTGGGGGGTGACAAGTGTAACATGGGGTAACGATGACGGAGAAATGCACAGGATAATAGTGAGAGCGACAGAGGGCAGTGTATGGTATGGAGCAGTCAGGGGGTGGGCTGCAGGATCCCCCCATACTGTACATGACTGCTCGGGACGGAGGCGTTTAATGAGCTTCTAATGACAGGGCACTAATTGGGTCATTAGGGTTTGTGGAAAGGATTCAGCATCAGGTCCCTCATTAATGCCCGAGCCGCCTGTTACTTTGTAGCACAGATCTGTTGGGGCCGCAAAACCAAACAACGTTGTTTATGTAGAAAAGTCTTTGTTTCATAGAAAAACTCAAAACAGAAAAGCACCTCTCCTGTATATATACACTGCACAGCACCTCTCCTGTATATATACACTGCATAGCACCTTTCCTCCTGTATATATACACTGCACAGCACCTCTCCTGTATATATACACTGCACAGCACCTTTCCTCCTGTATATATACACTGCAGAATCTACAATAGCTGTCACTCATGTAAGAAGTGAAATCTGGCATTGTACTATACATTTCTCTGCCGTATCTGTGCATCATAAATCGGGGTATGTGTTAAAGGGGGGGCCCACTGAGACTCTTTCGCCCAGGGCCCTCGAAAACCTGGAGCCGGCCCTGGAAAGGGGTTTAAACTTTTCATTGGCTTCAGTAGTCCCCTTAGGATGATTGCAGCTTCAAGTCTCCTATCGCCTTTGCTATGTGTAGCAAAAATCACGATCTTCTATGAATGTCCGCCAAACTCCGGCTTTTATAGGAAATTTACAATGACATGTACGGAGGTCTTCTGCAGACCCCAGAATGTCATGACAACCCATCGATGCCCCCCGATCATGTGACAGGGGCACCGATGGACAGGACTACGCATTTCCGCCTAGCGCGTGTTAAATGCCAATGTCAGTGATTGACAGTGACATTTAACTGCTTAACAGCCACAGGTGGAGCTTGGAACCACTCATGGCTGTTAGAGGCACATGGCTGTCATGTGCGAGGAAAGCTGCAGGCTAAGGCTACTTTCACACTAGCGTCGTGCACTGCACGTCGCAATGCGTCGTTTTGGAGTAAAAAAGCATCCTGCAAAATTGCTTGCAGGATGCGTTTTTCTCCATTGACTAACATTAGCGACGTATTGCCACTTGTCGCAACCGTCGTGCTACGGTTGCGTCGTGTTGTGGCGGACCATCACCACCAAAAAACATTGCATGTAACGTTTTTTGGTGCGTCATTACCATCTTTGCCCCGCCTCCCCGCACCTCACAATGGGGCAGCGGATGCGTTGAAAAACAGCATCCGTTGCCCCCGTTGTGCGGCGCTTCCACAGTATGCGTCGGTGCGCCGCTACGTCGCATTGCGACGTGCAGTGCACGACGCTAGTGTGAAAGTAGCCTAAGCGTCGGAGCCCACACCAAAGGCAGGGACAGAACCTTTGATGTACCTATACCTGAAAGGTCGTGAAGGGGTTAAACCGTGCTTCTTGCCTTAGTAGTACAGCAAAAATGTGGTTTTGAACACTGCAATGATGATGAAGTTTTATTTTCCCAGAATTGTGGTAAAGACTGTGATTCAAAGATATATGTGTGAATACATGCTAAAAAAATGTGTGAAAACTTGTGCAGAAACAGTTAGGGCTCGTTCAGACATCCACACATTTTGGTTCAATCTTGGACAGCAATGCACGGACTGGCCAATGGTATCCAGACCCGAGCATGGCAGACTCATGGAAATACATGAAGCTGTTGTAAGGGGATGAAGAAGTGAAGGGACACACATAATAGTGTTTAATCTGAGTACCTGTAGACAAACACCACCATCTGCTGATCAAGGACGGAAGAGAAAGTGAAAGCAAAAAAGAACCGTGTTAGTAGGAACCTAAGGGTGAAATGTATGTTCCCACAGGGAGGATTGTTGTGATAGACAATTCAGTAACACAATGTACATAGCGATCAGAGCACATACAGTGATCTGCCAATAACCCAAAAATAATAGAACGAGCTCTGAGACGTGGAAACTCTATAAACCGCAATTCCTGATCCTCTCCAAACACAACTAGAGGCAGCTGTGGATTGCGCCTAACGCTCCCTATGCAACTCGGCACAGCCTGAGAAACTAACTAGCCTGAAGATAGAAAAATAAGCCTACCTTGCCTCAGAGAAATACCCCAAAGGAAAAGGCAGCCCCCCACATATAATGACTGTGAGTAAGATGAAAAGACAAACGTAGGGATGAAATAGATTCAGCAAAGTGAGGCCCGATATTCTAGACAGAACGAGGATAGGAAAGATAACTTTGCGGTCTACACAAAACCCTAAAGAAAACCACGCAAAGGGGGCAAAAAGACCCTCCGTACCGAACTAACGGCACGGAGGTACACCCTTTGCGTCCCAGAGCTTCCAGCAAAACAAATAGACAAGCTGGACAGAAAAATAGCAACAAATAGCAAAGAAGCACTTAGCTATGCAGAGCAGCAGGCCACAGGAATGATCCAGAGAAACACAAGTCCAACACTGGAACATTGACAGGAAGCATGGATCAAAGCATCAGGTGGAGTTAAGTAGAGAAGCAGCTAACGACCTCACCAGATCACCTGAGGGAGGAAACTCAGAAGCTGCAGTACCACTTTCCTCCACAAACGGAAGCTCCCAGAGAGAATCAGCCGAAGTACCACTTGTGACCACAGGAGTGAACTCTGCCACAGAATTCACAACAGTACCTCCCCCTTGAGGAGGGGTCACCGAACCCTCACCAGAGCCCCCAGGCCGACCAGGATGAGCCACATGAAAGGCACGAACAAGATCAGGAGCATGGACATCATAGGCAAAAACCCAGGAATTATCTTCCTGAGCATAACCCTTCCATTTAACCAGATACTGGAGTTTCCGTCTTGAAACACGAGAATCCAAAATCTTCTCCACAATATACTCCAATTCCCCCTCCACCAAAACCGGGGCAGGAGGCTCAACAGATGGGACCATAGGTGCCACGTATCTCCGCAACAATGACCTATGGAATACGTTATGTATGGAAAAAGAATCTGGAAGGGTCAGACGAAAAGACACAGGATTAAGAACCTCAGAAATCCTATACGGACCAATAAAACGAGGTTTAAACTTAGGAGAGGAAACCTTCATAGGAATATGACGAGAAGATAACCAAACCAGATCCCCAACAGGAAGTCGGGGACCCACACGGCGTCTGCGATTAGCGAAAAGTTGAGCCTTCTCCTGGGACAAGGTCAAATTGTCCACTACCTGAGTCCAAATCTGCTGCAACCTCTCCACCACAGTATCCACACCAGGACAGTCCGAAGACTCAACCTGTCCTGAAGAGAAACGAGGATGGAACCCAGAATTGCAGAAAAACGGCGAAACCAAGGTAGCCGAGCTGGCCCGATTATTAAGGGCGAACTCAGCCAAAGGCAAAAAGGACACCAAGTCATCCTGATCAGCAGAAACAAAGCATCTCAGATATGTTTCCAAGGTCTGATTGGTTCGTTCGGTCTGGCCATTAGTCTGAGGATGGAAAGCCGAGGAAAAAGACAAGTCAATGCCCATCCTACCACAAAAGGCTCGCCAAAACCTCGAAACAAACTGGGAACCTCTGTCAGAAACAATATTCTCTGGAATGCCATGCAAACGAACCACATGCTGGAAGAACAAAGACACCAAATCAGAGGAGGAAGGCAATTTAGACAAGGGTACCAGATGGACCATCTTAGAAAAGCGATCACAGACCACCCAAATGACTGACATCTTTTGAGAAATGGGAAGGTCAGAAATAAAATCCATAGAGATATGTGTCCAAGGCCTCTTCGGGACCGGCAAGGGCAAAAGCAACCCACTGGCACGAGAACAGCAAGGCTTAGCCCGAGCACAAATCCCACAGGACTGCACAAAAGTACGCACATCCCGCGACAGAGAGGGCCACCAAAAGGATCTAGCCACTAACTCTCTGGTACCAAAGATTCCAGGATGACCAGCCAACACCGAACAATGAAGTTCAGAGATAACTCTATTCGTCCACCTATCAGGGACAAACAGTTTCTCCGCTGGGCAACGATCAGGTTTATTAGCCTGAAATTTTTGCAGCACCCGCCGCAAATCAGGGGAGATGGCAGACACAATTACTCCTTCCTTGAGGATACCCGCCGGTTCAGATAAACCTGGAGAGTCGGGCACAAAACTCCTAGACAGAGCATCCGCCTTCACATTTTTAGAGCCCGGAAGGTACGAAATCACAAAGTCAAAACGGGCAAAAAACAACGACCAACGAGCTTGTCTAGGATTCAACCGCTTAGCAGACTCAAGATAAGTCAAGTTCTTATGATCAGTCAATACCACCACGCGATGCTTAGCTCCTTCAAGCCAATGACGCCACTCCTCGAATGCCCACTTCATGGCCAGCAACTCTCGGTTGCCCACATCATAATTTCGCTCAGCAGGCGAAAACTTCCTGGAAAAGAAAGCGCATGGTTTCATCACTGAGCAACCAGAACCTCTCTGTGACAAAACAGCACCTGCTCCAATCTCAGAAGCATCAACCTCGACCTGGAACGAAAGAGAAACATCTGGTTGACACAACACAGGGGCAGAAGAAAAACGACGCTTCAACTCTTGAAAAGCTTCCACAGCAGCAGAAGACCAATTGACCAAATCAGCACCCTTCTTGGTCAAATCGGTCAATGGTTTGGCAACACTAGAAAAATTGCAGATGAAGCGACGATAAAAATTAGCAAAGCCCAGGAACTTTTGCAGACTTTTCAGAGATGTCGGCTGAGTCCAATCATGGATGGCTTGGACCTTAACCGGATCCATCTCGATAGTAGAAGGGGAAAAGATGAACCCCAAAAATGAAACCTTCTGCACACCAAAGAGACACTTTGATCCCTTCACAAACAAAGAATTAGCACGCAGGACCTGAAAAACCGTTCTGACCTGCTTCACATGAGACTCCCAATCATCCGAGAAGATCAAAATGTCATCCAAGTACACAATCAGGAATTTATCCAGGTACTCACGGAAGATGTCATGCATAAAGGATTGAAACACTGATGGAGCATTGGCAAGTCCGAACGGCATCACTAGATACTCAAAATGACCTTCGGGCGTATTAAATGCAGTTTTCCATTCATCGCCTTGCCTGATTCTCACCAGATTATACGCACCACGAAGATCTATCTTAGTGAACCAACTAGCCCCCTTAATCCGAGCAAACAAATCAGATAACAATGGCAAGGGGTACTGAAATTTAACAGTGATCTTATTAAGAAGGCGGTAATCTATACACGGTCTCAGCGAACCATCCTTCTTGGCTACAAAAAAGAACCCTGCTCCTAATGGCGACGATGACGGGCGAATATGCCCCTTCTCCAGGGATTCCTTCACATAACTGCGCATGGCGGTGTGCTCAGGCACGGATAAATTAAACAGTCGACCTTTTGGGAATTTACTACCAGGAATCAAATTGATAGCACAATCACAATCCCTATGCGGAGGCAGGGCATCGGACTTGGGCTCATCAAATACATCCCGGTAATCAGACAAGAACTCTGGAACCTCAGAAGGGGTGGATGACGAAATTGACAGAAATGGAACATCACCATGTACCCCCTGACAACCCCAGCTGGACACCAACATGGAATTCCAATCCAATACTGGATTATGGGCTTGTAGCCATGGCAACCCCAACACGATCACATCATGCAGATTATGCAACACCAGAAAGCGAATAACCTCCTGATGTGCAGGAGCCATGCACATGGTCAGCTGGGTCCAGTATTGAGGCTTATTCTTGGCCAAAGGTGTAGCATCAATTCCTCTCAATGGAATAGGACACTGCAAGGGCTCCAATGAAAACCCACAACGTTTAGCATAATCCAAGTCCAGTAACACAATGTACATAGCGATCAGAGCACATACAGTGATCTGACAATAACCCAAAAATAATAGAACGAGCTCTGAGACGTGGAAACTCTATAAACCGCAATTCCTGATCCTCTCCAAACACAACTAGAGGCAGCTGTGGATTGCGCCTAACGCTCCCTATGCAACTCGGCACAGCCTGAGAAACTAACTAGCCTGAAGATAGAAAAATAAGCCTACCTTGCCTCAGAGAAATACCCCAAAGGAAAAGGCAGCCCCCCACATATAATGACTGTGAGTAAGATGAAAAGACAAACGTAGGGATGAAATAGATTCAGCAAAGTGAGGCCCGATATTCTAGACAGAACGAGGATAGGAAAGATAACTTTGCGGTCTACACAAAACCCTAAAGAAAACCACGCAAAGGGGTCAAAAAGACCCTCCGTACCGAACTAACGGCACGGAGGTACACCCTTTGCGTCCCAGAGCTTCCAGCAAAACAAATAGACAAGCTGGACAGAAAAAATAGCAACAAATAGCAAAGAAGCACTTAGCTATGCAGAGCAGCAGGCCACAGGAATGATCCAGAGAAACACAAGTCCAACACTGGAACATTGACAGGAAGCATGGATCAAAGCATCAGGTGGAGTTAAGTAGAGAAGCAGCTAACGACCTCACCAGATCACCTGAGGGAGGAAACTCAGAAGCTGCAGTACCACTTTCCTCCACAAACGGAAGCTCCCAGAGAGAATCAGCCGAAGTACCACTTGTGACCACAGGAGTGAACTCTGCCACAGAATTCACAACAGAGGATATTGGAAAGACACTGGATCAGGTGACAGCTGTGGTGCAGTTAATACTTATAAAAGGCCAGGAAGGCAAAGGAGGTCTGTCAGCGCCTCCACCTGCATCAGGATGGATGTGTAGTGCAGTGGAGTTGGCTTACAGCTGCCATTTCCATTGACCAACTGAGTGAGAAGGATTGAGTACCCAACTTCGGGAGCAGGATCAAGTAATGAGATCCAGGTCCCTTGAGGGCTGAGAGATCCGAATCAAGTGAGGCCAAGCCAGGGCAGAGGAAGATGGCCAGGCCACAGAGCGGGACGTTCGTGTGAGCCATGACTTCCAGCACAGATGTACAGTACAGAGTGGGGGCCGGGGCCATGATTCAGGGAATGAAGACGACAATGCAAAGAGCATGCTGTGGATCAAGTAACTCATCAACTGGGACTTTTGGCCTAGTGGGAAATACTAGTGACCCTGGTTAGGGCCAGTGTGACGCTTTGAGCCACAAAAAGACTGATAACAGTAACAGAGATGCAGTTCCTGAGCTACATAATCTCTACTCAAAGATTACAAATGGAGTCCAGCAAGATTCAACCTATCTTTGATTGGCCAACCCTTAAAAACGTGAAATAGGTCCAACGATTTGTCGGGCTTGCTAATTTTTCATATAATTATAGAATGTTAGCGTTGGAATGGATATTAATGGTCATCGTGTCCAACCCCCTGCTCAATGTAGCACAGGATTCACTAAACCGTCTCAGACAGATATCTGACCAGCCTCTGTTTGAAGATTTCCATTGACATCCCCACTATCATCATGGGCGACTTCAATATCCTCATTGACATTTCCACCCCAGCTGCCTCTAAACTTTTATCGCTCACTGCCTCCTTTGGTCTCACTCAATGGTGCTCCGCAGCCACCCACAAAGATGGCCACACACTGGACCTCATCTTCTTCTGTCTCTTACTAATCTCACTAACTCACCCACCCTGTCTGACCACAACCTGCTGACATTCTTTTCCCTCTCCTCTCCTAGTGTGCAACCCCAACTCACTCACCCTCGCAGAAATCTCAGACACCTAAATTTACACTCACTCTCTGAGTCCCTTCTCCCTCTTACAGACATACAGTACAGCCAAAAGTTTGGACACACCTTCTCATTTAAAGATTTTTCTGTATTTTCATGACTAGGAAATTTGTACATTCACACTGAAGGCATCAAAACTATGAATTAACACATGTGGAATTATATACTATATACTATAATCTTGAAGGAGTTCTCAGAGATGCTTAGCACTTGCTGGCCCTTTTGCCTTTACTCTGCGGTCCAGCTCACCCCAAACCATCTGGATTGGGTTCAGGTGACTGTGGAGGCCAGCTCATCTGGCGTAGCACCCCATCACTCTCCTTCTTGGTCAAATAGCCCTTACACAGCCTGGAGGTGTGTTTGGGGTCATTGTCCTGTTGAAAAATAAATGATGGTCCAACTAAACGCAAACCGGATGGAATAGCATGCCGCTGCAAGATGCTGTGGTAGACATGCTGGTTCAGTATGCCTTCAGTTTTGAATAAATCCCCAACAGTGTCACCAGCAAAGCACCCCCACACCATCACACCTCCTCCTCCATGCTTCACGGTGGGAACCAGGCATGTAAAGTCCATCCGTTCACCTTTTCTGCGTCGCACAAAGACACGGTGGTTGAAACCAAAGATCTCAAATTTGGACTCATCAGACCAAAGCACAGATTTCCACTTGTCTAATGTCCATTCCTTGTGTTCTTTAGCCCAAACAAGTCTCTTCTGCTTGTTGCCTGTCCTTGTTGCCTACTCTTCTCCATCTAAGCCTGGGACTGCTCATAGAATCCCATGGTATACAATATCATCTCTATGCTGATGACACGCAGATCTACCTATCTGGACCTGACCTCACTTCTTTACTGACCAAAATCCCACAATGTCTGTCTGCTATTTCATCTTTCTTTTCTGCTTGCTTTCTAAAACTGAACATGGCCAAAACAGAATTCATCATCTTTCCCCCACCTCACTCCACCCCTCCACCTGACCTATCCATCAATTTCAATGGCTGCTCACTTTCCCCAGTCCCGCACGCTCGGTGCCTCGGGGTGATCCTTGACTTTGCCCTCTCTTTCAAACTACATATCCAAGCCCTTGCCTCCTTCTGCTGATTCCAACTCAAAAACATTTCCCGGATCCGTGCATTCCTTGACCATGAAACCACAAAAACACTAGTGCACGCCCTTATCATCTACCGCCTCGACTACTGCAACCTCCTACTCTCTGGCATCCCCTCTAGCACTCTGGCACCACTCCAGTCCATCCTAAACTCTGCTGCCCGACTAATCCACCTGTCTCCACGCTATTCCCCAGCCTCTCATCTCTGCCAGGCCCTTCATTTTCTTTCTATTGTCCAGAGGCTCCAGTTCAAAACCCTAACTATGACATACAAAGCCATCCACAACCTGTCTCCTCCATACATCTGTGACATGGTTTCCTGTACCTACCTACACACAATCTTCGATCCTCTCATGATCTCCTTCTCTACTCCTCTCTCATCTCTTTTTTCCACAACCGCATACAAGACTTCTCCCGTGCTTCCCCTATTCTCTGGAACTCTCTACCCCAACACATCAGGCTCTCGCCTACCACGGAAACCTTCAAAAGGAACCTGAAGATCCACCTCTTCCAACAAGCCTACAGCCTGCAGCGATGCTCTGTCTACTGAACCGCTGCATGACTAACTCTACCCTCTCCTAGTGTTTCATCACCCATCCCCTGTAGACTGTGAGCCCTCGCGGGCATGGTCCTCTCTCCTCCTGTACTTGTGTATGCCTTGTTTAACTCATGTTTATTGTACTTGTTTATATTTGCCCCGTTCACATGTAAACGGGACATATAAAAATGTATAATAATAATAATGAGAACTCTTCACTTCCTGTGGCAGCCTGTTCCACTCATTCATCACCCTCACTGTCAAAACGTTTTTTGTAATATCTAATCTGAAACTTCTCCCTTTCAGTTTCATTCAATTGCTTCTCATGTTTCCATATGCAAATGAGAATAAGGATGATCCCTCTACTCTGTGACATCCCTTCATATATTTGTAGACAGCTATTAAGTCTCTTCTTAGCCTTCTTTTTTGCAAGCTAAAAATTCCCAGATCCTCATAGGACATACTTTGCAGTCCACTCACCATCCTGGTAGCTCTACTCTGAACTTGCTCCAGTTTATCAATGTCTTTTTTTAAATGTGGTGCCCAGAACTGGACACAGTATTCCAGATGAGGCCTGACCAAGAAGGAGAGGGATAATTACTTCACGTGATCTAGACTCTATGCTTCTCTTAATGCATCCTAGAACTGTGTATGCCTTTTTTGCTGCTGCACCACATTGTTGGCTCATGTGCAGCCTGTAATCTATTAGTATACCCAAGTGTTTTTCCACTCATCACCTCCCGTCGCAGCCTGTTCCACTCATTGATCACCCTCACTGTCAAAACGTTTTTTTTTCTAATATCTAATCTGTATCTTCTTACTTTCAGTTTAATTCCATTGCTTCTTGTGTTTTCAAGTGCAAATGAGAATAAGGATGACCCCTCTACACTGTGACATCCCTTCAGATATTTGTGGACAACTACTAAGTATCCTCTTAGCCTTCTTTTTTGCAAGCTAAACAGTCACAAAACTGTTTGCCTCTTTTTGCTGCTGCATCACACTGTTGACTCATCTTCAGTCAGTGATCTATTAGTATACCCAAGTCTTTTTCACATGTGCTGTTGCTTAGTTCTATTCCTCCCATTCTGTAGATGTAATTTTCGTTTTTCTTGCTCAGATGTAGAATCTTGCATTTCTCCATGTTAATTACCATTCTATTAGTCACTGCCCATGGTTCAAGCATATCTAGATCCTTCTGAATCCTTTCTCTGTCTTCTGTAGTGTTAAGGTACCTTCACACTAAACGATATCGCTAGCAATCCGTGACGTTGCAGCGTCCTCGCTAGCTATATCGTTTAGTTTGACACGCAGCAGCGATCAGAATCCTGCTGTGATGTCGTTGGTCGGGGCTAGAGGGCCAGACCTTTCTTTGGTCGCTGGCTCTCCCGCTGACATCGCTGAATCGGCGTGTGTGACACCGATTCAGCGATGTCTTCGCTGGTAACCAGGGTAAACATCGGGTTACTAAGCGCAGGGCCGCGCTTAGTAACCCGATGTTTACCCTGGTTACCATCCTAAAAGTAAAAAAAACAAACGCTACATACTTACCTACCGCTGTCTGTCCTCGGCGCTCTGCTTCTCTGCTCTGGCTGTGAGCACAGCGGGCGGAAAGCACAGCGGTGACGTCACCGCTCTGCTTTCCGGCTGCCCGGCGCTCACAGCCAGAGCAGAGAAGCAGAGCGCCGAGGACAGACAGCGGTAGGTAAGTATGTAGCGTTTGTTTTTTTTACTTTTAGGATGGTAACCAGGGTAAACATCGGGTTACTAAGCGCGGCCCTGCGCTTAGTAACCCGATGTTTACCCTGGTTACCGGCATCGTTGGTCGCTGGAGAGCGGTCTGTGTGACAGCTCTCCAGCGACCAAACAGCGACGCTGCAGCGATCCGGATCGTTGTCTGGATCGCTGCAGCGTCGTTTAGTGTGAAGGTACCTTTAGCTATCCCTCCTAGCCTTGCATCATCTGAAAATTTGATTAGTATACCTTCAGGTCTCTTATCTAGATCATGTATAATAATGTTGAACACTGGGGCCAGGGCAGAGCCTTGTGGTACACCACTTGAATCACTGTTCCAACCATTTTATTACCACTATTTGAGTATGATGACTGAGACAGCTATGAATCCACCTACCCTTAGCTTTGTAAATCCCATACTTGGTAATTTTTTCAGTAAGGATAGTATGATATACTTTATCCAATGCTTTGTTGAAGTGGAGATATACTATATCTATATATTAGATTAGTCTGGTGAGTCGCTCGTCAGGGCCGTGGGGTACTCGGTACCGGGTCTGGTCCTTAACCCCTTAAGCCCCGAGGGTGGTTTGCACGTTAATGACCGGGCCAATTTTTACAATTCTGACCACTGTCCCTTTATGAGGTTATAACTCTGGAACGCTTCAACGGATCTTGGCGATTCTGACATTGTTTTCTCGTGACATATTGTACTTCATTTTAGTGGTAACATTTATTTGATATAACTTGCGTTTATTTGTGAAAAAAACTAAAATTTGGCAAAAAGTTAGAAAATTTCGCAATTTTCCAACTTTAAATTTTTATGCCCTTAAATCACAGAGATATGTCACGCAAAATACTTAATAAGTAACATTTCCCACATGTCTACTTTACATCAGCACAATTTTGGAACCAAAATTTTTTTTTGTTAGGAAGTTATAAGGGTTAAAAGTTGACCAGCAATTTCTCATTTTTACAACACCATTTTTTTTTAGGGACCACATCTCATTTGATGTCATTTTGAGGGGTCTATATGATAGAAAATACCCAAGTGTGACACCATTCTAAAAACTGCACCCCTCAAGGTGCTCAAAACCACATTCAAGAAGTTTATTAACCCTTCAGGGGTTTCACAGGAATTTTTGGAATGTTTAAATAAAAATGAATATTTAACTTTTTTTCACACAAAATTTATTTCAGCTCCAATTTGTTTTATTTTACCAAGGGTAACAGGATAAAATGGATGCCAAACATTGTTGTACAATCTGTACTGAGTACGCTGATACCCCATATGTGGGGGTAAACCACTGTTTGGGCGCATGGCAGAGCTCGGAAGGAAAGGAGTGCCATTTGACTTTTCAATGCAAAATTGACAGGAATTGAGATGGGACGCCATGTTGCGTTTGGAGAGCCCCTCATGTGCCTAAACATTGAAACCCCCCACAAGTGACACCATTTTGGAAAGTAGACACCCTAAGGAACTTATCTAGATGTGTGGTGACCACTTTGACCCACCAATTGCTTCACAGAAGTTTATAATGCAGAGCCGTAAAAATAAAAAATCATATTTTTTCACAAAAATAATCTTTTCGCCACCAATTCTTTATTTTCCCAAGGGTAAGAGAAGAAATTAGACCACAAAAGTTGTTGTGCAATTTGTCCTGAGTGCGACGATACCCCATATGTGGGGGTAAACCACTGTTTGGGCGCATGGCAGAGCTCGGAAGGAAAGGAGCGCCATTTGACTTTTCAATGCAAAATTGACTGGAATTGAGATGGGACGCCATGTTGCGTTTGGAGAGCCCCTGATGTGCCTAAACATTGGAACCCCTCACAAGTGACACCATTTTGAAAAGTAGACCCCTTAAGGAACTTATCTAGATGTGTAGTGAGCACTTTGACCCAACAAGTGCTTCACAGAAGTTTATAATGCAGAGCCGTAAAAATAAAAAATCTTATTTTTTCACAAAAATGATCTTTTCGCCCCCAATTTTTTATTTTCCCAAGGGTAAGAGAAGAAATTAGACCGCAAAAGTTGTTGTGCAATTTGTCCTGAGTGCGACGATACCCCATATGTGGGGGTAAACCACTTTTTGGGTGCATAGCAGAGCTCGGAAGGGAAGGAGCACCATTTGACTTTTCAATGCAAAATTGACTGGAATCAAGATGGGACGCCATGTTGGTTTGGAGAGCCCCTGATGTGCCTAAACATTAAAACCCCCCACAAGTGACACCATTTTGGAAACTAGACCCCCTAAGGAACTTATCTAGATGTGTTTTGAGAGCTTTGAACCCCCAAGTGTTTCACTACAGTTTATAACGCAGAGCCGTTAAAATAATTTTTATTTTTTTTCGCAAAAATTATTTTTTAGCCCCCAGTTTTGTATTTTCACAAGGGTAACAGAATAAATTGGACCCCAAAAGTTGTTGTCCAATTTGTCCTGAGTACGCTGATACCCCATATGTGGGGGGGAACCACTGTTTGGGTGCATGGCAGAGCTCAGAAGGGAAGGAGCGCCATTTGGAATGCAGACTTAGATGGATTGGTCTGCAGGAGTCACGTTGCATTTGCAGAGCCCCTGATGTACCCAAACAGTACAAACCCCCCACAAGTGACCCCATATTAGAAACTAGGCCTCCCAAGGAACTTATCTAGATGTGTTGTGAGAACTTTGAACCCCTAAGTGTTTCACTACAGTTTATAACGCAGAGCCGTGAAAATAAAAATTCTTTTTTTTTTTCACAAAAATGATTTTTAGCCCCCAGCTTTGTATTTTTACAAGGGTAACAGAATAAATTGGACCCCAAAAGTTGTTGTTCAATTTGTCCTGAGTACGCTGATACCCCATATGTGGGGGGGAACCACTGCTTGGGCGCATGGCAGAGCTCGGAAGGGAAGGAGCGCCATTTGGAATGCAGACTTAGATGGATTGGTCTGCAGGACTCACGTTGCATTTGCAGAGCCCCTGATGTACCCAAACAGTACAAACCCCCCACAAGTGACCCCATATTAGAAACTAGACCTCCCAAGGAACTTATCTAGATGTGTTGTGAGAACTTTGAACCCCTAAGTGTTTCACTACAGTTTATAACGCAGAGCCGTGAAAATAAAAATTCTTTTTTTTTTTCACAAAAATGATTTTTTTAGCCCCCAGCTTTGTATTTTTACAAGGGTAACAGAATAAATTGGACCCCAAAAGTTGTTGTTCAATTTGTCCTGAGTACGCTGATACCCCATATGTGGGGGGGAACCACTGTTTGGGCGCATGGCAGAGCTCGGAAGGGAAGGAGCGCCATTTGGAATGCAGACTTAGATGGATTGGTCTGCAGGCGTCACGTTGCATTTGCAGAGCCCCTGATGTACCCAAACAGTAGAAACCACCCACAAGTGACCTCATATTGGAAACTAGACCTCCCACGGAACTTATCTAGATGTGTTGTGAAAACTTTGAACCCCCAAGTGTTTCACTACAGTTTACAACGCAGAGCCGTGAAAATAAAAAATCCTTTTTTTTCCCACAAAAATGATTTTTAGCCCCCCAAATTTTTATTTTCCCAAGGATAACAAGAGAACTTGGACCCAAAAAGTTGTTGTCCAATTTGTCTCGAGTACGATGATACCCCATATGTTGGGGTAAACCCCTGTTTGGGCGCACGGGAGAGCTCGGAAGTGAAGGAGCACTGTTTTACTTTTTCAATGCAGAATTGGCTGGAATTGAGATCGGACGCCATGTCGCGTTTGGAGAGCCCCTGATGTGCCTAAACAGTGGAAACCCCCCAATTATAAATGAAACCCTAATCCAAACGCACCCCTAACCCTAATCCCAACTGTAACCCTAACCACACACCTAACCCTGACACACCCCTAATTCTAATCCCAACCCTAATCCCAACCGTAAATGTAATCCAAACCCTAACCCTAGCCCTAACCCTAATGGGAAAATGGAAATAAATACATTTTTTTTAATTTTATTATTTTTCCCTAAGGCTAGGTTCACATTGCGTTAGGGAAATCCGTTTAGCACTAGCGGATTGCGCTAACGCAATGTCTTTTTAGGTGTCGTGTTTAGTGGTCGCGTTAACGTCCCCGCTCTGGAAGATCGGGGAACGGACCTCGGGCGCGCCGCGGACGCTGCAAGCAGCGTCTGAGGCGCGCCACAAAAGAATGGCACCTTGCTAGCGCGAGCCGAAAATGGTACGCTCTAGCGATGCGCTACACCCGAAAATCACATTGCTGTCAATGGTTGTGCTAACGGACCCGTTGCACGGCGTTAATTGTGACATTTTCGCCGTGCAACGCTGTCCGTTAGCGTTAACCCATTAACGCAATGTGAACCTAGCCTAACTAAGGGGGTGATGAAGGGGGGTTTGATTTACTTTTATAGCGTTTTTTATATCGGATTTTTATGATTGGCAGCCGTGACTGGCAGTATGTGACATACTAAAAGACGCTTTTTATAGCAAAAAAGTTTTTGCGTCTCCACATTTTGAGACCTATAATTTTTCCATATTTTGGTCCACGGAGTCATGTGAGGTCTTGTTTTTTGCGGGACGAGTTGACGTTTTTATCGGTTACATTTTCGGACACGTGACAGTTTTTGATCGCTTTTTATTCCGTTTTTTTGTGAGGCAGAATGACCAAAAACCAGCTATTCATGAATTTCTTTTGGGGGAGGCGTTTATACCGTTCCGCGTTTGGTAAAATTGATGAAGCAGTTTTATTCTTCGGGTCAGTATGATTACAGCGATACCTCATTTATATCATTTTTTTTATGTTTTGGCGCTTTTATACGATAAAAGCTATTTTATAGAAAAAATAATTATTTTTGCATCGCTTTATTCTCAGGACTATAACTTTTTTATTTTTTTGGTTATGATGCTATATGGCGGCTCGTTTTTTGCGGGACAAGATGACGTTTTCAGAGGTACCATGGTTATTTATATCCGTCTTTTTGATCGCGTGTTATTCCACTTTTTGTTCAGCGTTATGATAATAAAGAGTTTTTTTGGCTCTTTTTTTTTTTTTTTTCTTACGGTGTTCACTGAAGGGGTTAACTAGTGGGCCAGTTTTATAGGTCGGGTCGTTACGGACGCGGCGATACTAAATATGTGTACTTTTATTGTTTTTTTGTTTTTTTTTTAGGTAAAGAAATGTATTTATGGGAATAATATTTTTTTTTTCTGCTTTATTTAGGAATTTTTTTTTTTTTTTTTTTTTTTTTACAAGTGTGGAAATTTTTTTTTTTACTTTTTCACTTTGTCCCAGGGGGGGACATCACAGATCACCGATCTGACTGTGCACAGCACTCTGTAAGATCGGTGATCTGACATACAGCCGGGCAGGATTAGAGCTGCAGCTGCTCCCTGCAGGACCCGGATGCAGCCCGGCGGCCATTTTGGATCCGGGGACTGCAGGGAGAAGACGCTCGGTACACGGTGAGTACATCACCGTGTACCGATCGTCTCAGGGAAGCCCGCAGGGAGCCCTCTCCCTGCGCGATGCTTCCCTGCACCGCCGGCACACCGCGATCATCTTTGATCGCGGTGTGCCGGGGGTTAATGTGCCGGGAGCGGTCCGTGACCGCTCCTGGCACATAGTGCCGGATGTCAGCTGCGATATGCGATCGCATATGACGTACTATCCCGTCACTGGGAATTAAGTCCCAGGTCACCTGGACGGGATAGTACGTCATATGGGATTAAGGGGTTAAAGGATGCGTCATGGTGGCGGTGACCCGGTCCGTGGCCCTGGGCGCCCATGTAAAAGGGAAGGTCTTTAAAGGAATTTGTGAGATAAGAGTTCGTGATGCCACCTGTAGTATTTGGTCAGAGATGACCGACGCTGCTTTAAGGGGTCCACTGGGGTCATGTTAGGGCAGCTGGGATGGTGTAGCTTCCCACAGATGAAGCTGGGTCCCCAGGGCTCCCGGTGTAGTAGATGAAGATGGTGAGTGGTGTGTTAAAGGTTTGCAGTCTCTTTACCTTGTTTACTGATGGTAGCCTCAGTCCTGGGCACCAGGTCACAGGTACAGGCAGGGTCCGGCCGGCTTGGAAGCGAGTTCAGAGTCCCCTTAACCAGGTGGAGTTAAAAGCCTTCCTTTTAGCATGGTGGTATTGTAGTTCCTTACTGCCTAAGGCTTCTGGCAAGGTCCTCACGTTATCTCTGTCTTCCTTTAGGTAGGACTCAAACCCATATGACAGGTGTCTCGAGCCTTTTTACAGGGTCTCTATCATCATTTGGCATTCTATCTATGTCACCCCCTAGGACACTTCCCATAATCAGCCTCACTGCGGACTATTGTTTATGGCCTGACCTTCATTACTTTAGCCATATTGGCACTACTGGTTACTAATTTGACAGATAGGTGGGTCCGGCACTTTGGTCCTTCTCTGTGGCGGTGTGGGTATCATGGATCTTTCATGTATGCATCATTTTATGGCAACAAGGTTATATTGTGATACTGATTGTTAACTATATAATACCGGCACTGATGCAATTTCCTCTGGTGTTTTCTATTGGTGTTTTTTAAGTGTGTCAGTTTTTAATAAGTTTTCTCAATAAAGTTTATACTGATTTTCCTAAACGCTCCTGTTGTTCTCCTGTGTATATACAGAGTCTCTATCATGACCTGGGCTCTATGTGTCACTGTGTCTCCTGGGCATTAGGGCGGACAGGTTACGTGTAGTCTAGCTGTCCTACCGGTTTCTGCTGTGCCTCCTAGAGTATGACACAACCTCGGTCTTCCGGTTACCGGTATCTGCGCCCTGTCAGGGAGGTAGCCCAGTAGCTGCTATTCTCCCTTGTTGTCACTCTCCTGTGCTTTGCTCTCCGGCACATTCCCTATAAGCTGTTCTTCCTTCTTTATCTCGCTATCTAGGAGCTGCAGCACTTCAGGCTACACGGCCCCTCGCTCGTCCATCTGCCTCAGACTGCTCCAGTCTGCTGTTTGGCACCAACTGTCAATTCTTCCTAACTGCTTAGCAACTGCCTAGCAACTGACTCCTCCTCCCGACCTGAGAGAGCAGCTCCCTGCTAAAGTCGGGTGTAGAGCTCCACCTTCTGGCCTGGAGTCAGAATGGTGTTGTTTGTGCTGTTTACTTGTCAAAAGGAATCCTTCATCGCCTCCAAGCGTGACATCACTCTCCCCGTGAGGAAAGCAATGCCACTGTGAGAACCAGGACCCTGGGGCGTCACACTGGCATGACTTGTTTGCTAAAAACCCATGCTGTGCTAGCTCTGGTTAATTACTGTATTAAATACTTACATACATGCTGTTTAATAATTTTTTTCAAAGATGTTTCCTTGTATAGAAGTAAGGCTCCATTGGCTTGTAATTTCCTGACTACATCTTCTTTTTTTTCAGATGATTCATTAACCCCTTCCCGACCTTTGACGCACCGTATGCGTCATGAAAACCCGTGCCAATCCGACCTGTGACGCAGCATATGCGTCATGGCCGGATTGGGCTCCTGCAGGCCGGGTGAAAGGGTTAACTCCAATTTCACCCGGCCTTCAGGGACAGGGGGAGTGGTAGTTTAGCCTCCCGGGGTCCTGCGGATCCGCAGCAGTGTTCCATCAGGTTTACAGTACCATGTAAACCTATGGAAAACCAAATCCGCTGTGCCCATGGTGCGGAAAATACAGCGCGGAAATGCTGCGTTGTATTTTCCGCAGCATGTCAATTCTTTGTGCGGATTCCGCAGCGGTTTACACCTGATCCTCAATAGGAATCCGCAGGTGAAATCCGCACAAAAAACACTGGAAATCCGCGGTAAATCCGCAGGTAAAACGTAGTGCCTTTTACCCGCGGATTTTTCAAAAATAGTGCGGAAAAATCTCACACGAATCCGCAACGTGGGCACATAGCCTTAGGGTTAGGGTTGGGTTGGAATTAGGGTTGTGGTTAGGGTTACGGCTACAGTTGGGATAAGGGTTAGGGGTGTGTTGGCGTTAGAATTGAGGGGTTTCCACTGTTTAGGCACATCAGGGGGTCTCCAAACGCAACATGGCGCCACCATTGATTCCAGCCAATCTTTTATTCAAAAAGTCAAATGGTGCTCCCTCCCTTCCGAGCCCCGACGTGTGCCCAAACAGTGGTTTACCCCCACATATGGGGTACCAGCATAGTCAGGACAAACTGCACAACAATTACTGGGGTCCAATTTCTCCTGTTACCCTTGAGAAAATAAAAAATTGCTTGCTAAAACATCATTTTTCAGGAAAGAAAAATAATTTTTTATTTTCACGGCTCTGCGTTGTAAATGTCTGTGAAGCACTTGGGGGTTCAAAGTGCTCACCACATATCTAGATAAGTTCCTTGGGGGATCTAGTTTCCAAAATGGGGTCACTTGTGGGGGGTTTCTACTGTTTAGGCACACCAGGGGCTCTGCAAACGCAACGTGACGCCCGCAGACCATTCCATCAAAGTCTGCATTTCAAAAGTCACTACTTCCCTTCTGAGCCCCAACGTGTGCCCAAACAGTGGTTTGCCCCCACACATGGGGTATCAGCATACTCAGGAGAAACTGGACAACAACTTTTGGGGTCCAATTTCTCCTTTAACCCTTGGGAAATTAAAAAATTCTGGGCTAAAAATTATTTTTGAGGAAAGAAAACGTATTTATTATTTTCACGGCTCTGCGTTATAAACTTCTGTGAAGCACTTGGGGGTTGAAAGTGCTCACCACATATCTAGATAAGTTCCTTGGGGGGTCTAGTTTCCAAAATGGGGTCACTTGTGGGGGGTTTCTACTGTTTAGGCACACCAGGGGCTCTGCAAACGCAACGTGACGCCCGCAGAGCATTCCATCAAAGTCTGCATTTCAAAACTTCACTACTTCACTTCCGAGCCCCGGCATGTGCCCAAACAGTAGTTTACCCCCACATATGGGGTATCACCGTACTCAGGAGAAACTGGACAACAAATATTGGGGTCAAATTTCTCCTGTTACCCTTGGGAAAATAAAAAATTGCGGGCTAAAAAATCATTTTTGAGAAAAGTGCTCACCACACATCTAGATTAGTTCCTTTGGGGGTCTAGTTTCCAAAATGGGGTCATTTGTGGGGGATCTCCAATGTTTAGGCACACAGGGGCTCTCCAAACGCGACATGGTGTCCGCTAATGATTGGAACTAATTTTCCATTTAAAAAGCCAAATGGCGTGCCTTCCCTTCCGAGCCCTGCCGTGCGCCGAAACAGTGGTTTACCCCCACATATGGGGTATCTGCATACTCAAGACAAACTGGACAACAACATTTATGGTCCAATTTCTCCTATTACCGTTGGCAAAATAGGAAATTCCAGGCTAAAAAATCATTTTTGAGGAAAGAAAAATTATTTTTTATTTTCATGGCTCTGCGTTATAAACTTCTATGAAGCACCTGGGGGTTTAAAGTGCTCAGTATGCATCTAGATAAGTTCCTTGGGGGGTCTAGTTTCCAAAATGGGGTCATTTGTGGGGGAGCTCCAATGCATAGGCACACAGGGGCTCTCCAAACGCGACATGGTGTCCGCTAACAATTGGAGCTAATTTTCCATTCAAAAAGTCAAAAGGCTCGCCTTCCCTTCCGAGCCCTGCCGTGTGCCCAAACAGTGGTTTACCCCCACATATGAGGTATCGGCGTACTCGGGAGAAATTGCCCAAGAAATTTTAGGATCCATTTTATCCTATTGCCCATGTGAAAATGAAAAAATTGAGGCGAAAAGAAATTTTTTGTGAAAAAAAAAGTACTTTTTCATTTTTACGGATCAATTTGTGAAGCACTTGAGGGTTTAAAGTGCTCACTAGGCATCTAGATAAGTTCCTTGGGGGGTCCAGTTTCCAAAATGGGGTCACTTGTGGGGGAGCTCCAATGTTTAGGCAAACAGGGTCTCTCAAACGCGACATGGTGTCCGCTAACGATGGAGATAATTTTTCATGCAAAAAGTCAAATGGCGCTCCTTCCCTTCTGAGCCTTACCATGTGCCCAAACAGTGGTTTACCCCCACATATGAGGTATCGGCGTACTCGGGAGAATTTGCCCAACAAATTTTAGGATCCATTTTATCCTGTTGCCCATGTGAAAATGAAAAAAATGAGGCTAAAAGAATTTTTTTGTGAAAAAACAGTACTTTTTAATTTTTACGGATCAATTTGTGAAGCACCTGGGGCTTTAAAGTGCTCACTATGCATCTAGATAAGTTCCTTGGGGCGTCTAGTTTCCAAAATGGGGTCACTTGTGGGGGAGCTCTGTTATGAAAGGCAATTCAGTACCACAATGGACATAGCGGTCAGAGCACATACAGTGATCTGACAATAACCCAAAATCATAGAACGAGCTCTGAGACGTGGGAACTCTGCAGACCGCAATCCCTAATCCTCTCCAAACAACACTAGAGGCAGCCGTGGATTGCGCCTAACTCTGCCTATGCAACTCGGCACAGCCTGAGAAACTAACTAGCCTGAAGATAGAAAATAAGCCTACCTTGCCTCAGAGAAATACCCCAAAGGAAAAGGCAGCCCCCCACATATAATGACTGTGAGTTAAGATGAAAAGACAAACGTAGAGATGAAATAGATTCAGCAAAGTGAGGCCCGACTTTCTTAACAGAGCGAGGATAGAAAAGGTAACTTTGCGGTCTACACAAAACCCTAAAGAAAACCACGCAAAGGGGGCAAAAAGACCCTCCGTACCGAACTAACGGCACGGAGGTACACCCTTTGCGTCCCAGAGCTTCCAGCAACAAATTAGACAAGCTGGACAGAAAAAATAGCAAACAAATAGCAAAGAAGAACTTAGCTATGCAGAGCAGCAGGCCACAGGAATGATCCAGGGAAAAGCAAGTCCAACACTGGAACATTGACAGGAAGCCAGGATCAAAGCATTAGGTGGAGTTAAGTAGAGAAGCACCTAACGACCTCACCAGATCACCTGAGGGAGGAAACTCAGAATCCGCAGTACCACTTCCCACCACCAACAGAAGCTCACAGAGAGAATCAGCCGAAGTACCACTTGTGACCACAGGAGGGAGCTCTGCCACAGAATTCACAACAGTACCCCCCCCCTTGAGGAGGGGTCACCGAACCCTCACCAGAGCCCCCAGGCCGACCAGGATGAGCCACATGAAAGGCACGAACAAGCTCGGGAGCATGGACATCAGAGGCAAAAACCCAGGAATTATCTTCCTGAGCATAACCCTTCCATTTAACCAGATACTGGAGTTTCCGTCTAGAAACACGAGAATCCAAAATCTTCTCCACAATATACTCCAATTCCCCCTCCACCAAAACCGGGGCAGGAGGATCAACAGATGGAACCATAGGTGCCACGTATCTCCGCAACAATGACCTATGGAATACGTTATGTATGGAAAAAGAATGGAAGGGTCAGACGAAAAGACACAGGATTAAGAACCTCAGAAATCCTATACGGACCAATGAAACGAGGTTTAAACTTAGGAGAGGAAACCTTCATAGGAATATGACGAGAAGATAACCAAACCAGATCCCCAACACGAAGTCGGGGACCCACACGGCGTCTGCGATTAGCGAAAAGTTGAGCCTTCTCCTGGGACAAGGTCAAATTGTCCACTACATGAGTCCAAATCTGCTGCAACCTGTCCACCACAGAATCCACACCAGGACAGTCCGAAGACTCAACCTGTCCTGAAGAGAAACGAGGATGGAACCCAGAATTGCAGAAAAATGGCGAAACCAAGGTAGCCAAGCTGGCCCGATTATTAAGGGCGAACTCAGCCAAAGGCAAAAAGGACACCCAGTCATCCTGATCGGCAGAAACAAAGCATCTCAGATATGTTTCCAAGGTCTGATTGGTTCGTTCGGTCTGGCCATTAGTCTGAGGATGGAAAGCCGAGGAAAAAGACAAGTCAATGCCCATCTTACCACAAAAGGCTCGCCAAAACCTTGAAACAAACTGGGAACCTCTGTCAGAAACGATATTCTCTGGAATGCCATGTAAACGAACCACATGCTGGAAGAACAATGGCACCAAATCAGAGGAGGAAGGCAATTTAGACAAGGGTACCAGATGGACCATCTTAGAAAAGCGATCACAGACCACCCAAATGACTGACATCTTTTGAGAAACGGGAAGATCAGAAATAAAATCCATAGAGATATGTGTCCAAGGCCTCTTCGGGACCGGCAAGGGCAAAAGCAACCCACTGGCACGAGAACAGCAGGGCTTAGCCCGAGCACAAATCCCACAGGACTGCACAAAAGCACGCACATCCCGCGACAGAGACGGCCACCAAAAGGATCTAGCCACTAACTCTCTGGTACCAAAGATTCCAGGATGACCAGCCAACACCGAACAATGAACCTCTGAGATAACTTTATTGGTTCACCTATCAGGGACAAACAGTCTCTCCGCTGGACAACGATCAGGTTTATTAGCCTGAAATTTTTGCAGCACCCGCCGCAAATCAGGGGAGATGGCAGACACAATTACTCCTTCCTTGAGGATACCCGCCGGCTCAGACAAACCCGGAGAGTCGGGCACAAAACTCCTAGACAGAGCATCCGCCTTCACATTTTTAGAGCCCGGAAGGTACGAAATCACAAAGTCAAAACGGGCAAAAAACAGCGACCAACGAGCCTGTCTAGGATTCAACCGCTTAGCAGACTCAAGATAAGTCAAGTTCTTATGATCAGTCAATACCACCACGCGATGCTTAGCTCCTTCAAGCCAATGACGCCACTCCTCGAATGCCCACTTCATGGCCAGCAACTCTCGGTTGCCCACATCATAATTTCGCTCAGCAGGCGAAAACTTCCTGGAAAAAAAAGCGCATGGTTTCATCACTGAGCAATCAGAACCTCTCTGCGACAAAACAGCCCCTGCTCCAATCTCAGAAGCATCAACCTCGACCTGGAACGGAAGAGAAACATCTGGTTGACACAACACAGGGGCAGAAGAAAAACGAAGCTTCAACTCTTGAAAAGCTTCCACAGCAGCAGAAGACCAATTGACCAAATCAGCACCCTTCTTGGTCAAATCGGTCAATGGTTTGGCAATACTAGAAAAATTGCAGATGAAGCGACGATAAAAATTAGCAAAGCCCAGGAACTTTTGCAGACTTTTCAGAGATGTCGGCTGAGTCCAATCATGGATGGCTTGGACCTTAACAGGATCCATCTCGATAGTCGAAGGGGAAAAGATGAACCCCAAAAATGAAACCTTCTGCACACCAAAGAGACACTTTGATCCCTTCACAAACAAAGAATTAGCACGCAGGACCTGAAAAACTGTTCTGACCTGCTTCACATGAGACTCCCAATCATCCGAGAAGATCAAAATGTCATCCAAGTACACAATCAGGAATTTATCCAGGTACTCTCGGAAGATGTCATGCATAAAGGACTGAAACACTGATGGAGCATTGGCAAGTCCGAATGGCATCACTAGATACTCAAAATGACCCTCGGGCATATTAAATGCAGTTTTCCATTCATCTCCTCGCCTGATTCGCACCATATTATACGCACCATGAAGATCTATCTTGGTGAACCAATCAGCCCCCTTAATCCGAGCAAACAAATCAGATAACAATGGCAAGGGGTACTGAAATATAACCGTGATCTTATTTAGAAGGCGGTAATCTATACACAAGGTCTCAGCGAACCATCCTTCTTGGCTACAAAAAAGAACCCTGCTCCTAATGGCGACGATGACGGGCGAATATGCCCCTTCTCCAGGGATTCCTTCACATAACTGCGCATAGCGGCGTGCTCAGGCACGGATAAATTAAACAGTCGACCTTTTGGGAATTTACTACCAGGAATCAAATTGATAGCACAATCACAATCCCTATGCGGAGGTAGGGCATCGGACTTGGGCTCATCAAATACATCCCGGTAATCAGACAAGAACTCTGGAACCTCAGAAGGGGTGGATGACAAAATTGACAGAAATGGAACATCACCATGTACCCCCTGACAACCCCAGCTGGACACCGACATGGATTTCCAATCTAATACTGGATTATGGGCTTGTAGCCATGGCAACCCCAACACGACCACATCATGCAGATTATGCAACACCAGAAAGCGAATAACCTCCTGATGTGCAGGAGCCATGCACATGGTCAGCTGGGTCCAGTATTGAGGCTTATTCTTGGCCAAAGGCGTGGCATCAATTCTTCTCAATGGAATGGGACACTGCAAGGGCTCTAAGAGAAACCCACAACGCTTAGCATACTCCAAGTCCATCAAATTCAGGGCAGCGCCTGAATCCACAAATGCCATGACAGAATACGATGACAAAGAGCAAATCAAGGTAACAGACAGAAGAAATTTTGACTGTACCGTACCAATGGTGGCAGACCTAGCGAACCGCTTAGTGCGCTTAGGACAATCAGAGATAGCATGAGTGGAATCACCACAGTAGAAACACAGCCCATTCAGACGTCTGTGTTCTTGCCGTTTTACTCTGGTCAAAGTCCTATCGCACTGCATAGGCTCAGGTTTAAGCTCAGGTAATACCGCCAAATGGTGCACAGATTTACGCTCACGCAAGTGTCGACCGATCTGAATGGCCAAAGACATAGACTCATTCAAACCAGCAGGCATAGGAAATCCCACCATGACATCCTTAAGGGCTTCAGAGAGACCCTTTCTGAACATAGCTGCCAGCGCAGATTCATTCCATTGAGTGAGCACGGACCACTTTCTAAATTTCTGACAATATACCTCTATCTCATCCTGACCCTGACACAGAGCCAGCAAATTTTTCTCTGCCTGATCCACTGAATTAGGCTCATCGTACAGCAATCCGAGTGCCAGGAAAAACGCATCGATATTACTCAATGCAGGATCTCCTGGCGCAAGAGAAAATGCCCAGTCCTGAGGGTCGCCGCGCAAAAAAGAAATAACAATCAAAACCTGTTGAACTGGATCACCAGAGGAGCGAGGTTTCAAGGCCAGAAATAATTTACAATTATTTTTGAAACTCAGAAACTTAGTTCTATCTCCAAAAAACAAATCAGGAATAGGAATTCTTGGTTCCAACATAGCTTTCTGATCAATAGTGTCTTGAATCTTTTGTACTCTTGCCGAGAGCTGATCCACAAATGAAGACAGACTTCTAATGTCCATCGCTACACCTGTGTACTGAACCACCCAAATGTCTAGGGGAAAAAAAAGGCAAAACACAGTGCAAAGAAAAAAAAATGGTCTCAGAACTTCTTTTTTCCCTCTATTGAGAATCATTAGTACTTTGGGCTTCCTGTACTGTTATGAAAGGCAATTCAGTACCACAATGGACATAGCGGTCAGAGCACATACAGTGATCTGACAATAACCCAAAATCATAGAACGAGCTCTGAGACGTGGGAACTCTGCAGACCGCAATCCCTAATCCTCTCCAAACAACACTAGAGGCAGCCGTGGATTGCGCCTAACGCTCCCTATGCAACTCGGCACAGCCTGAGAAACTAACTAGCCTGAAGATAGAAAATAAGCCTACCTTGCCTCAGAGAAATACCCCAAAGGAAAAGGCAGCCCCCCACATATAATGACTGTGAGTTAAGATGAAAAGACAAACGTAGAGATGAAATAGATTCAACATACTAGTCAACATAAGTAATTAAACTCAGCCTGACTCAAAAAGTGTAATTGTTTTTTTATAAAAAGTTATAATTTTATTTAAACCAGACATACAACATATAATAAAATAGTGCCTCTGAACCACAAAAATCGTAGTAACGGCAGGTAGATATATACAACACGCAAAGAATATACAAATTCCAAGTATGTAAGTTTCAAAACAGTTATAAATAAATTTTGTTTATAACCAGATAAATATCTATTGATTCCATGGCGAACACCTTACAAACCTATAAAAGCCTTTTACATCTAATTTAGGCTAGGATAAATTTCCAGAATGAAGGTACTTTAGGCTAGGAGAAATTCCCAAACTGCAGGTGTTCCCACATTAAATTGTACTTTGTGCACAGAGCATGCTGAGAAAATACTTAAATCACAACTATATCAAAACAGAACCATAGGGCTATCACTCGTATCACCACCTGGTAACCTGGATTAATCAGACAAAAAGCACACATTGGTGCAAATTCACACCGATATCCTGAAATGATTTTATACAATCTTATAAAGATGACTACTCAAATGGATGATAAATAAGTCCCAAAAATTCTATGTCATCATACATGGGTTTCAATAATACGAGAAATGATATCTACTCTACTCAACGTTACGAATTAGCCCAGAAATAATCAATATTATGCAACCGTATCTATATTGTGCCTGGTATTTGTGGTCATACTAAATAAACCCAAATGCTTATCACAATATGCCAATTATCCGGAAAAACCACAATACACACTTGATTCAAGGCACCTAATCCCCAACTCATCTTCACTACCACAGATTCCGGTCAATTGACAATTACATTCCCTCTACATCGCTCTTGCAGCCCAATAGCTGTAATAATATTGGAATTACCGAAACTTAACAATACATATTACCTAAGGAGCGTGGTGCACACTGTGTGTTAGCCGCGTGGCGTCCTCCACCATGCCGAAAAACCCCGATGCGCGTTTCGCGACAGCTTCATCCTGATATAGCCCCCAGGAGGAAGCTGTCGCGAAACGCGCGTCGGGGTTTTTCGGCATGGTGGAGGACGCCACGCGGCTAACACACAGTGTGCACCACGCTCCTTAGGTAATATGTATTGTTAAGTTTCGGTAATTCCAATATTATTACAGCTATTGGGCTGCAAGAGCGATGTAGAGGGAATGTAATTGTCAATTGACCGGAATCTGTGGTAGTGAAGATGAGTTGGGGATTAGGTGCCTTGAATCAAGTGTGTATTGTGGTTTTTCCGGATAATTGGCATATTGTGATAAGCATTTGGGTTTATTTAGTATGACCACAAATACCAGGCACAATATAGATACGGTTGCATAATATTGATTATTTCTGGGCTAATTCGTAACGTTGAGTAGAGTAGATATCATTTCTCGTATTATTGAAACCCATGTATGATGACATAGAATTTTTGGGACTTATTTATCATCCATTTGAGTAGTCATCTTTATAAGATTGTATAAAATCATTTCAGGATATCGGTGTGAATTTGCACCAATGTGTGCTTTTTGCCTGATTAATCCAGGTTACCAGGTGGTGATACGAGTGATAGCCCTATGGTTCTGTTTTGATATAGTTGTGATTTAAGTATTTTCTCAGCATGCTCTGTGCACAAAGTACAATTTAATGTGGGAACACCTGCAGTTTGGGAATTTCTCCTAGCCTAAAGTACCTTCATTCTGGAAATTTATCCTAGCCTAAATTAGATGTAAAAGGCTTTTATAGGTTTGTAAGGTGTTCGCCATGGAATCAATAGATATTTATCTGGTTATAAACAAAATTTATTTATAACTGTTTTGAAACTTACATACTTGGAATTTGTATATTCTTTGCGTGTTGTATATATCTACCTGCCGTTACTACGATTTTTGTGGTTCAGAGGCACTATTTTATTATATGTTGTATGTCTGGTTTAAATAAAATTATAACTTTTTATAAAAAAACAATTACACTTTTTGAGTCAGGCTGAGTTTAATTACTTATGTTGACTAGTATGTTGATACAATCATAAAAGTGTTCACCCGTTCCAGTGTATAGGAAATGGGTCTGGGTTATATGTTGACATGAAATAGATTCAGCAAAGTGAGGCCTGACTTTCTTAACAGAGCGAGGATAGAAAAGGTAACTTTGCGGTCTACACAAAACCCTAAAGAAAACCACGCAAAGGGGGCAAAAAGACCCTCCGTACCGAACTAACGGCACGGAGGTACACCCTTTGCGTCCCAGAGCTTCCAGCAACAAATTAGACAAGCTGGACAGAAAAAATAGCAAAGAAGAACTTAGCTATGCAGAGCAGCAGGCCACAGGAATGATCCAGGGAAAAGCAAGTCCAACACTGGAACATTGACAGGAAGCCAGGATCAAAGCATTAGGTGGAGTTAAGTAGAGAAGCACCTAACGACCTCACCACATCACCTGAGGGAGGAAACTCAGAAGCCGCAGTACCACTTCCCTCCACCAACAGAAGCTCACAGAGAGAATCAGCAGAAGTACCACTTATGACCACAGGAGGGAGCTCTGCCACAGAATTCACAACAGAGCTCCAATTTTTAGGCACACGGGGGCTCTCCAAATGTGACATGGTGTCCGCTAAAGAGTGGAGCCAATTTTTCATTCAAAAAGTCAAATGGCGCTCCTTCCCTTCCAAGCCCTGCCGTGCGCCCAAACAGTGGTTTACCCCCACATATGAAGTATCAGCGTACTCAGGACAAATTGGACAACAACTTTCGTGGTTCAGTTTCTCCTTTTACCATTGGGAAAATAAAAAAATTGTTGCTGAAAGATCATTTTTGTGACTAAAAAGTTAAATGTTCATTTTTTCCTTCCATGTTGCTTCTGCATTATATAGGACGAAAATGGAGTAAATGTCCATAAAAAATCAGTCAAGTTTATTGAAAATACATAAATAATCAAATATCAACAACACAATAAATACTTATACACAAAAAGGTATTATAGACAGAAGAAATGGCTATGGTAGCACAGATAGAAAACAACGTGGAGTAAAACTGATGCCAGTTGGTATTTTCATAAAGTGCACAGTGATACAGTTTCACTAAGGGGGAGAGGAGGCAGGGTATATCTGATCTAAAGAAATGAATTAAGTCCGTGTGGACGGGTCACAGAGCCCTGTACACAGGCTCTAACCACTAAACAATATCCTGGACAGTCACATAGAGACCCTGAGTCCTTACCCCACAAAGATGGCACACAGGAGAACA
Organism: Ranitomeya imitator; assembly: GCF_032444005.1. Classification (NCBI taxonomy): domain Eukaryota; kingdom Metazoa; phylum Chordata; class Amphibia; order Anura; family Dendrobatidae; genus Ranitomeya; species Ranitomeya imitator. The sequence continues at coordinate 646,296,859 of NC_091285.1, forward strand.
CCACGCTGTAGCCCCAACGCGCGTTTCGCGTTAGCTTCGTCAGGGGGCTGTCATGTTGCTTCTGCTGCTGTGAATAACCTGAAGGGTTAATAAACTTCTTGAATGTGGTTTTGCGCACCTTGAGGGGTGCAGTTTTTAGAATGGTGTCACTTTTGGGTATTTTCAGCCATATAGACCCCTCAATCTGACTTCAAATGTGAGGTGGTCCCTAAAAAAAATGGTTTTGTAAATTTCGTTGTAAAAATGAGAAATTGCTGGTCAAATTTTAACCCTTATAACTTCCTAGCAAAAAAAAATTTTGTTTCCAAAATTGTGCTGATGTAAAGTATACATGTGGGAAATGTTATTTATTAACTATTTTGTGTCACATAACTCTCTGGTTTAACAGAATAAAAATTCAAAATGTGAAAATTTCGAAATTTTCGCCAAATTTCCGTTTTTATCACAAATAAACACAGAATTTATTGACCTAAATTTACCACTAACATGAAGCCCAATATGTCACGAAAAAACAATCTCAGAACCGCTAGGATCCATTGAAGCGTTCCTGAGTTATTACCTCATAAAGGGACACTAGTCAGAATTGCAAAAAACGGCAAGGTCTTTAAGGTCAAAATAGGCTGGGTCATGAAGGGGTTAAGAATTTTTCAGGTATAATTGCACCAGTCACCCAATTAACAAAGAAAGACGTATCATTTGTTTGGTCTCCTAAAGCACAAGATGCAGACAAAATTCATTACCACACCTATACTGATTCCTCCTAATCCTGATAGCTTTATCACAAAGAACATGTACAAAATATTTGCTACATCCTTGTTCTTATCTCTCCCAAAGTTTAAGGGTATGTGCACACGTCAGGTTTTTTTCCTGACAAAATCCGGAGAATTCTGGCAGAAAATCGCGTTTTTTTCCGCGCGGATTTTTCGCGGGTTTTGCGCGTTTTTTGCGCGGATTTTTTGCGGAATTTTTGCGTTTTTTTTTTTTTTTTTTCCTGAAAGTCATTTTGGCTTAGAAATCCGCAAAAAATCCGCAAAAAGAATGAGCATGTCCATTTTTTTTGCGGAATGCGTTTTTTTTGCGGTAAAAAACGCATCCATCTGAACAAAAAATCCGGAATGCATTCTAAATGATAGGATGCATATTTTTAGCGTTTTTGATGCGGAATTATAGCGTTTTTATAGCGAAATTCCGCAAAAAAAACGCTAAAAATCCGGACGTGTGCACATACCCTAAAGCAGAGGTCCCCAACTCCAGTCCTCAAGGCCCACCAACATGTCATGTTTTCAGGATTTCCTTAGTCTTGCCCAGGTAATAATTGCATCACCTGTGCAATGCAAAGGAAATCCTGAAAACATGACCTGTTGGTGGGCCTTGAGGACTGGAGTTGGGGACCTCTGCCCTAAAGGAGTCAGAAAGGAACTATGATATGGGAAACAAGGAGCTGCTTTCAATGAATGACCACTTCATCTAGAAGGAGCAGCTCAACAAATTCTTTTTCTAACTGAACATCGTAACCTTGAATTTATCAGGTCTTCCAAGTGTTTGTCCACTTGCCAAGCTCGATGGAGTCTTTTTCTTAACTGATTTAACTTTGTTATATCTTACAGACCTGGTTCCCATAATAGTAAGACTGGTGCTTTCCCTAGAATGTTCTCCAAATACTCCTCTCCAACAGCACCATCAACAACTAATCTGTGTGAGCCCAACTTACTGGGGGAGATCCATAACAAAGACCTGCATTAAGATATACGGGAAGCATATGAGACAGACCCAATTCTTCTGCATCCACTAGATCAGTGGTTTCCAACTCCAGGCCTCGAGGGCCGCCAACAGTGCAGGTTTTCAGGATTTCCTTAGTATTGCACAGGGGTTGGAATCATCACCTGTGCAGATTATCACATTACCACCGATGCAATACTAAAGAAATCCTGAAAACCTGCACTGTTGGCGGCCCTCGAGGCCTGGAGTTGGGGACCCCTGCACTAGATGATATATCTCTTAACTTTTTACATAAAGTTTGAAATCTGTATGGACATTGCATCTATGTTCCAGAAATTGTGAAATTAAAGGTATTAAAACTTATCCATGACTCCAAGTTAGCAAGGCACAAAGGATTTAAAAAAAACACAAGAATTTCTGTCTCTCTTCTTTTGGTGACCCAAGTACCAAAAGGAATATGTTTATTTGTGTAGCACCTGTGCCATGTATCAAACTTCACACGCATCATCAATGGGATTATTGTAGCCTCTGGTAATTCCATCTCATCCTTGGGACTCTATATCTATAGACTTCATTGTTTAACTACCAGTTTCAAAGGGGAAAAGTTCCATCCTAGGGTGGTGGACTGACTGGCCAAAGCAGCACATTTTGTCCCCTGTACTAGTTTGCCCTCTGCTAAGGAAACCGCCGATGTCGTAATTCAGAATATGTTTAGTCTACAAGGAGTTCCGGGTGAAGTCATCTCTGATCGTGGACCACAATTTACATTGAGATTCTGGAAGAACTCTTGTCCACCATTGGACATTGATGTCAGCTTATCCTCTTCATTTCATCCCCAGTCTAATGGTCAGACTTTTTGCACTAACCAAACTTTAGAACAATATTTCCCATGTTACATTTGCCATCCTAGGATGACTGGGTTGATTTACTTCATATGGCAGAATTTTCATAGAATAATTGTCAACATGCTTTGACCACACAAACAAGATTATTTGCAAATTTGCGTTTCCATCCGAGTATTCTTCCTAATTTTCCAAGAGAAATGCCTATTCCAGCTGTCAATCTGGAAATGATAAAAGACACTTTTAAGATTTGACCAAGGGAAATATAAGGCTTATCTCCAAGAATTTGAAACTCCATATACTTTCATCAAACCTGGTCCAAAAATATATTGGTCCTTTCAAGATCATATGACAATTTAGCTCAGTAGCTTTTTGTCTTCAACATCCTGGAACAATGAAGATATATCCAATGTTCCATGTCTCCTTACTAAAGGCTTTTGTTCCAAATCCTTTTCCATGGCGTCGTTTACCTCCTCCTGATCCCATTGAACTGGATGTACAAGAACATTATATGATGAAATAGGTTCTGGACTCCAGAATATTCAGAAACAGGTTATAATAATTAATAAAATGGCAAGGGTAGGTGCAGCACCCCAGAGTCCTGGTTCGTTGCAGTAATGTTATTCTTCCACCAGGGGGAGTGATATTACGTCTGAAGGCAATAAAGGAGATCTTCTCATCAGGTAACATAATGCATGCAACATGTTCACACTCCAGACCAGAAGGGGCAGCTCTAAGCCTGTTTAAGGTGAACTCCCCTAGATAACATCCTGATCTGGAAGGAAAGGGGGTTCAGAGTGCAGTTCCTGTCAGGAAGACAAAGGGACAGGACGGAGTCCTGGAGCCTGAAGCGCTGCAGCTCCTGAGGGAAGACACTAAGCGAACATATTGCAGAGAGTGTGCAGGAAAGCAGAGCACAGGAGAGGAATATCAGAGGGAGATCAGCCAGGAGAAAGCTGCCTCCTTCTGAAGCGCACTACCGGTAGCCAGAGCACCGAGGGAGTAAGGATCTCTATGCCGTTACTTCAGAGACTGGCAGGACAGTTAATTCCTTGTTAGCTGCCCAACCATTTACCCAGGAGGCAGGGTGGCAACTTGTGGGGGCCGGGGCGTCTCTAGTGTCCCTATAAAAAGCCTCAGGCCACCAGTCATACGGGTTTGTCCTATCCATAAGGGGGACAGAGAGAAGAGACTTAACATCTACAATAGTTGTGAGGACCTTACCGAGTTGCTCAGCAAGGAGGTACTACAACGCCCAGGCGCTAGAGGAAGGCTATTGAATTCCACCTGGATAAGGGGACTCTGGATTTGCCTTCAGACCGGCCGGACTCTGCCTGGTCTTCGTTGACGCGTTTCGAAGTAACGCTTCTTACTAATAACATAAGCGTAATGAGCTAAGAAAATAATTCTAAGAAAAATGGCACCTGTACACACTAGCTTGCATATGCTGTTCAGTTTTTCTGTTTGTAGCAAACTCCTAGGACATGTGCACTCCTACTCTCATCATCCGAAGGTGATTTTACTTAGCTGGTTCCTTCCTGCCCTATAAACTGTACGCTTTTTAGCCAATGAGTGGTGACTTATTAGGTTAGGGACCCAACAATTAGGTACACCTTGACAATGGCTACTGGATTTGCAGTGCCCCAGGGTCCTGGTCGTTGCAGTAATGTCATTCCTCCACCAGGGGGAGTGATGTTACGTCTGAAGGCAATAAAGGAGATCACTTTACCAGGTATCACAGACCACACAACACACTTCACACTCCAGTCCACCAGGGGGAGCTATGTCCTTATTTAGTAGGGCACTTCACAATTAGGTAAAACTGGTGGTCTGGATAGGAAGTTAGTCAGAAGCTGACTGGGTTTTGACCCAGGCAGAAGCGAGCTGGGCTTCACCCAGCGAGCTGCTATCTGAGCTCCACTCAGGTAGTGGGTCCCTGACATGGGTGGGATCCTATCAGAGGCCTAAACAGAAGGACACGATGCTGCACATGCCTACCGATGCGGCAGCATCCTAAGAAAGAGACATTGAAGCAGAATTGTGTTGCAGAGAGTGAGATACGAAGTCATAGCAAAAGGAGAGGAAACCAGAAGGAGTTCTGCCCTGTAAAAGGCTGCCTCCTTTCTGAGGCGCAGTAGCCGGTAGCCGGAACACCGAGGGAGTCATCATCTCCAAGCCAGGCTCCAGAGACCGGCAGGACAGCTAATTCCATATTAGTTGCCCGACCTTTCCCTAGGAGGCACGGTGGCAACTGTGGGGGCCGGGGCGTGCTAGAGTCCCTGTAAAAAGCCTCAGGCCATCAGTCATATGGGTTGTTCCTATCCATCTGGGGGACAGAGAGAAAGACATAACATCTAGAACACCAACAACAGTTGTGAGGACCTTATGAGAAGCTCAGCAGTAAGGTACTACAACATTCAGGCGCTAGAGGAAGGCTACTGATATCCACCTGGATAAAGGGGACTCTGGATTTGCCTTCAGACTGGCCGGACTCTGCCTACCCTGTGATCTGGTGCTCTGGACTGTGGAGGCTAAAGGCTTCAGTAAAGGTAAAGAGACTGCAACCTTGTGTCCTCGTTCTTCACTGCGCCTCACACCATCACCATCTACACTCTGGGAAGCCCGGGGGACATACTTCACCTGTGGGAAGGTATACCATCTAGCTGCCATAACATCACCCCAGCGGACCCCTAAGCAGCGTCGGTCACCCTGACCGAATACCACAGGTGGCGTCACGAACATTATCCCTTTAAAGACCTTTCCCCATTTACCTTCAGGGTAATGGCATCTGAATTGAGCTTAATTACAACTTTTGCTAACTCTTGAAGTAGAAAAAAAATAAAAATAGCCTAAATACTTTGCTGAACTCACTGGAGTGTATAACAATACAGTGCACTCCACTACTGGCTACTCCCTCTCCTATTGACCTTTGGAATAAATGGAAAATGTCCTCTCAATATGATGTTGCTGTAGAATGAAGAGGATGGAGACTGGATGCCACAGAACTTGATGGAAGGCGATCGCAGAAGGGTTAAGGTAAGGTATAATTTTGGGATGCAGAGATTCATCCTACGTTCACTCACAGTTAATTGGAAACTGCACAAGCTTCTGGATCGCCCCCAAGGGCTAGCGGTACTTGGTACCGGGTCCTTCGGTTCACAGGGGGATGTCACGTGGCTGACCCGGTTGGTGGCCCTGGGACGTCCGTGTTAAAGGGGGAAAGGTCTTTAAAGGGATATGTTCATGATGCCACCTGTGGTATTCGGTCAGGGTGACCGACGCTGCTTTGAGGGGTCTGCTGGGGTGATGTTATGACAGCTAGATGGTATACCTTCCTACAGGTGAAGTATGTCCCCAGGGCTTCCCAGTGTGTAGATCGTGGATGGTGTGAGGCCTCTCGTGGGTGCACCTTGCCTCCTGGGTGTGGGGCGGATCAGTAACGTGAAATTAGCTGTCCTGCCGATCTGTGGAGCAAGGCATACAGGACTGTTGCTCCCTCGGTGTTCCGGCTACCGGGATTCTGCACCTCAGAAGGAGGCAGCCTGTGTAGGGCTGAACTCCTTCTGGTTTCCTCTCCTTTTGCTATGACTTCTTCACCTTCTCTACTATACAGTTCTCTTTTCATGTTCTTTCTTAGGAACTGCCGCACTTAGGGCAGGCGCAGCTCCGTGACCGTCTGTCAAGGCCTCTGACAGGCTCCCATCCCTGTCAGGGACCAACTACCTGAGCAAAGCTCAGCCAGCAACAGCCTAACTTCCTCTCCAGGCCACCAGTTTTACCTAAGTGTGAAGAGTGCCCTAATAAATAGGAGCATAGTTCCCCCTGGTGGACTGGAGTATGAAATGTGTTGTATGTTTGTGTTACCTGGTAAAGAGATCTCCTTCATTGCCTCCAAACGTAACATCACTTCCCCCCTAGAGGAGAATGATATTACTGCAACGACCAGGACCCTGGGGCGCTGCACTTCCACTGCAACTAGGAGACCGTATCACAAAAAGACAGCTCAAAGAAGCAGGAGGTTATAGCATAAATGGGAGTTCAGTACCTAGGAAGTGGTAAGACAGCCTAGTTCTCGGTTACAGTATTCAAGGTTAAACCCAAGGGTGCCTCAGAAAGCCTGAGGATGGTCCACAGAAATTTGTTACAGTCCTCTATTATTGTGAGTTGACCTCCATCAGCAGCGACAGTTGACCCTGTGATAACAGAGAGGATATCGGTAGAGGAAGACTGGTGAAAACCACCTGGTTCATTGGAAAGAGAAGTTGTTCTTCATCAGGGCAAGAAGAAACCACCCATCCAAGCACATAAGTCTTCTCCCTGCTACATCACCCTCACAGGTCCAACTTTGGCTAATAGCCCTTCAGACTTGAGGACTATATCGTCTACACACAGGTTGCTGTTACGGTAACCAAAAAATAGTGGGAAGGAGGTATAACGCATGGCAAGAGTGCTACTATGTCTAGAGATTACTGGAGAATATGCAAGAAATATTTACCTGCAGTGGCCAGTAGATAGAGCCAAAACCTCTCTGCAGTGCCCAGTAAACAATTTACAAACTTTCCTTTTGAGAATAGTTGAGGAAGATTTCGTAAAGTACAAAAGTCAAAGTGTGTGTTCTGGGGAACAGATAGCAGGAAAGTGAGAGGTGGCTGCATCACAGACACTAGTGAGGACAGCAGGCCACCCCAGCAGTATCAGAGACATGTAGGAGCAGAAGAAAAACGGTGGCTGCTCCTACATGGCTGCCAGGCAGAGTGACAAGGTGTACATGGGCAAGCTGCAGGGCAGGACAAGAGGACAGCATCCTCAGAGGCCATAAGTAGCAAGGCCCAGGGTCCATCATCTGAGACTGCAAGTATTAAGAGACTACTGAGACATTGTCATTGTGGCCTGTTGCCCCTGTTCAGAACCCATCTAGTTAAAGTGATCCTATGTTACTTCTGCTATTTTCTATATTGCCTATAAATTACGCAATTTTCCCAGGTCGCAGCTAACAGTAAATCTGTACTAAGCACTAATCCAGATTTGGCGTCATTGTCGCCTACACACCTGCATTTTACAACTTGACTGCTGCACATCACTATCATCGAAAGATGAATGGTCGGGTATTAAATGGTATATTAATTTTGAAGATTTGACCAATATTGGGGGTGAAAGAAGAGGGTTATACTGTGTTAGCTGTGGTTCTTACGGTAACTTAAATGTTCATTCAATACTTTATATACAATGTTTGGATTCATATGTTAGCTGAATAAACTTTTCCTGCTGTCATGGAAACTAGATTGTTCTGTTTTGTGTATTAGCCACGTATTCCATTTCTGGCAGACTAATTCAGATTTTTATACTTAATTTCTAGTATACCGTATGTTCAATAAAAATTGCAAAAAATACATAAAGAAGGCGAAGGACTATTCCTTTATTCCATGTATATCTACTGTAATATCTTCCTTTCTAGCAGTATGTGTCATTATCTATCTAGTACAAAATGCACAAAACGCCAGTTTAAAGCATACCTTTAGTTTTCGGCGACTTTTGATAATAAGCAGTTATGTGCGTAGATGAGGAGTAACTATTTCTGGTCATTACGTGACTTGTATCCTGAATTTCTTGCCAGTTCAACCGTCTCTGTGGGCTCGTTTACTTATTTTCAGTTATTTCCGAGCTAATAGGTGTAGACTAGCTGCTATGATATATTCCATACACAGCATGCACATATGGATCGCCCGTGTCAGGGCAGCGGGGTACTCGGTACTGGGTCCTTCGGTTCACAGGGGGATGTCACGGTGGCTGACCCGGTCCGTGGCCCTGGGACGTCTGTATAAAAGGGAAAGGTCTTTAAAGGGGAAATGTTTGTGATGCCACCTGTGGTATTCGGTCAGGGTGACCGATGCTGCTTAAAGGGACACTGTCACCTGAATTTGGAGGGAACAATCTTCAGCCATGGAGGCGGGGTTTTGGGGTTTTTGATTCACCCTTTCCTTACCCGCTGGCTGCATGCTTTCTGCAATATTGGATTGAAGTTCATTCTCTGTCCTCCGTAGTACATGCCTGCACAAGGTAATCTTGCCTTGTGCAGGCGTGTACTATGGAGGACAGAGAATGAACTTCAATCCAATATTGCAGCCAGCATGCAGCCAGCGGGTAAGGAAAGGGTGAATCAAAAACCCCAAAACCCCGCCTCCATGGCTGAAGATTGTTCCCTCCAAATTCAGGTGACAGTGTCCCTTTAAGGAGTCCGCTAGGGTGATGTTATGGCAGCTAGATGGTATACCTTCCCACAGGTGAAGTGTATCCCCAGGGCTTCCCGGTGTGTAGAAGGTGGATGGTGTGAGGCGCAGTGAAGAACGAGGACACAAGGGTGCCGTCTCTTTACCTTTACTGAAGACTTCAGCATCCACAGTTCAGGGCACCAGATCACAGGGCAGGCAGAGTCTGGCCAGTTTGAAGGCAAGTCCAGAGTCCCCTTGTCCAGCTGGAAATCAGTAGCCTTCCTTTGCGCTGCAGTGTTGTAGTCCCTTACTGCTAAGCTTCTCATAAGGTCCTCACAACTGTTGTAGATGTTATCGATGTTATGTCTCTCTCTCTGTCCCCCAGATTGGATAGGACAAACCCGTATGATTGGTGGCTTGAGGAGGTTTATAGGGACTCTATCATGCCCCAGCCTCTAAGGGGTGCCACCGTGCCTCCTGGGTGTAGGGCGGACAGGTAACGTGAAATTAGCTGTCCTGCTGGTCTCTGGAGCAAGGCATAAAGGTCATTACTCCCTCGGTGTTCCGGCTACCGGGATTCTGCGCCTCAGAAGGAGGCAGCCTGTGTAGGTCTGGTCCCCTCCTGATATCCACTCCTTTGCTAAGACATCTTGGCACGCTCGCTGTAATACAATTCTCCTTCGATGTCTCTTTCTAAGAACTGCAGCTCTGAGGGCATGCACAGCTCTGTATCCTTCTCCTTTGCTCTCTGACAGGATCCCACCCCTGCCAGGGACCAACTACCTGAGCGGAGCTCAGCCAGCAACTAACTAACTTTCCCTACAGGCAACCAGTTTTACCTAAGTGTGGAGAGTGACCTAATAAATAGGAGCAAGAGCTCCCCCTGGTGGCCTGGAGTGTGAAATGTGCTGCATGTTTGTGGTACCTGGATGCAGTTATCCTTCTTTGCCTCCCCTAGAGGAGAATTACATTACTGCAATGACCAGGACCCTGGGGAGCTGCTCATAGACATGAGGGATCCCTGCTCTACATGTTCAGAAGCAGCATGGAGGAAATTATCATAGAATCATATAACGTTACAGTTGCATGTGACCTCCAGGGTCATGGTGTCCAACCCGCTGCTCAATGCAGGATACACTAAGCCATCTCAGACAGATGTCTGTTCTGCCTCTGAAGACTTCCATTGAAGGAGAACTTACAACCTCTCGCGGCAGCCTGTTCCACTCATTGATCACTCTCACTATCAGAATTTTCACTGTATCTTCTCCCTTTCAGTTTCATCCCATTGCTTCTCGTGTCTCCATGTGCAAATGAGAATAACAATGATCCCTCTACACTGTGACATCCTTTCAGATATTGGTAGACAGCTATTAAGTCTCCTATTTTTTGCAAGCTAAACATTCCCAGATCCTTTAACCGTTCCTCGTAGGATATACTTTGCAGTCCACACACCATCCTGGTAGCTCTTCTCTGAACTTGCTCCAGTTTGTTGATGTCTTTTTTTTTTAAATGTGGTGCCCAGAGCTGGACACAGTATTCCAGATGAGGCCTGACCAAGAAGTAGAGAGGGATAATTACTTCACGTGATCTAGACTCTATGCTTCTCCTAATACATCCTAGAACTGTGTTTGCTTTTTGCTGCTGCATCACACTGCTGACTCATGTGCAGTCTGTAATCTATTAGTATACCCAAATCTTTTTCACGCGTGCTGTTGCTTAGTTCTATTTCTCCCATTCTGTAGATGTAATTTTCGTTTTTCTTGCCCAAATGTAGAATCTTGCATTTCTCCCTATTAAATACCATTCTATTAGTTGCTGCCCATTGTGAAAGCTTATCTAGATTCTTCTCAATCCTTTATCTGTCTTCTCTAGTGATATATAGGAGTACTGAGCAGTGGTGCTGGGAATCCAACCCCGAGGTGAAATAAAACATTTAGTAGAAATATGCAGCACAATTTGTTTATTGCTTAACTTTTCTCTTTCTGTCTGCTCCTCCTTTTCACTGCCCTCTAATACGTAGCTGGGCCACTTCTCCTACTGTCAGCCATTGACTAGCTATGGGGATATCATTATGTGGGGGTGTCATACTGTTTGGGGGGACATGGGGTTATCATACTGTGAGTTTTGGTGATATTATACTGTGGGAAGTGACTGGGGGCATCATACTCTGGGGGGAGGTCACTTTAAGGGAACCATACTGTGCTGATAGTGTAGAGGTCAGCCTGGGGCGTAGTCGTGGCGGAGCTCATCATGCTTGGTGTGCCCTGACCTTCCTCCACATATAAATCACCTTTCAATTTCAGTTTACTTGTTTCTCTGTACACTGCGCTGTCGGGGTTCCTCCTTGGTTCTCCAGGCTCACCTCTGGCCATTTGTGTAATAATAGAGACACAGTCCAGTAGTAACTCATGCCGCAGAACTTTACTTTCAAAACTTCGCAGTACATCCAGGTTCAACACAACATTCTCAGCAGATGTCACATTACACATCATTACAGATTTCCCTTTGTTTTTCAACCTGTCACACAGCTTGAGATCAGGTCGTGCCGCAGTGTACGTTTTCTCAGCGTCCTCCCTCTTTAGGCTCACTTCCACTGGGTGTTCCTTCAGCCGTTTCGTGCCAGATCTGAGAGCATCTACCCAGGCTAGAAACTGCCACATGGTGAGCGACCTGCCTCTCTGTAATGCTGTGTCCACCTTTTTAGCTTCCATCCTTGAAGCCCCAGCTTCTGCAATACCTGCAGCTGTTTTTGTGCTGTTTCCCATGCACTGGATGTCTGGGCACTCTCTTGAGATCAACATTACGGGGTATCTATTTTACTCCTGGCAACTTAAGCCCTTCTAAGTTTTATGGGTGCCCAGGCCCTATGAACTCTAAACAGAAAGCTCCCTTCCTTTTACTACCATGACCCCTCCTACATTAACTATTTACATTGATCCGGAGCATTGCTAGTCTATGTGTACATAATTCCCCCATCTAGTGGTCCAATATGTGTACTGTGCTCTCCCTGCAAACCACGCATTTGGTACAGCCACAGGAAAATTAAAATAAGTACGTTCAATATCTATACATATATATATATAGCAGCATATATATAGCAGCATTAAATATACATTTTAACAGCAGTACCAGACAATGTATATACATTTACACATACTCCACCCTGGGACATGCACAGGGGCTCAGGACGGCTACTGCGACCCCCTTACAGTAGGCTGGGGCATCAAACTATGGGGGTTGCTGTGAGGGCCTCATAATGTATGTGGATTAACTGTGAGGATATCATACTGTGTGTGGACACTGTAAACATCATTATGTGTTGAGGTTGTGGAAGTGTTATACTGTGTGGGAGAGCACTGTTGGGACACCATACTGTGCATGTGAGGGTTAATGTGAGGATCAATTCTGTACTGTGTTTATGGGGGTGGGGGGCTTTTTTTGGGCATCATACTGTATGAGGGCCATGGAGGTGGTATTTCAGTGTGTGAGAACACAAAGGGACAGCACAATTACTGTGTACAAGCTGTAATACACGTCCCTTGTATGCCCTTATTTGTCTGCGCCTATATGATGACCCTGCCTACTCTGCCAAATATTGTCTTTATTTTAAGGGTAGGACCCTTGCTTTGGGGCCACATGATTTTTTTGTATGCATCTGTTTCTGAACAGTCTGATCAATATATTCCCACTGGTAGAAAGCCCACCACAAGACTGGGGGTCCCATTCTTCTGCACTGTGATCGTGATTGAATGGTGGTGCATGGTTGCACACTTCCACTCATGCAACAAAGTGACGTGTGTCTGTTCTGCTCCAATCAATCATGAGGTCAGCGAGGAGAAATGGTGGATCAGGCCCCCACTTCACATGATTGGTGGGGCTTTCCAGACAAGCGGACCCAGTGACCTGACATTTAACACCCCTTGAAGTGTAATAATATTAACATTCTTTGTATTTTGTTACTGATGTCTCCCGGAGAGAACAAGGCGGCAGGTCCTCATATACGGTGTACAGAGTACTTCATATTTATACATAATGATGGCAACTTGGACCCAACTTGATAAATGACAGATGTGGCGTCCAGCCCTGTGAGATCAGCGTTACCCGTAATAATATGCTATTCCTTGTAGCTGCCAAACTGTGAAATGTTCTACCGTTTGCCTGGAGGGTCCACCTACCAGTGACTTCATCTTCTTGGCTTCCTCGCGTCCTCATACAACTCCGGAATATTTTACCGGTCTGGTTTTCTTCAATGGTTGGTGATGCACATGCAGGATACAGCTCCTTGTCATAAGGCGATAAAACAAACCACCCTGACGTCTTACATGCGCAAATAACCCAATAGGAACGGCACAGATGAAACCATCGGGCAATGCTGTGAAATAAATACCAGGGAATGTCTATCACAGAAGGAGCACCGGTGGTGCCTTTAGAAGAGAAAGCTCTTCATCCCGTTCTTTAGAAGGACCCCCTTATAGGGCTGTCTTATGGATGGACAAACTGTGTGGGGACCTCATACTGTGCGGGATAGTGGGGGGTTCACTGGGGCCATCAGCCATCTTAGGCATGTGACCACCATAAGGTCCATTTAGATATTCTGTGGCACTGCTATGTAGGCGCTGTGGGGCAGTATTATAATTCTGTGGTTGGACTGTATAAAAAGGCGCAAACAGAAGTTACAGCACAGAACATGGAGTCCAGTGTAAAGCTACCCTGTCAGCTGCCCCAGTAACATTATTATACAAGGGTGTTAATAATTGTCACTCTTCGTTCAGATAAATTCTCTGATGGCAATTACCACTTATCTTGTCCTTTTGCTTTCAGTCATAATAGAGAGGGCTTTCAGTTGAGCGCAGACGAGCCATTTGACAATAGTAGGAGAAATGCATGCAAAGAAATGAGGGAAAGCAAGTGACAGCTCCTATAGTGCTGGCAGAATGATGATGATGAAGAGGGACCACCCACTCAATAAGAGTAGACGGTAAGTTACAAAGTTTGGGAATCTGGACAGGTCCTCGACATGTTAGGCTGGTATTACAAATAAAAAAATAGTGCCGCACACCTTTAGTATAAATGTAATGTACAGGTGCACAAATACGCTGTGTCCAATATACACACATATATATACATGATGCATCAGCACACTGTGATTGCTGCAAACGTTAAAAACGTAAAGTACTTAGCTGTTTTTTTGATCAAAGAGCACAAAAGTGCCCAATCACGTCAAGGTGTACCTTTAATATGGGTGGTTCCCAGCTACTATATGTCTTACCTTTGTATGTGACAAACCGGGTCTCATGTGAATGGGAAGTGAAAAGGAAATCAGGCGCAGCTCACAATTAAAAGCTTGTGTGAAAAAGATGGGTGGATAAGGATGCTGAGCCCTGGAGGCGTCCTCATCCACCAATATGTACTACAAAAATAGATAAAATAGGGCCGCACGCCAATAGTATTAAATTAATGTACAGGTGCACAAATATGTTATGTGGCCTTTATACAAACATGTCCGAAAGTGATGGCACCATTAAAATTGTTCCAGAACAGCAAGTATTTCTCCCAGAAAATTATTGCAATTACATATGTTTTGTTATACACATGTTTATTTCCTTTGTGTGCATTGAAACAGCACACAAAAATATAGGAAAAAGGTAAATTGGACATGTTTGCACACAAAACCCCCAAAATGGGCCGGACAAAATTATTGACACTTTTCCAAAATTGTTGGTAAATAACTTTGTTTGACGCATGTGATGCTCGTTCACAGTCACCTGTGGCAAGTAACAGGTGAGGGAAATATGAAAATCACACATGAAACCAGATAAAAGGGGAGAAGTTGACTCAATCTTTGCATTGTGTGTCTGTGTGTGCTACACTACGCATGGAGAACAGGAAGAGAAGAGAACTGTCTGAGGACTTGAGAACCAAAATTGTCTAAAAATATCAACAATTTCATGGTACAAGTCAATCTCTAGAGATCTTGATTTTCCTTTGTCTACAGTGCCCAACATAATCAAGAAGTTTTCGACCCATGGCACTGTAGCTAATCTCCCTGTATGTGCACAGCAGAGAAAAATTGATGAAGGTTGCAATGCAGGTTAGTCAGAATGGTGGATAAGCAGCCCCAAATCAAGATCAAAAGAAATCCAAGCTGTCCTGAAGGCCCACGGTGCATCAGTGTCAGTCCACATTTGAATGGAATGAAACACTATGGCAGGAGACACAGGAGGACCCCGCTGCTGACACAGAGACATAAAAAAAAGCTAGTTTGCCAAATTGTACACGAATAAGCCAAAATCCTTCCGGGAAAGCAACTCGTGGACAGATGAGACCAAGATAGAGCTTTTGGTAAAGCATATAATTCTGCCTGTTTACCGAAAATGGAATGAGACTTAGACAGAAAAGAAAACTGTACCTACAGTCAAATATGGTGGAGGTTCTAAGAGGTTTTGGGGTTGTTTTGCTGCCTTTGGCACTGGGTCCCTTGACTGTTTGCAAGGCAGGATGAAATCTGAAGATTACCAAAGGATTTTGGGTGCAATATAGTGCCCAGTGTCAGAAGCTGTATAAAGGTCTGGGCCGCATGGAGAACATTCTAGTCTGTTTCATTTAATTAGTAGAGTAGAAATAATTTTCACCAGCATGCTACACAGCAGACATCCCTCTCGTCAGGTAGGGAACCTGTTGTTAAAAATACAGACACAGATATACAAATTCACATTCGGATGCTCCAAGTCAATAGATCTCAGTCCTCATTGAATGCTGAAAATTTTATTTAGCAAAATTTCGATTTGAATGTCAGTCCTCATTGAATGCTGAAAATTTTATTTAGCAAAATTTCGATTTGAATGTCATTTTCTGTAATACATTTCTGACATGAAGACGGGGACAATGAACATTCAAGTTCGTATATAGCATCCAGGAATTGAGGTTCAGGTGGAAGAAAGCATGCACATGCAGGGACGCAGGGTGTATACATTATGATGTGCCATAGTCCTGTACATCCAACCATTACATGGCTACTCAGGAGTACAGCATATCATGGCTGGGTATTGTATGGGCAGTGATGGAAACATGGCAGACTATAATAGTGCAGTAAGATGTGTGGTCCAGGGGTCATCAGCTGCGGAAGTTATTTTACATGGGACCATATGTAGAGGTATAATATATACGGTATCTATCGGCTGCATCTGGCAGATACTAATGGGTGCAGTACATAAGAGTAAATTGAATAACGTGTCTGGACATGGTAGGTGGAAGTGTGTGGACACACAGATGGTCACGTGGCATAGAAAAATGTCCATTAGGTCCAGTAGACCGGCAGGTCTCCGCACAGCACTTGGATGGTGGTGCCCAGGATGGAAGGATCACTCACCAGCTTAAGGGGGTCGTTCTGCTTGCCAGAGCCCAGCTAAGGGTGAAGAAAAAAAGAATATAATATTTAGTAATGCAAGAATCACTTTTCATTTAGAAGAGCGCAATTGACCAAGGAAGGTCAGTAGAGTTGAGCAAAAAGATTCGCAGGGCCTCAGTCCTGCAGCCACGCCAATGTCTGCTGCGCCAGAGCCCTGTAAGACTCCTCCTGCGAGTTTCCTATATGGCCCCACGCCATCGTCATGCAGTATGCCGCGCCATGCCTAATAATCGAAGCAAAGGGGATGCCGAAGAAGTTTGCAGGGCTCTGGTCCATCGGATACAGACTGTCAACGTGAAACTGTGAAAAGTGAGATTAAAGGATCAGTTTAGTTGGTGACATGTGCCGCCCTGGCAGTTTACCTTGCTCAGCACATTTTCGGCAATGCTCTGGAGACTCTGCACGCGTTCTGGTTCCATGTGTGTGATGTAACACGCGTTTCCAGGCCGGGGGCGGGTGCAGATCAACAGCTGGAAATATAGATATGGTTTACGGCACTGGACTTGGCCGTTGTTAGAGGCGCGTCAATCATACTGGGTGTAGATCGTGGTACGAAAGGGAACAGGGGACAAGGCTGTGTCTCATTATTTCTGAATATATCCCAATAACTACAGTCTATACTGTATATTACAGGAATCCCCATCTGAGCAGTTACATATATATTATTAAAGGGGTCTTCCGACAATTCAAAGTTATTTCTTACTGACTGCTGGGGGTCCAAGCACTGCAACCCCAAAAATGGAGCTCTATCACTTATGCTGAGCGCCATGCAGTGATCCTGCAGGGACAACTCCTGTGCCGGATAATTGCCATGACGTATTGGTAAGTCATATGACGGCAAGTCACTGCAAAAAATGGCCTACTGGGACGTTTGGGAATACAAAAGATTACCCAATTCTCTGCGATTTCCATCAGTCTCATAGACAATGAGTGGCGCAAATGTTGACCCTGTGCATCTTTTCGACATTCAAGATGAGGAGTTCTCTGAAGTTCTGGGGATCCCAGAGATCAGTAAGTCATTAGTATTAAAAAAAATCTTTTGTTTACCACTAAAAAAATTTCAGATGTTGTCAGACGTTGGACACCAGCCGATCAGACATTGATGACCTATCTAAAATACAGGTCATCAATCAAAAAGTAGTGGACAACCTCTTTAACATTTCTGGAATAACCCTCAAAATGCTGAGCTCTAGACCACCTGGGTACTACACTACCCATCACCAACCTTTGTAAAAATGTATGACTGTATGACTACTTCTGCGCCCTCCAAACATACATCAGTAACGATCGCGGTACCTTGCTATAGTCGTACACGACACTGTCTGAAGTGTTGATGCCGGTGTCGAGGTGGAAGGTTGCCACTCCAGCACTTCTTAGCTTGGCATTGGCTCCATCCTGCAGGGACATCTGGAAAATCTAAAGACAAAGAGAAACAACAGTGAAGATCTTTGTGCACAAATACAGTATATACACCATGGCACTGCACTGCGGACATTATTGCCAGCAAGAGGAAACTATTGCAAATGGTTAATTTTTAGTGAGGACATTTAATTAAAGGAGTTATTTGATTTATAAGACCATCTTTCTTTCTGAATTGTAAATACAGTGAGTGGTCTTTAATCGGAGCTAAGAACATCCATACAGCGGGTCTCTCGCTCTGCAAGACCCAATAGGGGCCTGCTATGCCCACACAATCCAAATGTGTAATGCTTCTTATTGCCTGTGGTGGCGCTGCAGGGAGATTGAACACCTCCAGTTGGTTCATCCGCATATTGCAGCTGATCACTTGGGGTCTCAGCAGCCATACGCCTTATGATATTTTATGATGTGATATTATGATGTGTATTCCTGCTTAAATGATCCCTTCAGCTCTGCTACACCTGTACTTATAATAGCCATCTTATAATATTGCAAGACGTGGTAATGGATATTTGCTCAAAAAGATGAATTATAATGATGCATTAAAGAGGCTCTCCGGAAATAAAAAGAAAAATAGCGAAAGGACATCTCATTTGAAATTAGTTTCTAAATATGACCACCGCCTTGTTTCACTGACAGAAACCTGTCATAAACTATTAATAGGACAGGAGCATGTGAGCATGTGCAATAGGAAGCTCCTCTGCTGTGACCTGAAGACAACTTGACAGTACATTGAATAGGTCATCTCTAGGTCACAGCAGCCTCTCAGTATTCAGACAGACGGGGTGGACAGCAGTGTGAGCAGCCTCTTCTTACATCAGCGCCCCTGGTATCCCCAGTATTAGATCAGATAGACAGGGTGGCCAGCAGTGTGAGCAGCCTCTTCTTACATCAGCACCTCTATTATCTGCAGTATTAGATCAGATAAACAGGGTGGCCAGCAGTGTGAGCAGCCTCTTCTTACATCAGCACCTCTATTATCTGCAGTATTAGATCAGATAAACAGGGTGGCCAGCAGTGTGAGCAGCCTCTTCTTACTTCAGCACCTCTGGTATCTCCAGTATTAGATTAGATAGACAGGGTGGACAGTAGTGTGAGCAGCCTCTTATTACCTCAGCACCCCTGGTATATCCAGTATTGGATCAGATAGACAGGGTGGACAGTAGTGTGAGCAGCCTCTTCTTACCTCAGTACCTCTGGTATCTCCAGTATTAGATCAATTAGACAGGGTGGACAGTAGTGTGAGCAGCCTCTTCTTACCTCACTACCCCTGGTATCTCCAGTATAAGATCAATTAGACAGGGTGGACAGTAGTGTGAGCAGCCTTTTCTTACCTCAGTACCTCTGGTATCCCCAGTATTAGATCAGATAGACAGGGATGACAGCAGTGTGAGCAGCCTCTTCCTACCTCAGCACCCCTGGTATCTCCAGTATTAGATCACATAGACAGGGTGGACAGCAGTGTGAGCAGCCTCTTATTACTTCAGCACCTCTGGTATCTCCAGTATTAGATCAATTAGACAGGGTGGACAGCAGTGTGAGCAGCCTCTTCTTACCTCACTACCCCTGGTATCTCCAGTATAAGATCAATTAGACAGGGTGGGCAGTAGTGTGAGCAGCCTTTTCTTACCTCAGTACCTCTGGTATCCCCAGTATTAGATCAGATAGACAGGGATGACAGCAGTGTGAGCAGCCTCTTCCTACCTCAGCACCTCTGGTATCCCCAGTATTAGATCAGATAGACAGGGCGGACAGCAGTGTGAGCAGCCTCTTCCTACCTCAGCACCCCTGGTATCTCCAGTATTAGATCACATAGATAGGGTGGACAGCAGTGTGAGCAGCCTCTTATTACTTCAGCACCTCTGGTATCTCCAGTATTAGATCAATTAGACAGGGTGGACAGCAGTGTGAGCAGCCTTTTCTTACCTCAGTACCTCTGGTATCCCCAGTATTAGATCAGATAGACAGGGATGACAGCAGTGTGAGCAGCATCTTCTTACTTCAGCACCTCTGGTATCTCCAGTATTAGATCAGATAGACAGGGTGGACAGCAGTGTGCCAGCATCGGCAGCGAATTGAGGTGTTGTCATTTTGTCACCTGTGTCAGGACACTGCTTGAGGCCTACAGCAGCCTATGACTCCTTGGTCTACCACAAGGTCCATATGTATCTGAATCATATTGATGCTGATGCAGTTCAAAGTTGCGCTTTCCCAGAGATTTGAAGTTCTGAAAGAGAAGTCTGGGGCAAGTGCACTGCCTTAGATCTAGGGTGCTGCCAATTCCATTTTTTAGGGGTGCAAAATTTCAAAATAAAAACTTTTTTTGTCCCTAAGAATTTTGAGCTCAGGGCTATTACACTTGTAACCTCTCCACACTACGTCATTGGTGGCTATTACATGTGTCTCTTTCTTACCGTCTCTGTGTGTTTCTGGCTCATAAACACACCCATCAAGAGGAACCCAAGAAGAACCAGAACCAGGACTACTACAATCACCACCACACATAGGAGCTTCTTAACATGGCCGAGACATGGAATACGAGGTATGGGAAGCAGCTCTGAATATACCTGGAAAAAAAGAAGACACTGGATAAAGCACCGTGTTTATGTATGTACGTATGTACAGTATATATGTGTGTATGTACAGTATAAATATGTGTCTATGTATACATATATACTAGATGGTGGCCCAATTCTAACGCATCGGGTATTCTAGAATATGTATGTAGTTTATTTATGAAGTTTTCAGAATAATGCAATTTATACACAGGATTCGGCCGGCCTGGCGCGACCAATTAGCAAAGCGTGGTTCAAATTCCGTGCCAATTCGCGGGCGGACTGCGACTGTCGTTGATTGTTCGCGGCGGGCGTGACCAATCAGTGAAGCCAGGGCCGGCTCCAGGTTTTTGAGGGCCCTGGGCGAAAGAGTCTCAGTGGGCCTCCTCTTTAACACATACCACGATTCATGATGCACAGATACAGCAGAGAAATATACCACAGCCAAGTAGCATATAACACAGCCCACATAGTATATAACACAGCCCATGTAGTATATAGCACAACCACATAGTATATAGAACAGCCACGCAGTATATAACACAGCCACGTAGCATATAGCACAGCTCACGTAGTAAATAGCACACACACGTAGTATATTGCCCAGCAATGTAGTATATAACAGCCACATAGTATATTGCCCAGCCACATAGTATATAGCACAGCCCACGTAGTATATTGCCCAGCCACGTAGTATATAGCATAGCCAAGTAGCATATAACACAGCCCACGTAGTATATAACACAGCCCATGTAGTATATAACACAGCCACGTAGTATATAGCAGAGCCACGTAGTATATAAGACAGCCATGTAGTATATTGCCCAGCCACATAGTATATAGCACAGCCCACGTAGTATATTGCCCAGCCACGTAGTATATTGCCCAGCCACATAGTATATAGCACAGCCACGTAGCATATAACACAGCCCACGTAGTATATAACACAGCCCATGTAGTATATAACACAGCCACGTACTATATAGCAGAGCCACGTAGTATATAACACAGCCACATAGTATATTGCCCAGCCACATAGTATATAGCACAGTGCACGTAGTAAATAGCACAGCCCACGTAGTATATTGCCCAGCCACGTAGTATATAGCACAGCCACGTAGTATATAGCACAGCCACGGAGTATATAACACAGCCCATGTAGTATATTGCACAGCCACGTAGTATATTGCACAGCCACAGAGTATATAGCACAGCCACGTAGTATATAGCACAGCCCACATAGTATATAGCACAGCCCACTTAGTATATAGCACAGGACACATAGTATATTGTCCAGCCACGTAGTATATTGCCCAGCGACATAGTATATTGCCCAGCGTTGTAGTATATTGCCCAGCCACGCAGTATATTGCCCAGCCACATAGTATATTGCTCAGCCACGTAGTATATTGCCCAGCCACGTAGTATATAGCACAGAGATGTAGTATATAACACAGCCCACGTAGTATATAGCAATGTGGGCACCATATCTCTGTTAAAAAAAGAATTAAAATAAAAAATAGTTTTATACTTACCATCCGTCAGCCTCCCCGGATCCAGCTGAGGCGTTTACCGATGCTCCTCGCGACGCTCTGGTCCCAAGAGTGCATTGCGGTCTTGCGAGATGATGGCGTAGCGGTCTCGCGAGACCGTACGTCATCATCTCGTGAGACTGCAATGCATGGACCGGCCACCGGAGCGTCGCGAGGAGCAGGAAAGGCATCGGATGGATCCGGAAGGTCAGTATATAATGATTTTTTATTTTTTATTATTATTTTTAAGATAAGATCCCGCGCCAATGTCGCTGATTGGTCGCGCCGGCTGGGCGCGACCAATCAGAGAAGCATGATTTAAATCCCTTGCCAATGTCGCTGATTGGTCGCGCCGGCTGGGCCCGAGCAATCAGCGAAGCGGGATTTAAATCCCGCGCCAATGTCGCCCAATCAGCGAAGCGTGATTTAAATCCCTTGCCAATGTCGCTGATTGGTTGCGCCAGCTGGGCGCGAGCAATCAGCGAAGCAGGATTTAAATCCTGCAGCAACGTCGCTGATTGGTTGTGCCGGCTGGTCGTGACCAATCAGTGAAGCGGTGGGACCGGAGCATCGCGAGCTGCAGGAAAAGCTGCTGCGGAGGCGACGAAAGGTGAGAATAT
This sequence comes from Ranitomeya imitator, assembly GCF_032444005.1. Lineage (NCBI taxonomy): Eukaryota > Metazoa > Chordata > Amphibia > Anura > Dendrobatidae > Ranitomeya > Ranitomeya imitator. The sequence continues at coordinate 646,319,163 of NC_091285.1, forward strand.
CATGATTTTTTATTTTTTTAATTATTTTTTTAACATTATATCTTTTTACTATCAATAGTAATAAATAGTAATAAATAGTAAAAGTTTGTCACATAGAGTTAATATCAGTGTTAACAGACTGCGTTACACCGCGTTATGCCGTTGTGTAACGCAGTCGGTTTAACGGACTGCTACAACGCTATGTGGGCAGCGGGCGCTGACTGGGGGGGGGAGTATAGAGGGGGCACTGACTGCAGGGGAGTAGGGAGCGGCCGGACTGTGCCCGTCGCTCCCAAGAGTCCATTGCGGTCTCGCGAGATGTTGACGTGCAGTCTCACGAGACCGCTACGTCATCATCTCGCGAGACCGCAATGCATGGAACGGTCACCGGAGCGTCGCGAGGAGCGGGAAAGGCCTGGGCTGGATCCGGAAGGTGAGTATATAATGATTTTTTATTTTTTTTATTATTTTTAACATTAGATCTTTTTATTATTGATGCTGCTTAGGCAGCATCAATAGGAAAAAGTTGGTCACACAGGGTTAATAGCAGCGTTAACGGAGTGCGTTACACCGCGGCATAACGCGGTCCGTTAACGCTGCCATTAACCCTGTGTGAGCTCTGACTGGAGGGGAGTATGGAGCGGGCACTGACTGCAGGGAGTAAGGAGCTGCAATTTTGCCGCCGGACTATGCCCGTCGCTGATTGTTCGTGGCTGTTTTGCCGCGACCACTCAGCGATTTGGGATTTCCGTGACAGACAGAAGGACAGACAGAAAGACGGAAGTGACCCTTAGACAATTATATAGTGGATATATATATATAGTATATATATAAGTATATGTATGGGCATATGTATATGTGTGTATGCTTAAATATGTGTGTGTGCATGTGTATATGTGTGTGTATGTTGGCCTGCAAGCTTGTTTGTTTGGCTTTCAATGTTATTGCCTTCTGCTGTCTTAAGGTACCGTCACACTAAGCGACGCTGCAGCGATACCGACAACGATCCGGATCGCTGCAGCGTCGCTGTTTGGTCGCTGGAGAGCTGTCACACAGACAGCTCTCCAGCGACCAACGATGCCGGCAACCAGGGTAAACATCGGGTTACTAAGCGCAGGGCCGCGCTTAGTAACCCGATGTTTACCCTGGTTACCAGCGTAAAAGTAAAAAAAAAATAAAACACTACATACTTACCTTCCGCTGTCTGTCCTTCGGCGCTCTGCTTCTCTGCCCTGTGTAAGCACAGCGGCCGGAAAGCACAGCGGTGATGTCACCGCTCTGCTTTCCGGCCGCTGTGCTTACACAGGGCAGAGAAGCAGAGCGCCGAGGGACAGACAGCGGAATGTAAGTATGTAGTGTTTTTTTATTTTTTACTTTTATGCTGGTAACCAGGGTAAACATCGGGTTACTAAGCGCGGCCCTGCGCTTAGTAACCCGATGTTTACCCTGGTTACCAGCGAAGACATCGCTGAATCGGCGTCACACACGCCGATTCAGCGATGTCAGCAGGAAGTCCAGTGACGAAATAAAGTGCTGGACTTTCTGCAGCGACCAACGACATCACAGCAGGATTCTGATCGCTGCTGTGTGTCAAACTGAACGATATCGCTAGCCAGGACGCTGCAACATCACGGATCGCTAGCGATATCGTTTAGTGTGATGGTACCTTAAAAGGGACCCTGTCACCGCCCCCCCCCCCCCCCAGGGTGTTTTTAAGTAAAAGAGCCATCTTCAGCAGCACTAAGGCTGCATTCTATGAAGGTGGCTCTAATGCTTAGTATCCCTAGGAATGGTGAAATAATCACTTTTATAAATTTCGCGCCATACCTGTATTGTGTCCCGGAGGTATGACTTCTCCCCCGGTGTCAACCGCCTCTGAGACGTCAATCATCCCCCTTTGTCTTCCGGGCGCTGCCTCCTCCTCTCTTTGTCGTGACGCCACCGGCGCCTTCATGTAGCGGAGGCCCCAGATCCCACCCCGCAGTGTGTTATGATGTATTCACACTGCGGCGCTGGGAATCTGGCGCATGTGCATTGGAGCGGGTCACCGTGCTCCATTGAAGATAGTGCTGATGTCTCGCGAGATTTGTGAAGTCTCGCTAGTCTTCGGCACTATCTTCAATGGAGCACGGTGACCCGCTCCACTGCGCATGCGCCAGATTCCCAGCCCCGAAGTGTGAATACATCATAAAACACTGCGGGGCGGGATCTGGGGCCTCCACTGCGCGCAGGCGCGATCTATTTACATCTCTTGATGTAAGTTCCAGGGCAGCGCGTACGGCGCATGCCTGAGAAATAATTGCAAAGTGCAGGCGCCGGTGACGGCACAAACAGAGAAGAGGCGGCGCCCAGTGGGATGATGGACGGCTGCGAGGCGCTTAAGTCAGGGAGAAATCATACCTATCTGACTCAAAACAGGTATGGCACGAAATTTATGAAAGTTATTATTTCACCGTTCCCAGGGATACTAAGCATTAGAGCCACCTTCACAGAATGCAGCCTTAGTGCTGCTGAAGGTGGCTCTATTACTTAAAAATGCTCTGGGGGGTAACAGGTTCCTTTTAAGTTAGTTGATTGATTGTTAACCAGTTAAGTTTGACCTAGATCTAAGAACAAACCTTCCTAATTCTTTAGGCAGAGCTAAGGGGAATGCACTTGTGTAAGAAAAAAATTGTGTGGATTTCATCGAAATACCATATATTTCAAAGCGCCAAGGCACTGAAACATGGCAGTTTTACAGAGCAGGAGACAAAAAAGACATTCAAAAAAACTTGTTCTTAACTAATTTGTTCTGCAAAACTTATTCACCCTATATAGTCATATAATTTATGTTCTAGCTGCTGCATTCACTCATATTTACCACCACCACCCTTTCACACACTCTGCGTACTCCATCCATAGGAGACCCTGCTCTTAAGGCCCCATCACACATAGCGAGTTTTGTGACGCAACAGCGATCTCAGTAGCGATCTCGCTATGTGTGACACGTAGCAGCGATCAGGCCCCTGCTGTGAGATCGCTGGTCGTGTCGGAATGGCCTGGGCCATTTTTTGATCGTTGAGGTCCCGCTGACATCGCTGAATCGGCGTGTGTGACGCAGGGCCGTGCTTAGTAACCCGATGTTTACCCTGGTTACCATCGTTAAAGTAAAAAAAACAAACGCTACATACTTACCTACCGCTGTCTGTCCCCGGCGCTCTGCTTCTCTGCTCTGGCTGTGAGCGGCGGGCAGCCGGAAAGCACAGCGGTGACGTCACCGCTCTGCTTTCCGGCCGCTGTGCTCACAGCCAGAGCAGAGAAGCAGAGCGCCGAGGACAGACAGCGGTAGGTAAGTATGTAGCGTTTGTTTTTTTTACTTTAACAATGGTAACCAGGGTAAACATCGGGTTACTAAGCACGGCCCTGCGCTTAGTAACCCGATGTTTACCCTGGTTACCCGGGGACTTCGGCATCGTTGAAGACAGTTTCAATGATGCCGAAGTCTTTCCCCTGATCGTTGGTCGCTGGAGAGAGCGGTCTGTGTGACAGCTCTCCAGCGACCAAACAGCGACGCTGCAGCGATCCGGATCGTTGTCGGTATCGCTGCAGCGTCGCTAAGTGTGACGGTACCTTTACACTCTCATATGTACAGCCCCCACACTCTTTCCACAATCTTAAACCACACAGATACATTCATTCCCAGCATACAACACAAGAAAAGCTCTCACAAATCACTTAATCATCTGCTCATTCTATTCTCCTCCTAGTAACAAAGAGATATCTCTCCTAACTCAGACCCTTCTTGTAATAGTAAGTTTATCTCCTTCCCTGGTACACTTAGAAACCCTGGGGATCTCATTAATATTCATTGCATTCCTTCTGTCTCCTTTAACTGTGCTCTCTGGAACTCATGGTCATCATGTAACAAACTCCTACATCCATTGCTTTTTCCATTCAAATTCACTTAAACTTCTAGCTCTTACTGAACCCTAGATCCAGCAGTTGGACACAACCACCGCTGCTGCTCTCTCGCATGGTGGCCTACATTTTTCACATAACCCCAGATCTGAGAGCAGACCGGGTGGAGGTGTTGGTCTGCTCCTTTCATCACAATGTGATTTTCAGGTAATCTCCCCAGTACCATTATGGTATGTTTCCACGGTCCGGATATATAGCACTTTGGACGCAGCAGATACCCGCTTTGTCCAAAGCGCTGCCTGCTTTTGTATGCGCGGTGATTCCGCATGTGTTCATTGAACAAATGCGGAATCACTGCATCCTATACATTGGACTGTGTAATTTATCTTGTGGTGACTGAGCGTCTCCGCAAGATAAATAGACATGCTGCAGTCTATGAAAACGTGCCGCATGTGCGTATACGCAAGTCTGCCACCTGCGTCTTTGAACGCATAGAGGAGATGGGATTTCATAAAATCCCCTCCACTATGCTGTAACATCTGGCCGCCGCGAATTGGACACTGCGCTGTATGCAGCGTCCAACCCTCAGCGTTTCCTGACCGTGGAAACATGCCCCTACTTATCATCCCTTAATAAGAATTTTATTTTTATAGAGCCAACATATTCCACAGCACTTCACAATTAAACAGAGACACACTGTCTTGACTTTTCCTGCCCTATTCCCTGTGAGTGGCAGTTATGTATCGCTCTCTGGACCCCTCCAGTCAGTTCTTCGATCACTTTGACAACTGACTTCCACACTTTCTATCCTGTGATCCCCACCCTAAACATGGGGGACTTTAACATCCCTATTCATAATCCCCTTTCCCCTTCTGCCCATCATTTATCCCTAACCTTCTCTCTCGGCCTTTCTCAACTTACTAACTCTCCTACACATGAAGATGAGAATACGCTGGAGTTGATTTTCTTGCGACTCTGTTCAGTGTATGACTATACTAATTCTCCTCTCTCGCTCTCTGACCACAACCATGTTTCATTGTCTGTATATAAATCACCCCACTCAGGACACCTCCACTTACCACATTTTAGGATGTAGGTGTCCGAGCATAGTTTCTATTTCTCCTTATTATTATGATTTATACTATGCAGCGATCACTCACTATTATTTTACTGGTGCCCACTTCCTCCAAATTATGGAGTAGAGGCAGATTCATTCAAGACAGATCTCTGTGCTCCCGATGGTCGGACCCCTGACGATCAGCAAATTGTCCCCTACTCAGTGAATAGGGAATAATTTGCCATTTTGGGAATAATCCTGAGAACTCACATTAGAAACCACGATATAAAATGACTATTTATTATGGAAAATTGCGTTAGTTGCTTATTCTCCACTATGAATTTAGGAGAGTGTTCTCATCCATGATACCAGTCGAGAGGATTACGGTTGGAACCACATCACCGATATCCATAGAAGTTCTATTCCTAGTCTGGCCATCACTAATCTCTAACCTCGCAGGTCCACTTACTGGTGGTGTGTCCATCAACACGGTCTTGCTCTGCTCCATGGCGGCCTGATTCCTCTCTGCTATCAGCAGGTTGTCTGTTTATCCCAAGCCCTGATCCACCATATATACCTGGACCTGTAGTCGCGTCATTGCTGTGAAGTGTCCTCAGACTCTATTACGACAGTTTACTTATACGTGAAAGTATTTAAGAACAGACATACTTCTGACATTTAAGAGGTTTCACTAAAACATTTTCTACCAGATGATGCACTTTGCTTAATGGTTTTTATTCTGCAATCAGCAGAGTTTTCTTAACCCCATATTTCCTTGTCTAATACAGTACATGACATCCTATGTTCCTGGCATTTGTAATGCTCCTATTCCCAAAGGTCTCAGATGACAAAAATCTGTCCACCCAAGGTAGACACTGGACTGCCACTAATAATTTGTATTTATATAGCCCCCATATTCTTCAGCACTTTACAATTAATTGGGGACATGTACAGACAATAAATTCAATACAAGGTAAGTTATATTAGGAGTGAGGCTCCTGCTCACAAGATTACAGCACTGATGAGGTGAAGTCAGTATCAACAAGTAAACATCTACATCCAGGGAAATTATAGGTGACCTATTTTCTTATTGAATCTTTTCTTTCTTTATGTCTCCATCTTGTCCAGAAACCATGACTTTCCACATCCACATCTCATTCCTGCAGTCCTCCCTCTTCTCTAGTCTTCTGCAGCACATCCTAAGGCTGGAGTCACATGCAACGCATAAAAATACGGTCTGTTTTTTACAGACTAAATACGCAGAAATGTTCCCTGAACAGTGATCCGTATGTCATCCGTTGGCAAGGTGTGGCTGCGTATTTTGCGCATGTAATCCTCCGTATGACATCCGTACAGCGAGATTTTCTCGCCGGCTTGCAAAATGGACATAGAATGGATCCATGGGCTCAAATATTCATGAAAACATATATACAGTCTACATATATATATATATATATATATATATATATATATATATATATATATATATATATATATATCAGTGAGACACATATATATATATTTATATTTAATACAGAGCTAGATAGCAGAAAAGCGGGTAATTCAATTGCCGGCTTTTGCTATCTCCTTATCAAACCCGACAGGATATGAGTAGTGATGAGCGAATATACTCGTTACTCGAGATTTCTCCAGCACGCTCGGGTGTCCTCCAAGTATTTATGACTGCTCGGAGATTTAGGTTTCATTGCCGCAGCTGAATGATTTACAGCTACTTGCCTGCTTGATTACATGTGGGGATTCCCTAGCAACCAGGCAACCCCCACATGTACTCAGCCTGGCTAATAGCTGTAAATCATTCAGCTGCGGCAATGAAACCTAAATCTCCGAACACTAACAAATACTTGGAGATCATCCGAGCGTGCTAGGGAAAACCCGAGCAACGAGTATATTCGCTCATCACTAGATATGAAACATGGTTTACATACAGTAAATCATTTCAAATCCGTTATATTTTTACATATCCCTCACTAATAATGTTAGTAGTGTGTGTGTGCAAAATATGTGGGCGCTCTAGGTGTTAAAATAAAGGGTTAAATCACGGAAAAAAACCTGTTGTGGGCTCCCGCGCAATTTTCTCTGCCACTTTATTCATAATGTGTGTGTTTACTTAACCCTTTACTAATATTGGATTAATGGATAGGTGTCTTATTGACATCTCTCCATTATTAACCAGGCTTAATGTCACCTTACAATAGCAAGGTGACATTAATCCCTTATTACCCCATATCCCACTGCTACAGGGGAGTGGGAAGAGAGAGGCTAAGTGCCAGAAGAACCATGTCTCATATCCTGTCGGGTTTGGTAAGGAGATAGCAAAAGCCGGCAATTGAATTACCGGCTTTTCTGCTATCTGGTGCTGTATGAAATATAAGTATATATGTGTGTGTCAATGATATATATATATATATATATATATATATATATATACTGTATATATATATACAGTACAGATTCCTGACTCCTAACTACTGAGCATGTACTGTATATCTACCTATACTATTTTTTGTGTAGACATTTATTCTATCTATTGTAACCTGTCAGTGTGATTTTACTGTACACCGCACTGAATTGCCGGCTTTTCTATAGAACACCGCTGCGTATTTCTCGCAAGTCACACGTGTGGTCCGTGTGTAATCCGTATTATTCTCGCCCCCATAGACTTTCATTGGCGGATTTTTTGCGCAATACGCTGACAAACGCAGCATGTTGCGATTTTCTCAGCCCGTAAAATACAGCTGTGAAATATACGGCAGATAGGAGCTGCCCCATAGAGAAACATTGGTCTGAGTGCAATGCGTAGTTTTTGCTCCTCTCGCTCGTCCATTTTCCTCTCTAGTGTGACCCCGGCCTAACACTCTGCCCTTAAAAATAAGTGTGTTATTAAAATGCCCTCTGCATAAAAATATCCATCCAAACTATGCTCTAAATAAGCCTTGTATGATACATGGCCTCCACACTGTCCGCCTTAATGAGCTACACCCACCACACCTTAATGAGGTATAACCACCCCACTGGCTGCCATTATCAGCTACTGTATAACTGCTATACCATCTGCCCTTATGAACAATGGCTCATACCATGGCTGTCCCCTCTCTAGTTTTCCCTTACACTCTCTACATCTCCACAACAAAGGCATAGCTAGGGTTTTGCTTTGAGGGGCGCCGGGAGGGGGGGGGGGGGGTTGTGGGGTAGAGGCGATATTTCTGAGTGAGCCCCTAACCAGGCAGCTTTGATTACAACGGGTGACGCACCTTAATAGTGGGGGAGAACTTCAGCAGATGACCGCGCTGCTACTGAAAATAATCTCTATATAAAGACCAATATGGATATTACCGCCATATGGTCAGTGGTAGATACCAGCCCTACAGAACATATAAGAGATCACAGCACAGTTACAGATAATGTCTTACCGCTGACGTTCTTTCTGATGGAATCGTTTTCTTTTCCCGTCTTTTCCATCTGGCCCAGACCGACACGACAACTTCTTCTAGCCAAGACTCGTCTGCAGAGACAACAAAAACACATTTCACTTCTCATATTCCAGCCCCATCACCATCTATTCCCAACCTGCACAAACTCCTCATCCTGCTGATATCCCAATACTGAGCCGCTGCTGCCGTATGTGACCCTATTACTGCACCTGATATCCCAATACTGAGCCGCTGCTACCGTATGTGTCCCTATTACTGCCCCTGATACCCCAATACTGAGCCACTGCTGCCGTATGTGTCCCTATTACTGCCCCTGATACCCCAATACTGAGCCGCTGCTGCCGTATGTGACCCTATTACTGCACCTGATACCCCAATACTGAGCCGCTGCTTCCGTATGTGTCCCTATTACTGCCCCTGATACCCCAATACTGAGCCGCTGCTTCCGTATGTGTCCCTATTACTGCCCCTGATACCCCAATACTGAGCCGCTGCTGCCGTATGTGTCCCTATTACTGCACCTGATACCCCAATACTGAGCCGCTGCTTCCGTATGTGTCCCTATTACTGCCCCTGATACCACAATACTGAGCCGCTGCTTCCGTATGTGTCCCTATTACTGCCCCTGATACCCCAATACTGAGCCGCTGCTGCCGTATGTGTCCCTATTACTGCATCTGATATCCCAATACTGAGCCGCTGCTGCCGTATGTGTCCCTATTACTGCCCCTGATACCCCAATACTGAGCCGCTGCTGCCGTATGTGTCCCTATTACTGCACCTGATACCCCAATACTGAGCCGCTGCTGCCGTATGTGTCCCTATTACTGCACCTGATACCCCAATACTAAGCCGCTGCTGCCGTATGTGACCCTATTACTGCACCTGCTGTGTGATTCTCTGTGCCCTCCAAATTCTAAAGTAACCCTCTATAACATAGTAATGCCGGGTGCAAGTGTCCTAGAAAACAGTGCCCACATTTTGCCCCCTAGAAAGTAACAATTCCCTCTGTGTCATAATGCATCCAAATGGATTAATCCCTTTCTTCCATTGATTAGCGATTTGTAAAATAGGATAAATAATATTATTAGACTGGAAAAGGGTATATACAAAAAGTGAAATATAATGAATAAATTTGAGAGAATATGGGGTCCAGGGTTGGGTACTTCTGGAATGGAATCAAGAGGATTGTTGATGGAGAGGTAATACTGAGGAGAGGAGGGCAAAGCTGGGCCTGATACCGCATTATAATATGTGAATGACTTTTTATCAGGTATTTTGGGTGATCTTATATATTTAGGTCTAGAATAGAAATGTTTTATATAAGAATTCTGCCTTCTACAGGAAGTTAAGATCACACTATTTTGATTGTAAGGTATAATGAATGTGAATTACTGGATAGCATTGAGCTAGATTGTTAGCTATACTGAAATGATGTTTGTTACCCTTAGGTTATTATGTTTGTACTAGATGGTGGCCCGATTCTAACACATCGGGTATTCTAGGATATGTATGTATGTATATATATATATCAGCCACATAGTATATAGCGCAGGCCACGTAGTATATAGGAGTACTACGTGGCCTGTGGTATATACTATGTGGCTGCTATATACATAAAGTACATACATATTGTAGAATACCTGATGCGTTAATATAGGCCACGCAGTAAATAACACAGCCCACGTAGTATATAACACAGCCCACACAGTATATAGCAGCCAAATATAGGCCACGCAGTAAATAACACAGCCCACACAGTATATAGCAGCCACGCAGTATATAACACAGCCCACGTAGTATGTAACACTGGCCACATAATATATAGCACAGCCCACATAGTATCTTACAGTGGCCACGTAGTATTTATCACGCAGTATAGAACACAGCCACGTAGTATATAACACTGCCCACGTAGTATATAGCAGCCATTTAGTATATAACGCAGCCCACGCAGTATAGAACACAGCCCACATAGTATCTAACACTGGCCAGGTAGTATATAGCAGCCACGCAGTATCTAACACAGCCCACGTAGTATTTAGCAGTGTGGGCACCGTATCCCTGTTAAAAAAATAATTAAAATAAAAAATAGTTATATACTCCCCCGCCGGGATCCAGCGTAGATCCAGCGCAATCTTTCGTTCCCAGGATGCATTGCGAAATTACCCAGATCACTTAGCGGTCTCGCGACAGAGGCCGCAACCAATGAATATCCGTGACAAACAGACAGAAGGACAGACAGAAAGACGGAAGTGACCCTTAGACAATTATATAGTAGATGTGGTTCTTTATGTGAAGGTTGCTAATGATGTTTGTAACGAAACTAAAAGATAAAAAATTGTTTCAATAGAAATTATTTGATTAAAAAAAACAATGCCCTCTGTGTGCCGGTTTTACAGTCACAGTTGTTAGGAGTCGAGTTCCTGCCGCTGCACAGGGAGAATCTCGAACCTTGTCTGCTGTGGTCTCTCATTCTGCATCAGCCACAGTGTGCAAAGGGTTACTGCTGCCTTTCCAGGCTCTGCCATTGTAGCCAGTACTGATCAGCGGCGAGCAGATGTCTCTGGGACGAAGTCCTGCTTTTCCCCTTCTGAGCATGCGCAAAGGAAGACCTCTCAGTTGAGGTCTGGTGTCACATGGTCAGGTACTGCAGTAGCTCCTATTGGTTTTCCAGGAAGGTCCTGAAGTTGCTCAGTTACTGTAGCAGTTCTCATTGGTCCTCTAGGAAGGTCCTGAACTTGCTGCAGCTATAAAAGGCTTGCATGGCCGCACGGCCATGCGCTAGTATACACTTGTTTATGTGTGTGTGAAAGTCGCTCTTTAATCATCCCCTCCCTTGTATTTGAATGCTCGCGTAAGGAGGATGATTGTAATCTAGCCCCCGACTTGTTACCAACACTTGTACACAAACAGCGTCTATTGCTGTGACCGCCAATGCGGCGCCGTGCGCTATCACCACGCTTTCCAAACCTGGATGATTAGTGGCGTCCGTCAGTGCGGTATTATTATTTCCGTTACATGCAGTACTGCGGCCCTGTGACGCAACAGGGTTCGCTTCTTTCACACAGGGTGAAGCTAACCCATGTGTGTATTCTCATTGTACCGCCATATAGTCCGTCATTGCTTAGCAGCAGGTTCCATCTCTACACAGTGGACCCCGGGCTGCGAAAGCACCTTATTCCTTTTCTATAATTATTTGGTGCGTTCCGCTAGCCCTAACATCAGTAACCTGAGTTCCCCTATAGCAGTAAGTGCCCACTTTATATTTAATAATGTCCAGAGTTTCCCCCCTGTTCAGCTCCCCTATACACAGTATAATGCCCCTCACTGTATAGTACCACCCACACAGAATACTGACCCTTTAGTAGCCCCCAAACTGTTTGATGGCTCCAACACTGTATGATAGCCCCCTAGATAGCCTCCATAGAGTGTAATGCACCAGATAGTCCTCAATATAGTATAGTGCACTTCCCATAGGCAGACTCTATATAGTATAGTATAATACATTCTTCATAGGTAGACTCTATATAGAATATTCCATTCCCAATAGGCAGACTCTAAATAGTATAATGCACCCCCCATAGGCAGACTCTATATTGTATAATGCATCCCATAGGCAGACTCTATATTGTATAATGCACTCTCCATAGGCAGACTATATAGTATAATGCATCCCCATAAGCCTCTATAGTATAATGCACCCCCCATAGGTAGACTCTATATAGTATAATGCACCCCAATAGGCAAACTCTATATAGTATAATGCACCCCCATAGACCTCTATAGTATAATGTACACCCCATAGGCAAACTCTATATTGTATAATGCACTCCAATAGGACATACAAAAGGGACATGTGAAGGCCTTAGTATGTGACAGCAGCCAAATGTAAAAACACAGAATAAATCTGTTATTGCTGTAATCGCACCGACCCAACAAATAAAGTTGTCTAATCACTTATAACACACAAGGAACGGCATAAAAATAAATAGAACAAATTCTTCACCTGCTGTTGATTTGTTCATTCTGCCTCCCAAAGATCGCAGTAAGGCTCAGCTCATATTTATCCTGTGCTCTACGCTGAGCGCTTACACCAGGGTTTCTGTGTAAATCTCTGAAATATATGATTCAAATGGAACCCCCGGCAGAACATTCCCTATAATGAGGCAGATGGAGACACTGTGGACGCCTTCTGGCCTATGATCCGGCTGTGTTCATCTTTTTAGCCGTGCATAAAAGTGTGGTCCGCCACAATTTTGTGCACTTGTGAAAAAAAGGAAAACGTTGAACAGAGGCCAGACATAGTCCAGAGTAACTTTGCTGCTTCATTATAGTAGGTGGCTCCCTCGTGGGTTTCATCTGAATCACATCACTTGGAGATTTAGATGGAAATCCCGATGTAAGTGCTTGGATAAATATGATTCCAAATGTTAAGTAAAATGTTCCCAACAAAAGCTTCAACTCAATCCACAAAAAGCTAAGTCTCCACTCTCTGTTAACGGAAATATAGTTGGCTTCTGTGTTACTGATAGGTACAAAGGCTCTGGAAAGCGCTATAGCTCCTCGTACCCCAAAAGAAATTCAGTAAACTCTGTGCTTCCAAATGCCCCCTGCTCCCTTCTGAGCCCCACAGTGTTCAAAACCCACAATTAAAGTCCACGTTTTGCATTTCTATAGCGATGACATCCTGCCTAACTTCCAGGTGCATGTCTCCAGAAGCATAAGCTGGGCATAACGTACTGGGCACTACAATGCACTGGGCACTACAACTTACTTGGCACTATATTGGCAGTTTGCAATTTTCACTTAGCAACATCCACTGCTGCTTGTTTCTGGAAAACACCCATGGAGTCAAAATAGATACTAAACCTGTAGATAAATTCCCAAATGGGGTACAATTTCCAAAATGGGGTCCTTTGAGGGGGATTCTTTTCTTCTAGTACTTAGGGGCTCTGTATATGGAGTCCACAAACTATTCTAGGAAAATCTTCGCTCTGGCCCTCCTGACTGTCGCCGTGTGGCTAAGCAATACTGTTCGGTCACATATGGGGTATTTCTACATGCAACAGAAATTGTGGGACAAATTTTGGTGCCGAAAATGTAAAATCTTGGGCTAAAACAAAGTTTTTGTAGTAAAAATTTAATTATTTTTTCTTCACTGCCCTATGGCATAAAATTCTGTGACCCACCCATGGTGTCAATATGATCACTGCACCTCTAGATGAGGTCATTGAGAGGTATAGTTTGTAATATTGAAGCTTCTGCTGTTCGGTCACCTCAGGTGCTCTACCAAAATGACATGGCACCCTCAAACCATTCTAGCAAAATCTAAACTCCAAAATGGGGCTTCTTCCCATCTGAGCTTTGCACTGCACATCAAAAGTAGTTTTGCCCTTATATGGGGTATTGGTGTACTTAGGAGAAATTGCACAACAAATATGGGGGTCCATTTTCTCTTGATATCCTTGTAAAAATGAAAAAAAGTGGGGCTAAAACATTTTGTGGGAAAAATATTTATTTATTTATTCATTTTCACAGATCAACGTTGTAAAATTCTGTGAAGCATCTGTTGATTCAAGGTGCTCACCAACCATCTAGATAAATTCCTTGAGGGGTCTAGTTTCCAAAATGTGGTCACTTGTGGGGGGTTTCCACTGTTTAGGCACATCAGGAACTCTCCAAATGCAACATGACACCCGTAGAACATTTTATCAAAATCTGCATTCCAAAACATCACTCCATCCTTTCTGAGCCCTGCCGTGTACCCAAACAGTAGTTTTCACCCACTTATGGCTTATCTGCGTACTCCGGAGAAATTGCACAACAAATTTTGGTGTCCATTTTCTCCTGTTACCCTTGTGAAAGTAAAAAAATTGCATCTGAAATATCATTTTTGTGGAAAAAATGTGATTTTGTATATTCACTGCTCAACATTATAAACTTCTATTAAGCACCTGGGGTTTCAAGGTGCTCACCATACATCTAGAAAAGTTCCTTTAGGGTCTAGTTTCCAAAATTGGGTCACTTGTGGGACGGTTTCCACACTTTAGGCACATTAGGGGCTCTCCAAACACGACATGTCATCTGATAATGATTCCAGCTAATTTTTCCATTCAAAAACTGAAATGGTGCTCCTTCCCTTCCAAGCCTTGCCATGCACCAAAACAGTAGTTTTCTTCCACATATTGTGTATCGGCATACTCAGGAATAATTGTACAAAGAGCTTCATGGTGAATTTTCTCCTGTTTTACTTGTGAAAATAAAAAAAATTGGGTCTGAAAAAATGTTTTTATGGGGAAAACGTTATAAAGTTCTGTGAAGCACCTAGGGGTTCAAGGTGTTCACCACACATCTAGATACATTCCTTGATGGGTCTAGTTTCCAAAATGAGGTCACTTGAGAAGGGGTTCCACTCTTTTGGCACATCAGGAGCTCTCCAAACACAACATGGCATCTGCTAATGATTCCATCAAATTTTGCATTTAAAAAGTGAAATGGCGCTCCTCTCCCGAGCCCTGCTGTGCATCCAAACACTAGTTTTCCTCCACATATGGGGTATCGTCTTGCTCAGAAGATATTGCACAACAAATTTTGGGATTAATTTTCTCCTATTACCCTTGTAAAAATAAAATAAAATTAGATGTAAAGTAAATTTTTTGTGAGAAGAGCTAAATGTTAATTTTTTTTTCCAAATTCTTTTAATTCCTGTGAAGTACCTGAATGGTTAACAAACTTCTTGAATGTGGTTTTAAGCACTTTGAGGGGTGCAGCTTTTAAAATGGCCGCTCATTCTAAAGCAAAATCTGATGGTTAAAAGATGTTGGGAAAGACGACGAAAAAAAGCAAAAATAAAGGTTACTTTGGGACACAATGACGACTGTGTCTTGAAGTGTTTTCCGTCTGAAAAACTTCACGGAATCAAAGAAATCGTGTACACACACCCTGTCAGTGCCTGCCCATACCCTTTAGATAGAAGTTAAGACCACCATACACATTAGACTAGATTTGGACAAACCCGCTAATACCAACGGGTTTCTCTGACTGTCCAATGTGTATGAGGGCCTCTGACTGATGATTATCGTGAGACATTAGAATCCAGCTTTTCTGATTTCAGACTGTAGAGCCTTTTGTCCTGCTGGGAAACCTGCGCACCATGCGCAGGCCCTGGGAGTAGGAAGCCTCTACAGGAGATGCTACCGAGGTGGTGAGTATGTCAGTGTCCCTGAGGGGAGGATTGAGAAGGACAATGCAGGGACGCTGGAGCTGGCGGAGAAGGACAATGCAGGGACGCTGGAGCTGGCGTTACAGTTTTAAAGTGTAGTGAGGTCATCATACCTGCTGCACTAAGATATCAGTCGCCGAAGAAGAATGATGGAGGAGGGAGCATCAGCTGACCCTCCCTCCTCCATCATTGGTTTCAACTATATCGGCATCCAGGTTTTCAGTGCAGTTGAACGTGAGATGATGGGTGAGGCCCCTTTGGCAGTACCCACTGGTACCTGTGTACCTAATATTGTTGCAGGAGTTTCATAATTCCATCTTGAGAGGTCATCTTGGGGTCACAACTATGCAGAAAGCTATTGCTAGATTCGTTTGGTGGCCTTCAATGAATAATGACATGAAAGATTTTGTATCCGCTTGTGAAGTTTGAACACGCACTAAAGTCCTAAAGTCTGTAATAACTGTCCGGCGGGGAAATTGACTCCATTGCCAATTCCAGAAAGACCGTGGACTAATCTGTCCAAGGATTTTGTCGCTAATTTGCCTCTGTCTGGTGGGAAGACTGTTATTTGGGTGGTGGTTGACAGATTCAACAAACAGGCACATTTTGTTTATTTTTTTTTGTCAGGGTTACCTAATACTGAGACACTCTCCAGATTGTTTATTTCTCATATTGTAAGGTTACAAAGGGATCCCTCTTAACCAGGGCCGGTGTTAGGGAAAGGCAGACTAGGCAGCTGCCTGGGGCCCCCACTCCCTTGAGGGCCCCCAGCATCTACAGCAGAAGCTTCACTGATAATAGCCTGCACTAACCCCGCTGCCTCCTCATCACTACCAGAGCTACTGCCTCACCAACACCGGAGCTCTTGCAACCCTCAACCTATTGTCTCATTCCCCATAATCCTGTAGAATGTAAGCCTGCAAGGGCAGTGTCCTCACCCCTCTGTATCAGTCTGTCATTGTTAGTTTGTTTACTGTAAGTGATATCTGTAATTTGTATGTAACCCCCTTCTCATGTACAGCACCATGGAATCAATAGTGCTATATAAATAAATAATAATAATAATGTGGCACCCCAGGGTCCTGGTCGTCACATGGTATTGCTTCCTCTCGGGGAGAGTGATGCTACGTTTGGAGGCAAAGAAGGATAACTGCATCCAAGTATCACAAACATGCAACATGTTCACACTCCAGACCAGAAGGGGGAGCTCTAAGCCTGTTTTAGGTGAACTCCCCTATAAGAACATCCTGATCTGGAGGGAAAGGGCTCAGTTCCTGTCAGAAAGACAGAGGGAAAGGAAGCAGAGGAGCCGTGTAGCCTGAAGTGCTACAGCTCCTGGGAAGAGACATTCAGAAGGCAGAACTGTTTTGCAGCGAGAGGGGGACAAGACCTGCACAGGCTGCCTCCTTCTGAGGCGCAGAATCCCGGTAGCTGGAACACCGAGGGAGTAAGGACCTTTATGATTTACTCCAGAGACCGGCAGGACAGCTAATTGCAGATTACCGGTCCGCACCTACACCCAGGAGGCACGGTGGCACCCCTCAGAGGTCGGGGCGTGATAGAGTCCCTATAAACAGCCTCAAGCCACCAGTCATACGGGTATTGTCCTATCCAATTACGGGGGACAGAGAGAGAGACATTACATCTGTGAGGACCTTATGTGAAGCCATAGGCAGTAAGGGACTACACCACTACAGCGCAAGGGAAGGCTATGATTTCCACCTGGACAATACGATGTTGTGCATAAATATGTGATTCTTCAGAATTTGTTTTAGTCTTTGCCTGATGAAGAGACGTATGTAGTCTCGAAAGCTTGCAATTTGTTACCATCTTTTCAGTTAGCCATTAAAAGGTATCAACCACTGAGGACTCTCAATTCTAAATATGGTGCAATATGTGAGCATTAGGGGCCTAATTTTAAACTTTTTCCTAGGGTCCCACTTTGTCTAAAACCAGCCCTGCTCTTAACATTGTGTCTGATACGGGGCTGAAATTTGTCTTCAAGTTCTGGAGAGCTTTTTGTAAAAAAAAACTGGGGATTGACTTGTTATTTTCATCTGCCTACTACTCTTAAACCAATGGTCAAACACAAAAGGACAAATCAATCTTTGGAAAAAAAGGTAAGATGTTTTGTTGCTGCTCGGTAGGAGGACTGGTCTACATTCTTACCTCTTGCTGAGTTCACCTTTGACAGTCGGATCAATCATTTGATTGGAACGTCGCTTTTTGTGTAATTATGTTTTTAATCCCCATTTTGGTGAATTTTCTAGTATAAGTTCTGAATGTCCTGGGGTGGAGGTCACCATACAGAAACTTGGGGATGTCTGAAGGGAGGTTCAAAATAATATTGGGGCCGCTGTGATTAGCCAAAAATGGAAGGCCGATAGAACATTTTCATCGGGTTGTGCCTTTAAAGTAGGTGATAAGGTTTGGTTGTGATCTAAAAATACTAAATTGAATACCGTCGACGAAATTTGGTCCGAAGTTCATTGGTACTTATGAGATTCTGGAGGTGGCCAATCCTGTGGCTATTAGGTTGAACCTTCCTCCATCTCTTCACATCCCTAACTTCCTCCATAGATCCCTGTTAAAGGAGTTTGTCCCCTTAGTTTTATCTCTTTCATCCCCGCCCCTACGTTTTTTGTCGATGGCTGTTTAGAGTATGAGGTACAGAATATTGTAGATTCTCGGAAGGTCCAAAATTCCTTCCAGTACCCCATCTCTTGGAAGCGATATGGCCTGTAAGAGAGATCCAGGTCCCAGCTCGAAATGTGAAGACCGATCGCCAGGTAAGGGCTTTCCATTCCAGATTTTCTGCGAAACCTGGGGGTCAAGTGGGCACCTAGAAGAGGGGGTGCTGTCACAATTCCACCAATCACAGTGTCCTAAGGATGCTGTGACAATTCAGCCATCCTCTAGGATCAGGGGCACGCTGAGCTGTCAGGATTGTGAGTAAAAGCTCAGCTGACCAATCTAGGTGTCACCTGTTCTGTGTGATTACCTGGTTATTTAACTGCCTGGCAATGATTAGAACATTGCCAGTTGTAAGTTAGCTCAAGTGGTGTATGTTTGCTCTGAGTTTTTATATTCTGATCTTTGTTGCCTGACCTTGGATTTGCCTTTGACCATCTGTTTGCCTAGCACCTTTGTTTACCTAGCACCACCCTTGCCTAGCAATTCCGACCCCAGAATGTGCCTAACTACATCTTTGTCTCACCCCGCTGTTTATGACATTGCCTCCTGGCATATGACCTCGGACTCCTTGACTCACGGTTTGGACGTGAGATGTGACTTAGCATCACAATCTGACTGAGAATCACTGGACACTGAATCATATACTCTAACCAGGGCTACCGAATGGGTAGCATTATATGTATGCACGGACATTTAGAACCTTATGAGTAGACTTCTTACCGCAGGACATGGTCATATCTGTAGCCATATTGATATTCGTGCTTCTGGCATTCCTTTAAGCATTTGGCTTGAACAACAGCAATTGATGGAGATGGAGAGCAACCTGTTGCCTAAGCCTTCTTGAAAGCGTCAAACACTTTCGATAGATGATTTTCACTTACCCAATATACACAAGTGCTACACAAACAACACACAAGTGTTCTGAATGCACCTGAGTGCCAAGCAAACACACAACCAGACCCGAGAGATGTTTACTGACTTCTAGGACCACTCTACAGAGAGACAATCCCCCTCCACTCTCCTGGAACTAGTCACCTTCTTCTTACCTTATATACCCCGGGAAGCTGAAAACATCCCACATAATAATGACCCCACACCAACGGTCTACACTATATTATCAATCTATGGAGTCAAGACTAATAAAATGCTCTTCGGAGCACATCTATTAACTCGCAAACCAAAGTTGTAATTTTATAAATGGAGTGGACACAGACCATCCATCTGTCACGTAGTGCCTTGAGACTGTGGGCGCTAAGCAGGTTCCTAGTACTAGGGGCACCCTAGTCTATCCCTGTCTCCTGGATTACTCCTGAAGATGGAGGTGCCGGGTTCACATGCTTTCCTATGCTCCTATATCAACCCTGATCTGTCCCCTCGCTTACGCAGGGAGGTGGAAAGCAAAGGTGTATGTGATAACATGAACCAGACAAACAGGGATAAATGAAAATAACAATTGTAGAGATACAGGGTTAATGGATGCTCTCGTCCGCTAGCCCAGCTGTCTTTAGAAAGACTGCATGGACCAGGACTCATACCACTGAATGCTCGCTTTCTCCCTGTGGGCAGAACACTACTCAGACAACACAGGGTGAGGATAAAGCAGTGTGGCAATAATTTATAGAACCACCAGCACACAATAGCATACAGAACAGTCCCAGCAAATACCAAAGATGGTGCAAAATACTCAACCTTCTGCTGACTCGCCGGCATTAGAGCTACTTCCAGAGCCGAATACTCCCACCAGTTGCTCTTAACTTTTGGTGGGCCCTCATAGTGAGGAGGTAACGACAAGCTTAGGAAGCTGACAGTTCATTCATCATTCATTGTCCTCCTTACAGTATATTGCACCCCTCAGAATCCTCCATACAGTATACTGCACTCCCCATAGTCCTCCATGCAGTATGCTGCACTCCTCAGAGTCCTCCATACAGTATACTGCACTCCCCATAGTCCTCCATACAGTATACTACACTCTCCATAGTCCTACATACAGTATACTGCATTTCCCATAGTCCTCCATACATTATATTGCACTCCCCATAGTCCTCCATACAGTATACTGCATTCCCCATAGTCCTCCATACAGTATACTTTACTCCCCATCTCCCCATATTCCTCCATACAGTATACTGCATTCCCCATAGTCCTCCAAACAGTATACTGCACTCCCCATAGTCCTCCATACAGTATGCTGCACTCCTCAGAGTCCTCCATACAGTATGCTGCACTCCCCATAGTCCTCCATACAGTATACTGCACTCCCCATAGTCCTCCATACAGTATACTGCATTCCCCATAGTCCTCCATACAGTATACTACACTCCCCATAGTCCTCCATACAGTGTACTGCATTCCCCATAGTCCTCCATACAGTATACTGCACTCCCCATAGTCCTCCATACAGTATACTGCATTCCCCATAGTCCTCCATACTGTATACTGCATTCCCATAGTCCTCCATACAGTATACTCTACTCCCCAACTCCCCATATTCCTCAATACAGTATACTGCACTCCCCATAGTCCTCCATAAAGTATACTGCATTCTCCATATTCCTTTATACAGTATACTGCACTCCCCATACTCCTCCATACAGTATAGTACATTTTCCATAGTTCTCAATACAGTATACTGCACTTACCATAGTTCTCCATACAGTATACTGTACTCCCCATATTCCTCCATACAGTATACTACACTCCCCATAGTCCTCCATACAGTATACTGCATTCCCCATATTCCTTTATACAGTATACTGCACTCCTCATATTCCTCTATACAGTATACTGCATTCCCCATATTCTTTTATATAATATACTGCACTCCCCATAGTCCTCCATACAGTATACTGCATTCCCCATATTCATCTTTACAGTATACTGCACTCCTCAGTCCTCCATGCAGTATACTGCATTACACATATTAATTTACACAGTATATATTGCACTCCTCTTAGTCCTCCATACAGTATACTTCATTCCCCATAGTCCTCCATACAGTATATTGCACTCCTCTTAGTCCGCCATACAGTATACTGCATTCTCCATATTCCTTTATGCAATATACTGCACTCCCCATAGTCCTCCATACAGTATATTGCACTTCTCTTAGTCCTCCATACAGTATACTGCATTCCCCATAGTCCTCTATACAGTATACTGCACTACCCAAATTCTTCCATACAGTATACTGCATTCCCCATAGTCCTCTACACAGTATACTACACTCCCCATAGTCCTCCATACAGTATATTGCACTCCCCATAGTCCTCCATACAGTATACTGCACTCCCCAATTCCCCATATTCCTCCATACAGTATACTACACTCCCCATAGTCCTACATACAGTATACTGTATTCTCCATATTCCTCCATACAGTTTACTGCACTTCCCATAGTCTTCCAAACAATATACTGCACTCCTCATACTCCTCCATACAGTATACTGCATTTCCCATAGTCCTCCATACAGTATAATGCACTCCCCATAGTCCTCCATACAGTATACTGCACTCACCATAGTCCTCCATACAGTATACTGTATTCCCCATATTCCTCCATACAGTATGCTGCCCTCCCCATAGTCCTCCATACAGTATACTGCATTCCCCATATTCCTTTATACAGTATACTGCACTCCTCATATTCCTCTATACAGTATACTTCAATCCCCATAGTCCTCCATATAGTATACTGCATTCCCCATATTCCTCTATACAGTATACTGCACTCCTCATAGTCCTCCATACAGTATACTGCATTTCCCATATTCCTCTTTACAGTATACTGCACTTCCCATAGTCCTCAATGCAGTATACTGTATTCCACATATTCATTTACACAGTATATTGCACTCCTCTTAGTCCTCCACAAAGTATACTTCATTCACCATAGTCCTCCATACAGCATATTGCACTCCTCTTAGTTCTCCATACAGTATACTACATTCCCCATAGTTCCACATAGAGTATACTGCATTCCCCGTAGTCCTCTATACAGAATACTGCACTACCCAAAGTCTTCCATACAGTATACTGCATTCTCCATAGTCCTCTATACAGTATACTGCACTCTCCATAGTCATCCATTCAGTATACTGCATTCCCCATAGTCCTCTATACAGTATATTGCACTCCCCATAGTCCTCCATACAGTATACTGCACTCCCCATAGTCCTGCATACAGTATACTGCACTCTCCATAGTCATCCATTCAGTATACTGCATTCCCCATAGTCCTCTATACAGTATATTGCACTCCCTATAGTCCTCCATACAATATACTGCACTATCCATAGTTCTCTATACAGTATACTGCACTCCCCATAGTCCTCCATACAGTATACTACATTCCCCATAGTCCTCTATACAATATTCTGCACTCCCCATAGTCCTCTATTCAGTATACTGCACTCCCCATAGTCCTCCATACAGTATACTGCACACCCCATAGTCCTACATACAGTACACTGCACTCCCCATAGTCCCCCATACAGTATACTGCACACCCCATAGTCCTCCATACAGTATACTGCACTCCCCTTAGTCCTCCATACAGCATACTGCACTCCCCATAGTCCTACATACAGTACACTGCACTCCCCATAGTCCTCCATACAGTATACTGCACACCCCATAGTCCTCCATACAGTATACTGCACTCCCCTTAGTCCTCCATACAGTATACTGCACAACCCATAGTCCTACATACAGTATACTGCACTCCCCATAGTCCTCTATACAGTATATTGCACTCCCCATAGTCCTCCACACAGTATACTGCACTCCCCATAGTCCTACATACAGTATACTGCATTTCCCGTAGTCCTCCATACAGTATAATGCACTCCCCATAGTCTTCCATACAGTATACTGCATTCCCCATAGTCCTCCATACAGTATACTGCACTCCCTATAGTCCTCCATACAGTATACTGCACTACCCATAGTCCTCTATACAGTATACTGCACTCCCCATAGTTCTCCATACAGTATACTGCACTCCCCATAGTCCTCCATACAGTATACTGCACTCCCCATAGTCCTCCATACAGTATACTGCACTCCCCATAGTCCTCTATACAATATTCTGCACTCCCCATAGTCCTCTATTCAGTATATTGCACTCCCCATAGTCCTCCATACAGTATACTGCACACCCCATAGTCCTACATACAGTACACTGCACTCCCCATAGTCCTCCATACAGTATACTGCACACCCCATAGTCCTCCATACAGTATACTGCACTCCCCTTAGTCCTCCATACAGTATACTGCACTCCCCATAGTCCTACATACAGTACACTGCACTCCCCATAGTCCTCCATACAGTATACTGCACACCCCATAGTCCTCCATACAGTATACTGCACTCCCCTTAGTCCTCCATACAGTATACTGCACAACCCATAGTCCTACATACAGTATACTGCACTCCCCATAGTCCTCTATACAGTATATTGCACTCCCCATAGTCCTCCACACAGTATACTGCACTCCCCATAGTCCTACATACAGTATACTGCATTTCCCGTAGTCCTCCATACAGTATAATGCACTCCCCATAGTCTTCCATACAGTATACTGCATTCCCCATAGTCCTCCATACAGTATGCTGCACTCCCTATAGTCCTCCATACAGTATACTGCACTACCCATAGTCCTCTATACAGTATACTGCACTCCCCATAGTCCTCCATACAGTATACTGCACTCCCCATAGTTCTCCATACAGTATACTGCACTCCCCATAGTCCTCCATACAGTATACTGCACTCCCCATAGTCCTCTATTCAGTATACTGCACTACCCATAGTCCTCCATACAGTATACTACACTCCTCATAGTCCTCCATACAGTATAATGCACTCCCCATCGTCTTCCATACAGTATACTGCACTCCCCATAGTCCTCCATACAGTATACTGCACTCCCTATAGTCCTCCATACAGTATACTGCACTACCCACAGTCCTCTATACAGTATACTGCACTCCCCATAGTCCTCTGTACAGTATACTGCACTCCCCATAGTCCTCTATTCAGTATACTGCACTCCCCATAGTCTTCCATACAGTATACTACACTCCTCATAGTCCTCTATGCAGTATAGTGCACTCCCCATTGTCCTCTGTACAGTATACTGCACTCCCCATAGTCCTCTATTCAGTATACTGCACTACCCATAGTCCTCCATACAGTATACTACACTCCTCATAGTCCTCTATGCAGTATAGTGCACTCCCCATTGTCCTCCATACAGTATACTGCACTCCCCATAGTCCTCTATACAGTATACTACACTCCCCATAGTTCTCTGTACAGTATTCTGCACTCTCCATAGTCCTCCATACAGTATACTGCACTACCCATAGTCCTCCATACAGTATACTACACTCCTCATAGTCCTCTATGCAGTATAGTGCACTCCCCATTGTCCTCCATACAGTTTACTGCACTCCCAATAGTCTTCCCTACAGTATACTGCATTCCCCATAGTCCTCTATACAGTATTATGACCAGTACAAAGTACTGACTGATTTAAAAAACAACAAAAACTCACGTGAGTCATCGCGCAGGCTGCACTGAGATGCCGATACAGTTGAACGTACGATGACAGGTGGGAGAGCCTGATGCTGAGGTGGACAGTGGGCACCCCTGACTCACAGGCCCCATAACAGCCGCGTGGCTTATCACCATTGGCGGTATGCCACTGGGTTGACTTAGGCACCGAACAAACTTCAGGGACTGATGGCTCCAATCATTACTAAACCACTGATGGATAGCAAGCTGGAAGCAAGAAGAAACTAAATACAGGTGCTTCTCAAAAAAATTAGAATATCATCAAAAAGTTAATTTATTTCAGTTCTTCAATACAAAAAGTGAAACTCATATAGTAGGTACGGAAAGTATTCAGACCCTTTTCACTCTTTGTTTCATTGCTGCCATTTGGTAAATTCAAAAAAGTTCATTTTTTTCTCATTAATGTACACTCTGCACCTCATCTTGACTGAACAAAACCCAGAAATGCAGTAATTTTTGGAAATGTATTAAAAAACAAAAACTGAAATATCACATGGTCATGACCTTTTGCTCAGTATTGAGTAGAATCACCTTTTGAGGTAGTACAGCTATGAGTCTTCTTGGGAATGATGTAACAAGTTTTTCACATCTGGATTTGGGGATCCTCTGCCATTCTTCCTTGCAGATCCTCTCCAGTTCCGTCAGGTTGGATGGTGAACGTTGGTAGACAGCCATTTTCAGGTCTCTCCAGAGATGTGCAATTGGGTTTAGGTCAGGGCTCTGGCTGGGCCAGTCAAGGATGGTCACAGAGTTGTTCTGAAGTCACTCCTTTGTTATTTTAGCTGTGTGCTTAGGGTCGTTGTTTTGTTGGAAGGTGAACCTTTGGCCAAGTCTGAGGTCCAGAGCACTCTGGAAGAGGTTTTCATCCAGGATATCTCTGTACTTGGCCGCATTATACTGTACTCCCCATATTCCTCCATACAGTATGTTGCACTACCCATAGTCCTCCATACAGTATACTGCATTCCCCATATTCCTTTATACAGTATACTACACTCCTCATAGTCCTCCATACAGTAGACTGCATTTCCCATATTCCTCTTTACAGTATACTGCACTTCCCATAGTCCTCAATGCAGTATACTGTATTCCACATATTCATTTACACAGAATATTGCACTCCTCTTAGTCCTCCACACAGTATATTTCATTCCTCATAGTTCCACAAACAGTATACTGCACTCCACATAGTCGTCTATACAGAATCCTGCACTACCCAAAGCCTCCCATACAGTATACTGCATTCCCCATAGTCCTCTATACAGTATACTGCACTCCCCATAGTCCTCCATACAGTATATTGAACTCCTCTTAGTCCTCCATACAGTATACTGCATTCCCCATAGTTCCACATACAGTATACTGCACTCCCCATAGTCCTCTATACAGAATACTGCACTACCCAAAGTCTTCCATACAGTATACTGCATTCTCCATAGTCCTCTATACAGTATACTGCACTCCCCATAGTCATCCATTCAGTATACTGCACTCCCCATAGTCCTGCATACAGTATTCTGCATTCCTTGTAGTCCTCCATACAATATACTGCACTATCCATAGTTCTCTATACAATATACTGCACTCCCCATAGTCCTCAATACAGTATGCTGCCATTTGGAAAATTCAAAAAAGTTCATTTTTTTCTCATTAATGTACACTCTGCACCCCATCTTGACTGAACAAAACCCAGAAATGCAGTAATTTTTGGAAATGTATTAAAAAACAAAAACTGAACTATCACATGGTCATGACTCAGTATTGAGTAGAAGCACCTTTTGAGGTAGTACAGCCATGAGACTTAATAATCTTTATTTTTATGTAGCGCTAACATATTCCGCAGCGCTTTACACACATTATCATTGCTGTCCCCATTGGGGCTCACAATCTAAATTCCCTATCAGTATGTCTTTGGAATGTGGGAGGAAACTGGAGTGCCCGGAGGAAACCCACGCAAACACGGAGAGAACGTACAAACTCTTTGCAGATGTTGTCCTTGAGTCCTTGAACCCAGGACTCCAGCGCTGCAAGGCTGCTGTGCTAACCACTGCGCCACCGTGCTGCCCAGTGGTGCTCAGAGCACCGTGCTCTTCTTGGGAATGATGTAACAAGTTTTTCACACCTGGATTTGGGGATCCTCGGCCATTCTTCCTTGCAGATCCTCTCCAGTTCCGTCAGGTTGGATGGTGAACGTTGGTGGACAGCCATTTTCAGGTCTCTCCAGAGATGCTCAATTGGGTTTAGGTCAGGGCTCTGGCTGGGCCGGTCAAGAATGGTCACAGAAAACACAAAAAAGCACAGTAAAACCAAAAACACACTGTTGCAAAAACATCACAGTGGACAGCAAGTGCTAGTAAAAAGATGGAAAAAACAAGGGTATTTGGTTGATACGTTTTTTGCAAAAAATGTATATTAAGCCGCTCTACCAAACGTCAAGGTATACCCATATCAGAGCAGTCCTAACTAATGTATGTAATCCCTATCTGATGTATTTAAAACCTGGTCATATGTACAATACCTATATGAGCAGGATTCAGAAAAGAAATGTCCGTGTGGACACGCTGGACAGAACGGCTCCTGTGCGCACAGCTCAAAAAAAGAGGGGTGGAGGCCTCCCCAGTCTTGTGGACACAAGAAAACAATTATATGAAACCAGAACACATGAGCTGCGCGCACAGTGAACAAGCCCGTAGAGACATGTTCACACCACCAAGAGACTTGAAAACACAAAAAAGCACAGTAAAACCAAAAACACACTGTTGCAAAAAAATCACAGTGGACAGCAAGTGCTAGTAAAAAGATGGAAAAAACAGGGTATTTGGTTGATACGTTATTTGCAAAAAATGTATATTAAGCCGCTCTACCAAACGTCAAGGTATACCCATATCAGAGCAGTCCTAACTAATGTATGTAATCCCTATCTGATGTATTTAAAACCTGGTCATATGTACAATACCTGTATGAGCAGGATTCAGAAAAGGAATGTCCGTGTGGACACGCTGGACAGAACGGCTCCTGTGCGCACAGCTCAAAAAAAAAACTATGTAAAGCAGTTAATACAAGAGAAGATAGTATTCTGCTACAGATGGATCTGGATAAGTTGGAAACTTGGGCTGAAAGGTGGCAGATGAGGTTTAACAATGATAAATGTAAGGTTATACACATGGGAAGAAGGAATCAATATCACCATTACACACTGAATGGGAAACCACTGGGTAAATCTGACAGGGAGAAGGACTTGGGGATCCTAGTTAATGATAAACTTACCTGGAGCAGCCAGTGCCAGGCAGCAGCTGCCAAGGCAAACAGGATCATGGGGTGCATTAAAAGAGGTCTGGATACACATGATGAGAGCATTATACTGCCTCTGTACAAATCCCTAGTTAGACCGCACATGGAGTACTGTGTCCAGTTTTGGGCACCGGTGCTCAGGAAGGATATAATGGAACTAGAGAGAGTACAAAGGAGGGCAACAAAATTAATAAAGGGGATGGGAGAACTACAATACCCAGATAGATTAGCGAAATTAGGATTATTTAGTCTAGAAAAAAGACGACTGAGGGGCGATCTAATAACCATGTATAAGTATATAAGGGGACAATACAAATATCTCGCTGAGGATCTGTTTATACCAAGGAAGGTGACGGGCACAAGGGGGCATTCTTTGCGTCTGGAGGAGAGAAGGTTTTTCCACCAACATAGAAGAGGATTCTTTACTGTTAGGGCAGTGAGAATCTGGAATTGCTTGCCTGAGGAGGTGGTGATGGCGAACTCAGTCGAGGGGTTCAAGAGAGGCCTGGATGTCTTCCTGGAGCAGAACAATATTGTATCATACAATTATTAGGTTCTGTAGAAGGACGTAGATCTGGGGATTTATTATGATGGAATATAGGCTGAACTGGATGGACAAATGTCTTTTTTCGGCCTTACTAACTATGTTACTATGTTACTATGTTACTATGTTTGGTAGAGCGGCTTAATATACATTTTTTGTAAAAAACGTATCAACCAAATACCCTGTTTTTTCCATCTTTTTACTAGCACTTGCTGTCCACTGTGATTTTTTTGCAACTGTGTGTTTTTGGTTTTACTGTGCTTTTTTGTGTTTTCAAGTCTCTTGGTGGTGTGAACATGTCTCTACGGGCTTGTTCACTGTGCGCGCAGCTCATGTGTTCTGGTTTCAAGAATGGTCACAGAGTTGTTCTGAAGTCGCTCCTTTGTTATTTTAGCTGTGTGCTTAGGGTCATTGTCTTGTTGGAAGATGAATCTTTGGCCAACTCTGAGGTCCAGAGCACTCTGGAAGAGGTTTTCATCCAGGATATCTCTGTACTTGGCCGCATTCATGTTTCCTTCAATGACAACCAGTTGTCCTGTCCCTGCAGCTGAAAAACACCCCATAGTATGATGCTGCCACCACCATGTTTCACTGTTGGGATTGTATTGGGCAGGTGATGAGTGTTATGTTTGCTAATGACAGGTGTTATGAAGGCAATCCAGAAACACAGTGTGCTTAGCGATCAGAGCGCACACAGTGATCTGACAAATACCCAAAAATACAAGAACGAGCTCTGAGACGTGGAAACTCTGTAGACTGCACACCTGATCCTATCCTAAACACAACTAAAAGCGGCTGTGGATTGCGCCTAACAACTACCTTGGCAACTCGGCACAGCCTAAGAAACTAGCTAGCCTGAAGATAGAAAAATAGGCCTGACTTGCCCCAGAGAAATTCCCCAAAGGAAAAGGCAGCCCCCCACATATAATGACTGTGAGTAAGATGAAAAGACAAAACGTAGGGATGAAATAGATTCAGCAAAGTGGGGCCCGATATTCTAGGACAGAGCGAGGACAGTAAAGCGAACTTTGCAGTCTACAAAAAACCCTAAAGCAAAACCACGCAAAGGGGGCAAAAAAAAACCCACCGTGCCGAACTAACGGCACGGCGGTACACCCTTTGCGTCTCAGAGCTTCCAGCAAAACAAAACCCAAGCTGGACAGAAAAAAAGCAACAAAAAAAAGCAAAAAGCACTTAGCTATACAGAGCAGCAGGTCACAGGAACAATCAGGAGAAGCTCAGATCCAACACTGAAACATTGACAAGGAGCAAGGATAGCAGCATCAGGCGGAGTTAAGTAATGAAGCAGTTAACGAGCTCACCAGAACACCTGAGGGAGGAAGCTCAGAAGCTGCAGTACCACTTGTGACCACAGGAGTGAATTCAGCCACAGAATTCACAACAGTACCCCCCCCTTGAGGAGGGGTCACCGAACCCTCACCAGAGCCCCCAGGCCGACCAGGATGAGCCGCATGAAAGGCACGAACAAGATCGGAAGCATGAACATCAGAGGCAAAAACCCAGGAATTATCTTCCTGAGCATAACCCTTCCATTTAACCAGATACTGGAGTTTCCGTCTAGAAACACGAGAATCCAAAATCTTCTCCACAATATACTCCAATTCCCCCTCCACCAAAACCGGGGCAGGAGGCTCAACAGATGGAACCATAGGTGCCACGTATCTCCGCAACAACGACCTATGGAATACATTATGTATGGAAAAGGAGTCTGGGAGGGTCAAACGAAAAGACACAGGATTGAGAACCTCAGAAATCCTATACGGACCAATAAAACGAGGTTTAAATTTAGGAGAGGAAACCTTCATAGGAATATGACGAGAAGATAACCAAACCAGATCCCCAACACGAAGTCGGGGACCCACACGGCGTCTGCGATTAGCGAAAAGTTGAGCTTTCTCCTGGGACAAGATCAAATTGTCCACTACCCGAGTCCAGATCTGCTGCAACCTATCCACCACAGAATCCACACCAGGACAGTCCGAAGACTCAACCTGTCCTGAAGAGAAACGAGGATGGAACCCAGAATTGCAAAAAAATGGAGAAACCAAGGTAGCCGAGCTGGCCCGATTATTAAGGGCGAACTCAGCCAACGGCAAAAAGGACACCCAATCATCCTGGTCTGCAGAAACAAAACATCTCAGATATGTTTCCAAGGTCTGATTGGTTCGTTCGGTCTGGCCATTAGTCTGAGGATGGAAAGCCGAGGAAAAGGATAGGTCAATGCCCATCCTACCACAAAAGGCTCGCCAAAACCTTGAAACAAACTGGGAACCTCTGTCAGAAACAATATTCTCAGGAATGCCATGCAACCGAACCACATGCTGAAAGAACAAAGGTACCAAATCAGAGGAGGAAGGCAATTTAGCCAAGGGCACCAGATGGACCATTTTAGAAAAGCGATCACAGACCACGCAAATGGCTGACATCTTTTGAGAAACGGGAAGGTCAGAAATGAAATCCATCGAAATATGTGTCCAAGGCCTCTTTGGGACCGGCAAGGGCAAAAGCAACCCACTGGCACGAGAACAGCAGGGCTTAGCCCTAGCACAAATCCCACAGGACTGCACAAAAGTAGTCTCCTAGTCGCTGGAGACATATCTCCAAACCCCGGCCCCCCATGTTATAGCCAGTCAAACCTCCCAATTGCTACACCCAGAAACCCCTCTAACCTTATTAATATTCCCTGCATGCCTGCTGTCTCTTTCAATTGTGCCCTTTGGAATTCTCGCTCTGTGTGTAATAAACTCTCCTTCATTCATGACTTCTTCCTTTCTAATTCTCTTAATCTCCTGGCTCTTACTGAAACCTGGATCCAGCAGTCAGACACCACCGCTGCTGCTGCTCTTTCATATGGTGGACTACACTTTTCTCATACCCCAAGATCAGACAACAGAGCAGGTGGAGGCGTTGGTCTGCTCCTTTCACCCAAATGTACTTTCCAAGTTATCCCCCAAGTACCCTCACTTGTCTTCCCTTCCTTTGAGGTCCATGTGGTCAGACTCTACGTCCCCTTCTCCATGCGAGTGGCGGTGGTGTATCGTCCTCCCGGCCCCTCTCATCAGTTCCTGGATCACTTTGCCACCTGGCTTCCACACTTTCTCTCCTGTGACACCCCCACCCTTATCATGGGTGATTTCAACATCCCCATTGCCTCTCCCCTCTCCCCATCTGCTTCTCACCTTTTATCTCTATCCTCCTCTTTTGGCCTCTCGCAGCATACTAACTCTCCAACACATGAAGATGGAAACTCCCTTGACTTGGTCTTCTCCCGACTTTGCTCAGTGGATGACTTCACAAACTCCCCTCTCCCGCTCTCTGACCACAACCTTCTTTCATTCTCTATCAAGAACTGCCATCCCGCTCAGGTCACCCCCACTTTCCACACCTATAGAAACATACAGGCCATTAACACCCAGAAACTTATGATGAACTTGCAGTCCTCATTGGCCCCTATTTCCTCCATCTCATGTCCTGATTCTGCATTGAAGCATTACAATGAAACCCTGCAAAGTGCTCTGGATGAAGCTGCTCCTCCTATACATAAAACAACTCGGCACAGACGGCAACAACCGTGGCACACGCTGCAAACACGTTTCCTGCAGCGGTGCTCCAGGTGCGCAGAACGTCTGTGGAGAAAATCTAATCTACCCGAAGATTTCATCCATTATAAGTTCATGCTAAAGACATACAATTCTGCCCTTCACCTCTCCAAACAAACCTACTTCAACACCCTCATCACCTCCCTGTCCAATAACCCTAAACGTCTCTTTGACACGTTCCAGTCCCTACTCAACCCAAGAGAGCAGGCCCCAACCACGGATCTCCGTGCTGACGATCTGGCCAATTACTTCAAAGAAAAAATTGACCACATTCGACAGGAAATCATCTCCCAATCTCTTCATACCATGCACTGTCCTCCCTCCCCCACTGCATCTAGTTCACTCTCTGACTTTGAAGCAGTTACAGAAGAAGAAGTAAGCAGGCTCCTTGCATCTTCGCGCCCGACCACTTGCACCAGTGACCCCATTCCGTCACATCTCCTCCAGTCCCTTTCCCCGGCTATCACCTCTCACCTAACAAAAATATTCAACCTTTCCCTCACTTCCGGTATTTTTCCCTCCTCATTTAAGCATGCCATCATACATCCATTACTTAAAAAACCATCCCTCGATCAAAACTGTGCCGCTAATTATAGACCTGTCTCTAATCTTCCCTTCATCTCTAAACTCCTCGAACGCCTGGTCCACTCCCGTCTTACCCGCTATCTCTCAGATAACTCTCTTCTCGACCCTCTTCAATCTGGCTTCCGCTCTTTACACTCTACTGAAACTGCCCTCATTAAAGTCTCTAATGACCTACTAACAGCTAAATCTAATGGTCACTACTCCATGCTAATTCTCTTGGATCTCTCTGCAGCATTTGACACTGTGGATCATCAGCTCCTCCTCACTATGCTCCGCTCCATCGGCCTCAAGGACACCGTTCTCTCCTGGTTCTCCTCCTATCTCTCTGACCGATCCTTCACTGTATGTTTTGCTGGTTCCTCCTCCTCTCACCTTCCCCTTACTGTTGGGGTTCCTCAAGGATCAGTCCTAGGCCCCCTACTCTTCTCGTTGTATACTGCCCCTATTGGACAAACAATCAGTAGATTTGGTTTCCAGTACCATCTCTATGCTGACGACACCCAATTATACACTTCTGCTCCCGATATCACACCGACCTTTTTAGAAAACACCAGTGATTGTCTTACCGCTGTCTCTAACATCATGTCCTCCCTCTATCTGAAACTAAACCTGTCAAAAACTGAACTCCTCGTGTTCTCTCCCTCTACTAACCTACCTTTGCCTGACATTGCCATCTCCGTGTGCGGTTCCACCATTACTCCAAAGCAACATGCCCGCTGCCTTGGGGTCATCCTTGATTCTGACCTTTCATTCACCCCCTACATCCGATCACTGGCTCGCTCTTCTTACCTGCATCTCAAAAACATTTCTAGAATTCGCCCTTTTCTTAATTTCGACTCTGCAAAAACTCTGACTGTTTCACTTATTCATTCTCGTCTGGACTATTGTAACTCTCTACTAATCGGTCTCCCTCTTGCAAAACTCTCCCCGCTCCAATCTGTCCTGAATGCTGCAGCCAGGATCATATTCCTCACCAACCGTTACACCAATGCCTCTACCCTGTGCCAGTCATTACACTGGCTACCCATCCACTCCAGAATCCAGTACAAAACTACTACCCTCATCCACAAAGCACTCCATGGCTCAGCACCACCCTACATCTCCTCCCTGGTATCAGTCTACCACCCTACCCGTGCCCTCCGCTCCGCTAATGACCTCAGGTTAGCATCCTCAATAATCAGAACCTCCCACTCCCGTCTCCAAGACTTTACACGTGCTGCGCCGATTCTTTGGAATGCACTACCTAGGTTAATACGATTAATCCCCAATCCCCACAGTTTTAAGCGTGCCCTAAAAACTCATTTGTTCAGACTGGCCTACCGCCTCAATGCATTAACCTAACGATCCCTGTGTGGCCTATTTATAATAAAAAAAAAAAAAAAAGGTTCCTCGCATCATGTTCTCATACACTTTATGCAGTATTAGCCCTCTGTGTCTGTACTGCTACATACTTAGGCAGGTAACTGGTTCATGCAGCTTTACATGAACACCTGAGCCTTACACTATAGCTGGTCCGAATAACTAAAGCAATTGTTACCATCCACCTCTCGTGTCTCCCCTTTTCCCCATAGTTTGTAAGCTTGCGAGCAGGGCCCTCACTCCTCCTGGTATCTGTTTTGAACTGTATTTCTGTTATGCTGTAATGTTTATTGTCTGTACAAGTCCCCTCTATAATTTGTAAAGCGCTGCGGAATATGTTGGCGCTATATAAATAAAATTATTATTATTATAAAGTACGTACATCCCGTGACAGAGATGGCCACCAGAAGGATCTAGCCACTAACTCTCTGGTACCAAAGATTCCAGGATGACCAGCCAACACCGAACAATGAAGTTCAGAGATAAGTTTATTAGTCCACCTATCAGGGACGAACAGTTTCTCTGCTGGACAACGATGAGGTTTATTCGCCTGAAATTTTTGCAGCACCCGCCGCAAATCAGGGGAGATGGCAGACACAATGACTCCTTCCTTGAGGATACCCGCTGGCTCAGATAAACCCGGAGAGTCGGGCACAAAACTCCTAGACAGAGCATCCGCCTTCACATTTTTAGAGCCCGGAAGGTACGAAATCACAAAGTCGAAGCGGGCAAAAAATAACGACCAACGGGCCTGTCTAGGATTCAAGCGCTTGGCAGACTCGAGATAAGTCAAGTTCTTATGATCAGTCAATACCACCACGCGATGCTTAGCTCCTTCAAGCCAATGACGCCACTCCTCGAATGCCCACTTCATGGCCAGCAACTCTCGATTGCCCACATCATAATTACGCTCAGCGGGCGAAAACTTCCTGGAAAAGAAAGCACATGGTTTCATCACTGAGCAATCAGAACCTCTCTGTGACAAAACCGCCCCTGCTCCAATCTCAGAAGCATCAACCTCGACCTGGAACGGAAGAGAAACATCTGGCTGACACAACACAGGGGCAGAACAAAAACGACGCTTCAACTCCTGAAAAGCTTCCACAGCAGCAGAAGACCAATTAACCAAATCAGCACCCTTCTTGGTCAAATCGGTCAATGGTTTGGCAATGCTAGAAAAATTACAGATGAAGCGACGATAAAAATTAGCAAAGCCCAGGAACTTTTGCAGACTTTTCAGAGATGTCGGCTGAATCCAATCCTGGATGGCTTGGACCTTAACTGGATCCATCTCGATAGTAGAAGGGGTAAAGATGAACCCCAAAAATGAAACTTTCTGCACACCGAAGAGACACTTTGATCCCTTCACAAACAAAGAGTTAGCACGCAGGACCTGAAAAACCATTCTGACCTGCTTCACATGAGACTCCCAATCATCTGAGAAGATCAAAATGTCATCCAAGTAAACAATCAGGAATTTATCCAGATACTCACGGAAGATGTCATGCATAAAAGACTGAAACACAGATGGAGCATTGGCAAGTCCGAACGGCATCACAAGATACTCAAAATGACCCTCGGGCGTATTGAATGCAGTTTTCCATTCATCTCCTTGCCTGATTCTCACCAGATTATACGCACCACGAAGATCTATCTTAGTGAACCAACTAGCCCCCTTAATCCGAGCAAACAAGTCAGATAACAATGGCAAGGGATACTGAAATTTAACAGTGATCTTATTAAGAAGGCGGTAATCAATACACGGTCTCAGCGAACCATCCTTCTTGGCTACAAAGAAGAACCCTGCTCCCAGTGGTGATGACGATGGGCGAATATGTCCCTTCTCCAGGGATTCCTTCACATAACTGCGCATAGCGGCGTGTTCGGGCACGGATAAATTAAATAATCGACCTTTAGGGAATTTACTACCAGGAATCAAATTGATAGCACAATCACAATCCCTATGCGGAGGTAGAGCATCGGACTTGGGCTCTTCAAATACATCCTGATAATCAGACAAGAACTCTGGGACCTCAGAAGGGGTGGATGACGAAATCGACAAAAATGGAACATCACCATGTACCCCCTGACAACCCCAGCTGGATACCGACATGGAATTCCAATCCAATACTGGATTATGGATTTGTAGCCATGGCAACCCCAACACAACCACATCATGCAGATTATGCAACACCAGAAAGCGAATAACTTCCTGATGTGCAGGAGCCATGCACATGGTCAGCTGGGCCCAGTATTGAGGTTTATTCTTGGCCAAAGGTGTAGCATCAATTCCTCTCAATGGAATAGGACACCGCAAAGGCTCCAAGAAAAACCCACAACGTTTAGCATAATCCAAATCCATCAGATTCAGGGCAGCGCCCGAATCCACAAACGCCATGACAGAAAACGACGACAAAGAGCATATCAAGGTAATGGACAGAAGGAATTTGGACTGTACAGTACCAATGACGGCAGACCTAGCGGACCGCCTAGTGCGCTTAGGACAATCAGAAATAGCATGAGTGGAATCACCACAGTAGAAACACAGACCATTCAGAAGTCTGTATTCCTGCCGTTCAACTCTAGTCATAGTCCTATCGCACTGCATAGGCTCAGGTTTAACCTCAGGCAGTACCGCCAAATGGTGCACAGATTTACGCTCGCGCAAGCGTCGACCGATCTGAATGGCCAAAGACAAAGACTCATTCAAACCAACAGGCATAGGAAATCCCACCATGACATCCTTAAGAGCCTCAGAGAGACCCTTTCTGAACAAAGCTGCCAGCGCAGATTCATTCCACTGAGTGAGTACTGACCATTTCCTAAATTTCTGACAATATACTTCTATATCATCCTGACCCTGGCACAAAGCCAGCAAATTTTTCTCAGCCTGATCCACTGAATTAGGCTCATCGTACAGCAATCCGAGCGCCAGGAAAAACGCATCGACACTACTCAATGCAGGGTCTCCTGGCGCAAGAGAAAATGCCCAGTCTTGAGGGTCGCCGCGCAAAAAAGAAATAATAATCAAAACCTGTTGAATAGGATTACCAGAAGAATGAGGTTTCAAGGCCAGAAATAGCTTACAATTATTTTTGAAACTTAGAAACTTAGTTCTATCTCCAAAAAACAAATCAGGAATAGGAATTCTTGGTTCTAACATAGATTTCTGATCAATAGTATCTTGAATTTTTTGTACATTTATAACGAGATTATCCATTGAAGAGCACAGACCCTGAATATCCATGTCCACACCTGTGTCCAGAATCACCCAAATGTCTAGGGGAAAAAAAAAAAAAGTGAACACAGAGCAGAAAAAAAAAAAAAAAATGATGTCAGAACTTTTTCTTTCCCTCTATTGAGAATCATTAGTTGGCTCCTTGTACTGTTATGTTTGCTAATGACAGGTGTTATGAAGGCAATCCAGAAACACAGTGTGCTTAGCGATCAGAGCGTACACAGTGATCTGACAAATACCCAAAAATACAAGAACGAGCTCTGAGACGTGGAAACTCTGTAGACTGCACACCTGATCCTATCCTAAACACAACTAAAAGCGGCTGTGGATTGCGCCTAACAACTACCTAGGCAACTCGGCACAGCCTAAGAAACTAGCTAGCCTGAAGATAGAAAAATAGGCCTGACTTGCCCCAGAGAAATTCCCCAAAGGAAAAGGCAGCCCCCCACATATAATGACTGTGAGTAAGATGAAAAGACAAAACGTAGGGATGAAATAGATTCAGCAAAGTGGGGCCCGATATTCTAGGACAGAGCGAGGACAGTAAAGCGAACTTTGCAGTCTACAAAAAACCCTAAAGCAAAACCACGCAAAGGGGGCAAAAAAAACCCACCGTGCCGAACTAACGGCACGGCGGTACACCCTTTGCGTCTCAGAGCTTCCAGCAAAACAAAACCCAAGCTGGACAGAAAAAAAGCAACAAAAAAAAGCAAAAAGCACTTAGCTATACAGAGCAGCAGGTCACAGGAACAATCAGGAGAAGCTCAGATCCAACACTGAAACATTGACAAGGAGCAAGGATAGCAGCATCAGGCGGAGTTAAGTAATGAAGCAGTTAACGAGCTCACCAGAACACCTGAGGGAGGAAGCTCAGAAGCTGCAGTACCACTTGTGACCACAGGAGTGAATTCAGCCACAGAATTCACAACAGTACCCCCCCCTTGAGGAGGGGTCACCGAACCCTCACCAGAGCCCCCAGGCCGACCAGGATGAGCCGCATGAAAGGCACGAACAAGATCGGAAGCATGAACATCAGAGGCAAAAACCCAGGAATTATCTTCCTGAGCATAACCCTTCCATTTAACCAGATACTGGAGTTTCCGTCTAGAAACACGAGAATCCAAAATCTTCTCCACAATATACTCCAATTCCCCCTCCACCAAAACCGGGGCAGGAGGCTCAACAGATGGAACCATAGGTGCCACGTATCTCCGCAACAACGACCTATGGAATACATTATGTATGGAAAAGGAGTCTGGGAGGGTCAAACGAAAAGACACAGGATTGAGAACCTCAGAAATCCTATACGGACCAATAAAACGAGGTTTAAATTTAGGAGAGGAAACCTTCATAGGAATATGACGAGAAGATAACCAAACCAGATCCCCAACACGAAGTCGGGGACCCACACGGCGTCTGCGATTAGCGAAAAGTTGAGCTTTCTCCTGGGACAAGATCAAATTGTCCACTACCCGAGTCCAGATCTGCTGCAACCTATCCACCACAGAATCCACACCAGGACAGTCCGAAGACTCAACCTGTCCTGAAGAGAAACGAGGATGGAACCCAGAATTGCAAAAAAATGGAGAAACCAAGGTAGCCGAGCTGGCCCGATTATTAAGGGCGAACTCAGCCAACGGCAAAAAGGACACCCAATCATCCTGGTCTGCAGAAACAAAACATCTCAGATATGTTTCCAAGGTCTGATTGGTTCGTTCGGTCTGGCCATTAGTCTGAGGATGGAAAGCCGAGGAAAAGGATAGGTCAATGCCCATCCTACCACAAAAGGCTCGCCAAAACCTTGAAACAAACTGGGAACCTCTGTCAGAAACAATATTCTCAGGAATGCCATGCAACCGAACCACATGCTGAAAGAACAAAGGTACCAAATCAGAGGAGGAAGGCAATTTAGCCAAGGGCACCAGATGGACCATTTTAGAAAAGCGATCACAGACCACGCAAATGGCTGACATCTTTTGAGAAACGGGAAGGTCAGAAATGAAATCCATCGAAATATGTGTCCAAGGCCTCTTTGGGACCGGCAAGGGCAAAAGCAACCCACTGGCACGAGAACAGCAGGGCTTAGCCCTAGCACAAATCCCACAGGACTGCACAAAAGTACGTACATCCCGTGACAGAGATGGCCACCAGAAGGATCTAGCCACTAACTCTCTGGTACCAAAGATTCCAGGATGACCAGCCAACACCGAACAATGAAGTTCAGAGATAAGTTTATTAGTCCACCTATCAGGGACGAACAGTTTCTCTGCTGGACAACGATGAGGTTTATTCGCCTGAAATTTTTGCAGCACCCGCCGCAAATCAGGGGAGATGGCAGACACAATGACTCCTTCCTTGAGGATACCCGCTGGCTCAGATAAACCCGGAGAGTCGGGCACAAAACTCCTAGACAGAGCATCCGCCTTCACATTTTTAGAGCCCGGAAGGTACGAAATCACAAAGTCGAAGCGGGCAAAAAATAACGACCAACGGGCCTGTCTAGGATTCAAGCGCTTGGCAGACTCGAGATAAGTCAAGTTCTTATGATCAGTCAATACCACCACGCGATGCTTAGCTCCTTCAAGCCAATGACGCCACTCCTCGAATGCCCACTTCATGGCCAGCAACTCTCGATTGCCCACATCATAATTACGCTCAGCGGGCGAAAACTTCCTGGAAAAGAAAGCACATGGTTTCATCACTGAGCAATCAGAACCTCTCTGTGACAAAACCGCCCCTGCTCCAATCTCAGAGGCATCAACCTCGACCTGGAACGGAAGAGAAACATCTGGCTGACACAACACAGGGGCAGAACAAAAACGACGCTTCAACTCCTGAAAAGCTTCCACAGCAGCAGAAGACCAATTAACCAAATCAGCACCCTTCTTGGTCAAATCGGTCAATGGTTTGGCAATGCTAGAAAAATTACAGATGAAGCGACGATAAAAATTAGCAAAGCCCAGGAACTTTTGCAGACTTTTCAGAGATGTCGGCTGAATCCAATCCTGGATGGCTTGGACCTTAACTGGATCCATCTCGATAGTAGAAGGGGTAAAGATGAACCCCAAAAATGAAACTTTCTGCACACCGAAGAGACACTTTGATCCCTTCACAAACAAAGAGTTAGCACGCAGGACCTGAAAAACCATTCTGACCTGCTTCACATGAGACTCCCAATCATCTGAGAAGATCAAAATGTCATCCAAGTAAACAATCAGGAATTTATCCAGATACTCACGGAAGATGTCATGCATAAAAGACTGAAACACAGATGGAGCATTGGCAAGTCCGAACGGCATCACAAGATACTCAAAATGACCCTCGGGCGTATTGAATGCAGTTTTCCATTCATCTCCTTGCCTGATTCTCACCAGATTATACGCACCACGAAGATCTATCTTAGTGAACCAACTAGCCCCCTTAATCCGAGCAAACAAGTCAGATAACAATGGCAAGGGATACTGAAATTTAACAGTGATCTTATTAAGAAGGCGGTAATCAATACACGGTCTCAGCGAACCATCCTTCTTGGCTACAAAGAAGAACCCTGCTCCCAGTGGTGATGACGATGGGCGAATATGTCCCTTCTCCAGGGATTCCTTCACATAACTGCGCATAGCGGCGTGTTCGGGCACGGATAAATTAAATAATCGACCTTTAGGGAATTTACTACCAGGAATCAAATTGATAGCACAATCACAATCCCTATGCGGAGGTAGAGCATCGGACTTGGGCTCTTCAAATACATCCTGATAATCAGACAAGAACTCTGGGACCTCAGAAGGGGTGGATGACGAAATCGACAAAAATGGAACATCACCATGTACCCCCTGACAACCCCAGCTGGATACCGACATGGAATTCCAATCCAATACTGGATTATGGATTTGTAGCCATGGCGACCCCAACACGACCACATCATGCAGATTATGCAACACCAGAAAGCGAATAACTTCCTGATGTGCAGGAGCCATGCACATGGTCAGCTGGGCCCAGTATTGAGGTTTATTCTTGGCCAAAGGTGTAGCATCAATTCCTCTCAATGGAATAGGACACCGCAAAGGCTCCAAGAAAAACCCACAACGTTTAGCATAATCCAAATCCATCAGATTCAGGGCAGCGCCCGAATCCACAAACGCCATGACAGAAAACGACGACAAAGAGCATATCAAGGTAATGGACAGAAGGAATTTGGACTGTACAGTACCAATGACGGCAGACCTAGCGGACCGCCTAGTGCGCTTAGGACAATCAGAAATAGCATGAGTGGAATCACCACAGTAGAAACACAGACCATTCAGACGTCTGTATTCCTGCCGTTCAACTCTAGTCATAGTCCTATCGCACTGCATAGGCTCAGGTTTAACCTCAGGCAGTACCGCCAAATGGTGCACAGATTTACGCTCGCGCAAGCGTCGACCGATCTGAATGGCCAAAGACAAAGACTCATTCAAA
Organism: Ranitomeya imitator; assembly: GCF_032444005.1. Classification (NCBI taxonomy): domain Eukaryota; kingdom Metazoa; phylum Chordata; class Amphibia; order Anura; family Dendrobatidae; genus Ranitomeya; species Ranitomeya imitator. The sequence continues at coordinate 646,361,142 of NC_091285.1, forward strand.
CCAACAGGCATAGGAAATCCCACCATGACATCCTTAAGAGCCTCAGAGAGACCCTTTCTGAACAAAGCTGCCAGCGCAGATTCATTCCACTGAGTGAGTACTGACCATTTCCTAAATTTCTGACAATATACTTCTATATCATCCTGACCCTGGCACAAAGCCAGCAAATTTTTCTCAGCCTGATCCACTGAATTAGGCTCATCGTACAGCAATCCGAGCGCCAGGAAAAACGCATCGACACTACTCAATGCAGGGTCTCCTGGCGCAAGAGAAAATGCCCAGTCTTGAGGGTCGCCGCGCAAAAAAGAAATAATAATCAAAACCTGTTGAATAGGATTACCAGAAGAATGAGGTTTCAAGGCCAGAAATAGCTTACAATTATTTTTGAAACTTAGAAACTTAGTTCTATCTCCAAAAAACAAATCAGGAATAGGAATTCTTGGTTCTAACATAGATTTCTGATCAATAGTATCTTGAATTTTTTGTACATTTATAACGAGATTATCCATTGAAGAGCACAGACCCTGAATATCCATGTCCACACCTGTGTCCAGAATCACCCAAATGTCTAGGGGAAAAAAAAAAAAAGTGAACACAGAGCAGAAAAAAAAAAAAAAAATGATGTCAGAACTTTTTCTTTCCCTCTATTGAGAATCATTAGTTGGCTCCTTGTACTGTTATGTTTGCTAATGACAGGTGTTATGAAGGCAATCCAGAAACACAGTGTGCTTAGCGATCAGAGCGCACACAGTGATCTGACAAATACCCAAAAATACAAGAACGAGCTCTGAGACGTGGAAACTCTGTAGACTGCACACCTGATCCTATCCTAAACACAACTAAAAGCGGCTGTGGATTGCGCCTAACAACTACCTAGGCAACTCGGCACAGCCTAAGAAACTAGCTAGCCTGAAGATAGAAAAATAGGCCTGACTTGCCCCAGAGAAATTCCCCAAAGGAAAAGGCAGCCCCCCACATATAATGACTGTGAGTAAGATGAAAAGACAAAACGTAGGGATGAAATAGATTCAGCAAAGTGGGGCCCGATATTCTAGGACAGAGCGAGGACAGTAAAGCGAACTTTGCAGTCTACAAAAAACCCTAAAGCAAAACCACGCAAAGGGGGCAAAAAAAACCCACCGTGCCGAACTAACGGCACGGCGGTACACCCTTTGCGTCTCAGAGCTTCCAGCAAAACAAAAGACAAGCTGGACAGAAAAAAAGCAACAAAAAAAAGCAAAAAGCACTTAGCTATACAGAGCAGCAGGTCACAGGAACAATCAGGAGAAGCTCAGATCCAACACTGAAACATTGACAAGGAGCAAGGATAGCAGCATCAGGCGGAGTTAAGTAATGAAGCAGTTAACGAGCTCACCAGAACACCTGAGGGAGGAAGCTCAGAAGCTGCAGTACCACTTGTGACCACAGGAGTGAATTCAGCCACAGAATTCACAACAGATGAGCAGTGCCTGGTTTTCTCCACACATACCGCTTAGAATTATCACCAACAAGGTCTATCTTCATCTCATCAGACCAGAGAATCTTATTTCTCATAGTCTGGGAGACCTTCATGTGTTTTTTTTACTAAAGCTCTATGTGGGCTTTCATATGTCTTGCACTGAGGAGAGGCTTCTGTGAGGCCACTCTGCCATAAAGGCCTGACTTGTGGAGGGCTGCAGTGATAGATGACTTTGTGGGACTTTCTCCCATCTCCCTACTGCATCTCTGGAGCTCAGCCACAGTGATCTTGGGGTTCTTCTTCACCTCTCACCAAGGCTCTTCTCCCACGATTGCTCAGTTTGGCTGGACGGTCAGGTCTAGGAAGACTTCACGTGGTCCCAAACTTCTTCCATTTAAGGATTATGGAGGCCACTGTGCTCATAGGAACCTTGAGTACCGCAAAAATTTTGTTGTAACCATGGCCAGATCTGTGCCTTGCCACAATTCTGTCTCCGAGCTCCTTGGCCAGTTCCTTTGACCTCATGATTCTCATTTGGTCTGACATGCACTGTAAGCTGTGAGGTCTTATATAGACAGGTGTGCGCCTTTCCAAATCAAGTCCTATCAGTTTAATTAAACACAGCTGGACTCCAATGAAGGAGTAGAACCATCTCAAGGAGGATCACAAGGAAATGGACGGCATGTGCCTTAAATATGAGTGTCTGAGCAAAGGATCTGAATACTTATGACCATGCGATATTTCAGTTTTTCTTTTTTATTAAATTTGCAAAAATTTCTACATTTCTGTTTTTTTCTCCAGTCAAGATGAGGTGCAGAATGTACATTAATGTGAAAAAAATAAACTTTTTTTTTTAATTTACCAAATGGTTGCAATGAAACACTGTATATTATATAGAGTCTTTACACACAGAGTGATCTACTTCAAATATTTATTTCTGTTAATGTTGATGATTATGGCTTACAGTTTTCAATGTCTTTTCTAAAATGTGGTTCCCAGAACTGGACACAGTATTCCAGATGAAGCCTGACCAGGGAGGAGTAGAGGGAGATAATTACTTCACGTGATCTAGACTCTATGCTTCTCTTAATACATCCTAGGTATAGGGGGCATCAGAGCGCTGCATGTCAGGGACAGGGGGCATCAGAGCGCTGCATGTCAGGGACAGGGGGCATCAGAGCGCTGCATGTCGGACAGGGGGCATCAGAGCGCTGCATGTCAGGGACAGGGGGCATCAGAGCGCAGCATGTCAGGGACAGGGGGCATCGGAGCGCAGCATGTCAGGGACAGGGGGCATCAGAGCGCTGCATGTCAGGGACAGAGGGCATCAGAGCGCTGCATGTCAGGGACAGAGGGCATCAGAGCGCAGCATATCAGGGACAGGGAGCATCAGAGCGCTGCATGTCAGGGACAGGGGGCATCAGAGCGCAGCATGTCAGGGACAGGGAGCATCAGAGCGCTGCATGTCAGAGACAGGGGGCATCGGAGCGCAGCATGTCAAGGACAGGGGGCATCAGAGCGCTGCATGTCAGGGACAGGGGGCATCAGAGTGCTGCAGGTCAGGGACAGGGGGCATCAGAGCGCTGCATGTCAGGGACAGAGGGCATCAGAGCGCTGCAGGTCAGGGACAGGGGGCATCAGAGCGCTGCATGTCAGGGACAGAGGGCATCAGAGCGCTGCATGTCAAGGACAGGGGGCATCAGAGCGCTGCAGGTCAGGGACGGGGCATCAGAGCGCTGCATGTCAGGGACAGGGGGCATCAGGGCGCTGCATGTCAGGTACAGGGGGCATCAGAGCGCTGCATGTCAAGGACAGGGGGCATCAGAGCGCTGCAGGTCAGGGACGGGGCATCAGAGCGCTGCATGTCAGGGACAGGGGGCATCAGGGCGCTGCATGTCAGGTACAGGGGGCATCAGAGCGCTGCATGTCAAGGACAGGGGGCATCAGAGCGCTGCATGTCAGGGACAGGGGGCATCAGAGCGCTGCATGTCAGGGACAGGGGGCATCAGAGCGCTGCATGTCAGGGACAGGGAGCATCAGAGCGCTGCATGTCAAGGACAGGGGGCATCAGAGCGCTGCAGGTCAGGGACGGGGCATCAGAGCGCTGTATGTCAGGGACAGGGGGCATCAGAGCGCAGCATGTCAGGGACAGGGAGCATCAGAGCGCTGCATGTCAGGGACAGGGGGCATCAGAGCGCTGTATGTCAGGGACAGGGGGCATCAGAGCGCTGCATGTCAGGGACAGGGGGCATCAGAGCGCTGCATGTCAGGTACAGGGGGCATCAGAGCGCTGCATGTCAAGGACAGGGGGCATCAGAGCGCTGCAGGTCAGGGACGGGGCATCAGAGCGCTGTATGTCAGGGACAGGGGGCATCAGAGCGCAGCATGTCAGGGACAGGGAGCATCAGAGCGCTGCATGTCAGGGACAGGGGGCATCAGAGCGCTGTATGTCAGGGACAGGGGGCATCAGAGCGCTGCATGTCAGGGACAGGGGGCATCAGAGCGCTGCATGTCAGGTACAGGGGGCATCAGAGCGCTGCATGTCAAGGACAGGGGGCATCAGAGCGCTGCAGGTCAGGGACGGGGCATCAGAGCGCTGTATGTCAGGGACAGGGGGCATCAGAGCGCAGCATGTCAGGGACAGGGGGCATCAGAGCGCAGCATGTCAGGGACAGGGGGCATCAGAGCGCTGCATGTCAGGGACAGGGGGCATCGGAGCGCAGCATGTCAGGGACAGGGGGCATCAGAGTGCAGCATGTCAGGGACAGGGGGCATCAGAGTGCAGCATGTCAGGGACAGGGGGCATCAGAGCGCTGCATGTCAGGGACAGGGGGCATCAGAGCGCTGCATGTCAGGGACAGGGGGCATCAGAGTGCAGCATGTCAGGGACAGGGGGCATCAGAGCGCAGCATGTCAGGGACAGGGGGCATCAGAGCGCTGCATGTCAGGGACAGGGGGCATCGGAGCGCAGCATGTCAGGGACAGGGGGCATCAGAGTGCAGCATGTCAGGGACAGGGAGCATCAGAGCGCTGCATGTCAGGGACAGGGGGCATCAGAGCGCTGTATGTCAGGGACAGGGGGCATCAGAGCGCTGTATGTCAGGGACAGGGGGCATCAGAGCGCTGCATGTCAGGGACAGGGAGCATCAGAGCGCTGCATGTCAGGGACAGGGGGCATCAGAGTGCAGCATGTCAGGGACAGGGGGCATCAGAGCGCTGCATGTCAGGGACAGGGGGCATCAGAGCGCTGCAGGTCAGGGACAGGGAGCATCAGAGCGCTGCATGTCAGGGACAGGGGGCATCAGAGCGCTGCAGGTCAGGGACAGGGGGCATCAGAGCGCTGCATGTCAGGGACAGGGGGCATCAGAGTGCAGCATGTCAGGGACAGGGGGCATCAGAGCGCTGCATGTCAGGGACAGGGGGCATCAGAGCGCTGCATGTCAGGGACAGGGGGCATCAGAGCGCTGCATGTCAGGGACAGGGGGCATCAGAGCGCTGCATGTCAGGGACAGGGGGCATCAGAGCGCAGCATGTCAGGGACAGGGGGCATCAGAGCGCTGCATGTCAGGGACAGGGGGCATCAGAGCGCTGCAGGTCAGGGACAGGGGGCATCAGATCAGAGGACCAGGGATTTGTTATTACTTGATTCCAGGATTTAGAGGACGAAACCAATAAACCTCGGACATGATGCGGGTCATTACCCCCCAGCAGACACTATCTAATCTATGTCCCAGAACGTCCCCTGTGCAGTGGTACAGTCCGAGCTGCCACTGATCGATCTGCCAGCGCCAACCGACAGTCTATCAATCAGTAACCCACGATGCGTCTCCATGGCGACTCTGCAGTAGGCGTTAACAGACACGCCCACTACTCCTCCTGATTGGCTAAACTTTGTTTTCTTCCAAGTTTTGAGTCGCTTCTGCCACACAGACCGGAAGCGGAAGTGCAGAGAGTCCCGGAGCGGCTGACGGCGAGGAGGATGGTGTCCTGGATTATCTCCCGGACGGTGGTGTGAGTATCCCCCGCTCTCATCAGTATACACCTAGACAGGCTTTGGAACTACAAGTCCCAGCGCTCTTTGACCTGTAAGGCCTCTTTCACACTTCAGTCTTTTGGCGTCAGTCACTACCGACATAGTGACGGATTGACGGATCCGTCACAATTGTTGCGAAAACGGTTCTAACGGATCCGTTTTTTTGACGGATCCGTTACTTGGGGGTTGTCTGGGAGAAGTATCTACTTTTTGGAGCATGCGCAATTGAAAAAACGGATTGGGGCGACGGATCCGCCGAAAAAACGGTTGCGGCGGATCCGTCACCCATAGGCGCCCATTCTATGGAATGGCGGACGCGACGGATCCGTCGCGATCCGCCATTTCGGCGTTGACAAAAAACGTTCCAATGTCCGTCTATTTTCAGAAAACGTCCGCCAAATGTCGACGGATCCGTCGCATGGCGGATGGAACGGACGACCATCCGTCACAATCCGTCACTAATGCAAGTCTATGGGAAAATAACGGATCCGTCAAAAAAAATGACGGATCCGTTATTTGAGGAAAATGGCGGTTTTAGACTGACGCCAAATAACTGAAGTGTGAAAGAGGCCTAAGCCTGTCACAGGGGCTGGCACCCAGCTTTCCTGCTCTCCTGAATGGCAGTTGTGCCTGTTATGTGGGCAGATACAGTATTCTGGGAGCTGTGGAAGCTGAGTCTCCCCCCTCCTCATACAGGGAGATGGTACCTAAGGGTTAATCCCCCCCCCTCTTGTCTGTTTAATGCTGGGACCCCCATCTATGGGGCATTGTAGGGTCTGGACCCCTTCCCATGTGTCCTGTCAGTGGTCACTGAGGCCGCAGTACCTGACTTGGACACTATAAAGGTATGGCGCTGTGCCTTGTAAATAGTGATGGGGCACAGACCCCCCTAGGCAGCTCCAGCCGGCGGATCGGTGGCATTGTCACCTTAGTTATGTAGGGGGCTGGGTTTTCTTACACCGTCGTGTCACATGATGCTTCTCGGCCAATCAGTAGAGATGCTGCCGGATCATGTGATACCTGTTGTGGCGGGACAGGGCGATGCTTAGTAGAGGGGGCCGCCATCATTACCCTATAAAGGCGTCACACATATCGCTATGGCAGACTATTAGGGTAAGTTCACACAGGACTTTTTTGCTGCGTTTTTTTAATGCTAATTTATGTGCGTTTTTTGGTGTTTTTTTTTTTTTTTTCCAGGCTAATGTCCTTGGATTTTCAGCAGCAAAAAACGCATCCAATAATGATACCTGCGTTTTTGCTGCGTTTTTCTTTTTCAACAACCATTCAAGTCAATGGGTGAAACAAATGCAGCAAAAACGCTGAAAGAAGTGACAAGCTCTATGTCAAAAAAACGCAACAAAATACTGATCAAACAAAAAACCAATGTGTGTGCATGAGATTTCTGAAATCTCATAGGCTTTGCTGGTGCTGTAAAAAGCAGCTGAAAAGTAGCATAAAAAAAGCAGCAAAAAGTCCTGTGTGAACATAGCCTTACAGTGAGGACGGTTATTGTTACATTATTTTCCACCTTTGTTAGAGAAGGAGCTATAATGTATCGGGGTCTGGGGAAGATGCATTGAGGGTCTTTCTTGCCCCCTGACAATGAGCGCCGTGCCGGGTGCTGCCGCTCATCCTCCTCTGCAATCCCCGGCACCTAAATATAGGTTTTCCCTGAAAATCCCTTTAACTAAAAGGCTGAGGACGGCAGCGGCTTATATAAAGCACCATAAGTGCTCCTAATGGGCGAGGGTCCGCAGGCTGCTCACACTGGGGTCATACACGTGGGACCCGATCACTCGGCAGGTGACATGCCAGGGATCCATGGTGATGAGCAGGGCTGCGTGTCTTTGGGTGTGCCCGTAACGTGCCGCTGCCTGTCAGCCGGTCACATGGCAGCTGCCACATTACCCAGAAGGCGTCACTTTTACTCCTTTAGTGTTATTAGCCTTCGCTTTACTTGTATAATTACTCTTTATTTGCTCCTTAAAGGGGAAGTCCGGCTCACATTGTTGATTTCTTGCGCCCCTTCTAGTTAGTGATGCAGCGATGTTTGCCATTTTGGATGGCTGAGGTTAGAACTAGAAATCCCCGATCCCCCTTTTCTGCGGTGTGACTTGCGCCCCCAATGGTGGGGTGCAGATGTGTCACCTGGCACTTTTCTACAGAGACCTGCCTTTGGGTTAACATCTGTTATTTTTTGTCCATCCAGATTATCTAGTCCACGGCCAGTTTAAAGGCCTATTCACACTACCACATAGGGGCTGTATTTTACTGCCTGTGTTACGGCCACAAGTGGTGTTGACCTTAAAGGGTTTTCCCAGGACTTTAACAGTGAGGACATATATTCAGAAGCATGGGGGTCTGAGCAGACCCCGCTACCGATCAGCTGATTGAGGCGGCATAGTGCCAGACAAGGTGTAGTGGCTATGAGTGGTACTGCAGCCTTGTGTGGGCTCACTATTCCAATTTTCTGAAAACACAGTGATTTCTACCCCCTCCCCACCATGGACACAGCCTTAGCCTTTTCTATGTAACTTTCCGTCTTTCCCATCATACATGCATGTAAATGAGGGTCCGGGGGTGCAGACTGCAGGGGGCACTGGTCTCCGGGCCGTGTAGGCAGCTGCCAGGCTGGTACAGTATGACTAATGTTGGCACGGGATTAGCCTCTGTTGTGTAGCGTTGTCCCGGGCGTGTGCGGCAGCTTGTAAATTCTCCCTGTGTCCTCTGTATACAGGACGGGGGCTGTGTCGGCCCCTCCTCGGGGCGATGCTTGGCGTTGTGGGTGGCACATGTAAGACGTCTTTTTACTTCTCCCCTTAGGCTTGTCTTTGGGCTGCTGTATCCCGCCTACTCATCATACAAAGCTGTGAAAACCAAGAATGTCCGAGAATACGTGAGTATCCGTAAAACAAAAGGCTGAGACATGGAGCCGTGCAATTTTTTTTTTTTTTCCAAAGCCAATAACTTTTTTTTTTTTTAATTATTTATTTTTTTCCGTCGACAGCCATATGAGGGCTTGTTTTATGTTAAATTTTGAATTACACCTTTATAGTTGTCCACTACTTGCACATCTTCTCACACCCCTCGCTTGGCCTTGATGAAATAATAAAGCTTTTACTCCCTCCCATGTTGGGCTGTTCCCACAATGTTGTCACCTGCTCTCCCATTCCGTATTGTGATGCCGGAGCCCAATCAGCACTGGCGTCACTGTCTCCATCTTCGTACATATTGAACATGAAGAGAGTCTGGAATCAGCTGCATTGTGGACTTCCTCTTCATTCCGCATACTTCCATAACTGCACCGCACTGCCCAGCACATTGCAAATGGCCGACATTCACCTTCTTGTCTTCTCAGGTGCGATGGATGATGTACTGGATCGTCTTCGCCCTCTTCATGACAGTGGAAACCTTCACAGACATTTTCCTCTCCTGGTAAGGGCTCTAAACTTTTATAGAGACTCTCCATCTTGGAGACATATTACTGAATTCCATGACTTTAGTCTGGAACCTATGAGGAGTCCTCCGTACATCCAAAATTATTTATTAGGTCCCTGCTAATTTGGTGGTCCAAGAGGGTCTGCATACTAATGGGGCTTGAGCTACAGCTGCCTGTTCAGGTCCCAAACAGCGATTGTCAAGATTTGGTAGGGAACCTGTAACTATGCAGAGCGGCCAAAAGACACGCCCCCAGAGGATCCTGTGAGCCACGCCCCCAGAGGATCCTGTGAGCCACGCCCCCAGAGGATCCTGTGAGCCACGCCCCCAGAGGATCCTGTGAGCCACGCCCCCAGAGGATCCTGTGAGCCACGCCCCCAGAGGATCCTGTGAGCCACGCCCCCAGAGGATCCTGTGAGCCACGCCCCCAGAGGATCCTGTGAGCCACGCCCCCAGAGGATCCTGTGAGCCACGCCCCCAGAGGATCCTGTGAGCCACGCCCCCAGAGGATCCTGTGAGCCACGCCCCCAGAGGATCCTGTGAGCCACGCCCCCAGAGGATCCTGTGAGCCACGCCCCCAGAGGATCCTGTGAGCCACGCCCCCAGAGGATCCTGTGAGCCACGCCCCCAGAGGATCCTGTGAGCCACGCCCCCAGAGGATCCTGTGAGCCACGCCCCCAGAGGATCCTGTGAGCCACGCCCCCAGAGGATCCTGTGAGCCACGCCCCCAGAGGATCCTGTGAGCCACGCCCCCAGAGGATCCTGTGAGCCACGCCCCCAGAGGATCCTGTGAGCCACGCCCCCAGAGGATCCTGTGAGCCACGCCCCCAGAGGATCCTGTGAGCCACGCCCCCAGAGGATCCTGTGAGCCACGCCCCCAGAGGATCCTGTGAGCCACGCCCCCAGAGGATCCTGTGAGCCACGCCCCCAGAGGATCCTGTGAGCCACGCCCCCTTGTAAAGACAAAAATTAGCACTTAATAAAAAGGCCCATATCTCTGCCACATATTGTGGGTTTAAGAACAAACAAACTGATTACTTGGAGAAGCATTGAGATTAGAAGTGTAAAAACCTGATCACTTTTGACTTGGTGACAACCGCTCTGTAAAGGGATTGTTGTGTGTTTTTTGTTTTTTTTTTTTTACAAAATATTGGCGTATGACCAGTTGATGATGACCTTGTCATACGTTATCTGCTGGTCTTCATTTTTAAATAAAGCATAGGAAATACTGTGATTAAAGGGGTTGTATCGCTTATCCACTGGGTTGGTGAGAGTTGTATGATTGCCCCATTGACCACTGGGAGCCCCTCTGATTATGAGACTTATAGTCCCATGTGTGAGCAGTAGCGAGGATGTGCAACCACTGCTCCAGTCATACCCTATAGGAATGGTGGTCAGACATTGCCCCCAGCTGTGCTCTGCATCAGTGTGGGTCCCAGCAGGGGGCAACATCAGCGATTTACACTTTTTAACAGGGTTCTCCATTCTCGGAAGAAGAGTGACTGCAGACTGCTAAATTGTGAGAGTGCAATGTGCAGACTGTCATGATCCTGAGTGCAGGAGGCTGGGTGGTCATGTGCCAACTAGTCTCCTGCACTCAAGACTAGTCGGCACGTGACCGGACACGATTACACCGTCTGCGGTCACACTGTGCCTGCAGGCTCTTCTGCTGAGACCAGATAATCCCTATAACTGAACATCCCCCGCTGTTCTTGTTTTGCTCTTTTCACTCATTCTTGCTTTTTTTTTTTTCCTGGACAGGTTTCCATTTTACTATGAGATTAAGATGGCCTTTGTGGTGTGGCTGCTGTCCCCGTACACACGAGGCGCCAGCCTACTGTACAGGAAGTGTGTGCATCCTGTGCTGTCCCTGCGGGAAAAGGTACCGATTACTGTATGTGTGTCTCCATTCCTGTGTGTGCTGCGTACAGAGATAAGGAGCAGTCGTCCTATGCAGGATCCATACAGGACGGGGGTCTTGTCTCTGATAATCCCTGATGTATAGAGGGGCTGGGATAGCAGTGAGGAGCAAGCATCGCTCCGCCGTCACTGCTCATTACTGCTCCGCCATCACTGCTCCCACACGGTGGAGGGGGGAGCGCTGGTTACACGGTGGAGGGGGGAGCGCTGGTTACACGGTGGAGGGGGGAGCGCTGGTTACACGGTGGAGGGGGGAGCGCTGGTTACACGGTGGAGGGGGGAGCGCTGGTTACACGGTGGAGGGGGGAGCGCTGGTTACACGGTGGAGGGGGGAGCGCTGGTTACACGGTGGAGGGGGGAGCGCTGGTTACACGGTGGAGGGGGGAGCGCTGGTTACACGGTGGAGGGGGGAGCGCTGGTTACACGGTGGAGGGGGGAGCGCTGGTTACACGGTGGAGGGGGGAGCGCTGGTTACACGGTGGAGGGGGGAGCGCTGGTTACACGGTGGAGGGGGGAGCCCTGGTTACACGGTGGAGGGGGGAGCCCTGGTTACACGGTGGAGGGGGGAGCGCTGGTTACACGGTGGAGGGGGGAGCGCTGGTTACACGGTGGAGGGGGGAGCGCTGGTTACACGGTGGAGGGGGGAGCGCTGGTTACACGGTGGAGGGGGGAGCGCTGGTTACACGGTGGAGGGGGGAGCGCTGGTTACACGGTGGAGGGGGAGCGCTGGTTACACGGTGGAGGGGGGAGCGCTGGTTACACGGTGGAGGGGGGAGCGCTGGTTACACGGTGGAGGGGGGAGCCCTGGTTACACGGTGGAGGGGGGAGCCCTGGTTACACGGTGGAGGGGGGAGCGCTGGTTACACGGTGGAGGGGGGAGCGCTGGTTACACGGTGGAGGGGGGAGCGCTGGTTACACGGTGGAGGGGGGAGCGCTGGTTACACGGTGGAGGGGGGAGCCCTGGTTACACGGTGGAGGGGGGAGCCCTGGTTACACGGTGGAGGGGGGAGCCCTGGTTACACGGTGGAGGGGGGAGCGCTGGTTACACGGTGGAGGGGGGAGCGCTGGTTACACGGTGGAGGGGGGAGCGCTGGTTACACGGTGGAGGGGGGAGCGCTGGTTACACGGTGGAGGGGGGAGCGCTGGTTACACGGTGGAGGGGGGAGCGCTGGTTACACGGTGGAGGGGGAGCGCTGGTTACACGGTGGAGGGGGAGCGCTGGTTACACGGTGGAGGGGGGAGCGCTGGTTACACGGTGGAGGGGGGAGCGCTGGTTACACGGTGGAGGGGGGAGCGCTGGTTACACGGTGGAGGGGGGAGCGCTGGTTACACGGTGGAGGGGGAGCGCTGGTTACACGGTGGAGGGGGGAGCGCTGGTTACACGGTGGAGGGGGGAGCGCTGGTTACACGGTGGAGGGGGAGCGCTGGTTACACGGTGGAGGGGGAGCGCTGGTTACACGGTGGAGGGGGAGCGCTGGTTACACGGTGGAGGGGGGAGCGCTGGTTACACGGTGGAGGGGGGAGCCCTGGTTACACGGTGGAGGGGGGAGCCCTGGTTACACGGTGGAGGGGGGAGCCCTGGTTACACGGTGGAGGGGGGAGCCCTGGTTACACGGTGGAGGGGGGAGCCCTGGTTACACGGTGGAGGGGGGAGCCCTGGTTACACGGTGGAGGGGGGAGCCCTGGTTACACGGTGGAGGGGGGAGCGCTGGTTACACGGTGGAGGGGGGAGCGCTGGTTACACGGTGGAGGGGGGAGCGCTGGTTACACGGTGGAGGGGGGAGCGCTGGTTACACGGTGGAGGGGGGAGCGCTGGTTACACGGTGGAGGGGGGAGCGCTGGTTACTTGGGGGTTACTGGTTTCATGGGGGAGGGGCTCTGTTTGCATGAGTGAGGTAGTAACGCGGTGAAGGTGAGATAATTACTTTTATTTTTCTTTCCCATTGATTTTTCCTACTATTCCCAGCGTAGCGAGTGTTGGTTGTCTGGGCATGTTGGTACTTGTGGTTCCTATGATGTGTTCATCTGCTCTGCCCCGAGGCGGCCGTTGGATTCCACAAGCTGCATCTGTCCTGACCGGTTTCTTACCTCACAGAGCAGCTGCCGGCAGAGTCTGTGCGGTGAATCCCTCGCGGTGAATCCCTCGGTATCTCCTCCTGGCGCCTCCTCGCTGCTCCTCTGACCTACATCTTATTTCTTCCACCAGGAAATAGACTCCTACATTGTGCAGGCCAAGGAGCGGAGCTACGAGTCGGTGGTCACGCTCGGGCGGAAAGGTCTGAACATAGCGGCTACCGCGGCCGTACAAGCCGCCACCAAGGTACCGACACTGGTGGGAAATGTGTTCTATGGCGGTGCCATAAGTGTGTACAGTGCAGGAAGAGGTTGGTACACAAAATGAGAATGCTTGGTCTGGGGGAAAATGTGTGTAAATGGGTTAGTAACTGGCTTAGTGATAGAAAGCAGAGGGTGGTTATAAATGGTATAGTCTCTAACTGGGTCGCTGTGACCAGTGGGGTACCGCAGGGGTCAGTATTGGGACCTGTTCTCTTCAACATATTCATTAATGGTAGAAGGTTTACACAGTAAAATATCGATATTTGCAGATGATACAAAACTATGTAAAGCAGTTAATACAAGAGAAGATAGTATTCTGCTACAGATGGATCTGGATAAGTTGGAAACTTGGGCTGAAAGGTGGCAGATGAGGTTTAACAATGATAAATGTAAGGTTATACACATGGGAAGAAGGAATCAATGTCACCATTACACACTGAATGGGAAACCACTGGGTAAATCTGACAGGGAGAAGGACTTGGGGATCCTAGTTAATGATAAACTTACCTGGAGCAGCCAGTGCCAGGCAGCAGCTGCCAAGGCAAACAGGATCATGGGGTGCATTAAAAGAGGTCTGGATACACATGATGAGAGCATTATACTGCCTCTGTACAAATCCCTAGTTAGACCGCACATGGAGTACTGTGTCCAGTTTTGGGCACCGGTGCTCAGGAAGGATATAATGGAACTAGAGAGAGTACAAAGGAGGGCAACAAAATTAATAAAGGGGATGGGAGAACTACAATACCCAGATAGATTAGCGAAATTAGGATTATTTAGTCTAGAAAAAAGACGACTGAGGGGCGATCTAATAACCATGTATAAGTATATAAGGGACAATACAAATATCTCGCTGAGGATCTGTTTATACCAAGGAAGGTGACGGGCACAAGGGGGCATTCTTTGCGTCTGGAGGAAAGAAGGTTTTTCCACCAACATAGAAGAGGATTCTTTACTGTTAGGGCAGTGAGAATCTGGAATTGCTTGCCTGAGGAGGTGGTGATGGCGAACTCAGTCGAGGGGTTCAAGAGAGGCCTGGATGTCTTCCTGGAGCAGAACAATATTGTATCATACAATTAGGTTCTGTAGAAGGACGTAGATCTGGGGATTTATTATGATGGAATATAGGCTGAACTGGATGGGCAAATGTCTTTTTTCGGCCTTACTAACTATGTTACTATGTTACTATTACACGGAGCTGGAAATGTCTCTTCACCCCCCGCACCTGTGCAGGGAATTCGGGACCGATGGTTCCATCTATGAGAGCACTGCGGGGTATTAGGCGATGTCCCTGGCACTACAGAGGGGCACGTGACAGGAACACGGAATGAATAATGTCTGTATAATATATATGGGTTGATCTCTGTAGGGACAAGGCGCGCTGGTCGGACGACTCCGCAGCTTCAGCATGCAGGATCTGAGGGATCTCCCAGATGACGCCCCCATACACTACAGAGATCCCCTGTACCCTGATGCTGAGCTTCAACGCCGCCCTATTGGTGAGTTGTTGTATTTTTTTTTTGTAATCTATAAATGTTTGGGGGTTTTATTCTACCTAAAGGGGACAATTTATTTTGGGGCTAAAAAAATCATTTTTGCTGGTTCGTTTAATTAATCTTTTTGCACCGCTTGCCTTCTACATCCTCCATGTTACTGTTTCTTGCCGGCTGCGGAATGAGCTAACTGAGACTCCATCAGTCAACTCGCTATGACCGTCTGACAGGGAGTTTGTGTTGTATCTGCCTGTTTCTGAGCTCCTCTCAGCTGATGCTAATGTGACGGGAAACAAATCTGCTGTAAAAGCTAAATTGTGCAAGATGTTTCATTAAACCCAGTTCCTAAATTATGGCTTGTTTGTTTTTTAGCCCCAAATACATGGATTTAAGGAAAAACATTATTGTCCCCAAAGGTGGACAACCCGTGTAATGTCTGCAAACCCTTCTCCCCCAGGTTACACAACTCAGTCCCAAGTCGACAGTGACTCCATGGATGAAAGATGGTCCGACAATGAAAGCCGGACGTCGGCAAGAACCAGAGGGGGTCTACCACCCAAACCAATGCAGAGGAGCCAGAGTCTGAGGGTGTCTAAGAAGAAGACGCTAAGCAGAGAGGTGAGGGTTAATCCCGACCTGGCGGCGTAGGGAAATTATCACATGTATGAGGGCGGGATTTTTTCAGAACGAGTTGTACTTTTCAAATGGCACCATTCATTTTATCATGTGATGCACTGAAAAGCGGGGAAAAAATTCCAATTTTGGTGAAATTACAAAGAAAAAGTCCAGTTCCACAATTGTTTTTCGTTTGTGCAATACCACCTCAAAATCAGGGGGCCGGCATATGTCGGTAAAGGGGGGTGGGTGATTCCGCAGCACCCATGGCGTCTGCATCAGTGGGTGATTCCGCAGCACCCATGGCGTCTGCATCAGTGGGTGATTCCGCAGCACCCATGGCGTCTGCATCGGTGGGTGATTCCGCAGCACCCATGGCGTCCGCATCGGTGGGTGATTCCGCAGCACCCATGGCGTCCGCATCGGTGGGTGATTCCGCAGCACCCGTGGCGTCTGCATCGGTGGGTGATTCCGCAGCACCCATGGCGTCCGCATCGGTGGGTGATTCCGCAGCACCCATGGCGTCTGCATCAGTGGGTGATTCCGCAGCACCCATGGCGTCTGCATCAGTGGGTGATTCCGCAGCACCCATGGCGTCTGCATCAGTGGGTGATTCCGCAGCACCCATGGCGTCTGCATCGGTGGGTGATTCCGCAGCACCCATGGCGTCCGCATCGGTGGGTGATTCCGCAGCACCCATGGCGTCCGCATCGGTGGGTGATTCCGCAGCACCCATGGCGTCTGCATCGGTGGGTGATTCCGCAGCACCCATGGCGTCCGCATCGGTGGGTGATTCCGCAGCACCCATGGCGTCCGCATCGGTGGGTGATTCCGCAGCACCCATGGCGTCCGCATCGGTGGGTGATTCCGCAGCACCCATGGCGTCCGCATCGGTGGGTGATTCCGCGGCACTGACATGGCGTCCGCATCTGTGCGTGATTCCGCGGCACTGACATGGCGTTCGCATCTGTGGGTGATTCAGTAGCACCTATGGCGTCCGCATCTGTGGGTGATTCTGCAGCACTGACATGGCGTCCGTCCTCACCACCTCTCCTCTCCTTACAGGCCTCTGTCCGGAGCAGCAAATCCCGAGCAAAGAAGAAGGTGGTGCAGTCTGAATCAGAAATGTGAAGCCGGGTGGCCGCGATGGCCGACACGTCCTGGCGCCTACAAAGCTGAATACACTGAATTTTAGACCTCATTATATGTTCACGCTGGCTGTGCCTTATGGATTGTGGCTTCACAGCTCGTGTCTGATTGTGTAAATACCATGTGTCTGTAAGTATATGTGTCAGGGGGCTGCAGTCTGCACTACTCTCTCCTGTGGTCACCACGAGACCCCCATCATGTCTGGGCCGGACGCTCGGTATGTCCACAGGTTGGTTAGACAATCCTGGCTGCCTACTTCTATTAATCCAGGCGTCTGTATTGGCCACAAACTCTTGAGGGTCCGGAGTGTCGTCCTCTGGACTCAGGACTTTAATCCTTTTCTTACCCATGTGTCTTTTTTTTTTTTTTTGTTCTGGTTGTAGCCATGGTTCCTGCACAGGTACCTGCCTGATCTTTGGGCACAGGCGTACCCCCGGGGGATGGGGCGGCGTCTGTGTCTCCTGTCTGTATGTATGTGACCACATATAGTATATATGTGTACAGCCCCTAGGTAGGTATGTCCGGTGTATGTCACTGTTACACATCACCGCTGCGGTATAGTGCAATCTCGCGATCATATGCCTAATTCAGATCCTGCCTTAAAGGGTCGGTCTGGCGCCGTTCACGACTGGTCATTTCATGCCTGACGGCGATGCACGCGTCCCGGTGGGTATGGGCAGATGCAGCGTCTTCATCATCTGTTGCAGAAGTGAGCGGCGCCGGAGAAACCCCCTTTAAAGGTGTTTTCTCTTTATGGCACAGACCAGATCGTAGGTTACTGACCAGTGCCCACCATTTTGCCCGCTGGGTGATGGCCTGGCATTCACATTATCAGACTTTGCACACACGATGCACTAATTTATTTTAGCTTATAAAGTCTGTTCTTTTTACTTCTTCTATTCATTAAGATTATTGAGATTAAAAGATAATGTGTTTTTATCGATGATGAGGAAATAATCAATAGGGTCAGGAGTAGTGATGAGCGAGCATGCTCTAAGGTGTTATCTGAGCATGCTCTGGTGCTAACCGAGTGAGTTCGGCATGCTGGAGTAATATATGTTCGAGTCCCTGCGGCTCCGCAACAGCAGCAGCACATGCAGGGATTGTGTAGCAGCCATGAGACATGCAGCCGCAGGGACTCAAACATATTATTGGAGCACGCCGAAGACACTCTGATAGCACCCGAGCATGCTCAGATAACACCTTATCCCAGCACGTTTGCTCTTCGCTTGTTAGGAACGACGCATAAAATCTGTTTTTACCTCTTGTAAAATGTTTTTTTGCTAAACCAAAACTTTTTTAACGGCTGTATGGATTGAAAAAAACAAACAAACTAAGCTGCAATAACCAAAGCGGCCACTAGGGGGAAAAAGAAAAAAAAAACAATACAGGCAGCGGGGGAGTTTTTAATGCCAGAAGTGGATTAGAATCCATGCTTTATATTTCACAGATCCACTTGTTGCTTCAGAATCTTTATAAAACAAAAAAACGCAAAAGTGTTTCTGGAAACAAAAAAAAAAAAGCGTTGCCCCTCCTAGGCAAGAGAGGTGCAATTTATTTAAGAAAGCAGCCATGTTTTTTTTTTTGTTTTGTTTTTTTTTCCCTTTAAGTGTATCTCTGATTTAGAGAAATACAGGGTAAATATTAAGGCGTCGTATTATATGATGTCTAATTATATAGGTCTGTCACAGTCTACAGGGCGGGTGCGAGGACCCCCATGTCCAGATGTTGCATTTGTAGCCCCCTCCGCATACTGATAGCTTTTGCAAAGATCGGATGTGCCAGTCATGAGATATTTGGCATAGAAGCAATATGCAAATCAGGCTGGCTGTGCACTGGGGGCGGGGCAATGCACATAAGCAGCATCTTCCAAGTGCGTTGACATGCCCCCTTGCACCTCATTGCTTATTTGCATACAGCTTCTACACTGAGATCCTGGTGTGGGGTCTGTAATGCGCCCCCATTAATATGGGTGAAGGCGCCCCATTGTGGTAGATGGCTGATAACTGTGCCCACCATCCTCTATAATGGAGAGTGACCACCCAGAGCCTCTGGAACAATGGGGGTCCGCACAGTCCTGCCCTCCTTAGTCACCCATACAGAAATCTTGTCCCCTTATGCAGCTTTTACCCCCCCAAAATTAGAAGTGGGGAACAAGGGAAACCGCCTTAAGTATTTTGTGCCTTGATGTCTTGAACTAATGCGTTGTCGTCTTGGAGAAATCCTCCGAGCCATCGTCTTACACTGAAGACCAAAAACTAGCAGGATCTCCAGCAAATGCGTCCTCGGGGCGTCCACGTCATAAAGTGATGGCGTGCGGAGGCGGAGCGAGGTACAAGGACTAAGACATTACCAAAGAGCCTCCATGCAGCGGCCTCTCGGGATTTGCCTGGAGCGCCCCTTTAATTTCTTACGTTGGCGGAGGCCATATTGGTGATCATTCGGCTGTCGTAGCCATGTAGGACCTATAGCCGATGCCATCCTCGCTGGCGGGGGGCTCGGGATGGCGCTCGTGGGTAGATATGTCTGCACTTGTTCTTTGTCCGGCTGACTTCTCATCCCCCCCGCGATGCCGGAGACGACACAACGCGGCTTTGTCTCTGTCACATGTCCGCTCTGTAACAGGAATCGTTATGGGGCCACTTACACATTCCCCAAAGAGCAACTCCACTGCTGGGGAACGGAGGATTTTTATTTTATCTATTTTTTTTTTTTTTTAACAAGTGCCAATGTCCTCCACCGAACAAAGTGTCCTTATGTCGCGTGCCTGCCCTCCGATCTCCGGGGACCTCGCCTCAGTGCCTTACCTCCTTTTATATGTATTTGCTAGTCTGTCCTGTTTGGTTTTTTGTTGTTTTTTTTTTTTTTTATATATCTCAGAAAATTAAACTTTTGTTTTTGCCTATATTGTGGTCCGTGTGTCTTTTTTGGTGGGATAGGAGCCTTTTGTTAAACGTCACCCTGAATGGGGCTTTAAATATTAGTAGCCCTTAGGATTGGCCAGCAAAGTGTTATGAGTGGGGTCCGACCCATTAATTTAATTTTTTTTTTTTTTTTTTAATTTAATTCTGAGGGGGGAAAAAATACTTTAGCAGCAAAATGCTCTCTTGCTTCTCCGTCTTTCTGGGGGGAGGTTTTTTCCCAGTGATTGACTGTTCGGGCCAGCGGCAGGGCTGAGCATCTGTCCCAAAATGTGTGATGTCGCATGTGTAAGACGAGGAGCACAAGGGCAGTGAGGAGGGTGAGATCCAGTGATCCGGAGCACGCTCTCATCCCTACTAAACGCTCTGCCCCTTTTTTCTGCCACCACTGATAAATGTGGCTGGTAACCTTGACAGTGAACAGCATTCTATAGAACAATAGAATTATTTATTTTTTTAAATTACTTTTTTTTTTTAGGATTTTTTGTTTTATTTGCTTCAAATTCTTTGAAATAACACACGGCGGGTGATGAATTTGGTGTTTGCCCATCAGGTTAAATTAATTCTATATACAGGGTGGTCCAAAAGTAGATGGACAGAAAATAATAACATTTATTTTGATTTATCTATAAAATTATATGTACTATAATCGGGCACGTATTTTATATACAACATTAAGTAGATCTAAACTGACAGGTGGATTGGGTCTCCCGGATCTCGCGATTTATAGTTATGCATCAATGGGAACTTGTATCCTAGACCTTTATCACAGTAAAAATAGCAAAAAGTGGGTAAACCTAGAAAACGATCTTAACGGATGCGACTCCCAAGTTGTTCTTTGGACAGGAGGCAAGGGGCTAGGACCAGGCATCTACATACCTTTCCTCACGCGAAACATATTGCAGCTTATTAAAAACCGAAACAAGGACCTTCAGATCACAACTCTCCCGGGCCCCTTAATTCCAATCTATGACAATTCTGCTTTTCCGGCGGGGCTGAATAGAGAGACATATCTAAATAAGAGAAAAGATTCAAAACCCATCATCCACGACTACTTAAAAGAAACTGGGATGAAGTCCCTTCGGGAACTATTCCCAGAAGAGGAATCATACTCTGTTGATTGGTTCTTCTATGAACAACTAAGAAGTTATATCCACTCAATCTCTAAACAAACCAATATCAGCAGGCCGCTAACTCCCTTTGAGATGCTTTGCATGTCAGCAAGCCCCCCCGGATCATACTGTCTCGCTGCTATATAAAATCTTCCAAGAGGGGAGGGCTCCGCTGCAGGGTTGGCCAATGTTTTTCTCGAAATGGGAGGGTGATCTGGGAAGACCCTTGTCATCTGAAGATAGGGGAAAATTCTTCTCTTCTCGTCCAGATCGTCATTATGCGCGGTATCACAGGAGAGGAGCTATAAGATTCTAGCAAGATGGTATAGATGCCCCTCCATGGTGCATGCGGTATTCCCCACGACTCCTGACACCTGCTGGAGATGTCTAAAGGAGATAGGCTCTTACATGCATATCTGGTGGGACTGCCCCCCCATAAAGGATTTGTGGTTGGCCGTCTTTGAACTTCATAATAGGATCTCTATCACACAGATCCAACCCTCAGCAAGTCTAGCATTGTTGTCTTTGTGTAACCTGTCGATATCTAGGTTCAAGAGGGGCATCCTCAGACACTTTCTTACTGCAGTCAGGAATCTAATCCCACATTTTTGGAAACAAGAAAAATTCCCTTCCCGTGCGGAATTTGTGGCAGAACTTAATGACATTTATAGAATGGAGCAGCTGATAAATCAGTCTACAGGTAATGCGGAAAAAACCTACAACACATGGGCTCCCTGGATTGCTTTTAGGGAAACCTCTGAATTAGATCGCTGGATTTCCAGAACTTGACGCATTATGTAACACATTCGCGTGCACTCTCGAGCCGTTTCTCGACCTGCGCTCTGGCCGCTGGAGCGGGTTGGCAGCCACACTTTTTTCCCACATTCCCTACTCCCCCATCCACTCCTCTCCTTCTTTCTACCCCTCTTTCTTTCCCTTATCTTACTTTGTGTGTCTTCCTCTTACCCAGTTTGAACATATATTATACTGTCAAATGATTACAAAGAAATGTAATAATGGCTATCTACTATCCCAGCTGTTTTTTATTATTAACTACTCATAATTTTGGGATAACCAACAACATTATTTACCAGAAAGTTGAATTACAAGACCTAAACGTTGTCACAATGCCTTACTTGACTTACTTGTAACCATTGTTTATCATTGCACTGATTTACTAGTTTGTATTGTTTACCTTTACTCTTTATTGCAATGACCAATAAAAATGATTTATACAAAATTGTATGTACTAACACAAGTATAACATTGACAATTCAATTTTATTCCGAACAATAATACAAAAGCTGTTGAATTTTATCAAACTGTTTTCCATCACAATTTGCACAGCTTTGAAGTCTGCCTCTTACGCTTCGACAAACCTATTTGCACAAGTCTCTTTGGGTATTAATTTCTTGAAATGCATCTCTTATGTAATTTTTCAAATCACTGACACTTTTTGGTTTTCGACTATAAACTTTGTCCTTGAGTACTCCCCAAAAGAAAAAATCCATTGGGGTCAAGTCTGGTGAATGTGGCGGCCAATCCATTTATTAGGAAATGTTTCATCAAGATACTCGCGGACGACTCTTGAATAATGTGGAGGGTCCCATCTTGGTGGAAATAAAGGATATTTGAATTAGGCTGTTGCTGTAACTGGGGAACAACTTGATTCATTAGAATTTCGAGATACTTATCTCCTGTGACTGTTCCATAAATGAAAAATGGTCCAAAAACACCAAAACTTGTAATACCACCCCAAACATTGACACCAGGCTCATTTAGTTGTTGCTCTAATGTTAAATACATGTTCTCATTATACCAGTAAATAACAATTCTGTCTGTTAAAGGGAACCTGTCACCCCGTTTTTTCAGATTGAGATAAAAATACTGTTAAATAGGGCCTGCGCTGTGCGTTACAATAGTGTATGTAGTGTACCCTGATTCCCCACCTATGCTGCGAAATACATTACCAAAGTCGCCGTTTTCGCCTGTCAATCAGACTGGTCGGGTGGGCGTGGGCACAGCGCTGTTTCTTCCTCAGCTTTACGTTGGTGGCGTAGTGGTGTGCGCATGTCGCAGTGACGATTCCACTGCGCGCACGTGAAGAAGCAGCGCGCGATCTGCGCTATTACCCCCTGTCATCGGTGGGGGTGGCCATCTTCCTGGGGCCGCGCGTGCGCAGATGGAGTGCTCTGCTGCACGGGGCTTCAGGAAAATGGCCGCGGGATGCCGCGCATGCGCAGAAGAGATCGCTGCGGCCATTTTCCCAAAGCCGAGATGCAAACTCGGCTTTGGGAAAATGGCTGCCGCGATATCTTCTGCGCACGCGCGGCATCCCGCGGCCATTTTCCTGAAGCCCCGTGCAGCAGAGCACTCTATCTGCGCACACGCGGCCCCAGGAAGATGGCCGCCCCCACCTATGACGGGGTAATAGCGCAGATCGCGCGCTGCTTCTTCACGTGCGCGCAGTGGAATCGTCACTTCGACATGCGCACACCACTACGCCACCAACGTAAAGCTGAGGAAGAAACAGCGCTATGCCCACCCGACCTGACCAGCCTGATTGACAGGCGAAAACGGTGACTTTGGTAATGTATTTCGCAGCATAGGTGGGGAATCAGGGTACACTACATACACTATTGTAACGCACAGCGCAGGCCCTATTTAACAGTATTTTTATCTCAATCTGAAAAAGCGGGGTGACAGGTTCCCTTTAATATGGCCAGATAATCACTCCACACAATGTTCTCTAAAATTACTGGATTTTCTTCCATTTCGTGAAGCATAATCTCAGTAAATTGCAGCCGCCTGTCTGGATCCAATAACCCATGAAATAGACGTGGACGATAAGCTTCCACTCAATAGATTTCGGGATTCGCATGATGGAAGCTCGTGGAATTCCCAATTCTTTGGGGCTCGAGGACCAAATGTTTCAACCCAATTTGCTCTAACTGTTTCAGCATTTTGAGTTTTCCAATACTCGTTTAAAATCCATTTTCTTTGATCTGTATTTAAATTATTTGCCGTTATGGGTTATCTGAATGATCTGAAAACAGATTTTGGGGGGAGATTTATCTGTGACAACTGGATCTATGAAACTGACTCGGTTGCCCTTAGCAACCAGTCAGATTCCACCTTTCATTTTTCAAAGAGCCTGTGAAGAATGAAAAGTGGAATCTGATTGGTTGCTAAGGGCAACTGAGTCACTTTCACTTTACCTCATGTTTGATAAATCTCTTCATAACCCTATTACACATACTGTCCACATACTTTTGGACCAGTGTGTGTGTATAAAAAAAAAAAAAATTATTATTCTTAACCGGGGAAAAGGAGGTGATTTTTATTTATTTTTTTTTGTAGATTTTAAAAACTGATAACCACTTGATTATGTCTGATATTCCCGGCTACCAATCTGTGTTTTTTTGTATGGAACTTTTACAAATGGTAAATGTTAGTGTTTACTGCCGAGGAGCTAAACCTGCTGAGCCGGTAATGATTGCCGTACCGAGGCCGCCTGCAATATGGCAGCTGCAGGTGACTGGCATCAGCCGCCCAGGGGGAAAGTGCATGAGATGTTAATATGTTACTTTTAGGTGACCGATGTGAACTTCTTTTGACTTTTGTAAAAAAAAAAAAAAAAAAAAAGAGGTTCTGCAGCAGATGAGGTCTGCACATGATTCCACACTGTGGCCTGTGTTACTACTGCGCCATTCGTTTCCATGAGGCCGCAGTCTCCATTGTAGCGTAACTTATATTTGCCTCCTGTGCACTTTCGTCTCTGTTGTTCTCCCCCTGCGGATACCTGTGAGTCACCGGTCTAAGAACGGTAATATTACAGGGGTTTTCTGGTTTAAAGTTGCAGTTGTTTAAAAGAAAACATATTTCTTTCTCACCCTCCCCGGGTCCAACACTGAGTTCCTGCTGCTACTCCCGGTCCTGCTGACAGCACTGCAGCCAATCGGTGATCGCAGCAGCTCGTTCCCATCCCACCGCGTTCAGCGCTGAGACATTACACACCAGCAGTAGTGGAGATTCAGTGCTGGACCTGGTGACGGTGAGTAGAGCACAGTGGTTTTTTTTTTTTTTAACTGCAGCCGGTGTGCAGGCCTTTCTCTAAAACCAGAAAGCCTTTTAAGGCTGCTGCACCCTTGGTGATTTTTTCCGACACCCCATGTACAGTCCGTTCAGCCCAGCACGCACGACTTCTCATTGTGGACTGAGCACTGACACCACTGCGGCCGCGGCTCATTTATAGAAGAAATAATCCGGTGTGTTTACATACAATGTTCTGATCCTTCTTTCCTCGACATTTGCCGTCTGGTGAGATGCGGGTACCTCCATAAACACTGAATAGGTGACGGGTTCTGAGTAAGGGTATGTGCACACGTTGTGGATTTCCTGCGGATCCGCAGCGGTTTTTACCGTGCAGAAAAGCAGATCCGCAAGGGATTTACAGTACAATGTAAATCAATAGGAAAAAAAACCCGCTGTGCTAATGGTGCGGAAACGCTGCGGATTAAAAGTAGCATGTCACTACTTTTTTGCGGATCTGCAGCGCTTTTGTACCCATTCCATTATAGAAATCCGCACAGAATGCTGTAAATCCGCACAAAAACGCATCAAATCCACACCTGCGTTTTCTGCCAAGAGATGCAGAATCTGCACAAAAAATTCCAGAGGCAAATCCGCAACGTCAGCGGGTGCAGCCGGCATCTATCCGCACCCAGGCTTGGTAAGCCGAGCTGGGAGGTCGGTGGGATGTCCTAGTCTCAACTGTATCTGTGTCCTTGGGACTTGTCTGGGTGGCCACCAGGGGGCAGCAGTGTGTGTGTACACAGACTAGGGGCAGTAAGATGTGTCTGGGTGGCCACCAGGGGGCAGCTGTGTGTGTGTACGCAGACTAGGAGCAGTAAGATGCGTCTGGGTGGCCACCAGGGGGCAGCTGTGTGTGTGTACGCAGACTAGGAGCAGTAAGATGCGTCTGGGTGGTCACCAGGGGGCAGCAGTGTGTGTGTACACAGACTAGGGGCAGTAAGATGCGTCTGGGTGGCCACCAGGGGGCAGCTGTGTGTGTGTACGCAGACTAGGAGCAGTAAGATGCGTCTGGGTGGCCACCAGGGGGCAGCAGTGTGTGTGTACGCAGACTAGGGGCAGTAAGATGCGTCTGGGTGGTCACCAGGGGGCAGCAGTGTGTGTGTACGCAGACTAGGAGCAGTAAGATGCGTCTGGGTGGTCACCAGGGGGCAGCAGTGTGTGTGTACGCAGACTAGGAGCAGTAAGATGCGTCTGGGTGGTCACCAGGGGGCAGCTGTGTGTGTGTACGCAGACTAGGAGCAGTAAGATGCGTCTGGGTGGCCACCAGGGGGCAGCAGTGTGTGTGTACGCAGACTAGGGGCAGTAAGATGCGTCTGGGTGGTCACCAGGGGGCAGCAGTGTGTGTGTACGCAGACTAGGAGCAGTAAGATGCGTCTGGGTGGTCACCAGGGGGCAGCAGTGTGTGTGTACGCAGACTAGGAGCAGTAAGATGCGTCTGGGTGGTCACCAGGGGGCAGCAGTGTGTGTGTACGCAGACTAGGGGCAGTAAGATGCGTCTGGGTGGTCACCAGGGGGCAGCAGTGTGTGTGTACGCAGACTAGGAGCAGTAAGATGCGTCTGGGTGGTCACCAGGGGGCAGCAGTGTGTGTGTACGCAGACTAGGGGCAGTAAGATGCGTCTGGGTGGTCACCAGGGGGCAGCTGTGTGTGTGTACGCAGACTAGGGGCAGTAAGATGCGTCTGGGTGGCCACCAGGAGGCAGGAGTGTGTGTGGCTTGCCATTAGGGGGCACTACGATGTGTGGGGTCTGTGGAGGCAGTATAGTGTGTGGGTGATACACGGTATGGGGCTGTGGGGGCATTATGTGAGGCATAAGTGGCATCTCGCTGTGGGGGGAGCACTAGGCGCCATTTCTGTGTGGGCACTATATATATATATATATATATATATATATACTGGCTGTGGTTGGGCTCATGCAGAGCACGATTGTGTCCTGTCTTTTGTAGCTGGGAGATATAACCAGATAGAAATTTTCACAATCTTCATATTTCCCGGTAATATATTTTTTTTCTTCTAATAAGAATGAATTGTACAAGAAAAATCTATTTAAAGAGAAACCCGCAGCCACCTCCCTCTTCTGTAAGCCTCTGCACAGGGTCCTGTCTCTTTAAATAAAGTGACCCCCTATTTGTGTAGGAGATCCCATCCGCCAATCAGCACTTGAGGCCGGATGAGCAGCGACCAATGGGAGCCGGGAGCAGCCTGCCCAGTACTTCCTGCTTTGGAGAGAGACATGAGGAGGTATTAGGATAGGATGAGACAGCTGAGACTGCAGCGCTGCCACCTGTCACTCCCCGGCTCCTGTGGGACTACAACTCCCAGCATTGAGCACTCTGAGCTGTATACCATACAGTGTGGCCAGGGTTGTCACCCAGCTTTCCCCTGATTGTGGATGTATTACAGCACAGATTGCCAATCAGGGGTCTGGGAAAGCTGAGTGACAAGTCATCGTGGGCGCAGGAGACGACTCCAGAGGCCTATGGGCGACAGGTGATCCGGGGATCTTTCCCGCGGAGTCTCTTTCTGTCCTGAGGACAAGCAGCGCCGCAGCAGCTGCAGTCGCTTTTCTATAAACTAGTGAATGTTTCCTAATTCTCGTGTTCTCCTTGTGTTTCAGACATGTCTCGTCGTCTGGAGGAGGAGCTGACGATTCTCTTAGACGGAGGCGCCGTCCCGCTCCCGGACAAGTGTGATGTGGCCCCCGAGAGCCCGCGGCCCCTGAGACTAAAGCACAATGTGTGCTACATCGTCGTGGGCATCCTACTGAACGACCAGGTGAGGGCGCCACATACACCGCGCCCACGCCTCACTCACTGCCAGATTTCACTTTTCTGCTATAAATTATTTATTTTTATTTTTTTTAGTTTATTAAAGTTTTTTTTGGGCATATAATTCTCTATTGAACTGGTAAGGATTGCTAGAGAGCGCTGTTACCTCCTAATCCCGGTCACCTTCACAGCAGTGCTTACGAGCTACGCTGCAGAGGTGGTCGGTCTCCTAGGCAACCAGCTATAAGCAAAGGAAAAATGGTAATCTCTCCAGAACGGCTGCAAATTTTAACAAGCAGTAAATTGCAAAAGTGTTTGTCTTTACAAGCGCTATCCGAAAATATCCATATATATGAACTTTGGAATAACCCTTTAATTTTCTTACTAAATAGCACGTGCCTTTTGAGCAAAATCAGACATCCACCAAGTGGTGGTCTGGTTACAAGTCATTATCCGGAGGATCTGACCGCAGGGACCCCCAACAATTGGAAGAATGAATAATTTATATCCCCGATGTGACACTTCTCCCCGTTACACGGCAGCGTGGTGGGACGGATCGGTGATCGAGGAAGTTGCCCGTTCTGCCGATCACTGCAGGTCCCAGCGGTCGGACCCCCCCTCGATCGTAGACTGTTATGTTGTCAGTTCTTCAGATGAACAGCCCACCTTATAAACCTGTGACCTTCCCTGCAGGATGAGGTGCTGATGATGCAGGAGGCCAAGGCGGAGTGCCGCGGGAGATGGTACCTTCCGGCTGGGCGGCTGGAGAGGGGGGAAAGTCTGGTGGACGGTCTGTGCAGGGAGGTGGCGGAGGAGACCGGACTTCTGTGCCAACCCCTGACCCTGCTGCTGGTAGAAGAGCGAGGCGCCTCCTGGGTTCGCTTTGTCTTCCTCGCTCAGGAGACAGGTCGGTGTCCGGTTCTTGTCTTTAATTCACAGACCGTATGGTGTATTTAAAGGGGCACCATGACGGCAACGACGAGACGCCTTTAATGGATGCTTGTGCCATTATATGTCCTGTACAGATGTACCCCTGCTAAAATCCACAAATTATCCTACACATTTTCTACTTATCTACAGGACCAGTGTTAATTGTATAAACCCTGAGGGTATTGGACCCCCATAATTATCCAAGGACAGGGGTCCCGAGCCTCCATGCTGCACTAACAGTGATGTGAGGTCCCGCTCCATGCAATGTTCGAGGGGCTGATGGACACAGCAGAGCACTGGACTCGGCCATCTCCTTCAGTCCTAGTCATGTGCATGCGCGATCTCCGCTCCTAGTTACTGATTGGCTGCAGTACCTGAGAACGGCCACTACACCGCGTATGGCGCTGTGCTGATCCCGCCATAAGCGCTGCGTATGTCCATCTGCCGCGGATCAGCGAGTGCCGGATTCCCGCCGATCTGCCATGATGAAGCATCCAGAGGGTCGTATTAATGACTTTACTGAGGAATATACAAGTCCTGGACAACCCCTTTAATTTAAAAAAATGCCCCTATGGGCAGTCCTCAGTAAGGTCATTAATATACAAGTCCTGGAAAACCCGTTTAAATACTGAGGACTGCCCATAAGGGCATTTTTTTTTTATTTTATTTTTTAACACTGATCACTCTTTTTTTTTCTGCAGGTGGAGTTCTGAAATCGTCTGCCTCAGCCGACAAAGAATCTCTGCAGGCGTCATGGTGGGACAGAGTGTCTCAGCTGCCCCTGCGCTGCAGAGACATCCTTCCTCTCATCCAGCGTGCCTTGGACTACCGCCGCCTGCCCTCACATCCATCTATCCTGCCCCAGTTGTGCCCATCTCCCTTCCTAGTCCTGCGACTGCTCCTGGTGTGCATCGTTTCCGGAGAGATCCAGATCCTACAAAGCTCCGCTGATTCGGCACGTCTTCCCACCATTGTCTGCGACGCGCGTCGTGGCGGTGGTAGCATCCTCAATCCATTGTTTTATCTGTTGCACGATGCGTACATGTCATGCGGTATCTTAGGAGTTCAGCATCAAGGTGGGGATGACGCGGACGGAGTGTGTTTCAATATAATGGGGGTCTTGCATGATTGTGAACTGCCTGTGGTCCGAACAGGGGGTCTCAGCTGGGTAGCGGTTGAGGATGAAGCTCTGAAGAACAGACTGGAGCAAGTGATGAAGAACAACACAATGCTGCCCTTATGTAGCTGAGTCTCCGAGCCAAGAACTATGAATAGATGGATGCAGGCAAACCTCATCACCTGTCTGCCATAACATTAAAACTCTCATATCGCCAACTCTGGTCTGACCCATCAAGGCACGGACGGAGCACCCCAAGATATTAGCGGCAGATCCTAGAAGTCCTGTACGTTGCTCGGTTTGGCCACCATAGACAGGACTTGTTTTCCAGCAGATCCCACAGATAGGACTGAGATCTGGGGGATTTGGAAACCAGTCATAACCTTGCTCTCTCTGGACAAGGTAAATGGTCACACCCAGTTGCCAATTTATTCATTTTCTGCCTGATAGAAGTGGGTTAAAGGACACCTGAGCTTGAGATAGGTGCACTTCCTAATGATAAGAACCACATTTATGGCAAGTCCTGTAATATATTCCATAAATGACTAAGGAATATCCCTTTAAGAAGGACCTGTCACTTGCCCTGAATCCGGCACTATTTTTCTTTTGTTCCTGCGCCTCTCCGTTCCTGAGATATGGCCTCCTCTTCCCTGTATATAAATCTAGTCTTTTTATCCAAGTGGGTGTGGTCCTCTACTCTATGGGCGTTGTCTTCTTGAAGATCACACCCACATGGCTAGCAAGTTTAGATTTTTATACAGGTAAAAAGAGGCCATATCTCAGGAACGGAGAGGCGCAGAAACGAAAGAAAAACAGCGCCGCGTTCAGGAGAACAGCGGGCATTAAACCAGGTGGAAAAAAAACATTGCTGTCTAGTGACAGATACTCATCACTGTGGCTCCCATCCTGCAATATGGCCATATTCACGAGCTGTGCACGCACACAGGACTTAGTATTTGCCTAAATCCTGCCACCGTGGCATGTGAATAGGAAGATTTGTGCCGTATGGACGCGTTTGGAAATCCACAATCCCTTGTAGGAAAGCCACCGATTAGCTCCACGAAATTACGACGGAGCAGATTATCCGCAAAACTGCCGCAGGATTTGGCCATTGTAAATCCTCATCGGGAGGACACGGCCTACGTGTGGCCGATGTTACAGCCCGGCTTTCCGGTGAGCTGCTGTAAATCACAATGTGCCATATATCGGAAGATGTATGCCGTACTGGTGTACTGGCGATGGTCAGTCCTGGCAGCACTATATGGACTGGTGCGTGCAAGAAACCATCGCCAGTCTGTGCACGTCCTCGTGTCGTGCCTCGTTCTGCAATATCTCCCCACCGCTTTGTTGCACTTTCATGTATAAATGTGCCATTCATGTATGCGGGAACGCCCCCCGAAAATTGCACAAGATTGTGTTATGTCTCCCATCATCTGCCTTGTCACAAATAAAGATCATTACAGGTCCTTCTCAAAAAATTAGCATATAGTGTTAAATTTCATTATTTACCATAATGTAATGATTACAATTAAACTTTCATATATTATAGATTCATTATCCACCAACTGAAATTTGTCAGGTCCTTTATTGTTTTAATACTGATGATTTTGGCATACAACTCCTGATAACCCAAAAAACCTGTCTCAATAAATTAGCATATTTCACCCATCCAATCAAATAAAAGTGTTTTTTAATAACAAACAAAAAAACCATCAAATAATAATGTTCAGTTATGCACTCAATACTTGGTCGGGAATCCTTTGGCAGAAATGACTGCTTCAATGCGGCGT
This sequence comes from Ranitomeya imitator, assembly GCF_032444005.1. NCBI lineage: Eukaryota > Metazoa > Chordata > Amphibia > Anura > Dendrobatidae > Ranitomeya > Ranitomeya imitator. The sequence continues at coordinate 646,392,318 of NC_091285.1, forward strand.
GGCATGGAGGCAATCAGCCTGTGACACTGCTGAGATGTTATGGAGGCCCAGGATGCTTCAATAGCGGCCTTAAGCTCATCCAGAGTGTTGGGTCTTGCGTCTCTCAACTTTCTCTTCACAATATCCCACAGATTCTCTATGGGGTTCAGGTCAGGAGAGTTGGCAGGCCAATTGAGCACAGTAATACCATGGTCAGTAAACCATTTACCAGTGGTTTTGGCACTGTGAGCAGGTGCCAGGTCGTGCTGAAAAATGAAATCTTCATCTCCATAAAGCATTTCAGCCGATGGAAGCATGAAGTGCTCCAAAATCTCCTGATAGCTAGCTGCATTGACCCTGCCCTTGATGAAACACAGTGGACCAACACCAGCAGCTGACATGGCACCCCACACCATCACTGACTGTGGGTACTTGACACTGGACTTCAGGCATTTTGGCATTTCCTTCTCCCCAGTCTTCCTCCAGACTCTGGCACCTTGATTTCCGAATGACATGCAAAATTTGCTTTCATCAGAAAAAAGTACTTGGGACCACTTAGCAACAGTCCAGTGCTGCTTCTCTGTAGCTCAAAAGTGGCTTTACCTGGGGAATGCGGCACCTGTAGCCCATTTCCTGCACACGCCTGTGCACGGTGGCTCTGGATGTTTCCACACCAGACTCAGTCCACTGCTTCCTCAGGTTCCCCAAGGTCTGGAATCGGTCCTTCTCCACAATCTTCCTCAGGGTCCGGTCTCCTCTTCTCGTTGTACAGCGTTTTCTGCCACATTGTTTCCTTCCAACAGACTTACCATTGAGGTGCCTTGATACAGCACTCTGGGAACAGCCTATTTGTTGAGAAATTTCTTTCTGGGTCTTACCCTCTTGCTTGAGGGTGTCAATGATGGCCTTCTTGACATCTGTCAGGTCGCTAGTCTTACCCATGATGGGGGTTTTGAGTAATGAACCAGGCAGGGAGTTTATAAAAGCCTCAGGTATCTTTTGCATGTGTTTAGAGTTAATTAGTTGATTCAGAAGATTAGGGTAATAGGTCGTTTAGAGAACCTTTTCTTGATATGCTAATTTATTGAGACAGGTTTTTTGGGTTATCAGGAGTTGTATGCCAAAATCATCAGTATTAAAACAATAAAAGACCTGACAAATTTCAGTTGGTGGATAATGAATCTATAATATATGAAAGTTTAATTGTAATCATTACATTATGGTAAATAATGAAATTTAACACTATATGCTAATTTTTTGAGAAGGACCTGTATGTCTCGTCAAAAGTGACCAGCGAGTAATGCTTCACTATGCCGCCCCCATTACAGTGGGATCCCCCTATTATTAGTATTAGGGCCCCATCCACATTAGGCTGACGTTGGCCTACCCGCTGATATCCGGGGATTCGGCTGCCAGTCCTACCTCCGCGCCCCCCCAACAGCCATCTCTCCCGGCTCCCCCATCAGACAAGCGTTCCCCAGACTCCTGTGATGGCGGCTTATCACAGAGGATCGGCAGTCCGAAGTCAGAGACCCGGGATCCTTCTCTTCCCGGACAGTCGAGGCGGGAGCCGCACCGTACACATTAGACCGTCCGCCGAACCCGCTGATAGTCAGCCTAAAGTGTATGGGGGTCTCCCGGCTCTCACAGATAATGTCAAAGGAACTAAGTATGGGGGAGTTAGGATTTTAACATCCAACCTTTTTATTATATATAATCCGCTGCCCTATGGAAACACAAGAACGGTCGACAACGCGGGAGAAATGGCCGCCGGCCGAATGTGTAGGCAGCCCCCTGCAGTAAGGGCTGGTTGTTGGGGGGTCCTACGCAATAATCCGATCCGACAAACTTTCCACCTGATTTTTCGTACTCGGCAAACCCTTTAATTGACTAGGTCCAGGTATCGGGACCCCCAATAATCGAGCAACAGGCCCACGAGAAGAGCGACAGGAACAGATCCGGCCTGAATAGAAAGCGTGGTCTCCGTAGTTTCCCATCTGCTAAGCTGCGATCATTGGGGGTCTTTAAACCCAGCCTCCCCCCCTGAACTGTGGGAAATACATTTTGTTACCAACCAGGAGCCATACTGGAAACACGACAGGAAGCAGAGCCTAATAGTGGTCACTAGGGGGCGACACGGGACAGTATTTTTCTTTATAGCCCCCCATTATCCAGCGTGGGGCCTATTTTCCGGCTCTCATAGATTTCAGATGTTTTCTGGCTCCACCAATTCTACTCACTTGCCCCATAAATAACAAATAGAAGCCGCCGATAATAATTGATAATTAGGAATCTTTTTTTATTTCCGTGTCAGACGACGGCTGGAGAAACAAAATCCTCATAAACACATTTAATGTACATGGAGCAAAGAGGGGCTCGAAGGAAGGACGGAAGGGGTTAAAAGAGCGCGGTACCTCCGAAAGCAAAAATGTCCAAACTGATGGTTGGCGATTGATAAGCGGCCCACCCAAAAAACACTGCAAGACACAACACCGGGGGATGATCCTGAGAACCAAAGACTCCGCAGCACCTACCGGAGCAGCCACCAGGGGGCAGAAGAGACGTGGACCCGATTATTAGGAAAAGGCCATAAAGTGATCAGACTGCTGCAAACAAACTAGAAGAGGCGCTGCTCCTCCGAGCTCCAGAAATAAGGCACGGATGGGTTAAAAAAAAAAAAGACGAGCCCCCCACAAAGGAGGCGTTCGCGCTATTGCACTTGGATTCATGGCTTTTTCCATGTGTCCTTAGGGTCAGATGCCGAGAGGCTGGTGGGTGACGCAGGCGGCCGCCGCCAGCTCCTTGCAGAACTCCTCCAGGACTACCACGCCTTTACACAGAGTTTCATGTCCCAACCTGCGGGGAGAAATAGTCCAGATTGATGACATATACATGGCCGGCCTTCTATATAGGCGCAGATTTATGAAAAACACTGGGATTGCAGCTAAGCAATAAATAAAGTGCAATACCAGTGACAGCCTGTGGACAATGGTGGCGCTATTTCAGGGGCAACCCCTTTAAGACACTAAAGATTTATTCCGTCCCGTCCTTGTCCAAGGCGGAGCGTCACTGAGGGCAATGGAGAGCGGTGCGATCCTAAATGACGGCATACGCCATGGAAGATGATGATGTACTCACGGCTCGGCAGGAGTTTCCCCCGTCAATTGTCTTCTGACCAGAAGCAGCATCTCCCGGAAATTAGACAGTCGCTGCGATCGCTGAGCGAGGTCCGCAACCACCTACAGGTAAGGACGTAGCCAAAAATCAGAGAAAAGGGGCTGAGGGATCAAGCACAGAACTGATCACGTGGGGGGCTATAATAATGATGTTTCTGTAGAGGCGGATACAGCGCTCGTGGTGAAAGAAAGGGTCAAATTCTGGTTTCCTTTTACTTTTCTGTATGTATTTTGGTAGAAATATAATTTTTGCAATTGGGTTTCCTTAATAATTTTGCACCGTTCGCCTCGTTTCCCTGCACATTGCTGGCTGCAGAATGAGTTAACTGAGAACCCGGCAGGGAGCACATTCTGTGTTTTGTTGTTTTTTCTGGGTTTCTTTAAGCTGATGCTAAACGGGGACTTTGGCCACGACACGACATGCCGCCCTGTATCCCCTCACCTTCGGATCACATGAAAGCTCAGCTTTGATGAGATCTATGCTCGTAAATTAGCTGAGAAGAATTCGGGGGGGGGGGGGGGGGAGAAAAAAGACTGCTAAATTACGTACAAGCTCACTGAAGGATTCTCAGTCAACTCATATTTAATGTTTAGGGAAGCAAAAAGCCTATAAAAGCAGAACACTGCCATATTTTTAAGGAAGCTCAATTGAAAAAAATACTATATATTTAAGCAAATAAATAAATTTACAAAAAAAAAAGATCCAAAGATGTCTTTTCTTAAATTCATGGACCCTTTTATGTCTTTTTTTTTTTTTTTAAATGTGATAGCAGCTTGTTCCTGGATACTCACCCGTACCAGCGCAGAGAAGAGGGTCCGCGCTCCGGGGGTCAGGGTGATGTACGGATTGAGAAGATATTCCTGGATGTGTGGGTGAGGGAAGAGGGCGATGCGGGTGATCAGGGAGGTGACCTGGAGATTCACTTCATATGGCTGAAAGACAGAAGATTGGCGCAGGTTACATTCCTGGTATCGTGACATGAATTTACTCCTAAAGGGACTAAAAAAAAAAAAAACATTAAAGGAAAAACAAATAAATACATAAAAAAACCCTTAAAGTTCAAATTACCTCCCTTTTCCAGCAATAAAAATTAGATCTATCCAATATCCGTAAAAGCCGGATTCATCAAAATTATAAAAATTTAATCCTATAAAGCAAAAGATAAAAAAAAGCCAGAATTGCTGTTTTTTTTTTTTTTTTTAGTTGCCTGATCTCCACAGAAAGAAAAAGCAATAATGAGTTATTAAAACATTGTATCTAACCCAGAATGATATAAATGAAAACATCAGCTTGCCACGCAAATAACAAGCCCTCACATGGCTCCATCAACAAGTTATGGGTCTCAGACTCATTATTTTTTTTTTTTTTACAAATTTGAGAGTTTTTTTCACCACTAAAATAATAATAAAAAACTATATACACAAGATTGGTATGGCCGTAATCGTACTGAAGCGGAGAACCATATTCTCAGATCACGTTTAGTGTACAATGATTGTGGTAAAAAAAAACAAAACCCAAAAAACAATGGCGGAATTGGGATTTCACGGCACTTGGAATGTTTGTTTTCCAGAATACTGAATAGCAAAACGAATGAGGTCTTTAAAAATGATAACTTGTATAAAAAAAAAATTCAACGTATGTCAACAAAAAAATAAAAATTTCTGGAATTTGGAAGAAAAGGCGGGAAAGAAACCTAAAATTGGACGCAGTGGGAAGGGGATAAATTCAGTGTACGGAAAAGCAGCACAAAAATCTATTAGGCATAAGTTAGTAGTAAAAAATAAATGTTTTTTTTTTTCAGGAATATTGAAGATCATCCTGATAAATGTATTGAATTTTCAACATTTTTTTTGGGAGACCGATTAATTTTCACTTTCGCCTGCGATGTCTGTGTTGATTAGAAACCTACATATGAAATACACGTAAAGGTGGCGTTACCTGGTCCAGGAGACTCCCCAAACGGTCAAGTAGAACCTGAAGGAATAGACCCTCGTAGAATTCGTCCTGTCCTGGGTGACCTGCACTGAGTGGCCGTGGTGATACTGGCCATCCCCAAGATGACGCGTGCTGGCAGCAGCTTCGGTACTGTGGGAGCAATGGAGTGTTACACATGATCGTGCAGCTGTGACTGCAGGAAGTCGGCTGACAGACACAGCCAGACTTCCCAGAAAGAAGAGAGACAATTTATTACTTCGTTTACTTTCTCCATCTTTGTATACACAGTGCTGAATGAGTGCTTGTTTATACAGATTTGGAAGCACTGACAGTGCTTCCTCCTCCGAACCCAGTGATCATGAAATATCAAGGTGTAGGAAAAGAGCAGTTTGTAAGCTGAATTTCCCCTGTAAAAGTAGGTGCACATAATGTCTTTTACGCCTGGAAACCATCTGAAAAAGTGTTGAAAGAAACGAACATTGTGCACAGCAATATCAAAATGACACTACTGTGCACATGTTCCATCTTAAGTCACATCTTGTAACTGCTTCAGGGTTCAGAAAGGAAATGTTCATTCTTTGGGCGGCTTCTCGAAAAAGCCATTCACCTCTATGGTGTAAAATGAAGTGAAAAGACTTTAGTAGTGGAATGGCCACAAAAAACTACAGCAATGCGGTCTGGAAGACGCGTTAGGAAAACCCAGAGAAACATGGAGGCTGGAACTGGAGGGTTAATATACTATCCCCAGTTACAGGGAAAATCAGCAACAAAAAAAAAATCAATATGTTATGATGCCCCACCCGTACCAAAAAGTTTTTTTCGGACCTTATGGGGGGCACAGTGTGTGGTGTAAATAAATTTAAAAAAAGCATAAATAAAACAAAAATTAAAAAAGCGGGACTATCACTTTCTAGCCCCCATTGAAAAAAAGAAAACACATCCAATATATAAAACTAATTGCCACGTAAAGGGGAACACAATTAAAAATGCTTTTATTGGTTCTTTGTGGTCGTAAAAAAAAAAGAAAAAAATAGAAGTTTACATTTTACTATTTGCAAAAGAAAATTTTTAGAAGCCGTTCTTCCTTGCTGAAAACTTGTCCGAAATTATGATACAGTATAGCGACATCGCACCTGTACCAGAGCGTCCTGCAGGTAAGTGTCAAACCCCGAGTCTGAAGATTTCATCTCCTCCGGAACAAGTGACAGGAAGCTGGAAAACACAAGTGCAAATTCAATGTACCCACCCAGGACCACGGGTCATTTATTGATGCCTACCCAGGACCACGGGTCATGTATTGATGCCCAACCAGGACCACGGGTCATGTATTGATGCCCACCCAGGACCACGGGTCATGAACTGATGCCCACCCAGGACAAAAGGTCATGTACTGATGCCCACCCAGGACAACGGGTCATGTACTGATGCCCACCCAGGACAACGGGTCATGTACTGATGCCCACCCAGGACCACGGGTCATATACTGATGCCCACCCAGGACTATGGGTCATATGCTGATGCCCACTCAGGACCATGGGTCATGTACTGATACCCACCCTACCCTGTCCATCCATCGCCACCCTTCCGCTATCCTCACCTCCTGACACTTTGCTCCGTTCCTGTAGATCCTGTACCTCCATCTTGATGTCCACCATGGCTTCTCAGGCCTGTATCTGGAAAGCCGTCCGTGAAGTAGGGGTCTTCTTCCAGCTCACTGTCCATGATCAGAATGACACGGGACAGTATTATTTCATCTACCCAGACCAATGTTTTTCAGTAATGAACGCAGCCACTCACTCTGTGCTCTCAAAGGCCTCCCCGTCTTGTGCTCGGCTCTCCTCGTGGCCAGCGGACAGGTAGCCCCTTGACTCCAGGTTACGTAGCACCAGGCTGTACATACAGATCTCCTCTGGAAACTGAAGAATGTCCTCGAAGAGTCGCAACGTCGTCAGACTGATCTGAGCAAACGTGAAACCACAAAATGTCCCATTCAGCCGATGGCGAAACGCGCCGCCGACGCTTACCCACTGCACCTTCATCCTAGTTTACGATTTGCGGATTGAAGTTTCCCGCTTGTTAACACTACGTTTCCCAGATAATTCGTTATTAGAAAAGGACTTTATAGAACATAAATTGTGAGAGGGGTACGCCCAACGTAAAAATGAATGGCTAGGATATCAGCGGAGGTCCAAAACTTAGGGACTCCCACCGATCCTGAGAATGAATTTATGGGGGATCTTTCTATTAAGTCGGACCCCATTCTTGGCGTCTACTGAGCAACCGGAAACAATCACTTCCCAGTGGAAGAGGTGCTTGATAAGCAATATACGTGACGTGGAGGAGAGCGCCCCGTGTCTCCCACCACTGATCTGCGGATACACCGCATAGTCATCTGTGTCTGTACAGGCCGGACGGCGTACCTCGTCGGACAGGTGGTTGCACCTCTGGATGAGCTGGGCCCGCAGATGGGGCGGATTGTCGCTCCTCTTCTCTGGGCCTCTGTCTTCTCCCAGCAGGAATCTGACAAGTCTTTGGGTTAGTGGTGAAGGGTTAAGGCGCTGCAGCATGGCGGAGAGCAGAGCAGTGCTGCGCAGGATGCGGAGCTCCGACCTGGGAAGGAAACGCATCGGTCATGGCAACGCTGCGGTAGTGGCGGACTCACTATGGGGCCATACATAGACACCGACACATGGAGGAGCTCCTCTTGTAGAATCGCTTGCAGATAATGTTCTGTTATGGAATCCGCCATTGTCGCAGAGATCACCTACGGGTAGAGAACAGTGGTCAGGATTAATGGGGTGGGCCACTTTTTTTTTTTTTTACTTAATTAATTGTGGGATAAAGATCATATTTGCAATTGGGTTTGGTTAGAAATGCTGCACCATTTGCCTTCTATAGCCTCTATGGCTGGCTGCAGAATGAGATAACTGAGAATCCATCAGTGAGCTCCTCTCAGCTGATTTATGACCACAGCAAAGGTGAAGAGAAACAAAGAGCCGGTAAAAGCCAAATGGTGCAAACCTATTTGGCAAAAATGTAGCCCCAAATTCATGCATTTAAGTAAAGAAAAAACAAAATCCCAAAGATAAGACAACCCCTTTAAGAAAGGGGAATGTGACCAGTATGTGGAGCGAGCTTACCTCATGGGACTCCTTTAAGAGGCAATTACAGTATTCCACCCAGCACAGGAATCTCCTTATGGCCGACGCTTCGGGGGACAGGGCATTGTATTCTTCAGTGCCAACCTCAGTCCTGCAAGCCGAGGGCAGTAGTGTTAGGACCACCTGACTGGCGGACAGGACCACCCAGATTGTGTATGTAGCGGCAGTACTGACCTCCAGTCTGTGCCGTCTGTGGCTGTAATGTCACACGGGTGGGTGCCCAGGGGGATCTGATGGTGCAGCTCGCACAGTCGTTGTACCACCTGCTGGCTCAGGTCACTCTGAGCAATGAGACGTGCCGGACCCTCCTGCTGGGCTGCCCGCAGGACCCCGAGGAGCGCCTCCCTGGCCCGCACTGCCAGCCGGCCTGTCTGTGACTGCAAGACAGCAAGTCGTCACATTACAGATGCCACAAAACCGTCCACCCATGACATATCCTCAGTACACGCTGTATTGTCTGCACCCCCAGAAAATGGATCATTGCCCCCATTTCTCATTATCTTTCCACCATGTCTTCCTGGAGAACCATTTGGCTTTCTATCCTCAGCACCAAACCTGCACCCATGGCTGCTCGTATAACCTCCAGCATCCCTCTATGTGACTGCAGACTTGTGAATCCTCACGTCACCTGCACTGCGACGAGCGACAGCAAGTTCTCGACTTGCATTCATGTGGGTCACATGCAGACTAGACGTGCTCAATGTAAGTGAATTGAATAAGGCTGGACACGTCTTGTGAGAATGTTGCCGGAAGTATGCAAACCGTATACTTGCATTCATTTGGGTCACATACTGACTAGACATGCTCAATGTAAGTGAATTGAGTGAGGATAGACATGTCTAGTCGGCATGTGGCCAGAAGATACTGTATACTTCCATTTATGTGGGTCACATACCGACTAGACATGCTCAATGTAAGTGAATTGAGTGAGGCTAGACACGTCTAGTCGGAATGTAGCCAGAAGAAACTGTATACTTCCATTTATGTGGGTCACATGCCGACTAGACGTGCTCAATGTAAGTGAATTGAGTGAGGCTAGACATGTCTAGTCGGAATGTGGCTGGTAGAAACTGTATACTTCCATTTATGTGGGTCACATACCGACTAGAGGTGCTCAATGTAAGTGAATTGAGTGAGGCTAGACACGTCTAGTCGGAATGTGGCCAGAAGATACTGTATACTTCCATTTATGTGGGTCACATGCCGACTAGACGTGCTCAATGTACGTGAATTGAGTGAGGCTAGACACGTCTAGTCGGAATGTGGCCAGAAGATACTGTATACTTCCATTTATGTGGGTCACATGCCGACTAGACGTGCTCAATGTAAGTGAATTAAGTGAGGCTAGACACGTCTAGTCGGAATGTGGCCAGAAGATACTGTATACTTCCATTTATGTGGGTCACATGCCGACTAGACGTGCTCAATGTACGTGAATTGAGTGAGGCTGGACATGTCTAGTTGGAATATGGCCGGAAGTATGCAAACCGTATACTTGAGATCACTAGAGAATCCTCACTGCGCGCAGTGCGAGGATTCACAAGTCCACAGTAACATAGTGTGACTGCGGACTTGTATCCCAAGGCCGGTCAACCCCTTTAATGAAAAAAAACAAACCAGGACAAGTTATTGCACACGTGCACCAAGGCAACTTTGGCTTTTTCTCCCATTTTTAAACGAGTCATAACTTGTATTTTTTATGGTGGTTATTTTCTGTGGTGCGAGTTGTAGTATTGACATGCACCGTGTACTTTACTGTATAATGTACTGAAAAATCTGAAAAAAAAAATTCCAAGGTGGGTAAAACAGTAAAAAATAAATGCAATTCCTCCGTTGTTTTTAGGTTTTTGTTTTTACAGCGCTAGCTGTAAAGTGTATTTTATATTTTATTGCTAAAGAAATTCAGAATTTATAAAAAAAAAAAGTGGTAGTTTTGTGTCTATTTTCTGAGATTGTGCCTCTTTACTGGTTCCGCGGATGGGGCGGTGCGGGGCTTGTTTTTTACATGGCGAGTTGATGTTTTTAGTGAGATAATGTTACGGTATGTGCACAGTTTTGACTGTTTTTATTTGTGATGTTTACTAGTTCATTCGCCGATATCAAATATGTTTATTTATTTTTTTATTTCTTTATTTTTGGATGGAGAACCTTGGGGGTGATTTGAGTTTTTATGTTTTTGAATTGTTTTTTTTTTTTTGTATAAACATTTTTTAAAGGGAACCTGTCACCTGAATTTGGCGGGACAGGTTTGCGGTCATATGGGCGGGGTTTTCGGGTGTCTGATTCACCCTTTCCTTACCCGCTGTCTGCATGCTGGCCGCAATATTGGGTTGAAGTTCATGCTGTGTCCTCCGAAGTACACACCTGCGCAAGGCAAGATTGCTTTATGCAGGTGTGTACTTCAGAGGACACAGAATGAACTTCAACCCAATATTGCAGCCAGCATGCAGACAGCGGGTAAGGAAAGGGTGAATCAAACACTCGAAAACCCCGTCCATATGACCGCAAACCTGTCCCGCCAAATTCAGGTGACAGGTTCCCTTTAATTACATTTCACTTTTTATTTTTAGTCCCCCCTCGGGGACTGAAATCTGTGATCACTGGTATTATATGCACGACGATCTGCTCTGAAGCCCAGCCTGTGGCCGAGATACATAGGTGTACCATGATGCCAATGACAGGGGTCTTCAGAAGACCCCCAGATGCAATGGTGACACATCAGTACCCGCATGTCCATGTGCGGAGCATTACCTGGCACAGGCACAGTCGCAGCAGAGCCTTGAACAGGGACTGCTTAGGCTTCAGTGTGCTGGATCCGGCTGCCCCTTCCTCCCCGTGTGCCGCAGACATGGCCGCCTTCACGTTCTCACTCTGTAACATACAGAATCACAGACCCTCTTACTCCACTGCGGAGACACATCCAGACCATGACATGACAGAAGAGGGAGTCCAGCTCCCAGCACCCCCGATCAGCAGATTCGGTGGGCTATGGCTTTCCAGTAGGCTGCAGTACCAGGCACCGCGGTATGTACAGCGCCTGGTAAATTAAGAAGACGATGGCCCCTCAATCAGCTCACTGTGGGGGTGCAGGGAGCCCGCTCCTCACCATCTGATATTAGTGGCCTATCCTAACGACAGGCCGTCAACACCAAACCCCTAGAGGGTCTCTGCAGCCTGCAGAGGTAACACTGGGCCTGAGGATACCTCCAGGACGTGGCACAGGAGGGACGGGTCCTTCTCCAGCTTACTGCAGATGGAAATAAGGAATTGCAGCTCTTCCCTATGGGCGGTGACCCCCACAGTATCTCCCCCCAGAGCAATCAGCTTCTGTGAAGAGAAAGAGAACAGTCATAATAATAATAATATAGGAGCCCCCGAAACCGAGCCGTAAATGGGAGCACACAGGGATATGGATAGGGACACATCTTTATCAATAAATACAGGTGTATACCTTCTAGCCCCTCGCTCCCCTCTTGGTGTTTAACATCCGGCCCCCGGCCCCCCTTTTGGTGTATAACATCCGGCCCCTCGCCCCCCTTTTGGTGTATAACATCCGGCCCCTCGCCCCCCTCTTGGTGTATAACATCCGGCCCCTCGCCCCCTCTTGGTGTATAAAATCCGGCCCTTCGCCCCCCCCTTGGTGTATAACATCCGGCCCCTCGCCCCCCTCTTGGTGCATAAAATCCGGCCCCTCGCCCCCTCTTGGTGTATAAAATCCGGCCCTTCGCCCCCCCCTTGGTGTATAAAATCCGGCCCTTCGCCCCCCCCTTGGTGTATACTATCCGACCCTTCAACCCCCCCTCCCAGAGTATAACATATGGCCCCCTCTCCGCCGGTGTATAACATCCGGCCCCCCCACCATGCCATCTGCCTTTACTACCATGTGACAGAACGGCGGGTGGTAAAGAGCTCCCTGATACCAGCACGGTCCTGTGATAGGAGCCACTGCTGTAACAAGTCAGATCATGACATTTCTTTCTCCTAAATCTTCCCCATCACCTGTGAGTGATATTATTGTGAAATAGAAGGAACCGCAGCAACTCAGCCACGAAGTTAAGACCATGTTGCAGAGCGGGCGGCCGAGTGCTGAGGGCAGAAAAGTCACCAACGCTCTTCTGACTCCATAACTGCAGAATCCAGATCTCCGCTGGTATTAATACCGGCACACACACTGCGCCCCAGCCGGGAGCTTCAAGGCCGAGCAGCTGCATGCAGCCGTACATCACCAAGCACAATGCCGACCATCGGATTGAGTGGTGTAAAGCCGCCACCACTGGACTCTGGAGGAAAGGTGTGATGTTCAGTGACGGATCACACTTCGCTATCTGGCACCTGATGGACGAGGAGCTATAACACTGGCTATGAGCCCCAGCACCTGAATGTCCTACAGCCCAGTACACAACCAGGTAAAACATACTTGCACAGGTCGGTGAACATTAATATAGTGCAGCAGGGGGCGCTGCACCTTGGTCAGGAGGCGACTGAAGAACACAAGGACTTGCTGTCTCATCCCGGGGGGGTACTGCGGGTAAGAAAAAGAGAACGCAGCGTTACGACAAGCACGTGTCCATGTATTTATATAAGATGACCGCTGTCACCACCACCGGGAGGAGGGGACATTATGGCGGATGGGGATCACAGGACCCGAGTGGTGGATCAGTAAATCAGTAAGTGTGCACATGCCATTACACAGACGCAGAACAAGGACTTCTGGTCTCCGGCGCTGTACCCTCCGCGATCAGTAATAACTGGGGTCACGTCCCATAGGACGCTGTATATGGAGGAGCCGGCACTGTACATGGAGGAGCCAGCACAGAATATGGAGGAGCCGGCACTGTACATGGAGGAGCTGGCACTGTACATGGAGGAGCCGGCACCGTACATGGAGGAGCCGGCACTGTACATGGAGGAGCCGGCACAGAATATGGAGGAGCCGGCACTGTACATGGAGGAGCCGGCACTGTACATAGAGGAGCCGGCACTGTACATGGAGGCCCCGGCACTGTACATGGAGGAGCCGGCACTGTACATGGAGGAGCCGGCACTGTACATGGAGGAGCCAGCACAGAATATGGAGGAGCCGGCACTGTACATGGAGGAGCCGGCACAGAATATGGAGGAGCCGGCACTGTACATGGAGGAGCCAGCACAGAATATGGAGGAGCCGGCACTGTACATGGAGGAGCCAGCACAGAATATGGAGGAGCCGGCACTGTACATGGAGGAGCCAGCACAGAATATGGAGGAGCCGGCACTGTACATGGAGGAGCCGGCACTGTACATGGAGGAGCCGGCACTGTACATGGAGGAGCCGGCACTGTACATGGAGGAGCCGGCACTGTACATGGAGAAGCCGGCACTGTACATGGAGGAGCCAGCACAGAATATGGAGGAGCCGGCACTGTACATGGAGGAGCCGGTACTGTACATGGAGGAGCCAGCACAGAATATGGAGGAGCCGGCACTGTACATGGAGGAGCCAGCACAGAATATGGAGGAGCCGGCACTGTACATGGAGGAGCCAGCACAGAATATGGAGGAGCCGGCACTGTACATGGAGGAGCCAGCACAGAATATGGAGGAGCCGGCACTGTACATGGAGGAGCCGGCACAGAATATGGAGGAGCCGGCACTGTACATGGAGGAGCCGGCACTGTACATGGAGAAGCCGGCACTGTACATGGAGGAGCCAGCACAGAATATGGAGGAGCCGGCACTGTACATGGAGAAGCCGGCACTGTACATGGAGGAGCCAGCACAGAATATGGAGGAGCCGGCACTGTACATGGAGGAGCCAGCACAGAATATGGAGGAGCCGGCACTGTACATGGAGGAGCCAGCACAGAATATGGAGGAGCCGGCACTGTACATGGAGGAGCCGGCACAGAATATGGAGGAGCCGGCACAGAATATGGAGGAGCCGGCACTGTACATGGAGGAGCCGGCACAGAATATGGAGGAGCCGGCACTGTACATGGAGGAGCCGGCACTGTACATGGAGGCCCCGGCACTGTACATGGAGGAGCCGGCACTGTACATGGAGGAGCCGGCACCGTACATGGAGGAGCCGGCACCGTACATGGAGGAGCCGGCACCGTACATGGAGGAGCCGGCACCGTACATGGAGGAGCCGGCACTGTACATGGAGGAGCCGGCACTGTACATGGAGGAGCCGGCACAGAATATGGAGGAGCCGGCACTGTACATGGAGGAGCCGGCACTGTACATGGAGGCCCCGGCACTGTACATGGAGGAGCCGGCACTGTACATGGAGGAGCCGGCACTGTACATGGAGGAGCCGGCACCGTACATGGAGGAGCCGGCACCGTACATGGAGGAGCCGGCACTGTACATGGAGGAGCCGGCACCGTACATGGAGGAGCCGGCACCGTACATGGAGGAGCCGGCACCGTACATGGAGGAGCCGGCACCGTACATGGAGGAGCCGGCACCGTACATGGAGGAGCCGGCACCGTACATGGAGGAGCCGGCACCGTACATGGAGGAGCCGGCACCGTACATGGAGGAGCCGGCACTGTACATGGAGGAGCCGGCACTGTACATGGAGGAGCCGGCACTGTACATGGAGGAGCCGGCACTGTACATGGAGGAGCCGGCACCGTACATGGAGGAGCCGGCACTGTACATGGAGGAGCCGGCACTGTATATGGAGGAGCCGGCACCGTACATGGAGGAGCCGGCACCGTACATGGAGGAGCCGGCACTGTACATAGAGGAGCCGGCACTGTACATGGAGGCCCCGGCACTGTACATGGAGGAGCCGGCACTGTACATGGAGGAGCCGGCACTGTATATGGAGGAGCTGGCACAGCACTCTGACGTGCTCATACCTCAGCTTTGGCCAGGGTGCAGAGCGTCTCCAGGATCTTGTGCTGCAGGAGATACTCCATGCAGGGGCCCGTATGGTCGCCAGGTCCGCTACCGGTTCCATCCTCCAGGTTCTCTCCTTTCCCAGATTCAATCTCCTCATATACAAGGATGTCCAAAAGCTGTCGGAGCCGCCATGGGATTTCTGTGTTACGTGCTGGACAGGACTCATCTGCAGAGAAAGTGTACAATATGTAATGTGGGTGCTGGGTGTAGTTATCCTGATGAACGCAGTGCAGTCAGAAGCGTAGGACACTTCATGCCTTCCGTTATTACATGTATGATCCCGGCGTTAAGCGCGACCATCAGAGAGCAACGCAAAGACACGGGACGTGACATACCAGCACAAATTTACTCAAATTGTAAGTGTGCACAGCGTGCGGGAGGGTCTGCAAAGTGCTGCTGATTGGGGGGAATCGGGGTCCGAGACCCCCACTGATCACTGCAAACACCTCTCTGAAGTGCACAGAAAAAAAAGAAATAAACTGCTGCAACCACAATAGTAAATGTCCCCCATTGTGAAAGCACAGAGACAGGGCACAGCGTGTACGGAGGGGCCGCGCACTCACCAGTGGTCTCCAGGTAGTACTGGGTCACACCCTTCCAGTGCTGGACGAAGGACTGCAGCAGATCCTGCGCCGCCTCCCGCTGGAAGACACAAGACAGTAACATGAACCTGTGCTGCAGATTATATACATTACTCATGCAGGAGGAGATGCTGGGGGTCCGGCCTCTGGTACCCCCCGATCCACCGAATAAAGGGGACACAGCACTGCTCAAATAGCAAAGGTGGTGCCCCTTTAAATGCCAGCTGACCCCACAGATGTACAGTGACCCAACTGTTCACTAGATTCTTGAGCCCTCAGTATGGGGCAGTGCACATTACACACAGGGCTAGCACTTTATATGAGGGCGCACACTGTGACTGACACTGTATGTGAGGGCACACTGTGTCTGGCACTGTATATGAGGGCACACTGTGACTGACACTGTATGTGAGGGCACACTGTGTCTGGCACTGTATATGAGGGCACACTGTGACTGACACTGTATGTGAGGGCACACTGTGTCTGGCACTGTATATGAGGGCGCACACTGTGACTGACACTGTATGTGAGGGCACACTGTGTCTGGCACTGTATATGAGGGCGCACACTGTGACTGACACTGTATGTGAGGGCACACTGTGTCTGGCACTGTATATGAGGGCGCACACTGTGACTGACACTGTATGTGAGGGCACACTGTGTCTGGCACTGTATATGAGGGCGCACACTGTGACTGACACTGTATGTGAGGGCACACTGTGTCTGGCACTGTATATGAGGGCGCACACTGTGACTGACACTGTATGTGAGGGCACACTGTGTCTGGCACTGTATATGAGGGCACACACTGTGTCTGGCACTGTATATGGGGGCACACACTGTGTCTGGCACTGTATATGGGGGCACACACTGTGTCTGGCACTGTATATGGGGGCACACACTGTGTCTGGCACTGTATATGAGGGCACACACTGTGTCTGGCACTGTATATGGGGGCACACACTGTGTCTGGCACTGTATATGGGGGCACACACTGTGTCTGGCACTGTATATGAGGGCACACACTGTGTCTGGCACTGTATATGAGGGCACACACTGTGACTGGCACTGTATATGAGGGCACACACTGTGTCTGGCACTGTATATGGGGGCACACACTGTGTCTGGCACTGTATATGAGGGCACACACTGTGACTAGCACTGTATATGAGGGCACACACTCTGTCTGGCACTGTATATGAGGGCACACACTGTGACTGGCACTGTATATGGGGGCACACACTGTGTCTGGCACTGTATATGAGGGCACACACTGGCACTGTATATGAGGGCACACACTGTGGCACTGTATATGAGGGCACACACTGTGGCACTGTATATGAGGGCACACACTGTGACTGGCACTGTATATGAGGGCACACACTGTGACTGGCACTGTATATGAGGGCACACACTGTGACTGGCACTGTATATGAGGGCACACACTGTGGCACTGTATATGGGGGCACACACTGGCACTGTATATGAGGGCACACACTGTGGCACTGTATATGAGGGCACACACTGTGGCACTGTATATGAGGGCACACACTGTGACTGGCACTGTATATGAGGGCACACTGTGACTGGCACTGTATATGAGGGCACACACTGTGACTGGCACTGTATATGAGGGCACATTGTGTCTGGCACTGTATATGAGGGCACACACTGTGACTGGCACTGTATATGAGGGCACACACTGTGACTGGCACTATATATGAGGGCACATTGTGTCTGGCACTGTATATGAGGGCACACACTGTGACTGGCACTGTATATGAGGGCACACACTGTGACTGGCACTATATATGAGGGCACATTGTGTCTGGCACTGTATATGAGGGCACACACTGTGACTGGCACTGTATATGAGGGCACACACTGTGACTGGCACTATATATGAGGGCACATTGTGTCTGGCACTGTATATGAGGGCACACACTGTGACTGGCACTGTATATGAGGGCACATTGTGTCTGGCACTGTATATGAGGGCACACACTGTGACTGGCACTGTATATGAGGGCACATTGTGTCTGGCACTGTATATGAGGGCACACACTGTGACTGGCACTGTATATGAGGGCACACACTGTGACTGGCACTGTATATGAGGGCACACACTGTGACTGGCACTGTATATGAGGGCACACATTGTGTCTGGCACTGTATATGAGGGCACACATTGTGTCTGGCACTGTATATGAGGGCACATTGTGTCTGGCACTGTATATGAGGGCACATTGTGTCTGGCACTGTATATGGGGCATAGTGGGAGTTGTAGTTCGCACCGCATTGACACGTAGCAGCCGGCGGACGTCCTGCCGTCACGTGACCTCGCAGTACCGGACAGCACCGGAGCTGTGACGTAGCATACAGGACGGGTCACATGTCCGGTCCCGGGGCCGCACTAAGCCTCGGCCTGGATTATTATTGCCGCCACTCACCGGCTCCACGACCTGTTGCAGGAGAGCCCCGAGACGCCCCCACATCGTCCTGCGGCCTCACTTATCTCCCGGGCGCCATCACCCCCAGCTGGGCCCCAGTGCTCCCAGTACGGCGGCCATTGCTACCGGTCAGGCCCAGTCCGGTCACCGGGATTTCCTGGATAGTTCCCCGTCCCTCCCTCTCCTATCTCCGCCCTCAGTCCCGCCCGGTACAGATGATAATGGCCGCCTGTTGGTAGACAGCTTGTTACCATTTTTACAGGGTATTTTCTTCTGCATCGGGGAAAGTAGGGAAACTGGGTGCCCCCCGGTGTGTGGTGTGAGAAAGCTGGGTGCCCCCCGGTGTGTGGTGTGTGAAAGCTGGGTGCCCCCCGGTGTGTGGTGTGAGAAAGCTGGGTGCCCACCGCGTGCGGTCTGAGAAAGCTGGGTGCCCACCCGGTGTGTGGTGTGAGAAAGCTGGGTGCCCCCCGGTGTGTGGTGTGAGAAAGCTGGGTGCCCCCCGGTGTGTGGTGTGTGAGAGCTGGGTGCCCCCCGGTGTGTGGTGTGAGAAAGCTGGGTGCCCCCCGGTGTGTGGTGTGAGAAAGCTGGGTGCCCCCCGGTGTGTGGTGTGAGAAAGCTGGGTGCCCACCGCGTGCGGTCTGAGAAAGCTGGGTGCCCACCCGGTGTGTGGTGTGAGAAAGCTGGGTGCCCCCCGGTGTGTGGTGTGAGAAAGCTGGGTGCCCACCGGCATGAGGTCTGAGAAAGCTGGGTGCCCCCCCGGTGTGTGGTGTGAGAAAGCTGGGTGCCCCCCCGGTGTGCGGTGTGAGAAAGCTGGGTGCCCCCCCGGTGTGCGGTGTGAGAAAGCTGGGTGCCCCCCGGCGTGCGGTGTGAGAAAGCTGGGTGCCCCCCGGCGTGCGGTGTGAGAAAGCTGGGTGCCCCCCGGCGTGCGGTGTGAGAAAGCTGGGTGCCCCCCGGCGTGCGGTGTGAGAAAGCTGGGTGCCCCCCGGCGTGCGGTGTGAGAAAGCTGGGTGCCCCCCGGCGTGCGGTGTGAGAAAGCTGGGTGCCCCCCGGCGTGCGGTGTGAGAAAGCTGGGTGCCCCCCGGCGTGCGGTGTGAGAAAGCTGGGTGCCCCCCGGCGTGCGGTGTGAGAAAGCTGGGTGCCCCCCGGCGTGCGGTGTGAGAAAGCTGGGTGCCCCCCGGCGTGCGGTCTGAGAAAGCTGGGTGCCCACCGGCATGAGGTCTGAGAAAGCTGGGTGCCCCCCGGTGTGTTGTGTGAGAAAGCTGGGTGCCCACCGGCGTGCGGTCTGAGAAAGCTGGGTGCCCACTACTGCGCATTCTGTGCGTCTTATTTATGGCACAATATGGGTGTGGGAAAGTTGGGTGACAGCAGCAATGGAGGAAAATCACAGTGAAATGGCCTTTTTTTTTGTGCCCAGTTGCAGATTGTGGCGTCACATTGCAGCATGGCGGATATCATCGGTGCAGGTGATGCCGGCCTGGGAGAAGCTCTCATTTTATGCTGCACTTTTCCCAAACTTCTGTGAACACCTAAATATCCACCTTCTGTTCCATTTTTTTTTTTTTTACTGCGATTTTGTTATTTACACTTGGAGAAAAGGAAGTTGTTTGTTATTTATTTATTAACCCACTAGCGCCCTCCACCATAAAGTAGATGAAATCCAGAACATGTTGGATGTTTTATTTTGCACACAGCGCCTGTGTATCAGTTACTTTATACCACTTTCGTCAGGATTAGCGCCACAGACATTTGTTATATTTTATTTTTCATAGTCCGTTCAGGGGACTTGACCCTGCAGTCACCTGGATCCTCGTATAATCTTTCAACTGTTTTTTAAGAGCAAACCAGCTAAAAAAAGCCTGAAAAAGAACGTCCCTAAGGATATGTTCATGCAATATTTTACTTTTTTTTTCATGGATTCTGCACCAAAGTTCCAAATCAACATAATGCTACAAATCTTGCAAGGAGCTTCCCATTCATTTCAGTATAACGCCTGCAGGGCATCATGTCATTTCTTTAGTTTGTTTTCTGACTATGAATGTCGTTCTTTGCAGTAGAAAACAAAACCATTGCTCCAATGTTCACACCCAAAAACAATCGCTAAAAGACTTGCTTTATGGCGCACTATTGTACCTTACCTCCCAACTTTTGACGATCAGAAAGCGAGACAGATCATATGATGCGCGTAGCAAATTTTAGTTATTCCCCCAATCCTCACCCATTTACCATTTCTTTCTCGCCTGGCAGGAGGAGATGTCAGAGGGTCGGTGTCATTGAGGGACATTCAGCAGACGCCTGAAACTGCATGGCGTGGACCCAAATCTGGGACTGTCCGCTGTATCTGGGATGGTTGGGACTAGAGATGAGCGGATGGATTCCCGGGACTGCAGGTCAGTGATATCTGGTGGCTGGACGGGCGGCCACGGATCTCTAACCTTCTGGCATCCCCGGTGCGGCTTTTGGTCACCCAGGGCTGGTGAGACGTCATCTGTGCGTCTTTCTCATCTCTAGTTGGATTATTTTTTGTTCCTTCATTCACAGTCAGAGCCGCCATAAGTCTCCTCTTTATGTAACGTCACTATGCGACATCCGGCTTTTTTGTGTCTGTGAGGTCGTCTTCACACCTAGCAGAAATAATCTTTTTTGTTTTCTGCAGGATCCGCACCAAGCTGCACAATAACAATCTTCTCCCCCTTATTTGATGCGCTTTTAGAGCAGATGTGAAGCTGCGTTTTTACTTTGTTTTTATAGTACAGAAAAGCTTTCATCCTGCAATTAATAAAGTATCTGCAGCTTTTTATTTTTACATGTTCTTTTTTAGGCTCCACATAGAAGACGAGAGGAAAAAAAGCACCAAAACTGCACAGATTAGCAGCGTCTTAAGACCACGGGAGGCGCAGTTCTCACGAAATCACATCTAGGGGTACTCGCACACAGGAGACTTGCTGCAGTTAGGTTGTTTCTGCAGCAGGTGCCTGGAATGGCTCCAGCTATCTTTTGATTCAAGACTTGTGTATGAATAGGTCGGACGTTGAAGGAAATATTTCAGCAGGTTTTTGCTATTTAATCTAAGAGTAGAATAATGTAGTAGTTAGAGACCCTGATTGCAGCGATGTGTCACTTGCTTAGCTGCTTGTTCTAGTTTCAGTACAATCAGTGTTTTATGAGCACGAGATTATCAGTGCAGGACTAGGTGGCATGTGCCAGGCAGTGTAGCTAATCCATTGCCCCCACTAGTGATTGGCAGCTTGCTGACAGTGAACACAGGAATCTGCCAATCAGTGATGTGGGCGGGGTTATACAGAGCTCAGCATTCAGAGCTCTGCTAGATCTGCAGCAGCGAAAACGAGGATTGTATCAAAACTGCACCAATTAGCCCAGTAAAAATCGCTGGAATCGGGGTCTTTGCCCCTACAGCTGTGACACAAGCCGCTGATTATCGGGAGCGCTCCAGGTATCCGGGTTCCCGATGCAGCTATTCGCTTATCCCTAACTTCATGTCACATACCTTATCTGCATTTCTACGCAATGTACCTGTAATGTGGCCTTTTGGTCTAGAGTAAAGGCCCCTTCACATTTAGCGACGCTGCAGCGATACCGACAACGATCCGGATCGCTGCAGCGTCGCTGTTTGGTCGCTGGAGAGCTGTCACACAGACCGCTCTCCAGCGACCAACGATGCCGGTAACCAGGGTAAACATCGGGTAACTAAGCGCAGGGCCGCGCTTAGTAACCCGATGTTTACCCTGGTTACCATGCTAAAAGTAAAAAAAAACAAACACTAGATACTTACCTACAGCCGTCTGTCCTCCAGCGCTGTGCTCTGCTTCTCTGCTCTCCTCCTGTACTGGCTGTGAGCCGGAAAGCAGAGCGGTGACGTCACCGCTCTGCTTTCCGGCTCACAGCCAGTACAGGAGGAGTGCAGAGCACAGCGCTGGAGGACAGACGGCTGTAGGTACCGTATATACTCGAGTATAAGCCGAGATTTTCAGCCCAAATTTTTGGGCTGAAAGTGCCCCTCTCGGCTTATACTCGAGTCAATGTGGGTGGCAGGGTCGGCGGGTGAGGGCGCTGAGGTATACTTACCTAGTCCCAGCGATCCTCGCGCTGTCCCTGCCGTCCCACGGGCTTCTGTGCTGCAGCTTCTTCCCCTCTTCAGCGGTCACGTGGGACCGCTCATTAGAGATATGAATAAGCGGCTCCACCTCCCATAGGGGCGGAGCCGCCTATTCATTCCTCTAATCAGCGGTGCCGGTGACCGCTGACAGGAAGAGCTGCGGCACCGAAGACCAGAGAGAGGGACAGCGCGAGGATCGCCAGGACTAGGTAAGTATAGCATATTCACCTGTCCTCGTTCCAGCCGCCGGGCGCCGCTCCATCTTCCCGGCCGGCGCCTCCATCTTCCCGGCGTCTGCGCTCTGACTGTTCAGGCAGAGGGCGCGATGACGCATACAGTGTGCGCGGTGCCCTCTGCCTGATCAGTCAGAGCAGAGACGCCGGGAAGATGGAGGCGCCGGAACGAGACGCCGGGAGCTGCAATCAAGGGAGGTGAGTATGTGGTTTGTTTTTTTATTGCAGCAGCGGCGGCAGAGATTTCTATGGGGCACAATGAACGGTGCAGAGCACCGTATATGGCACAGCAATGGGGCACAATGAACGGTGCAAAGCACCGTATATGGCACAGCAATGGGGCACAATGAACGGTGCAGAGCACCGTATATGGCACAGCAATGGGGCACAATGAACGGTGCAGAGCACCGTATATGGCACAGATATGGGGCACAATGAACGGTGCAGAGCACTGTATATGGCACAGCAATGGGGCACAATGAACGGTGCAGAGCACCGTATATGGCACAGCAATGGGGCACAATGAACGGTGCAGAGCACTATATGGGGCACAGCTATGGGGAAATAATGAACGGTGTAGAGCACTATATGGCACAGCTATGGGGAAATAATGATCTATTTTTATTTTTGAAATTCACCGGTAAATGCTGCATTTCCACCCTAGGCTTATACTCGAGTCAATAAGTTTTCCCAGTTTTTTGTGGCAAAATTAGGGGGGTCGGCTTATACTCGAGTATATACGGTAAGTATCTAGTGTTTGTTTTTTTTACTTTTAGCATGGTAACCAGGGTAAACATCGGGTTACTAAGCGCGGCCCTGCGCTTAGTTACCCGATGTTTACCCTGGTTACCAGTGAAGACATCGCTGGATCGGTGTCACACACGCCGATCCAGCGATGTCTCCAGGGAGTCCAGCGACGAAATAAAGTTCTGGACTTTATTCAGCGACCAACGATCTCCCAGCAGGGGCCTGATCGTTGGTCGCTGTCACACATAACGATTTCATTAACGATATCGTTGCTACGTCACAAATAGCAACGATATCGTTAACAATATCGTTATGTGTGAAGGTACCTTTACATTGGTTGTGCCAAGTTTAGAACTTAAGCTGTATCCAAAAATAGGGGATAACCTCCCGATCGCTGGTGGTACTTCCACTGCTACCCAACAATCCTGAGGACAGGGCTTTGCAGAGCCCCGTGTGAATGGAGTAGAGGGCTAGCAGGCTCACCACCCCTCCATTCATTCTTAAAGAGGTTCAAATCTATAAGTCTGCAGTCACTCTCTGTAACTGAAGACTTATGAATTCCCCCTCCATTTGTGTGTTGCAGCGATTCGCCGGTTTCTGGGTTGAGATCAGAGGGTATGTATGTGTTATGCATACTCCCGGACAGAAGCTGTATAGTGTGTGCGGCCTCGCTCAATATAAGTGTGTGGAGCACTGCCCACTGGGAAGGATTCATAAAGGTACCTTCACACATAACGATTTTGTTAACGATATCGTTGCAACGTCACGCTTTTTGTGACGTTGCAACGATCCCGCTAACGATCACGTTATGTGTGACAGCGACCAACGATCAGGCCCCTGCTGGGAGATCGTTGGTCGCTGGGGAATGATCAGGACCTTTTTTTGGTCGCTGATCACCCGCTGTCATCGCTGAATCGGCGTGTGTGACGCCGATCCAGCGATGTGTTCACTGGTAACCAGGGTAAATATCGGGTTACTAAGCGCAGGGCCGCGCTTAGTAAGCCGATATTTTCCCTGGTTACCATTGTAAAAGTAAAACAAAACAGTACATACTCACATTCCGTTGTCTGTCACGTCCCCCGGCGTCAGCTTCCCTGCACTGACTGTCAGCGCCGGCCGTAAAGCAGAGCACAGCGGCAGGGAAGCTGACGCCGGGGGACGTGACAGACATTGGAATATGAGTATGTAGTGTTTTTTTTGTTTGTTTTTTTTTACTTTTACAATGGTAACCAGGGTAAATATCGGGTTACTAAGCGGCCCTGCGCTTAGTAACCCAATGTTTCCCTGGTTACCCAGGGACTTCGGCATCGTTGAAGACAGTTTCAACGATGCTGAAGTCGTTCCCCTGATCGTTGGTCGCTGGAGAGAGCTGTCTGTGTGACCGCTCCCCAGCGACCACACAACGACTTACCAACGATCACGGCCAGGTCGTATCACTGGTTGTGATCGTTGGTAAGTCGTTTAGTGTAACGGTACCTTAAGTCTGCAGTCACACAGAGTGACTGCAGACATGTCTGTTTGGACCAGACAACCCCTTAAAGGGGTTATCTGGTCTAAAACAACAAGTCTGCAGTTACTCTGTAACTTCAGACTTGTGAACCCTCACATCGTGCATGGCACTCTGTGAATATTCCCCAGTGTCAGTGCTGGTAAGGCCGTCATGTAAGCACACGCCCAGCCACAATCCAACTAGTGGCCTTGCTCAATGCAAATGTATTGAGTGAGGCTGGATCCAGTCTAGTATAAATGTGGCAGGGAGTAGGCATTTCGCATACGTGTAGTCACAGGATTGCCGTTTCCAGAGCTGACATCAGAAAATATTCAATGCATGCAGTGCGCGCGATGTGAGGATTCGCAAGACTGCAAACACAGATAACAGCTTTAATGGGAGTGCTGAAGACCAGCTGGCTGTCTCCAGGGGTCCCATTGACAATGGAGATGTCATTTTTGGAGTGCTCTCCACGCAGTCCTGAAAACGATCATTTGTCTGCTACCGTGTACACAAGGAAGGTTTGGCCAACTGTACGGGGCAAGCAATCGACCAATGGTCCTTCAGTCTCTTAAAGTTTGCAAGCCAAGATGATTGATTCACCCCCAAAGTTCTCCACAGTTCCGCACCACCCTACATCTCCTCCCTCAACTCTATCACCCTACTCGTGCCCATCATTCTGCAACTAATCTATGACTAACATCCTCCATAATCCAAACCCTGAAACTTTGTCTCCAAGACTTCTCTCGTGCTGCGCCAATTTTCCAAAATGTACTACCCTGGATGATCTGACTAATACTTAGCCTCCTCATTTTTAAGTCTTGTCTAGAAACACACCACTGTGGACTAGCCTATCACCTCACTTATCTAACTTTTACTGTTCCCTCTTCTTTTTTTCTTTTTTTTCAGAATCTGGTCACTAATGAGTCATGTTCTTCTGTGCCCACATCCTCCATGCACCCAGTATCACTTAGCACCTGTACTTAGATTCTGGCTGATAACACAAGTACGTGTTTCCATCCATGTGTCACCCGTGTGTCCGTTTTTACCATCGCTGTTTTTCCAGTATGGATAAAGAAATGGATTAATCTGTGAAAAAACAGATGACACAAGTGCTGTATGTTCAAACATGTAAAGAAGGCCTAAAACCGCAAATCAACTTAAGGTACCGTCACACATAACGATATCGTTGCTTTTTGTGACGTAGCAACGATATCGTTAACGAAATCGTTATGTGTGACAGCGACCAACGATCAGGCCCCTGCTGGGAGATCGTTGGTCGCTGGGGAAAGTCCAGCACTTTATTTTGTCGCTGGATCTCCCGCTGACATCGCTGAATCGGCGTGTGTGACGCCGATTCAGTGATGTCTTCATCACTGGTAACCAGGGTAAACATCGGGTTACTAAGCGCAGGGCCGCGCTTAGTAACCCGATGTTTACCCTGGTTATCGTTGTAAAAAAACAAACACTACATACTTACCTTCCGGTGTCTGGTCAGGTCCCTCGCCTTCAGCTTCGCGCACTGACTGGTGAGCGCCGGCCAGCCGTAAAGCAGAGCACAGCGGTGACGTCACCGCTGTACTTTTTTTTTTTTTTTTTTATTCGTTTATTTATTAATCACAATAAAATACAGTATAAATGTTTGTCTTTGTTATTGACTTGTACTGTTACATTCGCAAAAAAGAAAAAGACATCAGAGCATACATATGCCAATCACTTGTATATATACGGAATAAGACATATACGTGAAATTATGGAACTGTCAGTATGCAGAGTTCCTAAACTATAATCAAACTAAACTAAACTAGACTAAGCCTCCAAAACTATTACTACGTCGCCTTTTAGCAGTTACATTATACTCTCCATTGCGCAATATCTGCAGAACAAGAAATCAAATAAACTGTATCTTTATCAATCGGTTAGATCACAAAGTGAGATGGGAGGCATTCCACCTATCCCAGATTTTATTGAATTTGCCCGGGCAACCCCTATTCTGGTAGAGTGTGCGTTCATATGGGACAATTGTGTTCACCAGCTCAACCCAGGACCTAAGTGTAGAGGGTGACCTTCCCATCCATCGCAACGCCTACATCTTTCGTGCCAAAAATAATACTTCTCGTAAAAAAATCCCAACATAATGTTCCCAAGCCTCTTCATCCCACACTCCAAACAGACAGATCAGGGGTTCAAGAGGGACCGGGATTGACAATAGTGAAGTCAATAACGACGTTACCTCTTTCCAATATTGAAAAATAATTGGGCACTGCCATATCATGTGTATGAAATCAGCATCCGGTGAGTGGCAACGCAGACATTCCGACGTCGAGTATCGACCCATCCGAAAAAGTCTCACTGGGGTCAAATATGACTGATGAATTATAATTATATATAACTGGGTCATCTTGTTATTAATTGACGGGGATACTTTAAGGGGAGAGTCAAGAACGTCCTCCCACGCCTCACTCTGCATATCAGGGATAAGTCCCTCCCACTTGCCCTTAACCAAGTCTATAGCTGAGTTCGCTCCCATTGACAACAGATATGTGTATAAGGATGAAATAAGACCCTGAGGTCCCTGTGATTTAAGAATGCCTATCAGTGGCAAAGATGAGATGTTGCGGTTTGCTCCCACATTTCTGGTATATGACTGAATAGCTGTTCTAAGTTGCAGATAGCGGAAAAATTGAGATCTTGGAAAGGCATATTTAGCCTGCAACTGTTCAAAAGACATAAAGACCCCCTGATCGTATAAATCCCCCACCGAGAGAACCCCGTGGGAGATCCAAAAACCTGCAGACGGATGATCTATCAACATGGGGAAATAACCATTGTCCCATAAAGGCATTTCAGCAATAATATCTTCAAATCCAATAGCTTTTTTAATCTGCCTCCAGGTTGATCGTGCCAGTCGGAGCATGGGTAGCATGCGGGGAGCGTTTATTTTCCCCGACTCCAAAAGGCCCAATGGACATTTAGCGCTAACAGAACTAACCAGATGACTCTCAGAATTAGGGAGGTAGTTATGTGGCATCCATTTACTTAGTGCCCTCGCCTGTCCTGCCAGATAGTATTAAAAAAAAATCAGGCAATGCCGCTCCTCCCCCCTGCTTAGATCTCTGCAAAGTAGTTAATTTAAGCTTAGGCCTACTTTTTCCCCATATGAATGAAGCAACCTGAGAGTTTAAGTTGGTGAAGAAGAACTTCGGTACAGTTACTGCGCTATGTTGAAGACAATAGTTAAATTTAGGGAGCAATATCATTTTAATGAGGTTAATACGACCTGCTACAGATAATGGAATCTTGCTCCAAGATGTAAATTTCAGTTTAGCGTAATCTAGCAGGGGAAAAATATTGAGTTGTAAGTCCGACCCACTATGTTGAGACATATATATACCCAAGTACTTAAAGTTAGATACTATGGGCAACGAGGAAAGAGTATTGAGATTAGATGCTGGGGATTGAGAGAGAGGCAATAGAGCAGACTTATCCCAGTTAATATATAGGCCTGAGAACCCACTATATCTATGGTAGTAATCACCCTCGGTAACGTCTCTTCCGTGTTATCCATGAATACTATCATGTCATCGGCGTATAAACCAATGGTATCAATGCGATCCGCTATTTTTATACCCTCAATACTGGGGGAAGATCGGAGACGTATTGCCAATGCCTCTATTGCTAGAGCAAATAGGGCTGGGGAAAGGGGACACCCTTGACGGGTTCCCCTATATAATAAAAAGGGCTCAGAGATGGAGCCATTTACTATTATGCGGGCCTTTGGTTTCATGTATAATATATTAACCCAATTCAGGAATTTAGCCCCGAAACCATATTTCTGCAGGCAAGCGGACAAGAAGGGCCATTCAAGAGAGTCAAACGCCTTAGCTGCGTCCAACGACGCTGTGATGAGGGAACAGCCGCCATCTTGGAACAGGCATGCTATCAGATTGGCGTGACTCCATTTTGTCTCCTGGTCACAGGAGTGCTCCTGGCCCCCACCTTTGCTAATGAATAGAGTTCCTATTAGTATGCTAACGGGCTGAGCTCAGTGTAAACTGTAGATGGTATTTCAAAGCTGTGAGGAAACCACGCCAGCAGGGGGCTTGGAAATGCTTGGGGACTTAATTAAAACACGCATGCCAAGTGGCCACTGGATACACATCTATTATGGCAGCCCAGCCGAACCGTCTCCAACATGGAATTGTGAATTATGGACGCATCGTCCGAGGTACAGGCTCATAAAAAATATTCTCCTTGCCCTAAAGAAATTGTGCATCCAACAGTGTGACTCCCGTGATGGTGGAAGGTCTGAAACCCGAGATATAGGGATCAGCCTCCCACAGGGACCGAATGGGTCCAGGTTTGATCCCAGTACGACCGGCAGAACAAACCACAGGCGCTGGTACTGCCCGTGTGCTGATCCGATCATCCTGAGAGAAGTTATCCCATTTATTAGATATGGGAATAAATCTTGCAGGGAGGCAGAGGGGGTGGAGATTGCTAAGCCCACCCAGCTGCAGGCAGGGGGGCTCAGCCAGGTATAAGAAGAAGCTGAGGTCACTGGGAGGGTCTCACTCCACAGAAGAACATGATGATGATATCTTAAGGAACAGGGTATGCCAGCCAGAGGGGAGCAAGCACATGCTTTCTGGGGGCTGCCCGGCAACTAAGATTTGGACCTGCGGAATGCTGCGCGCCCCCAGCTTCCACAAGCGACCTTCAACCTGGTAAATTCACCTCCAGCTTTATACCTTTAAGCCTTGTATTATTGTTGTTATATTGTACTCTGACTGTAACTCTTGATATATTGTGATTGTATATTTCTTGTAATTATCTAGTGCGCCCTTAAGGCAATTAAATCATAAATTAATTTTGGGCTGATCCTTTTACTCTGATTGCGAATCCTAGAATACCCAGTGTGGGTAACAGGGCAGTCTCCCCAGCGGCCATTTGCTCTAGGTGCAGTTCCTTTACTGACCTGAGAGACAAAGGGGGCGCCGGAGAGCTGGGCCTGTGTAGTGACGTCACGGATTGGTGACGTGGGAGGAAGGGGTAATCCTTCACAGTGGTGGCAGCGTACGTGGGATCAGAGTAATAGTGTGCGTGGGACCCCTACTCCCAGACACTAGAGACTACCAGCGGTAGCTTTCACTGCTGGGGTCTTAAGGTCAGCCCAGCACTAGACGGTCAGAGTGTAGATATAATAAGTTGTGTGCAAGGTCAGGGTTACAGCTGTGTCAGTAACCAGAGGTTGCAAAGATGGCGGAGGGCACCAGGAGTGCAGTGAGGGCGCAGGCCAGTGCTATGGTCTATGAGGAGGTGGTGGTGGACGGTACTGTTCCAGGCGAGGGGGAGCTCAGCCCAGACTCCCCAAGGAGCCAGCCACCCGTGCTTAGTCCGGCAAGGGACTACCCACCACCTACCCGCCCCAGCCTGTCCACATCAGCGGCCCTTGTTGCAGCGGCAGTGGCACGTCTCGAGGCGGGTAATGAAGACGCCTATATGAGACTCATGGCAGCTGCAGAGAAAGCAGCGGAGGCCGAGCATGCAGAACGCCGATGGGCAGCGGAGCAAGCAGCGGCAGAGAGCTGCTGAGCGGGCAGCGGAGCGCCAGCACCGACTGGAGATGGCTCAACGCGGGCTCCCGCTGGACGCCCCAGCACCACCAGAGTCCAGGGCTTCCAAAGTCCGGGCCGAGGACTTCCCTCTGCTTGAGAAGGATGGAGACCTGGATTCCTTCTTGCTGGCCTTTGAAAGGACCTGCCTTCAACACCATCTGGCCCCGGATCAGTGGGCAAGATACCTGACCCCCCGTTTGAGGGGTAAGTCCCTGGAAGTTTTGGGGGACTTACCTGCCGGGGCGGAGCAGGACTACAGCAGCATCAAGCGGGCCCTGATCCAGCACTACAACCTCACCCCAGAGTCTTACCGCAAGAAGTTCCGGAGCCTGCAGCGGGGCCCAAAGGACACCTGGACCGACCACATGATGGCGTTGCTGAGAGCTGCAGAGCACTGGACCTCGGGTCTAGCGCTCACCACCCGCCAGGAGGTCCAGGAACTGTTCGTCACGGAGCAGTTCTTGTGGAACTGCCCAGAGGACCTCCAGCAGTTCCTCCGTGACCGGAAACCGAAGGGGGCTTCTGCTACAGCCGCCCTGGCAGACGAGTATGCCAATAACAGGGCGCCTGAGCCGAAGAAGCCTGCCAGCAGCTCCTGGAGAGGGAGTAAGCCCAATCCTGCCCCTGTTTCCCCAGCCCCCAGAGTGCAAGGGGTGTACCCCCCTGCTGCCCTCTCCAGGCCAGGCGCAGAACCCAGACGTTGTCATCACTGCAACCAGCGGGAGGTGGGAGTAACGTCAAATATTCCTGCTAATGTATTACTTGGGACTAGTGTTGAGCATTCCGATACCGCAAGTATCGGGTATCGGCCGATATTTGCGGTATCGGAATTCCGATACCGAATTCCGATACTTCCAGCGTATCGGATACCGGAATCGGAAGTTCCCAGAATTCAAACTGAACGCAGCAGCCAATGAGGAATGATTGGAAGTGTGGGCACATCCTGTTTAGCATGGTAAGTACTGGCAAGGCTGGGATTGGCTGCTGAAATGATGTCACTCTGCACTATAAAAAACGCTGCCGCCATTTTGCGCTCACTCTGCTGTGATTTCAGTTAGGGACAGGACGCTGTGTTCTAACTGAGGGCCAGTCGAGCTAGCTAATTGCTTTATTTTCCTTTCCAAAGGCTAATTTAGCAAAACGCTGTGTGTTCTTCACTGTTCACCTTGCTCTTGCCTTGCAGCGCTGTTTTAACAGCGTTCTGCAAGGTCTCTGTGTGTGTGTGTGTGTGCAGCTCACTCTGTAGTCTGTGTGCAGCCATATACCCGGTTGTATTCAGCTCAGGGGGGTTCACACTGCCTCACACAGTTGTCCTTTTTTGCTCTTAGTGCAGCCTGCTGCACATTTTTTCTCAAATTTCCTATTAGTGTTTTTCCACCAGTCTCCAGCTCTATTGTGGAAAAACACTACATAGGATAACCTAGAGGGGGGTTTTTGGGCCTTGCAGCGCCGTTTACGGCTGTCTGCACGGTCTCCGTGTGAGCCCAGCTCGCCCTGTAGTCTGTGTGCAGCCATAGCCGGTTGGATTCAGCTCAGGGTTCGTTACTGGCTCATACCTTGAGAAAAATTTTCCTTTTTTTCAAATAGTGCAGCCTGTTTAAAATTTGAAAAAAAAAAATTCCTATTAGTGTCTTTCCACTCGTATCCAGCTAAATAGTGGAAAAACACTATATAGGATAACCTAGAGGAGGGTTTTTTGGCCTTGCAGCGCCGTTTACGGCTGTCTGCACGGTCTCTGTGTGAGCGCAGCTCGCCCTGTAGTCTGTGTGCAGCCATAGCCGGTTGGATTCAGCTCAGGGTGCGTTACTGCCTCATACCTTGAAAAACAATTTCCTTTTTTTCAAATAGTGCAGCCAGTTTAAAATTTGAAAAAAAAAATTCCTATTAGTGTCTTTCCACTCGTATCCAGCTAAATAGTGGAAAAACACTATATAGGATAACCTAGAGGAGGTTTTTTTGGCCTTGCAGCGCCGTTTACGGCTGTCTGCACGGTCTCAGTGTGAGCCCAGCTCGCCCTGTAGTCTGTGTGCAGCCATAGCCGGTTGGATTCAGCTCAGGGTTCGTTACTGGCTCATACCTTGAGAAAAATTTTACTTTTTTTCAAATAGTGCAGCCTGTTTAAAATTTGAAAAAAAAAAATTCCTATTAGTGTCTTTCCACTCGTATCCAGCTAAATAGTGGAAAAACACTATATAGGATAACCTAGAGGAGGGTTTTTGGGCCTTGCAGCGCCGTTTACGGCTGTCTGCACGGTCTCTGTGTGAGCGCAGCTCGCCCTGTAGTCTGTGTGCAGCCATAGCCGTTTGGATTCAGCTCAGGGTGCGTTACTGCCTCATACCTTGAAAAACAATTTCCTTTTTTTCAAATAGTGCAGCCAGTTTAAAATTTGAAAAAAAAAATTCCTATTAGTGTCTTTCCACTCGTATCCAGCTAAATAGTGGAAAAACACTATATAGGATAACCGAGAGGAGGGTTTTTTGGCCTTGCAGCGCCGTTTACGGCTGTCTGCACGGTCTCCGTGTGATTTAAACTAGCTCTGTAGCCCGATCTGCACCCAAAAAAAAGTAAAGTTCACCAAACACAACTTAACACTTGTGTAGGCCACATTTGAAAAATAATAAAGTTTAGTCCACAATTTACAACATTAGTGTTTCTTACACCTGTTAGGAGGAGCATTTCAGGAATAAGCACACTAAGGCCTTAGTACTTTTCTGCTTATCTTTATCTGTCAACCAAGATGAAGAGGGCAGGGAGTAAGGCACGTGGGCGTGGGCGCGGAGCAGGGAGAGGAGCAGGGAGAGGACGTGGTGATTCTGTGCCTGCTGCGGGCGCCGGTGACTCGTCGTCACTCAGTTTCAGCAGGGAACAGTCCTTCATGCGCAGCTTTGTCGGAGAGCGCCGTGCACCGCTGCTGCGTGAAGACCAAATTGAAGCCGTTGTCGGGTGGATGGCAGCTAACGCCTCGGCATCGACTTCAGTTAGTGCCACATCCTCTCAGGCACAGAGCACTGGAGAGCAGCCATCTGTCTCTTCACCACCTGCCAAATTGGCCAGGCAGTCAGAGAGCCCAGGACAGGAGCCGTCTCTACTTCTGTTCTCTGAATCTCTTGGCTTGGAAACAGGGGGCCAGCCAAGCAGCATTGGAGAAATGGAAGAAGAGGCAGTGTGCAGTGATGCCCAACAGCTTTTTCTCTCTGACTCTGAAGAGGCAGGTGGGCCAGTGCCTCCGGTGACCACAGCGCAGTACGCATCTGATGATGAAACTCAGGTGCCGCTTTCTGATGCGTACTGTGCTGCCGAGACTACCCAGGAGGAGCAGTTGGTGGCAGAGGGTAGTGGAGATGATGAGGTCCTTGACCCATCGTGGCGTGAGGAACAGGAAGGTGGTGGGAGCAGCTCTGAGGAAGAGCTTCCCCTTACGGGCCAAAGAGGGAGAGGGAGGGGGAAGACTGCGGAGCCTGTAGCCTCCACTTTGGCACCCGTTAGGAGCCTGTCTCTTTCCAAAGCCAAAAAGGGCGCTCCCAAGACTTGCAGTGCCTGGTCCTTTTTTGACACAGTTGCAGATGACATTTGTTTTGTCAAATGCAAGCTGTGTCATCAGAAAGTAAAAAGAGGTAAAAGTGTCAGCAACCTCAATACCACAAATATGTGGAAACATGTGCGGAACAGGCACGCGGTGGAGTTACAGAAACACAGTGAAGACGTAGGCCAACCAACAGCGGCAGCTACCACCTCTTCATCTCGTGTTGCCTCTTCCTCCACTGTTGTCCAGAGACCTAGTGTAATTCCACCCACAGCACCACCTTCCCAGTCATCCTCACACTCCCAGTCTACTCTACAGCCATCGGTAGTCCAGGCATGGGAGAAAAGGCGGGCATTCTCGGCCAACCACCCCCGAGCACAGGCTCTGAATGCAGGCATTGCCAAACTGTTGTCCCTGGAAATGCTCTCGTTCAGGCTGGTGGAGACTGACAGCTTCCGTGACTTGATGGCATTGGCAGTCCCACAGTACAAGGTGCCCAGCCGCTTTTACTTCAGCAGGCAGGTTGTCCCTGCCCTGCACAGGCATGTTGAGGCAAACATAAAACATGCGCTACTGAACGCCGTCAGTAGCAAGGTCCACCTCACCACCGATGCGTGGACCAGTCAGCATGGACAGGGGCGATATGTTTCCCTCACTGCCCACTGGGTTAATGTTGTTGAGCCAGGTACAGATCGTGCGAGTGGCGCAGGACGTGTCCTGCCCACTCCAAGGATTGCAGGAATCCAGTCTGTACGCATCGACTCCTCCTCTTACACCAGTTCCTCTGATTCCTCTCTGCAGGATCCGTCACAGTCCACCTCCACATGGACCCGTGAACGTTTACCTATGACCGACATGAGCACAGCCGTGGCCAAACGTCAGCAGGCCGTCTTGAAACTAGTTTCATTGGGGCATCGAAGCCACACAGCGCAGGATCTCTGGAATGCCATTAAGCAGGAGAGCGATGTGTGGTTACTGCCAGCGAATCTCCAGCCAGGCATGGTAGTGTGTGACAATGGCCGAAATCTGGTGGCAGCTTTGGCCCTTGGCAACCTCACTCACATCCCATGTCTGGCACATGTGCTCAATTTGGTTGTGCAGAGTTTTCTGAGGGACTATCCGGATCTTGATGCCCTGCTGCACAAGGTCCGCCTAGAGTGTGCTCACTTGCGGCGTTCCAGCTTGGCCAGATCCCGCATTGCTGCTCTGCAGCGCCGATTCCGCCTTCCGGAACACCGCATCATATGTGACCTACCTACCCGGTGGAATTCCACGTTACATATGTTGGAGCGGTTGTGTGAGCAGCAGCAAGCAGTTATGGAGTACCAGCTGCATCAGGCGCAAAGAAGTCGCAGTCAGCGCCGATCAGACTTCACAACCACAGAGTGGGCCACTATGAAGGACGTCTGCCAGGTTTTGCGTCCTTTTGATTATTCCACGCGGATGGCAAGTGCAGATGATGCACTAGTCAGCATGACTGTCCCCCTTATCTGCCTGCTTCAGCAAACTTTGCAAGGGTTAAGGGATGATGTGGTGGAAGAGGTGGAGGATGAGGAGTCACCTTTTCCATCAGCTTCTGGAGAGTCAGCGCCACGTGGTTCCTCACAAAGGGGTACGCAGGGGCCAATTTGTGAGGAGGATGTGGAGGAGTCAATGGAGGAGGAAGAGCTCCGTCCAGAGGAGGGAGCGACACAATTGTCCAGTGGTCAGTGTGTACAGCGAGGGTGGGGTGATGACGAGCGGGCAGAGATCATGTCTCAAGCAGGGGACAGCGTTTCTGGGCCAGTTGGCACTCTGCAGCACATGGTGGATTTCATGCTGCAGTGCCTGAGAAACGACCGCCGCATCGACCACATTCTCAACATGCCTGATTATTGGGTGTTCACCCTCCTCGATCCTCGCTACCGGGACAAGGTCCAAAACCTCATCCCTGCGTTGACCCGGGAGCGTAAATTGCGGGAGTACCACGACACACTGGTGAATTCCATCATCTTCTCCTGTCCAACTGAGAGGAGTGCTGCTAGTGCTTTACAAAGCAGCTCAGTGCGTCGAGGCAGTGGGGGAGGCTCTGCCCAAAGAGGGAGCAGAAGCAGTGCCTCTGCCCAAGGCAAGCCCAGTATGGCACAACTCTGGCACACTTTTGTGTGCCCGCCCCAAATGTCTACACCATCACCGGCGGCTCCAGTCAGCAGGAGGCAACGGTTCCGTCAGATGGTGACAGACTACATGGCTTGCCCTCTTACTGTACTCCCAGACGGCTCTTCCCCGTTCAAGTTTTGGGTCTCTAAGCTGGATACATGGCCAGAGCTAAGCCAGTATGCATTGGAGGTGCTGGCTTGCCCTGCGGCTAGTGTCTTATCGGAACGTGTCTTTAGTGCCGCAGGTGGTGTACTAACAGATCGTCGCATGCGACTATCCTCCGATAACGTTGACCGGCTTACTTTCCTGAAAATGAACCAGGCCTGGATCTCGCAGGAATTTGCCACTCCTCTGCCTGATTAAGTAATTGGGTGTCATCCAGGTCTCCTGCTGTGTTCATCTTTCTACCACCTGAACTGCTATTCCTGGGCTCCAACACCGCCAGTTGCGGCTCAGAAGTGCAGGCTGCACAGTAAAAACATACGACCTAGTGTTATTGGGTTTCAGTAACGTCAGCTGATCCCCAGCTGTGTAGCCGGCAATGTGTCCTGCGACCGCCACGCTGGCACAACAACCTAAATGTAAGGGAACCTGTCCCCCTCCCCCGTCGTTTGTTACTGAAAGAGCCATCTTGTGCAGCAGTAATGCTGCACAAGGAAAAGGTAGCTCTTTTTTTTTAGCTCCTTGCACACGCAGAACTTAACACTTATAAAATGTGTTCAGTGTTCACTGATACCGTTATACCGTCCCGGAGCTGGGACTTTCCTTCGTAATGTGACGCAGCACAGCCGTCATTCCTACCCCCTTGGTGCCATGCGCTGCCTCCTCAGCGTTGTTTTAAGCTGTCACGGAGCCTGCGCTGTTCTGTTATCCCTTGGGCATGCCCTATTTGCGCTGCCTGTCTTCTGACATAATTTGGTGTCAGGCTGGCTGCGCCTGTGCGGCCGCGCTGCCCGAGATCCCGCCTCGCAGTGTCTTCTGATTGAGTCACACTGCGGGCCTGGGATCCATGGGCATGCGCAGTGCATATCTTCCCCTCGGGCTCTCGCTCATTTCCCTCCGCCTTCTTTAGACTGTGCGCCGTCAGCTGATCCCTAGCATGCCATGGCCGTGACACCGCACAGTCTGAAGAAGAGGGAAGGAGGGGAGTGAGAGTCGAGGTTATGCACTGTGCATGCCCATGGTTCCAAGGCCCGCAGTGGGATTACGTTAGACGAGACTGCGAGGTGGGATCTGGAGCAGCGTGGACGCACAGGCACTGACAGCCTGACACCAAATTATGTCAGAAGACAGGCAGCGCTAATTGGGCATGGCCAAGGGCTAACAGAACAGCGCAGGTTCCCTGACAGCTTAAAACAACGCTGA
The DNA here is from genome assembly GCF_032444005.1 of Ranitomeya imitator. Taxonomy (NCBI): domain Eukaryota; kingdom Metazoa; phylum Chordata; class Amphibia; order Anura; family Dendrobatidae; genus Ranitomeya; species Ranitomeya imitator. The sequence continues at coordinate 646,429,723 of NC_091285.1, forward strand.
GGAGGCAGCGCACGGCACCAAGGGGATAGGAATGACAGCTGTGCTGTGTCCCATTACGAAGGAAATTCGCACCTACGGAACGGTTTAACGGTATAAAGGGACACATTTTTAGTGTTTACTTTGGTGTTTGCAAGGAGCATAATTAAAAGAGCAACCTTTTCCTTTTGTATCCTTAGTGCTGCACAAGATGGCTCTTTCAGCTACAAACGTCTTGGGGGGGGGGTTAAAGGTTCCCTTTGAACTTGCTCCAATCAGGCTTCGGCCTACACTCTGTTCCTCTGCTCCTCCTGCTGTCCCTGGGCTCTAACACCGCCAGTTGGTGCCTGGAAGTGCTGTGTGCACAGTCAACAGTCGCTCCTCTGTTATTGGGGTTCAGTAACGTCAGCTGATCCCCAGCTGTGTGTGCGGCAATACCTCCAATCTGCTCCTCCTGCTGTCCCTGGGCACTAACACCGCCAGTTTGTGCCTGGAAGTGCTGTGTGCACAGTCAACAGTCGCTCCTCTGTTATTGGGGTTCAGTAACGTCAGCTGATCCCCAGCTGTGTGTGCGGCAATACCTCCAATCTGCTCCTCCTGCTGTCCCTGGGCTCTAACACCGCCAGTTGGTGCCTGGAAGTGCTGTGTGCACAGTCAACAGTCGCTCCTCTGTTATTGGGGTTCAGTAACGTCAGCTGATCCCCAGCTGTGTGTGCGGCAATACCTCCAATCTGCTCCTCCTGCTGTCCCTGGGCTCTAACACCGCCAGTTGGTGCCTGGAAGTGCTGTGTGCACAGTCAACAGTCGCTCCTCTGTTATTGGGGTTCAGTAACGTCAGCTGATCCCAAGCTGTGTATCCGGCAGCGTGTCATGCGACCGCCACGCTGGCACAACTAAAATGTAAGGGGACCTGTCCCCCCCCCCCAGGCGTTTGTTACTGAAAGAGCCACCATGTGCAGCACTAATACTGCACAAGGGAAAGGTCGCTCTTGAAATTATGCTCCTTGCAAACGCTGAACTACACACTCATGTAATGTGTCCCCCTCACACCGTCCAACCGTCCCGGAGGTGGGACTTTCCTTTGTAATGTGACGCAGCACAGCCGTCATTGCTACCCCCTTGGCACCGTGCGCTGCCTCCTTAGCGTTGTTTGATTCCGTCATGGACCCTGCGCTGTTATGTTATCCCTTGGCCATGCACAGTTTGCGCTGCCCGTCCTCTGACATCATTTGTTGTCGTCCTGGCTGCGCCTGTGCGTCCACGCTGCCCGAAATCACACCTCGCAGTGTCGTCTAATGTGATCCCACAGTGGGCCTGGTATCCATGGCCATGCGCAGTGCATATACTAGCCTCTCACTCCCCTTCTTCACGCTTCTTCAGACTAGGCGGCGTCAGCTGATCCCTAATAGCATGCCACGGCGGTGACGCCGCACAGTCTGAAGAAGCAGGAAGGAGGTGAGTGAGAGGCGATGATATGCACTGCGCATGCCCATGGATCCCTGGCCCGCAGTGGGACTACATTAGATGACACTGCAAGGTTGGATCTCGGGCAGCTTGGACGCACAGGCACTGCCAGCCTGACACCTACATGATGTCAGAAGACGGGCACCGCTAACTGTGCATGGCCAAGGGATAACATTACAGCGCGGGCTCCGTGACAGAACCAAACAACGTTGAGGAGGTGGCGCCTGGCACCAAGGGGGTTGGAATGACGGCTGTGCTGTGTCACATTACAAAGGAAAGTCCCACTTCCGGGATGGTTTGACGGTGTGAGGGGACACATTATATGAGTGTGTACTTCAGCGTTTGCAAGTAGCATAATTTTCGGAGCCACCATTTTCCATGTGCAGTATTACTGCTGTACAAGATGGCTCTTTCAGCAACAAATGCCTGGGGGGGGGGGGGGTTAAAGGTTCCCTTTCAACTTGCTCCACTGCAGGCTTCGGCCTACACTCTGCTCCTCTTTGATTCCCTGGGTTTCAACACTGTCAGTTGCCACCTGGAAGTGTTGTCTACACAGAAAAAACACTAGGTGATGTGTCAGTGGGGTTCAGCACCGCCAGCTGTTCCCCTGCTGTGTAGTCGGCAACGTGTCCAGCACAAGCCACGCTGGCACAACAGAACAAAAGCTGCCACCAGTGCAGGCTTCGGCCTACACTCTGCTCCTCTCCTCCTCCTGCTGACCCTGGGCTCAAACAATGCCAGTTTCTGCCCGGAAGTGCTAGCTGCACAGAGAAAAACACCAGCCAATGTGTTAGTGGGGTTCAGCACCGCCAGCTGTTCCCCTGCTGTGTAGCCGGCAACGTGACCTGCAAACGCCACGCAGGCACATGAACTGAAATTGAAGGGAGCCTGCCCCCCACCCCCAGGTGTTTCTATGTATAATAGCCACCTTGTACAGCAGTACTGCTGCATTTGTACAAGGTGGCTGACTTTTTCTCTTTGCCCACGTTTAATTAAACAGGTACTAAATGTGTCTCATTGAGACCATTCCACTGTCCCTGAGGTGTGACTTTCCTTTCTAATGATACGCAGCACCACCCTTGTTAGCGCTGCCCGTCTTTTGACATCATTGGTTAGCTGGCTGCGCCTGTGCGTCTGCCCTGCTCGAAACAACGCCCCTCGGTGTCTTATTTTTTTGGACAGCGAGGGTGTGATTGATGGGCATGTGCAGTGCATATGTTTGCCTGTGTTCACTCATCTCCTTCCGCCTTCTTCAGACTGGGTGTCCTCATGGCCGCGGCAGGCGATAAGGGATCAGATGAGGCCGCCCAGTCTGAAGCAGGTGTAAGGACATGTGTGAGCGTCAAACATATTTACTGAACAAGGCCACGAATCTGTTGTGAATTCTGTGGCTGAATTCACTCCTGTGGTCACAAGTGGTACTGCAGCTTCTGAGCTTCCTCCCTCAGGTGTTCTGGTGAGCTCGTTAACTGCTTCATTACTTAACTCCGCCTGATGCTGCTATCCTTGCTCCTTGTCAATGTTTCAGTGTTGGATCTGAGCTTCTCCTGATTGTTCCTGTGACCTGCTGCTCTGTATAGCTAAGTGCTTTTTGCTTTTTTGTTGCTTTTTTTCTGTCCAGCTTGTCTTTTGTTTTGCTGGAAGCTCTGAGACGCAAAGGGTGTACCGCCGTGCCGTTAGTTCGGCACGTTGGTTTTTTTTTGCCCCCTTTGCGTGGTTTTGCTTTAGGGTTTTTTGTAGACTGCAAAGTTCGCTTTACTGTCCTCGCTCTGTCCTAGAATATCGGGCCCCACTTTGCTGAATCTATTTCATCCCTACGTTTTGTCTTTTCATCTTACTCACAGTCATTATATGTGGGGGGCTGCCTTTTCCTTTGGGGAATTTCTCTGGGGCAAGTCAGGCCTATTTTTCTATCTTCAGGCTAGCTAGTTTCTTAGGCTGTGCCGAGTTGCCTAGGTAGTTGTTAGGCGCAATCCACAGCCGCTTTTAGTTGTGTTTAGGATAGGATCAGGTGTGCAGTCTACAGAGTTTCCACGTCTCAGAGCTCGTTCTTGTATTTTTGGGTATTTGTCAGATCACTGTGTGCGCTCTGATCGCTAAGCACACTGTGTTTCTGGATTGCCTTCATAACACCTGTCATTAGCAAACATAACACGAATCCCAGCCACGCAGTGTGATTTTTTGAAAACACACTGTGGGTCTGGGATTCATGTCCATCGCTAACCGTAACGGCCGACATGAAATGAGGTCAGAAGACAGGAAGCGCTCACAGCGCATGGCCAAGGGATCACAATAGCGCAGACTCCTGTACAGCAAATAACAACGCTCAGGAATCTGCGCACAGCAGCTAGGTGTAAATTTTGACACCTGTGCTGCATCTCCTTAAAAAGACAAGTCACGCCTCCACTACTGTTTGTCAGTATAATGGGCTAAATAGTGTACGTGTTTTATTCAGCGTGTGCAAGGAGGAAATTAAATAGAGCAACCTTTTACTTGTGCAGCATTAATGCTGCACAAGGTGTGGCTCTTGTACCTTTCAACACCTGAGGGGGGGTTAAAGGTAACCTTTGAAATTGGTTCAACTAGGCTTCGGCCTACACTCTGCTCCTCTACTCCTCCTGCTGACCCTAGGCTCAAACACCGCTAGTTTCTGCCCGGAACTGCTAGCTGCACAGAGAAAAACACCAGTCAATGTGTTAGTGGGGTTCAGCACCGCCAGCTGTTCCTCTGCTGTGTAGTTGGCATCGTGTCCAGCACAAGCCACGCTGGCACAACCGACCAAAAGCTGCCACCAGTGCAGTCTTCGGCCTACACTCTGCTCCTCTCCTCCTCCTGCTGACCCCGGGCTCAAACACCGCCAGTTTCTGCCCGGAACTGCTAGCTGCACAAAGAAAAACACCAGTCAATGTGTTAGTGGGGTTCAGCAACGCCAGCTGTTCCCCTGCTGTGTAGTTGGCATCGTGTCCAGCACAAGCCACGCTGGCACAACCGACCAAAAGCTGCCACCAGTGCAGGCTTCGGCCTACACTCTGCTCCTCTCCTCCTCCTGCTGACCCCGGGCTCAAACACCGCCAGTTTCTGCCCGGACATGCTAGCTGCACAGAGAAAAACACCAGTCAATGTGTTAGTGGGGTTCAGCAACGCCAGCTGTTCCCCTGCTGTGTAGTTGGCATCGTGTCCAGCACAAGCCACGCTGGCACAACCGACCAAAAGCTGCCAACAGTGCAGGCTTCGGCCTACACTTTGCTCCTCTCCTCCTCCTGCTGACCCTGGGCTCTAACACCGCCAGTTTTTGCCCGGACATGCGATCTGCACAGAGAAAAACACCAGTCAATGTGTCAGTGGGGTTCAGCAACGCCAGCTGTTCCCCTGCTGTGTAGCCGGCAACGTGACCTGCAAACGCCACGCAGGCACATGAACTGAAATTGAAGGGAGCCTGCCCCCCACCCCCAGGTGTTTCTATGTATAATAGCCACCTTGTACAGCAGTACTGCTGCATTTGTACAAGGTGGCTGACTTTTTCTCCTTGCCCACGTTTAATTAAACGCGTACTAAATGTGTCTCATTGAGACCATTCCACTGTCCCTGAGGTGTGACTTTCCTTTCTAATGATACGCAGCACCACCCTTGTTAGCGCTGCCCGTCTTTTGACATCATTGGTTAGCTGGCTGCGCCTGTGCGTCTGCCCTGCTCGAAACAACGCCCCTCGGTGTCTTATTTTTTTGGACAGCGAGGGTGTGATTGATGGGCATGTGCAGTGCATATGTTTGCCTGTGTTCACTCATCTCCTTCCGCCTTCTTCAGACTGGGTGTCCTCATGGCCGCGGCAGGCGATAAGGGATCAGCTGAGGCCGCCCAGTCTGAAGCAGGTGTAAGGACATGTGTGAGCGTCAAACATATTTACTGAACAAGGCCACGAATCCCAGCCACGCAGTGTGATTTTTTGAAAACACACTGTGGGTCTGGGATTCATGTCCATCGCTAACCGCAACGGCCGACATGAAATGAGGTCAGAAGACAGGAAGCGCTCACAGCGCATGGCCAAGGGATCACAATAGCGCAGACTCCTGTACAGCAAATAACAACGCTCAGGAATCTGCGCACAGCATCTAGGTGTAAATTTTTACACCTGTGCTGCATCTCCTTAAAAAGACAAGTCACGCCTCCACTACTGTTTGACAGTATAATGGGCTAAATAGTGTACGTGTTTTATTCAGCGTGTGCAAGGAGCAAAATAAAATAGAGCAACCTTTGACTTGTGCATCATTAATGCTGTTCAAGGTGTGGCTCTTGTACCTTGCAACACCTGAGGGGGGGGGTTAAAGGTAACCTTTGAAATTGGTTCAACTAGGCTTCGGCCTACACTTTGCTCCTCTCCTCCTCCTGCTGACCCTGGGCTCAAACAATGCCAGTTTCTGCCCGGACATGCTAGCTGCACAGAGAAAAACACCAGCCAATGTGTTAGTGGGGTTCAGCACCGCCAGCTGTTCCCCTGCTGTGTAGCTGGCAACGTGTCCTGCAAACGCCACGCAGGCACATGAACTGAAATTGAAGGGAGCCTGCCCCCCACCCCCCCAGGTGTTTCTATGTATAACAGCCACCTTGTACAGCAGTACTGCTGCATTTGTACAAGGTGGCTGACTTTTTCTCCTTGCACACGTGGAACTCAACAAGTACAAAATGTGTCTCATTACAGACCATTACAATGTCCCTGAGGTGTGACTTTCCTTTTTAATGACACGCAGCACCCCCATTGTTAGCGCTGCCCGTCTCCTGACATCATTGGTTGGCTGGCTGTGCCTGTGCGTCCCCCCTGCCCGACACAACGCCCCCCGTTGTCTCATATATTTTGACTGCGAGGGTGTGATTGATGGGCACGAGCAGTGCATATGTTCCCCTGTCTTCACTCCCCTCCTTCCGCCTTCTTCTGACTGTGCGGCCTCATGGCCGCGTCATGCGATAAGGGATCAGCTGAGGCCGCCCAGTCTGAAGCAGGTGTAAGGACATGTGTGAGCGGCGAACATATTTACTGCACAAGGCCACGAATCCCAGCACCGCAGTGTGACTTTAGGAAAAGCCACTGTGGGTCTGGGATTTATGGCCATCGTTAACCGCACCGGCCAACATGAAATAAGGTATTGAGACGGCCTGCACTAACAGGGTATTGCCAAGGGATAACACAAGAGCGCAGTTTCCTGTACTGCAAATAACAACGGTAAGGAATCTGCGCCCAGCACCTAGGTGTAAATTTGTACACCTGTGCTGCGTCTCCTTAAAAAGACTAGTAGTCACGCCTCCACTACTGTTTGACAGTATAATGGGCTAAATAGTGTACGTGTTTTATTCAGTGTGTGCAAGGAGCAAAATTAAATAGAGCAACCTTTGACTTGTGCATCATTAATGCTGTTCAAGGTGTGGCTCTTGTACCTTGCAACACCTGAGGGGGGGTTAAAGGTAACCTTTGAAATTGGTTCAACTAGGCTTCGGCCTACACTCCGCTCCTCTCCTCCTCCTGCTGACCCTGGGCTCAAACACCGCCAGTTTTTGCCCGGAACTGCTAGCTGCACAGAGAAAAACACCAGTCAATGTGTTAGTGGGGTTCAGCAACGCCAGCTGTTCCCCTGCTGTGTAGTCGGCATCGTGTCCAGCACAAGCCACGCTGGCACAACTGACCAAAAGCTGCCACCAGTGCAGGCTTCGGCCTACACTTTGCTCCTCTCCTCCTCCTGCTGACCCTGGGCTCAAACACCGCCAGTTTCTGCCCGGACATGCTAGCTGCACAGAGAAAAACACCAGCCAATGTGTTAGTGGGGTTCAGCACCGCCAGCTGTTCCCCTGCTGTGTAGTCTGCATCGTGTCCAGCACAAGCCACGCTGGCACAACTGACCAAAAGCTGCCACCAGTGCAGGCTTCGGCCTACACTTTGCTCCTCTCCTCCTCCTGCTGACCCTGGGCTCAAACACCGCCAGTTTCTGCCCGGACATGCTAGCTGCACTGAAAAAAACACCAGCCAACGTGTTAGTGGGGTTCAGCACCGCCAGCTGTTCCCCTGCTGTGTAGCTGGCAACGTGTCCTGCAAACGCCACGCAGGCACATGAACTGAAATTGAAGGGAGCCTGCCCCCCACCCCCAGGTGTTTCTATGTATAACAGCCACCTTGTAGAGCAGTACTGCTGCATTTGTACAAGGTGGCTGACTTTTTCTCCTTGCCCACGTTTAATTAAACACGTACTAAATGTGTCTCATTGAGACCATTCCACTGTCCCCGAGGTGTGACTTTCCTTTCTAATGATACGCAGCACCCCCCTTGGTAGCGCTTCCCGTCTTCTGACATCATTGGTTGGCTTGTTGCGCCTGTGCGTCCGCCCTGCCTGAAACAATGCTCTTCGTTGTCTTATTTTGACTGCGAGGGTGTGATTGATGGGCACGAGCAGTGCATATCTTCACCTGTCTTAACTCATCTCCTTCCGCCTTCTTCAGACTGTGCAGCCTCATGGCCGCGGCATGCGAGAAGGGATCAGCAGAGGCCGCCCAGTCTGAAGCAGGTGTAAGGACGTGTGTGAGCGGCCAAAATATTTATTGCTCAAGGCCACGAATCACAGCACCGCAGTGTGACTTTATGAAAAGGCACTGTGGGTCTGGGATTTATGGCCATCGTTAACCGCACCGGCCAACATGAAATGAGGTCATAAGACGGGCAGCTCTAACAGGGCATTGCCAAGGGATAACACAAGAGCGCAGACTCCTGTACAGCAAATAACAACGCTCAGGAAGCTGCGCCAAGCACCAAGGCGTTATTTGGGACACCTGTGCTGCGTCTCCTTAAAAAGCCAAGTCACGCATCCACTACAGTTTGACTGTAGAATGGGCTAAATTGTGTACGTCTTTCATTCAGCGTGTTCAAATAGACAAATTAATAGAGCAACCTTTCACTTGTGCAGCATTAATACTGCACAAGGTGTGTCTCTTGTACTTTGTAACACCTGAGGGGGGGTTAAAGGTTTCCTTTGAAATTGGTTCAAATAGGCTTCGGCCTACACTCTGCTCCTCTCCTCCTCCTCCTGCTTCAACACGGGCTCTAACATCGCTAGTTTTTGCCCGCAAGTGCTAGCTGCACAGAGAAAAACACACGCCATTGTGTTAGTGGGGTTCAGCAACGCCAGCTGTTCCCCAACTGTGTAGCCGGCAAAGTGTCCTGCAAACGCAACGCAGACACAAAGCTGACTCCAGTGCAGGCTTCGGCCTACACTCTGCTCCCCCTGCTTACCCTTAGCTCCAACACCGCTAGTTGGGGCTCTAGGAAGACAATCTTTAATAAGCAACGCATCTGGGTTCCATCACCGCCAGCTGGTTCTCGGCAGTGTTCTTGTCACAGGTACTCCCTCGTGCCAAGCCTGGTTTCAGCACCGTCAGCTGTTTCCGGGTTGTGTCAAGTTCACTGAGACGCCTATGCTTGCCCCGTCGTGGTGCGGTCGGGTTAGCCAACTCCAGGGTGCCTCCAGTTTAGGAGCTTCCTATGTGGGCTGCGTGAACTGGTAGTCAAGGCTGGTTCTGTAGTGCCAGTAGGCCCAGCTCCCCCTGTAGGACTGTTGGGGTTCGGTAACTGCGGCTGCCTTGCGGCCTAGCTGTTCTCTCCTCTCCTGTGGGCCTTCGGGTCCACCTCCTGGTTCCAGCACCGTCAGCTGGTTCCAGGCCGAGCCTTTGGCTTAGGTGCCTCCTCCTGGGTATCCGAGTTCCGCCAACGCCAGGCGGTCCTTGGTAGTGCTTTTAAGCGCGGGCACCTACAGCTTAGTAACCGGGTTCCAGCACCGCCAGCTGGTCCTCGGTCGTGCCATTGGCTCTTGCACACTGGGGCAACGCATCTGGGTTCCAGCACCGCCAGCTGGTTCTCGGCAGTGTTCTTGTCACAGGTACTCCCTCGTGCCAAGCCTGGTTTCAGCACCGTCAGCTGTTTCCGGGTTGTGTCAAGCTCACTGAGACGCCTATGCTTGCCCCGTCGTGGTGCTGTCGGGTTAGCCAACTCCAGGGTGCCTCCAGTTTAGGAGCTTCCTATGTGGGCTGCGTGAACTGGTAGTCAAGGCTGGTTCTGTAGTGCCAGTAGGCCCAGCTCCCCCTGTAGGACTGTTGGGGTTCGGTAACTGCGGCTGCCTCGCGGCCTAGCTGTTCTCTCCTCTCCTGTGGGCCTTCGGGTCCACTTCCTGGTTCCAGCACCGTCAGCTGGTTCCAGGCCGAGCCTTTGGCTTAGGTGCCTCCTCCTGGGTATCCGAGTTCCGCCAACGCCAGGCGGTCCTTGGTAGTGCTTTTAAGCGCGGGCACCTACAGCTTAGTAACCGGGTTCCAGCACCGCCAGCTGGTCCTCGGTCGTGCCATTGGCTCTTGCACACTGGGGCAACGCATCTGGGTTCCAGCACCGCCAGCTGGTTCTCGGCAGTGTTCTTGTCACAGGTACTCCCTCGTGCCAAGCCTGGTTTCAGCACCGTCAGCTGTTTCCGGGTTGTGTCAAGCTCACTGAGACGCCTATGCTTGCCCCGTCGTGGTGCTGTCGGGTTAGCCAACTCCAGGGTGCCTCCAGTTTAGGAGCTTCCTATGTGGGCTGCGTGAACTGGTAGTCAAGGCTGGTTCTGTAGTGCCAGTAGGCCCAGCTCCCCCTGTAGGACTGTTGGGGTTCGGTAACTGCGGCTGCCTCGCGGCCTAGCTGTTCTCTCCTCTCCTGTGGGCTTTCGGGTCCACCTCCTGGGTCCAGCACCGTCAGCTGGTTCCAGGCCGAGCCTTTGGCTTAGGTGCCTCCTCCTGGGTATCCGAGTTCCACCAACGCCAGGCGGTCCTTGGTAGTGCTTTTAAGCGCGGGCACCTACAGCTTAGTAACCGGGTTCCAGCACCGCCAGCTGGTCCTTGGTCGTGCCATTGGCTCTTGCACACTGGGGCAACGCATCTGGGTTCCAGCACCGCCAGCTGGTTCTCGGCAGTGTTCTTGTCACAGGTACTCCCTCGTGCCAAGCCTGGTTTCAGCACCGTCAGCTGTTTCCGGGTTGTGTCAAGCTCACTGAGACGTCTATGCTTGCCCCGTCGTGGTGCTGTCGGGTTAGCCAACTCCAGGGTGCCTCCAGTTTAGGAGCTTCCTATGTGGGCTGCGTGAACTGGTAGTCAAGGCTGGTTCTGTAGTGCCAGTAGGCCCAGCTCCCCCTGTAGGACTGTTGGGGTTCGGTAACTGCGGCTGCCTCGCGGCCTAGCTGTTCTCTCCTCTCCTGTGGGCCTTCGGGTCCACCTCCTGGTTCCAGCACCGTCAGCTGGTTCCAGGCCGAGCTTTTGGCTTAGGTGCCTCCTCCTGGGTATCCGAGTTCCGCCAACGCCAGGCGGTCCTTGGTAGTGCTTTTAAGCGCGGGCACCTACAGCTTAGTAACCGGGTTCCAGCACCGCCAGCTGGTCCTCGGTGCCATTGGCTCTTGCACACTGGGGCAACGCATCTGGGTTCCAGCACCGCCAGCTGGTTCTCGGCAGTGTTCTTGTCACAGGTACTCCCTCGTGCCAAGCCTGGTTTCAGCACCGTCAGCTGTTTCCGGGTTGTGTCAAGCTCACTGAGACGCCTATGCTTGCCCCGTCGTGGTGCTGTCGGGTTAGCCAACTCCAGGGTGCCTCCAGTTTAGGAGCTTCCTATGTGGGCTGCGTGAACTGGTAGTCAAGGCTGGTTCTGTAGTGCCAGTAGGCCCAGCTCTGTTATGGCTGGCAATCAGGCAACACAGCGTGCAGTAATCAGCGCACATACAGAGATCTGGCAATAACCAAAAACGATAGGACGAGCTCTGAGACGTGGAATCTCTGTAGACTGCAGTACCTGATCTATCCTCACACAACTATAAGCAGCAGTGGATTGCGCCTATCACTACCTATGCAACTCGGCACTGCCTGAGGAGCTGACTAGCCTGAAGATAGAAATACAAGCCTGACTTACCTCAGAGAAATACCCCAAAGGAATAGGCAGCCCCCCACATATAATGACTGTTAGCAAGATGAAAAGACAAACGTAGGAATGAAATAGATTCAGCAAAGTGAGGCCCGATATTCTAGACAGAGCGAGGATAGCAAAGAGAACTATGCAGTCTACAAAAAACCCTAAAACGAAAACCACGCAAAGGGTCAAAAAGACCCACCGTGCCGAACTAACAGCACGGCGGTGCACCCCTTTGCTTCTCAGAGCTTCCAGCAAAAGTTAATAGCAAGCTGGACAGAAAAAACAGAAAACAAACTAGAAGCACTTATCTAGCAGAGCAGCAGGCCCAAGGAAAGATGCAGTAGCTCAGATCCAACACTGGAACATTGACAAGGAGCAAGGAAGACAGACTCAAGTGGAGCTAAATAGCAAGGCAGCCAAGGAGCTCACCAAAACACCTGAGGGAGGAAGCCCAGAGACTGCAATACCACTTGTGACCACAGAAGTGAACTCAGCCACAGAATTCACAACAGTACCCCCCCCTTGAGGAGGGGTCACCGAACCCTCACCAGAACCCCCAGGCCGACCAGGATGAGCCACATGAAAGGCACGAACAAGATCTGGGGCATGGACACCAGAGGCAAAAACCCAGGAATTATCTTCCTGAGCATAACCCTTCCATTTGACCAGATACTGGAGTTTCCGTCTAGAGACACGAGAATCCAAAATCTTCTCCACAATATACTCCAATTCCCCCTCCACCAAAACAGGGGCAGGAGGCTCCACAGATGGAACCATAGGTGCCACGTATCTCCTCAACAACGACCTATGGAATACATTATGTATGGAAAAGGAGTCTGGGAGGGTCAGACGAAAAGACACCGGATTGAGAATCTCAGAAATCCTATACGGACCAATAAAACGAGGTTTAAATTTAGGAGAGGAAACCTTCATAGGAATATGACGAGAAGATAACCAAACCAGATCCCCAACACGAAGTCGGGGGCCCACACGGCGTCTGCGATTAGCGAAAAGCCGAGCCTTCTCCTGGGACAAGGTCAAATTGTCCACTACCTGAGTCCAGATCTGCTGCAACCTGTCCACCACAGAATCCACACCAGGACAGTCCGAAGACTCAACCTGTCCTGAAGAGAAACGAGGATGGAACCCAGAATTGCAGAAAAATGGAGAGACCAAGGTAGCCGAGCTGGCCCGATTATTAAGGGCGAACTCAGCCAACGGCAAAAATGACACCCAATCATCCTGGTCAGCGGAAACAAAACATCTCAGATATGTTTCCAAGGTCTGATTGGTTCGTTCGGTCTGGCCATTAGTCTGAGGATGGAAGGCCGAGGAGAAAGATAGGTCAATGCCCATCCTACCACAAAAGGCTCGCCAGAACCTCGAGACAAACTGGGAACCTCTGTCAGAAACAATATTCTCAGGAATGCCATGTAAACGAACCACATGCTGGAAGAACAAAGGCACCAAATCAGAGGAGGAAGGCAATTTAACCAAGGGCACCAGATGGACCATTTTAGAAAAGCGATCACAGACCACCCAAATGACCGACATTTTTTGAGAAACGGGAAGGTCAGAAATGAAATCCATCGAAATATGTGTCCAAGGCCTCTTCGGGACCGGCAAGGGCAAAAGCAACCCACTGGCACGTGAACAGCAGGGCTTAGCCCTAGCACAAATTCCACAGGACTGCACAAAAGCACGCACATCCCGTGACAGAGATGGCCACCAGAAGGATCTAGCAACCAACTCCCTGGTACCAAAGATTCCTGGATGACCGGCCAGCACCGAACAATGAAGTTCAGAAATAACTTTACTAGTCCACCTATCAGGGACGAACAGTTTCTCGGCCGGACAACGATCAGGTTTATTAGCCTGAAATTTCTGCAACACTCTCCGCAAATCAGGGGAGATGGCAGACACAATGACTCCTTCCTTGAGGATACTCGCCGGCTCAGATAACCCCGGAGAGTCGGGCACAAAACTCCTAGACAGAGCATCCGCCTTCACATTTTTAGAGCCCGGAAGGTATGAAATCACAAAATCAAAACGAGCAAAAAATAACGACCAACGGGCCTGTCTAGGATTCAAGCGCTTGGCAGACTCAAGATAAGTAAGGTTCTTATGATCAGTCAAAACCACCACGCGATGCTTAGCACCCTCAAGCCAATGACGCCACTCCTCGAATGCCCACTTCATGGCCAGCAACTCTCGGTTGCCCACATCATAATTACGCTCAGCAGCAGAAAATTTCCTGGAAAAAAAAGCACATGGTTTGAACACTGAGCAATCAGAACCTCTCTGTGACAAAACCGCCCCTGCACCAATCTCAGAAGCATCAACCTCGACCTGGAACGGAAGAGAAACATCAGGTTGACACAACACAGGGGCACAGCAAAAACGACGCTTCAACTCCTGAAAAGCTTCCACGGCAGCAGAAGACCAATTAACCAAATCAGCACCCTTCTTGGTCAAATCGGTCAATGGTCTGGCAATGCTAGAAAAATTACAGATGAAGCGACGATAAAAATTAGCAAAGCCCAGGAATTTCTGCAGACTTTTTAGAGATGTCGGCTGAGTCCAATCCTGGATGGCCTGAACCTTAACCGGATCCATCTCGATAGTAGAAGGGGAAAAGATGAACCCCAAAAATGAAACTTTCTGCACACCGAAGAGACACTTTGATCCCTTCACGAACAAGGAATTAGCACGCAGTACCTGGAAAACCATTCTGACTTGCTTCACATGAGACTCCCAATCATCTGAGAAGATCAAAATGTCATCCAAGTAAACAATCAAGAATTTATCCAGATATTCACGGAAAATGTCATGCATAAAAGACTGAAAAACAGATGGAGCATTGGCAAGTCCGAACGGCATCACCAGATACTCAAAATGACCCTCGGGCGTATTAAATGCCGTTTTCCATTCATCTCCCTGCCTGATTCTCACCAGATTATACGCACCACGAAGATCAATCTTAGTAAACCAACTAGCCCCCTTAATCCGAGCAAACAAGTCAGAAATCAATGGCAAGGGATACTGAAACTTAACAGTGATCTTATTAAGAAGGCGGTAATCAATACACGGTCTTAGCGAACCATCCTTCTTGGCTACAAAAAAGAACCCTGCTCCCAATGGTGACGACGATGGGCGAATATGTCCCTTCTCCAGGGACTCCTTCACATAACTGCGCATAGCGGTGTGTTCAGGTACGGACAAATTAAATAAACGACCCTTAGGGAATTTACTACCAGGAATCAAATCGATAGCACAATCACAATTCCTATGCGGAGGTAGGGCATCAGACTTGGACTCTTCAAATACATCCTGAAAGTCCGACAAGAACTCTGGGATGTCAGAAGGAATGGATGACGAAATAGACAAAAATGGAACATCACCATGTACTCCCTGACAACCCCAGCTGGTTACCGACATAGAGTTCCAATCCAATACTGGATTATGGGTTTGTAGCCATGGCAACCCCAACACGACCACATCATGCAAATTATGCAGTACCAGAAAGCGAATAACTTCCTGATGTGCAGGAGCCATGCACATGGTCAGCTGGGCCCAGTACTGAGGCTTATTCTTGGCCAAAGGTGTAGCATCAATTCCTCTCAACGGAATAAGACACCGCAAAGGCTCCAAGAAAAATCCACAACGTTTAGCATAATCCAAATCCATCAGATTCAGGGCAGCGCCTGAATCCACAAACGCCATGACAGAATACGATGACAAAGAGCACATTAAGGTAATGGACAAAAGGAATTTGGACTGTACAGTACCAATAACGGCAGAGCTATCGAACCGCCTAGTGCGTTTAGGACAATTAGAAATAGCATGAGTAGAATCACCACAATAGAAACACAGTCTGTTCAGACGTCTGTGTTCTTGCCGTTCTACTTTAGTCATAGTCCTGTCGCACTGCATAGGCTCAGATTTACTCTCAGACAATACCGCCAGATGGTGCACAGATTTACGCTCGCGCAAGCGACGACCGATCTGAATGGCCAAGGACATAGACCCATTCAAACCAGCAGGCATAGGAAATCCCACCATTACATCCTTAAGAGCTTCAGAGAGACCCTTTCTGAACAAAGCCGCTAGTGCAGATTCATTCCACAGAGTGAGTACTGACCACTTCCTAAATTTCTGACAATATACTTCTACATCATCCTGACCCTGGCATAAAGCCAGCAGATTTTTCTCAGCCTGATCCACTGAATTAGGCTCATCGTAAAGCAATCCCAGCGCCTGGAAAAATGCATCAACATTACTCAATGCAGAATCTCCTGGTGCAAGAGAAAACGCCCAGTCCTGAGGGTCGCCGCGCAAAAAAGAAATAATAATCAAAACCTGTTGAATAGGATTACCAGAAGAATGAGGTTTCAAGGCCAAAAATAGCTTACAATTATTTCTGAAGCTCAGGAACTTAGTTCTGTCACCAAAAAACAAATCAGGAATCGGAATTCTTGGTTCTAGCATCGATTTCTGATCAATAGTATCTTGAATCTTTTGTACATTTACAACGAGATTATCCATTGAGGAGCACAGAGCCTGAATATCCATGTCCACAGCTGTGTCCTGAAGCACTCTAATGTCTAGGGGAAAAAAAAGACTGAAGACAGAGCTAAGAAAAAAAAATGATGTCAGGATTTCTTTTTTCCCTCTATTGGGAATCATTGGTGTGGCTCCTTGTACTGTTATGGCTGGCAATCAGGCAACACAGCGTGCAGTAATCAGCGCACATACAGAGATCTGACAATAACCAAAAACGATAGGACGAGCTCTGAGACGTGGAATCTCTGTAGACTGCAGTACCTGATCTATCCTCACACAACTATAAGCAGCAGTGGATTGCGCCTATCACTACCTATGCAACTCGGCACTGCCTGAGGAGCTGACTAGCCTGAAGATAGAAATACAAGCCTGACTTACCTCAGAGAAATACCCCAAAGGAATAGGCAGCCCCCCACATATAATGACTGTTAGCAAGATGAAAAGACAAACGTAGGAATGAAATAGATTCAGCAAAGTGAGGCCCGATATTCTAGACAGAGCGAGGATAGCAAAGAGAACTATGCAGTCTACAAAAAACCCTAAAACGAAAACCACGCAAAGGGTCAAAAAGACCCACCGTGCCGAACTAACAGCACGGCGGTGCACCCCTTTGCTTCTCAGAGCTTCCAGCAAAAGTTAATAGCAAGCTGGACAGAAAAAACAGAAAACAAACTAGAAGCACTTATCTAGCAGAGCAGCAGGCCCAAGGAAAGATGCAGTAGCTCAGATCCAACACTGGAACATTGACAAGGAGCAAGGAAGACAGACTCAAGTGGAGCTAAATAGCAAGGCAGCCAAGGAGCTCACCAAAACACCTGAGGGAGGAAGCCCAGAGACTGCAATACCACTTGTGACCACAGAAGTGAACTCAGCCACAGAATTCACAACACAGCTCCCCCTGTAGGACTGTTGGGGTTCGGTAACTGCGGCTGCCTCGCGGCCTAGCTGTTCTCTCCTCTCCTGTGGGCCTTCGGGTCCACCTCCTGGTTCCAGCACCGTCAGCTGGTTCCAGGCCGAGCCTTTGGCTTAGGTGCCTCCTCCTGGGTATCCGAGTTCCGCCAACGCCAGGCGGTCCTTGGTAGTGCTTTTAAGCGCGGGCACCTACAGCTTAGTAACCGGGTTCCAGCACCGCCAGCTGGTCCTCGGTGCCATTGGCTCTTGCACACTGGGGCAACGCATCTGGGTTCCAGCACCGCCAGCTGGTTCTCGGCAGTGTTCTTGTCACAGGTACTCCCTCGTGCCAAGCCTGGTTTCAGCACCGTCAGCTGTTTCCGGGTTGTGTCAAGCTCACTGAGACGCCTATGCTTGCCCCGTCGTGGTGCTGTCGGGTTAGCCAACTCCAGGGTGCCTCCAGTTTAGGAGCTTCCTATGTGGGCTGCGTGAACTGGTAGTCAAGGCTGGTTCTGTAGTGCCAGTAGGCCCAGCTCCCCCTGTAGGACTGTTGGGGTTCGGTAACTGCGGCTGCCTCGCGGCCTAGCTGTTCTCTCCTCTCCTGTGGGCCTTCGGGTCCACCTCCTGGTTCCAGCACCGTCAGCTGGTTCCAGGCCGAGCCTTTGGCTTAGGTGCCTCCTCCTGGGTATCCGAGTTCCGCCAACGCCAGGCGGTCCTTGGTAGTGCTTTTAAGCGCAGGCACCTACAGCTTAGTAACCGGGTTCCAGCACCGCCAGCTGGTCATCGGTCGTGCCATTGGCTCTTGCACACTGGGGCAACGCATCTGGGTTCCAGCACCGCCAGCTGGTTCTCGGCAGTGTTCTTGTCACAGGTACTCCCTCGTGCCAAGCCTGGTTTCAGCACCGTCAGCTGTTTCCGGGTTGTGTCAAGTTCACTGACACGCCTATGCTTGCCCCGTCGTGGTGCGGTCGGGTTAGCCAACTCCAGGGTGCCTCCAGTTTAGGAGCTTCCTATGTGGGCTGCGTGAACTGGTAGTCAAGGCTGGTTCTGTAGTGCCAGTAGGCCCAGCTCCCCCTGTAGGACTGTTGGGGTTCGGTAACTGCGGCTGCCTCGCGGCCTAGCTGTTCTCTCCTCTCCTGTGGACCTTGGGGTCCACCACCTGGTTCCAGCACCGTCAGCTGGTTCCGGGCCGAGCCTTTGGCTTAGGTGCCTCCTCCTGGCTATCCGAGTTCCGCCAACGTCAGGCGGTCCTTGGTAGTGCTTTTAAGCGCGGGCACCTACAGCTTAGTAACCGGGTTCCAGCACCGCCAGCTGGTCCTCGGTCGTGCCATTGGCTCTTGCACACTGGGGCAACGCATCTGGGTTCCAGCACCGCCAGCTGGTTCTCGGCAGTGTTCTTGTCACAGGTACTCCCTCGTGCCAAGCCTGGTTTCAGCACCGTCAGCTGTTTCCGGGTTGTGTCAAGCTCACTGAGACGCCTATGCTTGCCCCGTCGTGGTGCTGTCGGGTTAGCCAACTCCAGGGTGCCTCCAGTTTAGGAGCTTCCTATGTGGGCTGCGTGAACTGGTAGTCAAGGCTGGTTCTGTAGTGCCAGTAGGCCCAGCTCCCCCTGTAGGACTGTTGGGGTTCGGTAACTGCGGCTGCCTCGCGGCCTAGCTGTTCTCTCCTCTCCTGTGGGCCTTCGGGTCCACCACCTGGTTCCAGCACCGTCAGCTGGTTCTCGGCAGTGTCTTTTGCTCTTGTACCTTCTGCTCCCCATCCTGGTTCCAGTACCGTCAGCTGGTTCCGGGCAGAGCCTTTGGCTTAGGTGCCTCCTTCTGGGTATCCAAGTTCCACCAACGTCAGGTGGTCCTTGGTAGTGCTTTCAGGCACGGGTACCTCCTGCTTAGTAACCGGGTTCCAGTAACGTCAGCTGGTCCTCGGTAGTTCCATTGGCTCTTGGACCTTCGGCTACCCATCCGGGTTCCAGTACCGTCTGCTGGTTCTCGGCAGTGTCTTTTGCTCTTGTACCTTCTGCTCCCCATCCTGGTTCCAGTAACGTCAGCTGGTTCCGGGCAGAGCCTTTGGCTTAGGTGCCTCCTTCTGGGTATCCGAGTTCCGCCAACGCCAGGCGGTCCTTGGTAGTGCTTTTTAGCACGGGTACCTCCTGCTTAGTAACCGGGTTCCAGTAACGTCAGCTGGTCCTCGGTAGTTCCATAGGCTCTTGAACCTTCGGGTAGCCATCCGAGTTCCAGTTCCATCAGCTGGTTCTTGGCATTTTCTCAGCCTTCTTGTACCTTCTGCTACATTTCCAAGTTTAAGACCCTAAAGTCGACGACCCGGAAGACCACCCCGATGACGACGACCCGGAAGACCACCCCGATGACGACGACGGCGGAGACGACGACAGTGGAGACGACGACGGCGGAGACGACGACACTGAAGACGACGACCCTGGAGACGACGACATGGAAGACCGAGAAGCAGAAGAACAAGAGGCTGCAGAACAAAGAGCAGAAGAACATTAAGCATAAGACTTAATATCAGAGCAAAAGATATTATCTAAATTATATGCAGAAGAAGACTAAGCAGTGTATGGGGGTGAGTCCGTTCCTCCTCGTGGTGCCCCTGGATAAAGCCTGATGCTGCAGGCCAAACTGAACGTGGACAAATGTAACTTTTGTGACTGGCAGAACGGAAGGTGTAATCTTCCAACTTTTATAGATCACAACTACGGGAATGCCTGTCACAAATGAGAATATGATGAAGAAGTAGAATAGGAAGAATAATAACAGTGGAATAAAAAGAATATGTAGAATAGGAAGAATAACAATAGTTGAATAAAATGAATATGAAGAATGTAATAAAAAAAAAATAGGTAGAAGATGAAGAAGAAGATGAATAAGGTGAAGAAGAAGTTGATGTCAAAGATGCTGATGATGATGAAGATGAAAGTGTGGGAAAAGTAAAAAAAAAAATAAAAAAAAGAAGGGGAAGGGCGTGGAATAGTGAAACATCAATATCTGACAAAATAAAAAAAAATTTACATAGTCAATATCTTTTTCACTCCGAACGTCTTTAAAAAAAAAAAATTCATGCTATTCTATTTGATTGGGCTAAACCTCATTGCCTTTAATGTCTCCGCCACCTCCCACAATACATCCTACATTATTCTTAGTTGTTTTCCTTGATGTAGAATGAACCTACAAGGAAAGAAAGGGTTTATTTTAATTCCGATATTTTGGTCCCATTGACTTGCATTGGGATCGGGTATCGGTATAGGCGATATCCGATATTTTTTGAATATCGGCCGATCCAATCCCATACCGATACTTTCCGATATCGGAAGGTATCGCTCAACACTACTTGGGACCGATTTGGGGCGGCTAGTGTCTCAGTATGTGGCCACTGAACCCCCAAGTTCGGCTCCCCAAGAATGTCATGACTCTACTGTGAATGTTGATGTGTTGAATGTGCCTCCAACAGTGGGGGAGGGAGTGAAACCTGAGGGTACTCCATACACTGACACCACACACACGGGGCTCACAGGGGGGACAGGTGAGGAGACTGTAGGGGAGAGCTCAGAGGTGGAGGGAGGGGCTGCTATGGGCAGTGTAGGGCCCCTAAGTGAATCCAGCCTGCTGAGTCTAGGGCCCCTGCAGGAAGAGGAACAGGCCATGGGGGGAGGAGGCGTCCCGGGAGAGGAGCCACCAGGTAAGACCCCAGGGCAGGAGTTCCCCACACCCGGGATGTCAGGAGGGCAGGGAAGTCTGCCTGACCCGGCGACTTGGTCAGGAGCTGGGGGGAAGCAGGCGCTACCCGTGGGCACAGCGGTCGTGGCCGCTGTCACCCGGAGTGGGAGCGCCGGAGCCCAAGGAGCCTTGCAGAGGTCCGACGGCTTCCCCCTCTCTGACCAAGTGGCTGCCGAGTCAGACAGCGGCCAGGAGACAGATCCCGGGGAGCTGACAGCGGATGTGGCGGTGTCGTCCATTCTCGCCACATCGAGTCAGGGATTTCAGGCAGCGTTGGAAGCCGACGCTAGCCTGAAAGCTCTCAAGGAGCAGGCGGCACAGCCTCCTGGGGAGTCAGACCGCGAGCGGGTGGTCTGGGACCAGGGACGGCTGTACTGGGTATCGGTCCAGCAGGGTTCACCGGAGGCGTGGCCCAGGGACCGACAGTTAGTGGTACCCTATCCGTTCAGGGCGGAATTGTTGCGGATAGCCCACGAGATTCCCATGGCCGGACACCTAGGGATCGCTAAGACCAGGGCCAGGCTAGCGCAGCATTTCTACTGGCCTGGAATGAGGACCGAGGTAATTGCCTACTGCCGTTCGTGTGACACCTGTCAGAGGGTGGGGAAGGCGGGGCGGCGCCCCAAAGCCCCACTGGTAACTCTGCCCATCGAGCCTTTCTCGAGGGTGGCTGTGGATCTCATTGGACCTCTGTCCACTCCCAGTCGCTCCGGGAAATGCTTCATATTAACGGTAGTGGACTATGCCACTCGGTACCCGGAGGCGGTCGCTTTGTCATCCATTCGGGCTGACAAAGTGGCCACTGCCTTACTGGAGATCTTCTCCAGAGTGGGGTTTCCCCAGGAAATGCTCACCGACCGAGGGACCCAGTTCATGTCCCAGCTGATGGAGTCTCTCTGTAAGCAGATCCAGGTGCAACATCTGGTAGCCAGCCCGTATCACCCACAGACCAATGGCCTGTGTGAGCGGTTCAACGGCACCTTAAAGCAGATGCTTAAGATGTTGGTCGACTCCCACGGGAGAGATTGGGAGCGGTATCTCCCACACCTTTTATTTGCCTACCGGGAGGTTCCACAGGCCTCAACGGGGTTCTCCCCCTTTGAGCTCCTGTATGGGCGACGTGTACGGGGGCCCCTTGCTCTAGTGAAGGAAGCGTGGGAAGGAGATTTGGCCACCCCTGGAGTGTCGGCCATTGAGTATGTTGTGCGCTTCCGGGACAGAATGACGGCCTTGACGCGGCTGGTGCATGACAATATGGCCCAGGCCCAAGCTGACCAGAAGCGGTGGTACGACCAGAATGCTTGTGAGAGGACCTACCAGGTGGGTCAAAAGGTGTGGGTACTGGTTCCCGTCCCACAAAACAAGCTTCAGGCAGCCTGGGAGGGTCCATACCTCGTGCACCAGCAGCTCAACGCCGTCACCTATCTGGTTACCCTGGACCACGCCCGTGGAAGGAGGAAGGCCTTCCACGTGAACATGATGAAAGCACATCATGAGCGGGAGGCTTGTGCCCACCCAGTGTGCAACCTCCCGGAGGAAGGGGAGGTAGAAACCCTCCTGGATCTGCTTACCCAAGTCAAGGCGGGTGGATCCATCGAGGAGGATTGTGGAGGTTGGCCACCAGCTTTCGGAGGACCAACGTTCCCAGCTGGGGGTCACCCTACACCCCTTTCGGGAGCTGTTTAGCAGCCTGCCCGGAAGGACTGAGGCAGCCGTCCACGATGTGGACACCGGCAATCACCCCCCAATCCGGCGTTCAGCATATCGGGTCTCTCTCGAGGTGCAGCAGCACATGCGCCAAGAGATAGACGAGATGCTGAAGCTGGGGGTGATCCAAGCATCCAACAGCGCGTGGGCTTCGCCGGTAGTCCTCGTCCCTAAAAAGGACCGGACTACGCGGTTCTGCGTGGACTACCGGGGGCTCAACGCTGTGACGGTCACCGATGCGTACCCAATGCCGCGCATCGATGACCTGCTCGATCAGCTGGCCGGGGCCAAGTACCTGACCATCATGGATCTGAGCAGGGGATATTGGCAGATTCCCCTGACCCCTAAGGCACGGGAACGCTCTGCCTTTATCACCCCATTTGGACTGTACGAGTCCACGGTGATGCCCTTCGGCATGAAGAATGCCCCTGCCACTTTTCAGCGGATGGTCAACACGCTGCTCAAGGGACTGGAAGGGTATGCGACTGCGTACCTGGATGACATTGCCATCTTCAGTCCCACCTGGGAAGATCACCTACAGCACCTGGCGCAGGTGTTGGGGAGGATCCAGAGGGCAGGGTTGACCATTAAGCCGGAAAAGTGCCAGCTGGGTATGAGTGAGGTCCAGTACCTGGGACACCGGGTAGGTGGGGGAGCTCTAAAGCCAGAGCCCGGGAAGGTGGATGCCATCACCTCCTGGCCCTCCCCCAGGACCAAGAAGCAGGTGATGTCCTTCTTGGGGACTGCCGGGTACTATAGGAGGTTTGTTCCACACTATAGCACCCTGGCCAAGCCCCTGACAGACCTCACCAAGAAGAAGCTGCCCGTCGCAGTCGACTGGACAGTCGCCTGCGAGACAGCTTTCCAGGCGCTCAAAACCGCCTTGTCTAGCTCTCCTGTACTACAGGCAGCCGACTTCACGCGGCCGTTCGTAGTACAGACCGACGCCAGTGACTTTGGCCTCGGTGCTGTGCTCAGCCAGGTCGACACTACGGGACATGAACACCCCGTTTTGTACCTGAGCCGGAAGCTCCTGCCGAGGGAAGTGGCCTATTCCACGATGGAGAAGGAATGTCTGGCAATTGTATGGGCCCTGCAACGTCTGCAGCCATACTTGTACGGACGCCACTTCACCGTGGAAACAGACCACAACCCCCTCAGCTGGTTACACTCGGTCTCTGGGACGAATGGGAGGTTGCTACGCTGGAGCCTGGCTCTCCAGCAGTATCACTTCAGCATTCGCAACAGAAGCGGCAGAGACCATGGTAATGCCGATGGGTTGTCCCGGCAAGGAGAAGGTGTGGATGGGCGCATGGGGGAACACAGGAATGTGATGCCCCCTAGCGCCCTCTAAAGCAGGGAGGTGTGATGAGGGAACAGCCGCCATCTTGGAACAGGCATGCTATCAGATTGGCGTGACTCCATTTTGTCTCATGGTCACAGGAGTGCTCCTGGCCCCCACCTTTGCTAATGAATAGAGTTCTTATTAGTATGCTAACGGGCTGAGCTCAGTGTAAACTGTAGATGGTATTTCAAAGCTGTGAGGAAACCACGCAAGCAGGGGGCTTGGAAATGCTTGGGGACTTAATTAAAACACGCATGCCAAGTGGCCACTGGATACACATCTATTATGGCAGCCCAGCCGAACTGTCTCCAACATGGAATTGTGAATTATGGACGCATCGTCCGAGGTACAGGCTCATAAAAAATATTCTCCTTGCCCTAAAGAAATTGTGCATCCAACAGTGTGACTCCCGTGATGGTGGAAGGTCTGAAACCCGAGATATAGGGATCAGCCTCCCACAGGGACCGAATGGGTCCAGGTTTGATCCCAGTACGACCGGCAGAACAAACCACAGGCGCTGGTACTGCCCGTGTGCTGATCCGATCATCCTGAGAGAAGTTATCCCATTTATTAGATATGGGAATAAATCTTGCAGGGAGGCAGAGGGGGTGGAGATTGCTAAGCCCACCCAGCTGCAGGCAGGGGGGCTCAGCCAGGTATAAGAAGAAGCTGAGGTCACTGGGAGGGTCTCACTCCACAGAAGAACATGATGATGATATCTTAAGGAACAGGGTATGCCAGCCAGAGGGGAGCAAGCACATGCTTTCTGGGGGCTGCCCGGCAACTAAGATTTGGACCTGCGGAATGCTGCGCGCCCCCAGCTTCCACAAGCGACCTTCAACCTGGTAAATTCACCTCCAGCTTTATACCTTTAAGCCTTGTATTATTGTTGTTATATTGTACTCTGACTGTAACTCTTGATATATTGTGATTGTATATTTCTTGTAATTATCTAGTGCGCCCTTAAGGCAATTAAATCATAAATTAATTTTGGGCTGATCCTTTTACTCTGATTGCGAATCCTAGAATACCCAGTGTGGGTAACAGGGCAGTCTCCCCAGCGGCCATTTGCTCTAGGTGCAGTTCCTTTACTGACCTGAGAGACAAAGGGGGCGCCGGAGAGCTGGGCCTGTGTAGTGACGTCACGGATTGGTGACGTGGGAGGAAGGGGTAATCCTTCACAGACGCCAACGCCCAGTTATTATCAGGTAGTAAAGAACTGTATTGAATTATCGATTGAACCCGTCTGATATTTATAGAGGTGCTCTTACCAGGCATAAAGCCAGTTTGATCCGGGTGTATAATGTCTAGTATAATAGAGTTCAGCCTAGTGGCTAAAATCTTAGTAAAAATCTTATAGTCTACATTTACTAACGATATGGGGCGATAGGACCCGCACTCTAATGGATCTTTCCCCTCTTTTCTGAGTACAATAATATGTGCCTCATAAAAAGTATCGGGCAGGCATCCCCCTCTCCATATCTCTCTGAACACTTGCAATAAAAGTGGAGCTAGTACTTCTCGGTATTTCCTATACAATTCGATTGGGAAGCCATCTGGCCCGGGGGCCTTCCCAGAGGCCATATCCGTTATAGCTTGCTCTATTTCTTCTAGGGTAAATTCAGCGTCCATAAAAGCCTGCTGTGTGGAATTCAGTGTAGGGAATTCTATATCGGATAAATATTCTAATCAATCTGAAACACTGAAATCGCTCTTGGACTCATATAACCCTTTATAATAATTATAAAAGCACTGAAGTATTTCCTCGGTGGTGGTGTTCAACGAGCCGTCTGGCGAACGAAGTTGTATTACCATATTAGACGTATTGTGTTGACGTACCAGGAAAGCCAAAAATTTCCCCGCCTGATTCCCCACTTCAAAATATGATTGTCGCGTAAAAAACAGCTTACGTTTGGATTTAGTGTCCAGGTGTTGGGCATATAATCTTTGCAGGGTTAACCACTCAACCTTATTGTTATTAGTCTGACTGGCTGTATATGCGGCCTCAGCATCTTTCAAGCGTTGCTCAATCTCATCGTCGTCTCTCGATGTCACCCTTTTAACATAAGAAATCGTAGAGGACAAACAGCCCCTTAGGTACGCCTTAAGGGCGTCCCAGAATAAATTAATATCTTGAGGATCTGGGTGAGATCGAGTATAACAATTCAACTGGTCAACTGTTCTATCACTTGAGTCTATTAGTTTAAGCCAAAAGGGGTTCAACTTCCATATTCTACCATTAGTCAGTTTCCCAAATGTAAGCGTGAGAACAATTGGACTGTGGTCCGAGATTCCTCTATTGCCATGCTCTATACCGCTTACCCATTGCACCAAGCCGCCAGACCCAAAAATATAGTCTATACGGGACAGGGAACTCTTAGATAAGTGGCAGGTATATCTTTTTTCCCCAGAGTGACGTATCCTCCATAGATCCACCCAGCCACTATTTTCTATGAACAGTGTCAGTGTCAGTCGGGGCCAATGAAGAAGACAAGGGCTGAGGTTCCCCAGATGACCCATCTCCCAGTCTCAACCTATCCAGACCACTATCCATGACTAGGTTAAAGTCACCCATACAGATGACATGTGCGTCTGGGTAATTTAACGCAAAACTCATTGCCATCCTAAGTATTGAAATATTAGCTGGAGGAGGGTTGTAAATGCAAAATATAACATATTCACGAGAATTAATTAATGCATGAACAAAAACAAAACGTCCCTCTGCCTCCCATCGAACATCTCTGTGTATCAACAATGATACCCCTCTCGAGTAGCTGGTGTGGAACGCATGAACATGCCACTGTACCCAGGGTTTCTGTACGCTTCTGGCTGTGTCTCTAGTTAAATGTGTTTCTACCAGGGCCACAATATGAGGATGATATCGATTGATCTGGGAGAACACCTTAATTTTCTTCCGGGGTGATTTAATACCCCGTATATTCCAGGTCATACATATCAATTTAGACTCCATATTCATTCCTTAACCTATGGCATACAATGGTGGTCGAGAGAAGTCTACAGATTACGCATAAATAATTATAACAGTTCTGGAGGCGGCTTTTACCTAAACACTTATTAGTGCTAGTTAAACTTAACAAAAAAAGAAAACTTAACAAGAACTGAACAATCCAGGAGCATTGTTTATCGCTCCCATCATCTAAACCTGGGGATACCCCCGCTGACTCCAGCGTCCGGTATCGTTGGTATTTTGAACGCTCGCAGAGAGAGCTCCAATTTCAAAATTTAAAGAGGCATTAGTTGGTCGGAAACTTATCAGGGTTCCGTTGCATTAGACTTCCCACGGG